>NC_091884.1:2540500-3175000 GCF_019399895.1 Cardiocondyla obscurior | reverse complement strand
CATCAAATTCCATATAAATAGACCACAGATGGACCCCTGTGGGCAGCCTCGCTCCACTCTCTTTCAAACACATTCGCTGGCTCCAGTCATACAGACCATTCTCTCGTTAAAGTAGCTTTTCCACAGGCACATCTCCTTGCATTTCTTCAGGCGCAGCTTTTCGATCACTCTGCTCCACTCCAGGTTATCAAACGCCCTCTTGAAGTCTATAAAGACTCCAAGCACATATTTTCCTCCAGATACTCTCACCCATTCAATTACTTTGCTCCATGCATCCTCGGTCGACCTACCTTCCGTGAACCCGTACTGGTCGCCGCACATCGAGTTCGCAATCCGGCGCTGGAGTCTCCAAACCATCATGCGCTCGAGCACTTTGCCCAGCACCGGCAGGAAGCAGATCGGCCGATACGATCCGGGGTCCGTTCTCACCTTGTCGTGGGACTTTAAAAGCACCACGACTCTCGCACTCTTCCAGGCCTTCGGGAAGCAACCCTTTCTCAAACACTCATCATATATCCTTTTCATTCTCGCAGGTAAGGCGTTCCACACCGCCTTTACCATTTCCCCGCCAATGCCATCCAGACCAGGGGCCTTTTTTCTCTTAACCATACGTACTGCCTCGGTTACCTCTTCCCAGCTAAACATATCACATTCATCCTCCGTATTCTCATCTACTGCCGCTTGCATGCTTGCGGCAGGGAAGAACCTGTTGAGCAACACCTCTGCACTTTCCCTCCATGTATTCGTCATTCGCTCGTTTACTTTCATTCCACTCAGCCTTTGCCTTTCATACTTAACCATGCATATTTTATATACATGGCCCCACGGATCCTTGTTGCCACTTTCGCTCACAAATTGTTTCCAATTTTCTTCTTTCACCATCCACAGCATACTTTCGTACTCTTTTAGTACTTTTTTGTATTCATTTGCTCTTTCATTTATTTCGTACCTTTCTCTCTTGCGGGCTTTTTGATAAGCCCGCCTACATTTTCTCACTTTTCTTTTCATCCGCTCCAGTTCTTTCGTCCACCATGCAACCTTCTTCTTTTTTACTTTGCATTTTCTCCTCAAGCAATCATCATTTGCTCGCTGGATCCGTGAGGTAATACTTTCAATCAGTTCATTTATTCCTCCAAGATTCTCACTGTCATGTTCTCTGAGGCTGCTCACGTAGCTCTCCCAGGCCGCATCCTTCCACACCCATCCGGTAACCGGGCTTCCTTCACTCACGCTATCAACATTCGTGACGCGTATCAGCAACATATTATGGTCGCTGATACCCCAGTCTTCTTTTACTTCCCATTCATACTGGCACCCTGTACTACTTTTCGCGAGAGTAACGTCTATGTCACTCTCGCTATTTGCACCGCTGAATGTGTTGTTTTCACTAGGCACATTCAGCACAGTTATCTCATTGGCGAGGATCCATTCTTCCAGCACTCTCCCTCTCATTTCATTTATTCTGCTAGCACCGGTCCCCTTGCTGTACCACAGCGGAGACACGGCGTTCGCATCCATTCCCACTAAGGTATGCTTCCCTCTGTTTACCTCACATACTTTGTCCAAGTACTGCAGGTAAGGCTCCAATTCGTCGCCGAACCTACAGTATAGGGACACAACGTACATTTCCCCAATCGCTCCTTTAATCCAAGCACACACTCCGTACTCATTTGTGCATTCTCTCACGCACATTACGTCCATCCCCGGATCGTTCACCACTATCGCCGCTTTCATATTTTCTCCCTTATTCGCCAGCACATTCATGCTTAGAGGCAGGCCCACCATCCTGCCTCCTCTCACACACGGTTCCTGGAGTAGAGCCACACTCACTTTTCTTTCACACAGCATGTTTCCTAGATCACTCATCACCGCATACGCTCTTTGGCAGTTGCATTGCACTACATTAATTTTTTTAGTTGTATCGTATTCTCTTTCTTTCTCTTTCTATCACTCTCTTAAACTCTGGACAGATTCCAGACAGAACCGAGTGGTTCGCATCCACACCTTTTACTTCGCAGTTTCTGCAGCGGGTCTTGCTTCCACATTTTTCTGCCATGTGTCCCTCTTTTCCACACTTGGCGCACACTTTCTCCTTCAGCGTACAATTTCTTTCTTGATGCCCGTACTGTAGCATCTGAAACAACGTGTCACATCTATATATTCTTTATATCTGTGTACACCCCATCCTATGTACTACCTTCCTTGGGCGCCTACTTCGTTCCTAATATCCTGTGATATTTCTAGAATTACCATACCTTTATCCTCACCCTTTCTATTCGATCTCCTTACAACCTTCATTTCCTTCTCACACTTCTCTTTCCTTATCGATCCTTTCAGGTTCTTGGCGTAAATTTCGTCCAGCAGCGTCTCACCAGTCATTTCATTAGGCACATCAAAAATTGTTACTCTTGATCCCGCCATTTGTGGTGCACTGGTTTCCAATCCCGCAGCCGCAAACCTCTCATTCCTCTCCAGCTTGTCCCTTTCAGTTTCGGTAAACATTACGATGGCAATGCCACCTCGCACCTTCCTGACTGCATTAATGCGTACATCCACTTTCTTGCCGATCGTCTTCATAACTTTTCCTTTAACCTGATCACTGGTTAACTTTTCAGCCTTTTCCATGCCCCTAACTACAATGGCATATTTTTTGGGCCGTTCTTTGGTTTCCGTTAGTGTCCTGGGTTTATCCTTTTTATTTGATCCCTTGTCATCCTTTCCTTTTACCGCTTTCGCGTAACTAAGTACACTACTTGCTTCTGCCTTACTCCTTTTCTTACATTCTTCTAGTTTTCCTTTAAGTCTTTCATTCTCACCAAACATTTTAATTATCTGCCCTTCATACTCAGCTGCAAATCCTAAGATTGCCTCAATTACGTTTTTGTTAACTCTGTTAGCCTCGGAGAATATACATTTCCTCAGCCTTTCACCGATGCTCTTTATCTCATCCAATTCCGTTTTACCATTCTCCTCTCCTTCTTGCCTATTCCTTTCTTTATTTGTGCTCACATCCTTAGGTTTTGCCAATTCTAAAATCTCCAGCTTTTCAACGTCCACCAGACAACTTCGCGTTTCAATCTCCAGCTCCGTCTCACTGCAGTTGCCACACTGCTGCAGGTTTAGCTCCGGCCCATATTTGGTCAATATTGCCGTACGCGGCGGGCTCCTGGAGACCGAACCCTTCTTAACGAAGGAATCGTTCGCCAAGAAGACCTCGTCCGTCAAAGTCTTGCTACGCGTCCTTGTCAGTGTCCGAGTGTTTTTGTCCATTTTCGTTGCCTTGTCTTTTCCATCAGTGTTCGTGCCTTTGTGCTTTTGTGTATGTTCAATCTCCATATCTGTTCCCACGAGCATGGCAGGAATTCCATGTCGACCCGGACAGAGCCTCCATACCCGACCAAGGAATTGTACTTCAACAGGGTTTGCCAGGTACCTGTGAGTGGCCGCTTACTGCTGAACTTCCCGTCAACCATGCATCCCATCGCCGCGCACCGCTGCTTAGAATTCGGGGTGATAGTTTATAGAGGTTTTCTCCCTCACAGCCCAGGCGATTAAGCCAAGACTCCCGCTCCAAGCATCAAGTTCACGAGACATGACCGCAGACGACGCTCGGGCTACGGTATAATTCTCTCCGGAATAAAACCGGTAGCGATCCGAAGACCCGCGTTCGGGAGCCCCAGTACAGCTGGGGCATCGCGTGCTTTCGCCTTAACCTCGTTAGCCCATCCGGTTATAGTGTTCAGGGGAACCACGTGAAGGTCGAGGTACGGCATCGGTCGTGAGAGACGTTTAATTTGCGCTTCAACAGACCTCGTTGTCTCTGTTACAAAATATCAACCCGACGGCCCACCCGCCGAAGCAGGGAACCGCAAAACGGCACGTTAAAAGACGGCCAATTTGGGGCCTGAGACAGCGAGCCGCAGCACAACTCTCGCGAGCCAGCCGCAGCAAGTCACCAAAAGTTCACCCAAAGCAACACATCGCTACTCGAGCTCTTGCGAGCGAGCCACGACAAAGTTACCAGAACGCTCGAGCAAGCTCAAGCCATTCGGCCACATTAGCCAAGCTAATGTGAGTCGTGATTGATGACGTCCAGATTTGTACAGATTTGCGGCAAAGTCCACTTCCGTCGTGTTGCTTCCGCAACAGACAAAAAAAAACTGATTTGCCGACTTCCGTGCGCGTCCAGATTATATCAATCACAGCGACCGTCCGTGATTTACGTCCGGTAAATCTCAGCCCACAATCAGTGCGCTACTTCCGGGACACGCCCTCGAGTCCGCTTCCGCCGTGTTGTTTCTGAACCGCCGCGCGCCAGGTCACAGCCCCTGGCTTTAGCCGCGAATTTATTTTAACTGCGGCATATTGCTCCGGCATATCGGCGTTGGATCCAAAACGCCTTAACGAGCGCCGCCGCTGCAACATCCTTGCGGGTGGGCAGCGGCGGTCTTTCGTTTCTCCACTTCTCCATCCTCAAAACGCCTTAACGAGCATCGCCGCTGCAACACCCTTGCGGGTGGACAGCGGCGAATACTCTCTATAGAAGACCAAGTTTTCGCGCCGTGTTGCTTCGCAGCAAACACGCGCGCCACCCCTCCATTCGTGGTTCTAATAAATTAGAACACACTGTGGGACTTTTATGGACTGGTACCCTGTCCCTCAATGACCTGTGGCGTACCCTTCAGACCTAGCTGACGCTAGTCAGACCTGGGTGGCCTGGCCATAGCTCCATCTCGAACACCTAAGTAGGCCGGACTACTCCAGTGGCGAGACTAAGCTCTTAGATCGCTCCTTACTCTCGGCTTTTCTTCCAGCCGGGCGGTGCTCAGCCTGCCGGGTCCGGCGACCGCATGGGTCCCCCAGAGGCAGCAACACACCCGAGCTCTCAATGGAGACACTGGTTAAAGCACAAGAGCATGTCGTAGGAAACGATCCGTTTCACCGACACCAGCCTAACACCGTGAGCGACTGACAAGTTTCTGACGGTAAAACTGCTGGGCGACTACGGGGAGGCAGCGCGCAGTATTTGCTACGTCGCACTCTGTTGGTAATTTGCGATTGTTCTGCGTAATTTATCTTATTCATATGCCAAAGCAATATATATACGTGTACATTTCATTTCATTTAAATAGCTCTACAATATATATACTTATAACTCCCATTTAACAAGAATCCCTCTCGCGCTATCCTCGCGAAGAGACAACGTCCCCCAGTAGATAGGGACATTTAATGTGAGAGGCGCCATCCGAAGACGGCGTCTCGTGCGACCTCGCCACTAGGGCTTACGCAACTTCACATCTACCATCTATCGAAACCGGCCCCGAGCCGGGCGATGAAAAAATCCAGCAGCGTCCGTGGGCTATCACGGAAGTGGACAGTTTGGTTACAACTTGTGCAGCTTGCCACAATCGGCACCCTATTTCCACCCACTCACGCAGTGAAGACACCGCGCTTACTGCACCAAATCGTGTCCACGGGGAACCATGGGGAGGCCTGTCCATCAGCACCAAGCCTGATGCTCGCTCTGACCCTGTTGGGATAAGGGAAAGGTAAAGGCTAGGTATTGGCCAAGAGACCATTGGTTATAGGTTATAGGTTAGAACCCTACCTAATATCCCTCTAATGAAACGGCCAGCCCAGCTGACTCGTTCAACCTTTTATTTTGAGACTACCGGAAGACGGCAGTATTCCACGAAGGTTGTGGAGCTGTCGTCCCCATGCCAAAAGACTCCGACAATCCTCCGGTTGGTGGTTCCTATAAAGCTAACCTAATATATTTTAGAATATTATTTCTCGAAGCTTTTCAGCCAGAGAGCTTCCCTACAAAAACCGGCAAAGACAGAAAAAGCCTCCTGAGACAATGCAAAGTATGCAGCTGCCTCTGGCCATTTCCACTTATCCACCGGAACAACGTCACGCAAAGGAACTCGTTGCGCATCAAAGAGGGAACAATAAAGCAGGAAGTGCTCCACCGAACCCACCCTTTTACCACATACGCACATCTCGGTTTCGGCAAGATTCAGAGAAACGAGACGTTCTCCGAAGTTGCCATGCCCAGTGAGAACTTGAGTGCTCCAGTGGTCGATGTTTAACCACTTGGCTTGCATTCTCTCCCAAACATTCTTAAAGAAGGCATTGGTATTGCGACCTTTACCAGAAAAAGACCATCTGGTCTGCCACATATTTAATGCCTCTGCCTTTATTTCTCTGCCCGCATTTTGAAGGCTTGCGGGAATTTCCAAGTCACCTATCTTGGTGTCCCTATTTACTTCACTATCGTACACCGCCCGGTGCACCCGCAGTCGCAGGTCGATGGGAAGAGCACCGGCCACGACGCAAAGCGACTCCCAGGAAGCTGTACGATAAGCTCCAGTAACACTGATAAGTGCCCGGCGTTGCACCGCCCGGAGCTTTCTAATATCCCTCTCTGTACAGAGGTCCGCCCAACCGGCTGCTGCATACAACACCTTTGGCAGGAACGCACCCCTATAGATGATGGAGAGGGTCCTAAATCGGAGCCCCCAATTGGCTTTTGCGACTTTACCTAAATTCGACATAAGCGACCCGGCCGATTCGCTAATATAATCGCAATGAGAGCCGACTCTCAATCCCCTATCAAAATGGACACCAAGATACCTAACCGAATTTTTAAAATTAATTTTATTATTACCTAACCTAATAATCGGCGGCCTACTATCGAATCGCGCGATCTTCCTCGTGGTTTTTCTTTTCCGATCCGGACGCGTTTCTCTCCGTCTGCCTATCGGTGCTCTAGTTATTTCAGCCAACTTGAGGAAAACGGCCTCAGTCTTCCGTGCCGATAACTCTAATTTTGCGGATCTACACCAGGCCACGATCTCGTTCGTGACTCGCTGGCCATTTTTCTCCAATTCTACTCTAGAGTTGCCCTCGACCAGGACTAGAAGATCGTCCGCATAGGCAATAAACTGCTTCCCTATCGATGACTCTAACAATCTTAAAAAATTATCAAACATGAGATTTTAGCAGGTCGGACCAAGAACAGATCCCTGCGGGCAGTCTCTGGTGGGTCGCTTAGACACCTCAAAATTCCTACCCGCGATAGTCACCCTTCTGTCACTGAAGTAGCTTTTCAGCACCTCAAAGACATTCCGAGGACAGTCCCTATTTTTTAAACTATCTAATACAAGGGGCCACCAGACATTATCAAAGGCTCCCGAAATATCGAAGAGCAGCGCGACGGCGTACCTTTTTTCAGAGGCAGCGACCATTCGACGCAGCTCCACGACAGCGCCCTCCGCCGACCGCCCAGGCGTAAACCCAAACTGCCGGTCGGAGACCCCATCCGGGGCCAATGACGTGTCCATGAGGCGCAATTTTAGAAGTTTCTCAAAAAGCTTACCTACAACGGAGAGGAGACAAATCGGTCTATAAGACTTCGGATCCTTCTCATCCCTCCCGCCATCTTTCAGAAGTACTCTTAACAAGCCCCTCTTTCAGACCGCAGGAAAGACGCCCCACTGAAGACATCCGTTCATTAATCTAACTATCTGACCGGGAATAATCTTATAGGCTTTTTTAAGCACTCTAACCTCCACCAGGTCCGGTCCTGGGGCCTTATTATTTTTGAAAGTCCTAATCGTCGAGGACCCACCTCCACCGCAGTAAACGAGGAGGCATCAGCCGAATCCGGTGCCTGAACTGCACGCTCGCGAATCTCACGCTGCATCGGCGTGTCATCTATAACCCGGTTGTCCGGAATGTGGACATCTAAAAGACATCCGGCTGTCTCCTCCAAAGTCATGGTGGAGCATTCGCTTCGTCTAAATAAACTGATTACATCGTCCGTCCTACATTTATCGGTCTGATGCCGGTAAACAAAACCCCAAGGTTCTCTGTTTCCGGTGTTCGTGACAAATTTACGCCTGTTAAAATATATGCGTTTTAAATGGAAATGTAAATTTAACTTTAAATAAGATTGAATAAATAATTCTAAGTAGGCCGGATGCGCTACGTGACTTTATGTCAAATAGATAAGAGAGGGAATAAACCTCTAAAGACAAAGGTCCGGGAAGCCCCTTTCTGTCCCAAAGATAAAACGAATATAAGGACTGCTGCACTTGAAAAAGAGTCGTCGTCGGGAACAGACGTGTAACAACTTCCTTAAATTTAGTTCAGTATTCTTTTATATTATTTCACGTTTTGTTATAACTGTGTTATATATCAGTGTTTACGTAATAAAGAGTTTTGATTGTATAAATTATCCACGCATCTCAGAAATAATTTTTTCATGGTAGCAGAGCGTGGTTGGAAAATTAAAAGGTGTTTACCACAATAAAAGTGAATGCAACTTGGCTTCGAAGTTGATTGGAACGATATTAAAAAAATAACAAAAGGAACTATTACAAAAATAATTAAAATTAAAAACGACATTCAACAAAAATCAAACACTGATATCGGAATACAAGAAGACGAAGAAATGGCTGAAGAAATTAAAATTCAACAGTTCAATGGACAAGATTACAATTTATGGAAGAAGCGGATACTACTTTATTTAAAATTGAAAAAATGTGATGAGGTGGCAATCAGACCAATGCTATCGTCTGACAATTCAACAACATGGGCTGAAAGTAATCTTAAAGCCATGAATTATATTTATTGCGCCATATCAAATGAACAACTTGAATTTGTGAGCAATGAAGAAACGGCTTACAATATACTAAAAAAATTTGATGAAATGTATTCCAGAGAATCTACTGCGATACAAATTTGTGTGCGAAATAGACTGGAAAAAATAAAGTTAATGGATTATGATGATTCAAGTGCATATTTTACAGACTTTGAAAAATTAATAAATGAACTAAAATCATCTGGTGCCACAGTGACAGAAAAGGAAAAATTGAATTATATGCTACGCACGTTACCCGAGTCGTTAAGTTATGTCGGAGACTTAATTGATGCTGTAAGAGAGCAAGACCAGACATGTGAATTTGTCAAAAACAAGATAAAGATGTGGGAAATACGCGATAAAACTGAACAAGGAAGGAATGTGACAAAATCAAGTGCTTTTAAAGGCGAAAAAAAGAATACAGAAAAAAGAACGTGTTATAAGTGTGGTAAACCCGGACATTTAAAAGCAAATTGTCGTGCAAATGGATCAAAAGGAAGTTATAAAACCCAGAATTCAACAGAACAAATGTATCCACAAGAAGGGGGCAGCTTCAACTACAGAGGGAACAATTTCAACACTCAAGGATATTTTCCGAGAGGAAGAGGAGGATATTTTAATACACGTCAGATAAACAACCCCAGAGGAAGAAGAATCATGCAAGCCATCAGAAGATATAATCAAAATAGAAACTTTAATAGAGACAGTAATTGCGAAACAAATACCAGCGAATCAAGCGTCTTCGAAACCGAAATAAACGAAGGTAAGAAAAATATAGAAATTATGAATACGGAAGTAAATATTTGCAACAAAAAAGAAATTAATTGGGTGATAGATAGCGGCTGTACCGATCATATTATAAATAATGATACATTTTTTGATGAATTTGTAACTTTACAAAAACCGGTAGACGTTAAAATAGGCGACGGAAGATGTATTAAGGCAACAAAAATAGGAAATATTAAAACAATCTTTATAAATCATGAATCAAAAGTACCAATATTAATTACAAATGTATATTATGTAAAAGAAATGGACAAAAATTTACTAAGTGTAGCAAAAATAACAAATAATTTTACAGTAATAGCAGCTGGATATACAACAAAAATTTACAATAAAAAAAATAAATTGATTGCCGTAGCATATAAAGACAATGGATTATATAAATTGAAAAGTTTTTTTATAAATAATGAATCAAACATTACATCAAAAGTAAATAATGCTATCACACAAAAAGAAAGACTACATAGAATATTAGGACATGTCAATTTTAAATATTTAGAGGAAATGTGTAAAAATAAATACGTAAATGGAATACCGGAAAAATTAGAATCTGATCAATTTAAATGCGCTACCTGTATTAAAAATAAAATGCATAACCTTCCCTTTGAAAATCAACGAACAAAAGCCAAAAATTTATTAGAAATCATACATTCTGATTTAAATGGTCCCCACCAGACAATAGGTATAAATGGAGAAAGATATTTTCTAACTTTTATCGATGACTTTAGTAAAGCAGCAAGAATTTATACAATTAAATCTAAATCGCAAGTATATGATTGTTTTGTAGATTATGTAAATAATATTGAAAATTTAACTGGCAAAAAAATAAAAAAATTAAGATGTGACAATGGAAAAGAATATATTAATAAAGACATATTTAATTTTGCAAGAAATAAAGGATTCATAATAGAGCCGTGTCCACCATATGTTCACCAATTAAATGGCACAGCTGAGCGTTATAATAGAACCATAATGGATATGGCAAGATGTTTGTTAACTGAATCAAATTTAAGTAAAAAATTTTGGCCTGAAATAGTTAGAACTGCGTCATATTTGAAAAATAGAACCTTGTCAAATACAGAAATTAAAAAAACACCTTATGAAATTTTAACGGGAATAAAACCAGACATTAAAAATTTGCGTTTATATGGAAGTAAAGTCTTTGTAAGGGTACCGGAAGAAAAGCGTAACTCAAAATGGGACCGTAAAGCAGACCTTGGTCTATTATTAGGATACGAAAATGTAGGATACAGAGTTTTAATAAATAATAAAATAACAATTGCTAGACATGTAGATATAATAGAAGATGAAGAAAATTTAATTGGATTTAGGAATGATGAGAATAACGATGCTTGCGAAGAAGAAGATAATAATTTAGGTAATGACACAATTATAATTAGTTCCGATGAAGAAATGGATTTAAATCAAAGCTTTAAAAGACAGAATGAAGTAAGGAAATCATCAAGAAATAGGAAAAGACCAGATAGATATGGTGACAATATTGCGACAGATTTTGTATATGTAAATTATGTAAGTGCGGACAGTCCTCTCAGTTATAATGATGCTATAAACTCAAAGGAAGCAGATGGCTGGAAACAAGCCATGGATAAAGAAATAGAATGTTTAAAGAAAAATAAAACATGGAATTTAGTTTCGTCACCATCAAATAAAAAAATTTTAAGTGTTAAATGGATATATACAAAGAAACCAAATAATTTAAAAAAGGCTAGGCTAGTAGTTCGAGGATTTGAACAGGAAGAAAACTTAGAAGACATATATTCACCCGTTGCAAAGATACAAACATTAAAACTTCTATTAAGCTATTGTTGTCAAAATAAATTATCTATATTTCAGATGGATGTTGAAACAGCGTTCTTAAATGGTAATATCAAATCCGAAGTATATATTAAGCAGCCACAAGGTTATGAAGACGGAACAGAAAATGTATGCAAACTAAATAAGGCTTTGTATGGGTTAAAAGAAAGCCCAAGATTATGGTATGAGTGCTTGAATAATTACTTAAGTAAACTAGGATTTGAAAAAAGCAACAATGATTATTGTCTTTATATATTAAATTGTAATAGTGATAAGATATACTTAATAGCGTTTGTGGATGATTTACTAATTTGCGGAAAAAACTTAACTAAAATAAATCAAATTAAAGAAGAATTATCTAAAAAATTTATGGTAAAAGATCTTGGAAAAATAAAAATGTACTTAGGAATAAATATTATATATGATTTAAATAATAATAAAATGACACTAGATCAATCTGATTATATAGAATCACTTGCAAAAAGATATAATATAGAAAACTCAAAAACATTCCAAACTCCAATGGAACAAAACTTAAAGTTAGAACCAGCACAATCAGTAAATACAAGTATTAAATATAGAAATATAATTGGAGCATTACTATATATAAGTACCGGTACAAGAGCTGATGTAAGCTATAGCGTTAATTATCTTAGTCGCTTTCAAAATTCATATACAGAAACACACTTTAAATATGCCCTGAGAATTTTAAAATATTTATACCAAACAAAAAATCTGAAACTAACGTTTGAAAAGGGTATAACATATGAACCTCTTGAATGTTTTGTTGATGCTGATTGGGCTGGAGACATAGTGGATAGAAAATCCACAACTGGGTATATAATTAAGTTTTATGGCAATACTATATATTGGAAATCCCGAAAACAGGGAAGTGTAACGAAATCATCCACAGCCGCCGAATATGTTGCGTTATCAGAAATTGTAAGCGAAATTAAAATTATAATAAATCTACTAAGAGATTTAGGAGAAATTATAGATAAACCAGTAAAAATTTATGAAGACAACACAGGAGCAATTGCATTAGCAAAATATGGAAATTTAACTAAAAATTCAAAATATATAGAAGTACATTCACACTACATACATGAAAATTATAGTCAGGGAATAATTGATATTATTAAAATAAATACGGATGATAACCTGGCAGATATATTCACTAAATCTCTTGGTAGTACCAAGTTTAAGAAATTTAGAAATTTGTTAAAAATTATATAATCGTTTTCTTTTTTAAAGTATAAATTTAAGGAGGAGTGTTAAAATATATGCGTTTTAAATGGAAATGTAAATTTAACTTTAAATAAGATTGAATAAATAATTCTAAGTAGGCCGGATGCGCTACGTGACTTTATGTCAAATAGATAAGAGAGGGAATAAACCTCTAAAGACAAAGGTCCGGGAAGCCCCTTTCTGTCCCAAAGATAAAACGAATATAGGGACTGCTGCACTTGAAAAAGAGTCGTCGTCGGGAACAGACGTGTAACAACTTCCTTAAATTTAGTTCAGTATTCTTTTATATTATTTCACGTTTTGTTATAACTGTGTTATATATCAGTGTTTACGTAATAAAGAGTTTTGATTGTATAAATTATCCACGCATCTCAGAAATAATTTTTTCAACGCCAACTTGAGAGTTTAGCCTCCCTAACTTCTCTAGAATACTTCCGCAAAGAAGAGCGGTATTTTTCTTTTTTGGCGCAACGTAACAAAACATCGCTTTCATTTTGAAAGTCACGACAAAGCCGATACACTGACTTTTTGATGATTGTCAACCTTTTTGTCCACCACAGGTTGGACTTCTTATGTACACGCCTACGTGGCATTGCCGCTGTGCAGGCCTCCAAAAGGACGCCCTCAAGCGCTTCTGCCATTGTTTCAATATCTTCCGCCGACCCCAGCCCAAGGACCCCGAGTTTCGACCTAGAAAGGTCTGTCAGGCTCCCGGCGAATCGCTCCCAGTCAGCCCGACGTACATTGAACCGAGAGTTCGCGACACACCGATCCCCGCCCGACTTTTTCGGCATCCCCAAACCGATGTCTACGGCATTGTGATCACCAGTCGTCCAACCGCATCTAACTTTCCATTCCCTGATAAATCGGGACATGGATGGCAAAACCAGAGTCACGTCGATGTATGACGAACCCCTTGGCGTCCAATAAGTGGGCGGCTGTCCAACGCGATTCACAACATTTAAGCCAAATGCCCTGATGAGGTCCTCAAATCTGGCACCTCTTTCATCTGTCTGCTGGGGACCCCAGAGCGATGAGCGGGCATTGGCATCTACCGCAACTAAAACCCTCTTCCCCCTCAGAGAATGAAACACCATCTCGAGGTGTCTGAGGTGCTTCTCAATCTCGTCACGGTACTGAAAATAGCACGACACGACGTAGAACGAAAAGCTGGGGGTCCGCAGCTCTGCGCAAACACAATGAGAAGTGCTAAGCTGCGAAACAAAAAGAAAATCAAAATTAGGATTGCAGACTGCTACTGCCGCCCACGGGCGATGTGTTCGTACAGCAGCGACTTTCATCCCAGAACCTAATCCATAAAAGGTGTGACCCTTGCCCTGCTTTCTGACGTATAGTTCCTGCAATAGCAGGACGTCAAGTCGCTTTTCGGCAACGAGCTGACGCACCTCACCCGTCACTACAGTTGAACGACGCATGTTCAACTGTAGCACCCTAACTCCCGTGGAAAAAGAAATTGCAGAGAACGCAGAAGCACAATTGTTCCCATCCAAGTCTCAATTTTGGGGAATTGAAGTATCTGAAGCCCGACCTTTCCCTAAATCTACGTGGGGCCCTACCTGCTTTGCTATGACGCTCGCGAGGCTCGCGGAATCTGCTATCTGACTGTCCACCCGATTGAAGATCACCGGTGTAGACTTCCTACCTACGTAATGACTAACCTGTGTCATTGACCTACCTAAAATATTAACCCTATCACATCTGGTGAGAGTCACCCTGACGGTACGAAGACCGATACCCGAGATTAAATTCGTCGCGGAAGCAGTCCCCGGAGTCCTCGCACCCGCGGTGCATGTGAGGCGGGGGTGGTGGGCGTCGCTGGATGACGACCCAGGGGGGCCGACCCACCAACCAACGATGACGGCGCAACGAAGGGACCCCCCCCGTGCCGGTGCGCAGCCATCCGAGAGCTGCGCAGATTATATCTGCTGGTTGTGCCGTCCATAATAGTTGGTGGGGATATTCCCCGAGAAAAACCTGAAAAGTAAAAGAAAAGATTAAAAGCTCCCAGTTCCGTCACTCCACATTGTGAAGCGCCGGGCCCAGGAAGCTTGTGCAGCAACCCCTGTCCCTCAGCCTTCCGCAAACGAAAGGAGGAGGGATCAAAAGAGAGATGGGCCGCCCAGAAGAAGGTGGATAAAAGAGGGAAAAAGAGAAGTGCAGCCCAGAAGGCACAGAAAGCACGCAGAGGCCCCGCAAGCAAAGCATCCCACACACAATCCGTGCCAACCAAGCAACACTAGGATAGGATATTGGATAGGGAAGAAAGTTCGCCATAGCCCGTTTTGCCGCAAAAGCGTTGCCCGGGAGTGCCACGAGGAGGCAGAGCTATGACTTGAACGTGAGAGGCTATATAATCGCATCACGTCCCGACCACTAACGCAAAGACCCACTATCAACCCACTGCATCACTCGCGTTTGCACAACGGACCTGTCCCCAAGTGCTAGGAATTGCAGATTCCAGACGACGGTGGCCCAGCCCGACGCCTAGACTTCGTAAAGCTAGGACGCCGACGCAGCTTCTTCACAAGGGGAATTCCTTGAACAGCCAGAGACACATGCCTGCCTCGTTCCTTTTCGGCTGCCCTCGGCCTGCTTGTGGTATAAACGCTGTCGAGTTTCCCCGAAGGACTCGAGCATCTACAAACGCTGGCTTAGGATAAGTCGAGAGACCTGTTACTCTCAGTCTACCCCTGCCAAAGCTAAGTCGTCGGTTTAATGTGCGGGCACCGGGATAGTCCCGGCACTAACGCGAGATTAAACCAGAGGGCGTCCAGTGACGTCCTAGAAGAGATAGCAGTCCCTCCCTAGTAGATAGGGACAGTGGGGATCTCGTTAATCCATTCATGCGCGTCACTAATTAAATGACGAGGCATTTAGCTACTTTTTTTTTTTTTTTTTTTTTTTTTTTTTTTTATCATGTTTTACTGTAAAAGATTGTGCATGACAATATGTTCGGTTTGAACAGGTTCTCGATTTGGGTCAACCCCTCTCCAGTCTTCGGTCGACCGTCCTCGTCCCATTCCGCTTTTCTCGTCACTGCGGTCGTCATCTTTTTCAATTTTCGGAATCCTGCAAGTCCACTTATTATGGTTCTTGTTGAAACTACTTTTAGCTGTTGTTTCCTTAGAAGTCCGAGTGTTGTTAATTCTTCCGCTGATCTTTTGCTCCATACTCCTCGCCAGTTTAATGTTACCGATGTGTACTTGATCTCCTTCACTTTCCATGTTGTTTTTATGGTGTTTTCGATGTCTTTATATTTGTTAGCTTTTTGTTCGTGTGCGCTGTTTAAATTCATTTGATCGTTCACTATCTGTGCGTCTATTACAATCGCTGTACATCCCAGCTTAGCTATTAAATCCGGCTTTCTTTCTCCTGCGTTGGTTTTTATTTTCGGTTTATTTGTTACGTCGTATTTCCTTTTTACTAAGTTTCTTTCTATGAAACTCACTATTGCGTTGTGCCTTTTCATTCGTGGCCCATGTGTTCTATGGCATTGTTGAAGTACGTGATTCAACGTTTCTGGTCTATTGCATCCTGCCCTACATAGTCGTTCCTTGGGTCGACCTCTAGATGTTCTGCTTTTTGTTGGCAATGCGTTGATTCTTAGCTTGCACGCTTGCAAGAAATCTCTCCCAAATAAGAATCGGGTCCCTTCCTGCACCCATACATGTTGTTGTGGTACGTATTGGGAGTCTTTTAATCCAACTCCGTCGATCTATCCATACAGCGTGTCTGCCCATCTTTGATTTACATTTTCTATTGTTGACATTTGGATCTGTTTGTCCTTCAGACGATTTTCGCATTGTTTTTGTTCATTTCTTAAGAATGCACCAGGCGCGTTGTTTGCTAATTCTTGTGCTAGAGGAAGTTTCTTTAAACGATTAAGTCTTCTTATCGGTGCCATCTACCTTAGCGAATTAACACCGAGTCCTCCGTCCCTTATTGAAGCATGTATGTAAGCAATAGGCGTATTTGTTGGTAGATTTAGCCATTTCCGTACTTCGTGCCGTATTATATTGTCACACTTTCTTAGCGTGCTAATTGTCGTATTGCCCAGTTTGAGTTGATAATATAGCCCTGATATTATATTTGTTCTGAGCGCGAATAGCCTCTGTTGCAATTTTAAAGGCGCTTTATACAGCTTACTTAGTTGTTCTTGCAACCTTATTGTGCTGTTAATTTTGCTTTTGCCTTCTGGTGTAAATGGAATGCCTAAATATGTCCACTCATTGGACCGTTTCAATGCTGGCAAGAATCTTCCTTGGCATTCAAAGACTGCCTCTCTGTCTATTATTGTCTTCTTTTCGTGTGCTACGTTTTTAATTGCAACTGTAAAGCATTTAGATGCATTTACTTTTAGGCCATATTTGTCCAGCAAGTCTACCGAGGCGTTTAGTAGTTGTTGTAATCCTATTGGCGTTGTTGCAAACAGCAACATGTCGTCCGCAAAGGCTGCCGCGTTAACATTAACTCCGTCTACTCGTGCTCCTATATCCTTAGGTAATTTTGTAAGGAGACGCTCCATAATCATATTAAAAATGACAGGTGACATTGGGTCACCTTGTTTGACGCCACAAGTAGGTTTGAATGTATCGGATGTCCAGGCATTACATCCTAATTTTGTCGTACTTTTAGAGTAGACGTTCATAATGTATGCGACCATAGGTTTAGATAATCCCATCATTTCCAGTGTATCCATTATGGCTCTATGCGTTACCGAGTCGAACGCTTTCGCAATATCGATTGACGCTATATACAACGTTTTGTAATTTTTTATGTGATATCTTAGTAGTAGGTCTAATAGAAATACGTTATCTGAGCATTGTGCTAAATTAATTTTCCCTTCTATTTAATTTTTGGGGAAAACAAAATCAACATTTCAAAATTCTTAAATTGCCTTTATCAAAGTCGGGTATGAACCCGCGACTCTGCCAGGAACGCAAATAACAAGCTTAGCACCGGCTATAATTTAGCACAAATCAAGATACGCAACGCTACGGAAAGATACACACGGAACGCAAGAAAATACGCAGCGCAACGGAAAGGTATACGCACGGAACGCAAGAAAATACGCGACGCAACGGAAGAGATAAACGCACGGAACGCAAGAAGATACGCGACGCAACGGAAAAGATAAACGCACGGAACGCAAGAAGATACACGACGCAACGGTAATGATAAACGCACGGAACGCAAGAAGATACGCGACGCAACGGTAATGGTATACGCACGGAACGCAAGAAAATACGCAACGCAACGGAAAAGATAAACGCACGGAACGCTAGAAGAAACCGGGGTTGTCGGCACGCGGCGATACAATGCCCGCCCCCGGGTACCCCACCGAGAACAGGTTGGATTCCGAAATTTTCCCAGCACGCGCGCAGGGCGTGTCACGACAGCCCCGAATTCTTTCTCGAAACCACCCCCCTTTACCCCGGGGCCTCACGCAGCACGCACGCAAATACTCGCCGCACGCCGTCTTCACGTGCTGATCACGATTCGACGTCCCACGTCGCGATGAACACGGCACTCCGCCGATTACAGCTTTCCCTCGGTGGCTGGGTGTACTCAAAGAAGCCGGTATAGTCCCGCGGCGCGGCGGTATCCGTCGTCGCCGTCCTCAACTCTCCTCTGCTGCGGTGCTTGCGCTGGCACCCCGTGCCGGTCACGTGATCGGCAGCTCCTCGCCGATTTTCTCCCAAAAGAACAGTGGCTCAAGATTGCCAGCCCCTGGCCGGAACCTGTTTGTTAAAAACAAAATTACTTTTCCGGTACCGGGCGACTCCTGGCCCTTCGTCACGAAACGGCACTCACGGTACGGCACGTGATAACCGCGTGCTCAGCAGCTCGCCGGTCGTTCTCCCTTGTCGTTAGTCCCGCCGGGCGGAAAATTCATGATCGAAGTCGGCGAAAGCACTCAAGCCCTCCATGGGCGGAAAATTCATGGACGAAGTCGGCGAGAGCACTCAAGCCCTCCATGGGCGGAAAATTCAGGACGAAGTCGGCGAGAGCCTCCTCACTGTCTCGTCGTCGGTCCCGTCGCAGAGTTTTACACCTCGGTCCTTGTACGACTGCCCCGAGACTCGCGAACGGGCCCGTTGCCAGGCCAACCGCGCCGACGCAATGCTCCTTACGGTACCGGTACCGCCAATTTTCGCGAGTCGGTAAATTGCTAGGTCGGTAAGCCGACACCGAAACCGCGAGATAACGTAGTTTTTCCCGTTACACAATACCCTCCTCCAGCGGTTGAGGTGGATGGTATAATTTTAGTTGTGACGGATGCCATTTGCTGGTTCGTCCTCCACGGCTTTCTTCCAGCTGGCAGGTGCCTCCTGGGCTAACGGAGGCAATCTTGAACGGTCCCACAAACTTGTGGAATAATTTGGAGGCCACCTTATCCCCCGAAGACGACAGATGATGAGCTCGACGGAGCACTAAGTCTCCAATCTTGAACGTCGGTTCTCGACGGCGCAAGTTATAGCGTGATCCTTGCTCCGTGCTAGCCTTCAACAAATGTTGCTCCACTAGGTGTTGCAACTCAGAGAGCTTGGACATTCGAATAGCCCATTCGTCGGTGCCTGCCCCCTGCGGATCTTCACGTTCGATACTTGACGTGACTTCTCGACGATAAGAATTTACCGGTACCAATTCTCGGCCAAAATTAAGAAAGGCGGGAGAGTGTTTCGTGGAGCCATGCGCTACGCTATTCAATGCGAACTGCAATTCGCCGAGATACGCATCCCATTTCGCGTGGTCACTTTGGTCGAGATAGCTGATTATCAGCTGCCGAACATTCCTGTTCGCTCTTTCCGTGGGGTTCGCCTGCGAGTGATACAACGGCGTTGTCTCGTGCCGCATCCCACACGACTTAACTAATTGCTTCACAGCAGCGCTCACAAAGTTCGTCGCGTTATCAGTTAACAATACGGCAGGCGTGCCAAAACGGTTTAAAATAACGGTACGGAATTTAGACATAAGCACGGACGACGTGATACTTCGAACGGGTACTAGCTCCACCCATTTTGTGAACAAATCTTCAATGACGAAAAGATACTTGTTGCCCTGGGAACTGCGTGGAAACGGTCCCATTACATCCGCCGATACCTTTTCCCATGGAGTAGAAAGGTACCGCGGGTACATCAAACCTTGCGGAGCTGTGTTGGGTGGCTTCACCCTTTGACAGACATCGCAGCCTCGCACGTAGCGCACTACATCATTATATAATCCGGGCCAATAGTAGAGGCGACCGATTCTCCAGTGTGTCTTCGCCACTCCTAAGTGACCTGCCTGAAGATCGTCGTGGCCTTCTCTCAGAATGCGAGAGCGTAACTCCCACGGTACAACGAGCTTCCACTCTTCGCCTGGTTCCCTCAGCTCATCCTTGAGGAAGGAACAGCGTCGATAATAGAGTTGATCGTCCTCAATCTTCCAGTCGGGATGATCTTCCGGGCTAGTCCGTACACGATACGCTTTACGCCGATACCATTCATCCTCTACTCGCGTAGAATTACATTGATCCAGCGCCTGTTCCGTCGGAGGAAGCCCCGGGGTAATCGCAGCGAGATCGATTTGACATGGTATACGCGACAGGGCGTCCGCTACGCAATTCAGTTTGCCCTTACGGTATTCAACGGTAAACGAGTACGGTTGCAAACGCAAGACCCAGCGGGCTAAGCGACCTGTCGGGTTTTTCAAACTTAAAAGCCACTTGAGACAAGAGTGGTCGGTATGGACTACGAATTCGGTACCTTCAACATACTGTCGATTCTTTTCAATGCCATATATTATAGCGAGACATTCTTTCTCCGTCACCGAATAATTACGCTCCGCGCTTGACAAAGAACGTGAGCAATACGTGATGACTTTCTCCGCGCCATCCTGAAGTTGAACTAACGCTGCTCCGACACCGCAGTGACTCGCGTCACATTGCAAAACGAACGGGAGCTCGAAATTGGGACGAGCCAATACAGGGGCGGACGTCAGGGCCGCTTTTAACGTTTCGAAAGAGTTGACCTGTTCTTCTGACCACTTCCACTCCTGCTGTTTGCGCAACAATCGTGTGAGCGGAGCTACTACGGTAGAAAACTCCGGAATAAACCGGCGATACCAACCCGCCATACCAAGAAATCGGCGGAGCTCAGCCACGTTCGTGGGAGCTGGATACGAAAGAACTGCCTCGACCTTCCCGCGATCCACGCTAATTCCTTCTTGGCTAATGCGATACCCAAGGTAACGCGCTTCCCGGCATCCGAATTCACATTTCTCCCAGTTCAGACGGAGCCCAGTCTCCTTTAGTCTACGAAATACCTCACGGAGAATTCTACAATGACTTTCTAAGTCTCCGGTACAAACTAAAATATCGTCCAAAAATACCACTACTTGTGGATACAAATCCAGAAAAACCGAGTCAGCAAGACGCTGAAACGTAGCCGGACTGTTGGTCAAGCCAAACGGCATAACCCGAAAACGAAATAAACCTCTACCCGGTACTACAAATGAAGTAATGTCGCGACTTTCCTCATCCGCCAGAGGTACCTGAAGGAAAGCCTGTTTTAAATCTAACTTAGACAGATAGGCCGCCTGACGAAGGCTATCTAACAAAGTATTAATATTTGGCATAGGATAAGAATCCTTCTTCGTAATCGCGTTTACGCGCCTAAAATCTATACAAAAACGATACGATTCCGCTTTGCGCACCATTACTACTGGAGAAGCCCACGCCGCGTGGCTGGGTTCCACTAATTCCGTATTTAACATTTCGTCGAGTTGAGACTGCATCGCCTCTAGCACCTTAGCCAAATAATTATACGCCCTTTGCTTCAACGGGGTAGACGAACCGACGTCAATACGATGCGTTATTCTCGACGTTATTCCCGGAGAATCGCGAAGACTCTCGCGTCCTTCCGACACGACGCTCTCTAGCTTAGCTCTCTCGGAGGCCGATATTTCCTTTATACCGCTACAAATAGAGAACGAAGGAAAACCCTGCTCCAACGGAGGTGACTCAAAACGAAATCGACGAGTAGGATCGTCAGAAAAATAATACATATTACAGAGAGGGTCCGTAACAATACCAGTGCGCCTGATAAAATCTAAACCCGCTACAACAGGAAACGAAAGAGAATCCAGATAGAAAAATTCGTGTTCGAATTTTCTATCATTTAATACAAAACGGAAACGATACGAGAACGATATTGGCACTGTACGGCCATCCGCCATACGGGCGATTTTGAGTTGCTTATGACGAGGCTCATCAGACTCCGGGTCCGGGATTTTAATTCCAAGGAGGCTCAAACCAGCCTTCCCAATGAAAGTTAAAGAAGACCCTGTGTCATAAAGCGCGGGGACTATCCCTACCGCGGAAACTGAGGTTCCGGGCCTAACGAAACGAAACGATAAAGTCAAAATCCATAAACTACAATCTTCCTTAACCAAGGAGTTACTTCTCGAAAATACTTGAGTGACGGGGACTAACCCGGATTCGCCACACAAGGACGTAACGATACGAGATATCCGTGTCTCGGACGCGACGTTGTCGGGAGTCCTAGACCGAATGCGTGACGGAACGCTACTGCCATTTTCTTCCCGCGAAGAATCTGACGACGATACGAGACGGAACGATATTTCCGAAGAACTATCGGAAGTAGGAACGGTATCTAAATTCGACGCCGAGACCGAAACGGAAGTCACCGGCGTGCTCATTTCTATATGGAGGTCGGTACGGGAAACAAGAGTCGGAACGACCTCTACGACCGACTCCCCTCTTCGTTTTTTGTACAGTCGGGACACGAAGAAACGTGGACGTCGCGGCGTCCGCAACGATAGCAAAAGAGACGCGTTCGAGGAACCGAACACCGAGAAAATACATGCGGTCCCCCGCAATTCCAACATTTTAAGAGAGACGAACTAGTCGACGTCGATGCCGATGTCGACGCAGATGCCTCCGGCGCGACTGTGCAATTCGTCGTCGGAGAAGCTTTATCGCGAGATGCGCTCGCGCGTGGCGTTTTGACAGAAGGAGTCGGAGATTTCCGAGTCGAATTACTCGCGGAGGCCGCGCTCGCGATACTGTTTAACGGAGAAGATTTCGGGACGGCCGGGGGGCCACGCACGCTCGGACTTCGCTCCGAAGAAAACTTAGGACGCGATTCCTTTACCGCAACAACGCGGTTCGAACCGTCTGCCGCGAGCAGTTCCTCTTGCCGACAGAGGTCCGTTACAAATTGAATGAGATCCTCGTATTTCGGAATACTCTGACTTGGATGCTTTTGTTCGAATAAGCGTCGATTCGCCGCGTCTAAATGTCCTAGCGCTAACTGCAATTTCATAAAATCCAACGGGTCAGCTAACCGCAATGAACTAAAAGAATTCCAATTCGTCTGATGGACAGACAAGAAACGCCTCAATTCCGGCAAGGAAGGATCCCGAACCGGTTTGAACTCAAGAATTTTACTAACGAAATGACTAGCAAGACGACGCTGATTGTTATACCGCATCTTGAGAGCTTCCCTAGCCAAGGGGTATCCGGAATCATCTAGCGGAAAGCCTGATATCACGGCGAGAGCCTCTCCTTTCAAGCTCGATTTCAAATATTGAAGTTTCTGTACGGCACTGAGCCTCCTCTCGTTGTGGACCAACGAGTCAAACAACGACGCGAACTCCAACCATTCGTCCGTTTTCCCTGAAAACGACGGGAGCGGTATGCGCGAGAGCTGGGGCGCGTGAGGGCTCACAGATTGTTCGGTAGGCGCGGATTCCGTCGGAGCGCGAGTCTGCTGTCTCAAATTGAGGTAGGTGGACGTGATCGTGTCAATCAGATCCACGAAAGCGATCGTCGGTTTGCCCACATCTATTTGATGCTGAGGATCACCTACGTCGGCGTTGTACTCCCGAATTTTCTGGTTAAGTACGTCCAACCTCGCCTCGATTTTCTTTAACCTCTCATACCGGGGTGTGAGAGAACTTACATTTGCGACGGTCGCGGATCTAAACTTATTATATGTGTCCGTCACAATTTCAAAAAGCATTTCCCGCTCCGACAGTAGTATTCTACTACGTCTCAGAACAGGAGACGAAACCGCGGGAGACTCCGGTTCTACCACCGCCGGAATAGACATTTTAATACCCGTATATTAACGCAAATACTTGAAATTTTAACTTCACGAAACGATATTTTAATTTACGTTGGGCGCCATTTCTTTGTGCTAAATTAATTTTCCCTTCTATTTAATTTTTGGGGAAAACAAAATCAACATTTCAAAATTCTTAAATTGCCTTTATCAAAGTCGGGTATGAACCCGCGACTCTGCCAGGAACGCAAATAACAAGCTTAGCACCGGCTATAATTTAGCACAAATCAAGATACGCAACGCTACGGAAAGATACACACGGAACGCAAGAAAATACGCAGCGCAACGGAAAGGTATACGCACGGAACGCAAGAAAATACGCGACGCAACGGAAGAGATAAACGCACGGAACGCAAGAAGATACGCGACGCAACGGAAAAGATAAACGCACGGAACGCAAGAAGATACACGACGCAACGGTAATGATAAACGCACGGAACGCAAGAAGAT
The DNA here is from genome assembly GCF_019399895.1 of Cardiocondyla obscurior. NCBI lineage: Eukaryota > Metazoa > Arthropoda > Insecta > Hymenoptera > Formicidae > Cardiocondyla > Cardiocondyla obscurior. Next base: position 3,150,907 of record NC_091884.1, on the reverse strand, counting down.
ACGCGACGCAACGGTAATGGTATACGCACGGAACGCAAGAAAATACGCAACGCAACGGAAAAGATAAACGCACGGAACGCTAGAAGAAACCGGGGTTGTCGGCACGCGGCGATACAATGCCCGCCCCCGGGTACCCCACCGAGAACAGGTTGGATTCCGAAATTTTCCCAGCACGCGCGCAGGGCGTGTCACGACAGCCCCGAATTCTTTCTCGAAACCACCCCCCTTTACCCCGGGGCCTCACGCAGCACGCACGCAAATACTCGCCGCACGCCGTCTTCACGTGCTGATCACGATTCGACGTCCCACGTCGCGATGAACACGGCACTCCGCCGATTACAGCTTTCCCTCGGTGGCTGGGTGTACTCAAAGAAGCCGGTATAGTCCCGCGGCGCGGCGGTATCCGTCGTCGCCGTCCTCAACTCTCCTCTGCTGCGGTGCTTGCGCTGGCACCCCGTGCCGGTCACGTGATCGGCAGCTCCTCGCCGATTTTCTCCCAAAAGAACAGTGGCTCAAGATTGCCAGCCCCTGGCCGGAACCTGTTTGTTAAAAACAAAATTACTTTTCCGGTACCGGGCGACTCCTGGCCCTTCGTCACGAAACGGCACTCACGGTACGGCACGTGATAACCGCGTGCTCAGCAGCTCGCCGGTCGTTCTCCCTTGTCGTTAGTCCCGCCGGGCGGAAAATTCATGATCGAAGTCGGCGAAAGCACTCAAGCCCTCCATGGGCGGAAAATTCATGGACGAAGTCGGCGAGAGCACTCAAGCCCTCCATGGGCGGAAAATTCAGGACGAAGTCGGCGAGAGCCTCCTCACTGTCTCGTCGTCGGTCCCGTCGCAGAGTTTTACACCTCGGTCCTTGTACGACTGCCCCGAGACTCGCGAACGGGCCCGTTGCCAGGCCAACCGCGCCGACGCAATGCTTCTTACGGTACCGGTACCGCCAATTTTCGCGAGTCGGTAAATCGCTAGGTCGGTAAGCCGACACCGAAACCGCGAGATAACGTAGTTTTTCCCGTTACAGCATCCATCCGTCGGTCTGAAAGCTCTCTGCCTCTGGTCAAACTCTAAGAACTTTGCCATTCTAGTTGCTAGCACTTTATGTAGTGTTCGAGTTATAACCGATGACACTATGATCGGTCTGAAGTCTGCCGGCATGCTAGCTTTTGTTTTCTTTGGTATCAACGTGGTAATTGACTCCAATAAGTAGCTTGATGTTCTGCCGCACCACATAATTAAGTTTAAAATTTGTGCCAGTATTTCATTTGGAGTTCCTTTAAGAGCTTTTGCTGTCAGACCATCCGGACCGGCCGATGTTGTGTTTGCTGGTTTGGAGCTCTTAATTTCTGCTGGAGTTATCGGAGCCCAGAGCTCTTTTATGGTGTCTCTTTTCTCATCTTTACCCGGCGATGTATTATCAGTATCTGTCATTATTTTTTTCCAGAAAGGTATCATGATGTCTTTAGGAGGAACTTGTACTCCTGTGATGTCATTGAGTAGAGTTCTTATGTATTTACTCCTGTTCTTTCGCCACAGATCTTGTGTCTTGGCGTATTCGGCTCTGCGTATTTGCTTCTTCGAGAGTTCCGTTCTAGGTGTTTTACTCGAGTTTTTAGCAGTTTTTGTTTTTAGCGGATATACTTCTCGGAGATATAGTGTAAGTTCTATGTAAATTTCGTCTTTGGTTTTACTTGATATCGATTCACATATTTTATTAAGCCTTTTTGACTGATATTTATCGTCCGTTAGTTTTGGTAAGCTTTTAATGTATTGTGCTATGGCTGTACTGTAGCACTCATCGTTATCTTCCTGTTCGACGTCCTCTATCTCCTCATTTGAGACTCCAGCGTTCTGTTCGTCTATTATTTCTAATACAAGTTGTTTATAATCCGGCTGCTTTCGTTTTCCTTTTAGTGAATCAAGTGATCTTCCTGGGAAGAACTCAATTAGAGCTTAATTCATAAACCTCACTCCGCCTTGCACCGTCAATTCCGCTTCTTTACGTGCCAGAAAAAGAGTTTCTTCTTCATTCCAGCGAGCTTTGTTGTGCGTTATGTTTTGTCGCTCATCATAGAAGTCGGGGTGGGCGCGTCTATAATGCAGCCCACAACCCGTTTTTGTACTAAAAATGCGATTGCAGCTTTGAAACTCGCATTTATACTCTGAGGCGGCCTCCTCAGGAACCTCTTGAAAAGTTGGCCTTCTTCGCGTCGTTGGACCCCTGAAGCCAGAGGGCCCGGGATTTGTACTTTCGTTTATCCGAGGCTTGTTTGTGTTCTCTGGGCCAACGTAGTTTATATCAGAAGGGCTAACAACTTCAATGATCCTGCGTGCCATCAGCCGTTTAGCGTTACCCGGCGGGACCACGAGGAGGTAGGCTGATGGCTGGAAGGGGAGAGGCTCTGTATTGCGCTTCACCCTCCCGTAACTATGACTCTGAGCATTGGGCTTTTTGCTTTGTATATATGTATATAGCTTGTATATAGTTAAGAGAGTCATAGTTACTCCCGTCGTTTACCCGCGCTTGCTTGAATTTCTTCACGTTGACATTCAGAGCACTGGGCAGAAATCACATTGCGTCAACACCCGCGAGGGCCATCGCAATGCTTTGTTTTAATTAGACAGTCGGATTCCCCTAGTCCGTGCCAGTTCTGAGCTGAGCGTTGAATGGCGGCCGAAGAAAACGACCACGACGGCTCGCGCCGCCACGGAAGCCTCGCAGCAAGGAAGATCCGCGGGAGGCCAAGGCACGGGACCGAGCTCGGATCCCTGAACCGGCGCCAGAACGCCGATAGTTCACCTCGCCCAGGCCCGGCACGTCAGCCAGACCCGCTTCCCGACCAAGCCCGACACGCCCCGCTCCTCAAAGCCAATCCTTATTCCGAAGTTACGGATCCAATTTGCCGACTTCCCTCACCTACATTAGTCTATCGACTAGAAGCTCTTTACCTTGGAGACCTGCTGCGGATATAGGTACAAACCGGCGCGACACTTCCACGTGGCCCTCTTCTGGATTTTCAAGATCCGAGGGGAAGATCCGGACACCGCCGCAACTGCGGTGCTCTTCGCGTTCCAAACCCTATCTCCCTGCTAGAGGTTTCCAGGGAACTCGAACGCTTATACAGAAAAGAAAACTCTTCCCGGATCTCCCGACGGCGTCTCCAGGTCATTTTGAGTTACCCCGACGAACACTCTTACGAGGGCCCAAATTGTATGCGGTTCCGCTGCCGGGTTCCGGAATAGGAACCGGATTCCCTTTCGCCCGACGGGCGTGTGTCAAAAGTTCACTCACCGCGCGCGACAGCACACTCACGTGCGAGTGCGTGTGCGCGCGCGATTTTTGTGTGCGCGAGACTTTTCTGCGACAACGAGAGAATCGTACGCCGTCATTGACATAGGATTTCTCCTAGGGCTTATGATCGACTGACTCGTGTGCAACGGCTGTTCACACGAAACCCTTCTCCACGACAGTCCTCCAGAACCTCGCTGGAGTATTTGCTACTACCACCAAGATCTGCACCGACGGCGGCTCCAGGCAGGCTCGCGCCCAGACCCTTTTGCGCACACCGTCGCGACCCTTCTACTCGTCAGGGCTTCGTGGCGGCCTGTAAGCTCCGGGCGAGGAGTTACCCACGCCCTGCCCACGGCCGCCCCACTTGCCGCTGACGGCAGAGTATAGGCTCGACGCTTCAGCGCCATCCATTTTCAGGGCTAGTTGCTTCGGCAGGTGAGTTGTTACACACTCCTTAGCGGATTCCGACTTCCATGGCCACCGTCCTGCTGTCTTAAGCAACCAACGCCTTTCATGGTGTCCCATGAGCGTCGAGTTGGGCGCCTTAACTCTGCGTTTGGTTCATCCCACAGCGCCAGTTCTGCTTACCAAAAATGGCCCACTTGGCACTCTAATCCGAGATGCTCGTGGCTTCATAGTTCAAGAAAACCAGAGATCTCACCCATTTAAAGTTTGAGAATAGGTTGAGGTCGTTTCGGCCCCAAGGCCTCTAATCACTCGCTTTACCAGATGAGACTCGCACGCGTTCCGTGCGGAACGGCCGAGTGCCAGCTATCCTGAGGGAAACTTCGGAGGGAACCAGCTACTAGATGGTTCGATTAGTCTTTCGCCCCTATACCCAGTTCCGACGATCGATTTGCACGTCAGAATCGCTACGGACCTCCATCAGGGTTTCCCCTGACTTCGTCATGACCAGGCATAGTTCACCATCTTTCGGGTCCCAACGAGTACGCTCTGGGTGCGCCTCTTCTCGCAATAAGAACGAGACGCCCCGGGAGTGCGGAGCCGCTTCGCGACGCGGCCCATCCTCCCTCGGTCGACAACCAGGGCCGACCTTCACTTTCATTACGTCTTTAGGTATCGCTGATCCCAATGACTCGCGTACATGTTAGACTCCTTGGTCCGTGTTTCAAGACGGGTCCTAAGAGTACCCAAAGCAGTAGCGTCGCCGACCGGTATCGGTCCCCCGAGTTGCCCCGGGGAACGTTTGCAGGCCTGTCGAAGGTTAACCGTACGACCAACAGCGGGCCAGGACCGGTGACGGCGCTAGGTCCGTAAGCCTCCGTGTACCGTGGCGCGCGCTTGCGACGGCCTCGACGCACTCCCGCGTGTGTGAGAGCTGCGGCCTGATACCTTGCGTGTACCGCCGGGCAGCCGGCCGGGCGACCGAGGGTTTGACGGCGTGCCGTGTTACCGGCGACGCGTCAGACACCGCACCCGGGCCGTAGACCGACACCCAGCGGGTCGCGACGTTCTACTAGGGGAGAAGTGCACGACGACGAAAACGCCGGACATCGGCGCGCGGCAGCGTGCCCGCGCGCGAGCCGTGAGGCCCCGCGGGGCTTCGCCCACCGACGCGAAGCCAGCGTCGCTGACGATGAATCTCCCGTTCGATCTTTGGGTTTCTTAGGTTTACCCCTGAACGGTTTCACGTACTCTTAAACTCTCTCTTCAAAGTTCTTTTCAACTTTCCCTCACGGTACTTGTTCGCTATCGGTCTCGTGGTCGTATTTAGCCTTAGATGGAGTTTACCACCCACTTAGAACTGCACTCTCAAGCAACCCGACTCTAAGGAGAGATCCTCCCGAGACGCGCACCGGTCGCTACGGGCCTGGCACCCTCTGCGGGTAAGTGGCCCCATTCAAGATGGACTTGGACGCGACGCGGCACCTCGGGATAAGCGGACCCTCCCAAACACCACATTTCCCTGCGGCGGAACCGCGGGATTCGGTGCTGGGCTCTTTCCTGTTCGCTCGCCGCTACTAAGGAAATCCTGGTTAGTTTCTTTTCCTCCGCTTAATAATATGCTTAAATTCAGCGGGTGATCTCGCCTGCTCTGAGGTCGTCAAAAGAAATTGTCGTGAGGCTGTACTATATATATATATAATACGTAGAAGGCGAGACGACGACGACGCGAGAGAAAAGAGAAACGCAACGCGGCGAAACGCCGCGCGCGAGCGCTTGGTTAGACTACGCCGCGTGCCCCGGTCAAGAGCTGTTACCATACATAGCGCTTTCGTGGACTCGGGAACACGCGCGGTCGACCCGCGCGCGATCTCTCACCTCGCACACACTTTTGCTGCGCAGGGGGCGATCGGTGCACGCAAAATATTTAAAAGAAGAGACGAAGGGAAAATGAGAAAACAAACGAGGCAGAGAAAACAACCGCGAGAGCGTGGTCTTTCGTCGACGTTGCGTCAACCGCGCCGCGATCCGCGCGCCCGCGCGCGCCAACCAACCGACCACGACGACAACTGGCCAGCCAGTCCGACGCGAACGTCGAAGGCCGGTTTGCGCGTCGTGGTGGCGTCGGCAACGCGACTGCGGCGGCGGCCGGCAGCAGCTGCAGCGGCGACGACCACTCTCTTCTCTCTTATAATACGGTCAGGTTCTCTCGTATCTTTGCTTCGTCGTATATATCTCTAAAATCCCTCCTCTCGAGTTTCCTTTGCGTTGGCGGCGGTAAAGCGACGATATGCGCTCTGTGCAGAAGGAGAACGAGGAGGCGCGCAATTATCTCGCGGCCTCTATTCACCTCTCCGATCTTCATTCGAAGAAGGAGAGGAAAACTCAAACTCGGTTCTCCGCGCTCCTTATGAACTACTTCTCCGTAAATCAGCCTTGGATCCCGCGCGCGCCGCAAGCGGCACACAAGCCACCTTCCGGGAGTACAAGCGCGAACGAGTTGTCGGCTTGTTTCACTGCAGGCGGCGGCGCGCGAGAGGCAGATCTACTTTTTTTTTCGTTCGGCGCGTATATACGTATTGTGACGTGGCGGCTCTCGCTGCTTCGTTGCAGCTCCCCGCGGCCGTCACAAATGCCGAGAATTACCTGCGGGGGGAATTGTTGCGATAACGGCTTATCCGAAGCTCGCGCCAACCTATTAGTATCAATAGGGCCCTGTGAGGGCAGCGGCTCTCGCGGGAAATCGGCGGCGTGGCGCGCGGAAAAATCCGCGAGACGCGGGAGTGGGGATGCGCCGGGCCTCGTGCCGAAAATTCGCGCGGTCCTCGCTCTCTTCCGTGTAGACCGGCGTGATTGACGGGCGATCGGCAGGAACCAGCGAGCGATAGCGAGAGTGAGCGAGGACGACGAGAGCGAGAGCGAGAGTGAGAGAGAGAGCGAGAGTGCGAGGGAGAGCGAGGACGTCTCGAGAAGTCAGGGAGCGTTTCTTCGGTGAGATTTTCCACCCGCATTGCGGAATTATTGTATTGTACCGCCCTTCGTCTCCCGGGGAGGCCGACGCGGACTTGGACGATACCCGGCCACATAAAACGGGCACGCGGGCCCGTTAGATTATTTTGGTGGATCCTTGTCGCGAGACAAGGACGTAACGTTAGCGAGTGGCAGCCGATGGGCGTCCAAGGGCCGGTGACTGGGCCCCGCGAGACCTACCGGGACGGTTCGTCTGCGTTGGTTGATTCGATCGTATGTGAAGCTGTCGTCCGTCGCGTCCGTACGGAGAGCCCTCGGCAGCGGCCGAGGTCGGAAAAATAATCACGCGGTCTCGTTTGCGACAGGCGAGTTTTCGCGTAGAGTCTTTCGTGTCGCGGTGTCCCGTGGAGGCACGTCGCGTGCAGGGGAGACGCGTGGCCGGCACCACAACATCCAGGGCCGACGCGAGAAGATCTCACTCTCGTACGCTTACTTTAATTTTTGTTATATTTTTTTTATATATTTGTTTGTTCCGTTGAACACAATAAACGGATCCTCTGTTTATGGTCGTGTCCGCGTACGCCTTATTTTGTGTCGTCGTTCCCGTTTGTCCGAGAATTCCGCGCGCTATACCCCGCCCCTCTCCGTTCGAATGGGCTAGCCCCCGCGCGTGACGGCGATTCGAATTCGGTAGGAATTGTCGAGGACCGGATAACTAGTCCGAGATAAAAATCGGCACGGCCGAGCCCGTGCCTGGCGCCCAAAAATCGTGTTCATGCGAGATTCCGCCGTCCCGCGCCGGAATACGGCCGAGGTACCGCGACCCCTCCTCCCTCCCACCCCTCGTGGCACGTCGGTGCACGGATTTTTCGTCCGTGCGCGGTCGTCCCTTTTTGCTCACGACTCTCCTCCTCAGGGAGGAGAGAATAAAAATTATCGTGACAAAATTTGGCGCCCAACGTGGGGCCGCCAAATGGGAAATTCCTCGGACTGGCGGAAACTTTGTGATTTCGTGTTTCGGAATTTCGAAAGAAATAATTATTTGGTGTGCCGGCCGCGTGCTTTCGACTCGCGATCGCGGAAGATTCCAAGCCGTGTTGACAATCGGCATTTTGTTTTGATCGTTATCGCGCTGCTTTGTGTTGCCTCGCGCATACCACCCTATATACCGGGTGTATTATTAATTTGAATTTATTTGGCTGTATTGTGTTGCATGTATGATTTTGTTTTTCCTGCCTTATATTTTAATTTGGTTGAGCGCGATTGCGCTGCATTATTGCCTTGCGGTTGTTGAGCCTCTCGGTGTACAAAGATTGTGCGCCGAAAATCGCGTTCTTATATTTTGGCCTATGTAATCTTTTTTTCTCTGTGTGCCATTTTTCGGGTGAGCTAGCGATAAGTATCCGCGTTTCGGTAGTTTCGGGGTACGTGATTCCGTATGAGCCACCCCGAGAGCCCTGACGAAGATTGGGTTTTTGCTTCCGATCGTCCACATCTCGTCGCGGAATTAGAAAGACTTGGCTTGCCGACCGAAGGATCCGACTCTGTTCTCGCGCTAAGATTATTGCGGAGAGTTTCAACGTCGCGTCGAGCTTCGAGTGCCGGGAGATCGCGAAATAACGAAATGTCGGACGCGGAACAACTTGAGGTACCCGCGGGCGGGACGGGGCGCCCCGATAGCCCTTTTGAGACTGCCGCGCGACGAATTCACGCGGAACCGCGAACGGAACGGAGAAGTCCGGTCAGTATGGGCTCGCCGGAATTACCGAGTACGTCCGCAGCCGCCGCATACAACACCATGCGGAAATGGAATCTTAAATTCTTGGGGGCGCGCGGGGAAGACGCTGAGACTTTCCTCATACGAATTGAGGAAGGCCGAGAACTGATCGCGGTGGCGGATGCCGACGTTTTAAAAAGTCTGCCCTTCTTTTTGTCGGGAGTCGCGTTACATTGGTTTCGCGCAAAAAGAACGCGTTTTACGGATTGGGCCGCGTTTAAGGATGCGTGGCGGATACGTTTCGGAGATCCGGATTTTCAGTTCGCACTTCGGGACGAAATTATGCGACGTACGCAGGGAGAACAGGAGTTTGTCGGGGACTATTTAACCTGTCTCACGTCACTTTTTGATCGACTCTCGCCGCCGTGGAGCGAAGAAGAGAAAATCGGGTACGCGCATCGGCAAATGTTACCGCGGCTACAAACGATGATACCGCGAGATTCGGTGGATAGCCTAGAAGCTCTCGAATTGTTAGCCGCTCGGGCGGAAGGATGCCATAAGGCTGCGTTAAGTTATCGCGCTCCGCCGACACCCGATAAATCTTTATTTCCGGATTTAGCATATCGATCACCGAAAAATGCGACACGGCGAGATACACCGCGCTTTTACGATACGGTAGCGGCCGTGAACGTTCCGGAAACTCGCCCACGGGAAAAACGGCCGCCCCAACCACCGAAAAAGGAACAGACGCGGGCAATAAGGAGTGAATCGAGTGAAGCGGTTCCGTCGACGTCGGGAACGATTCCGAGGAAAGCTTCGCGCCCGTTAATCGGACAGTGCTGGAATTGTCAGCAAGCCGGTCATTTTGCGCGCGAATGTAAGGCCAAGCCGCGCGTGCATTGTTACCGATGTGGACGCGCGGAAGTAACGTTGCGCGATTGCCCGGATTGTTCGGGAAACGCGTAAAGAGGCCGGAATTGCGGGGCGATCCGACCTCTCTTTGTGAGAGCCTCGATAGTTCTGTCGCGACCGGGGGTCGCGAATTCGCGTATAGCGCGTTCGGAGCTCGGGACTCAACCCAATTAAATTTTCTTCGCGTTTCCGTCGGTCCGTGTGAGTTCTCGGCGCTGCTGGATTCGGAATCCAGCCGGACCTTCCTCAGGGAGGAGGCCGTGGGGGCGCTGGAAAAACGCGGAATTAAAATTGGCGGAAAGACCGAAAATCGAGTTATCACCGCCACTGGCCAAATCGCGAGCGTCCAGGGGGAAGCCGCGATACCGATAACTTTGAGGAATGAGACGCGGCAATTGAGCGTCTGTTCGTTATCGTCTTTGGCGTTACCGTGCATATTAGGCACGGATTTCTTGGCGGCATTCGGGTTAGTGATAGATTTCGCGACGCGAGAATGGCACTTCGCGAATGATGACGCGGCAAGATATCGCTTTGAGCAGGGCGAGGCGCCCGTGCTCGAGAAACCACGGCGTTCCTTGGGAAGGAAACAGCCGAGCGACGGGATTCGGGCGATTCCAGGGGAGTCGCACCGAAAAGCGGGACACGTAGCGTCTCCGGCCGGTTCGCGGGGGCGAGCGGCATGGGTTCCTCCGAGGCGGGGGAAAGAGGCGCGAACGGATCCGGGTTTCGCGTTATGTTGCGGTCTTAGCGAGCTCTCGCCCGACGAAGGGAAGATGCTCGCCGAGTTTTTGGCTTCCGAGATCCAGGGAGATCCGGAAAAGCCGGGTGCCACGACGCTCGCGGAACACAAAATCGATGTCGGGAATAACGCGCCAATAAAACAGCGATACTATCCGGTTTCGCCTAAGATACAAGAGGCTATTTACGCGGAAGTCGATAAAATGCTCGAAGCGGGAATAATAGAGCCGTCAAAAAGTGAGTGGTCGACGCCGATAGTAATGATTAAGAAACCGAACGGTAGCTATCGATTCTGTTTAGATTTTCGGAAATTAAACAGTGTTTCAAAGAAAGACGCGTATCCATTACCATACATGAACGCGATTCTAGATAACTTGAGGGCCGCGCGTTATATCTCGACGATAGATTTGAGCCAGGCGTATTTCCAAATTCCGCTCGAAAAAGAAAGTCGCGAACTTACGGCGTTTACCGTACCCGGACGTGGATTATATCATTTTACAAGAATGCCGTATGGATTAACGGGTGCGCCTGCGACTTTTCAACGGTTGTTAGATAAATTAATCGGGCCGGAAATGGAACCACACGCGTTTGCGTATCTGGACGACATCGTGGTCGTCACAAGAACGTTTGAAAATCACTTAGTGTGGCTCGGGAAAGTTTTCGCGAAGATTCGTGAAGCGGGACTTACAATAAATCCCGAGAAAAGTAAATTTTGCCGCTCGCAGGTAAAATATCTTGGGTTTTTGGTACAAAATGACGGTTTAAAAGTCGACCCGGATAAAACGGAAGCCATTCGGAATTACCCTCCGCCGCGAAATATTAAACAATTACGGCGTTTTATCGGTATGGCGTCGTGGTACCGGCGCTTTATTCCACAGTGTGCGACCGTTCTCGAACCGTTAACGCGTCTTCTCAAGAAGAACAACTCTTGGGATTGGGGGGATGCTCAAAAGGCGGCTTTTGAGCTAGTAAAAGAACGGATTACCACCCCGCCTACACTCGCGTGTCCAGATTTTTCGGAACCGTTCGTGTTACAGACCGACGCGAGTTCCGTGGGCCTCGGGGCCGTACTGACACAGGATATCGACGGTATAGAACGGGTAATAGCTTTCGCGAGTCGTGCATTTTCGGACGCGGAGACGCGATACTCCACAACAGAACAGGAGTGCCTCGCGGTGGTGTGGGCCATAAAAAAATTTCGCCCCTACTTAGAGGGATATTCTTTTCGGGTAATCACAGATCATAGTAGCCTCCGGTGGTTGCATAATTTGAAAAATCCGACAGAAAGGCTAGCGCGATGGGCCTTGGAACTGTTAGAATACGACTACGTCGTCGAACATCGTAAAGGCGCGATGCATCACGTACCGGATGCACTCTCGCGGATTCCGGAAAAAGACGGAGAACTCTGTGCTGTCGCGGTCGATGCGGACAAGTGGTACGACGCGAAGAGAGCGGAAGTCACGGCAGAGCCACAAAAACACATCGGGTGGCAAATCGCAGACGGGGAACTATATTTTCGGAAACCGCGCACGGAGATATCGCAAGCCGTGACGGACTTGGATCAGTGGAAATTAGTGGTACCGCAAAAAGATAGGATCGACATTATTCGCGAAAATCATGATCCGCCGCAAGCTGGACATCTCGGAATTGAAAAAACATATCGTCGAGTCGCGACGCGATACTATTGGCCTCGCATGCACAAAACGATCGTGAATTACGTGCGTAGGTGCGATATTTGCCAGAAAACAAAAGTCGAACAAGACGTACCGGCCGGATTGATGGGACGACGCGTTATCGAAGCCCCGTGGACCGTGGTCGCCGCGGATATTATGGGACCGTTACCGACCAGTAAATCGGGTCACGCATATTTATTCGTCCTACAAGATCTTTTCACGAAATGGGTTGAGTGCCGACCACTCCGAAAAGCGACAGGATCAAAAATCCGCGAAGCTATCGAAGATTTAATTATTTTTCGATGGGGCGCACCGCGCGTACTGCTCACGGATAACGGCACGGAATTTAATAACCGAGATATTAAAAAATTAACGGACAAATACGGCCTCTATCATTCAACTGTTCCGCCATATCATCCGCAAGCCATCCCGGTCGAGAGAATAAATCGCGTTTTAAAAACCATGATTACCGCTTATTTAGAGAAAGATCACCGCGAATGGGACGCACATATTAATGAATTCCGTTTCGCGTATAATTCGGCGCACCACGAATCGCTACAAGCAACGCCCGCGTTTTTTAATTTTGGGAGGGAACCGCAGCCGATCGGAATTAGGCTCGGAAAAGCCGAGACAAACGTAGAGGTTGAGCCTACAGAGCCCGAAAAATGGGAAGAGCGCATGGAGCGCATTCAACTTTTACGGGAATGGATTATTGAGAATTTAGAGGAGGCTCAACAGAAGCAAGCGCGATATTACAATGCTCGGCATAAGGATCGTCGGTTTAAAATCGGTGATCAAGTTCTTAAGAGACAACACGTTTTATCGTCCGCCACGCAACACATTGCAGCCAAGCTCGCAAAAAAATTTCACGGTCCGTTTACGATAGCAAAAGTTTTGTCGCCTGTCGTTTACGAGCTTGTGGACCGAGTAGGAAATTCCGTAGGAAAGATACACGTAAAGGACTTGAAAATGTATAATGTTCCACCGAATCCGTAGGATTTTACTAACTAAGGCTCTCGGTACCTCGTCATGGCCTGGGGCGGTGGCGATGGAGAAGGCTGGGCGAGATATGCTTGCCGTGCAGCGGACGTTCTCCCGGGATTTTGGGAAACCATAGAGGAGGAACTACGCTACCATTGGAGCCACACGGGACAGGCGCGAGAGCATGGATTAGCGCCGATCACGGCGGAGGCCTCGACGCAAACCTACGTGGAGACACAGGAAGTGGCCATCCAAGCAACCCCCTACTGGCGGAAAACGTTCACGCAAACCCATGAACTGATGGTGCCACACTTCACCGTACAATTGGGGTTTAGCCGGAAGCCGCCGTTAATGAGGGACCGGGCGATACAGGTTCCCAGTGTGGAAGAACCGAGAGGCCACGAGCCCACACCTGCAATGAAAATAGAGGCCCCGGTGCGAGAGCTACGAGAGCTGAAACTGGAGGAGACTCGTCGATCACGATCCGGGGAGAGGGAGGTGTCGAGGCCCCTGGACCGGGCTCGATTGGTCCCAGGAACGCAGCGAGAGCGCTGCTGGAATTGTGGCTCACGGAGTCACTTCCTGCACAACTGCCCGCAACCCCGGAACCGGGAGTTTTGCTACCGTTGTGGCAGACCTGGAGCCACCGTAAAGGACTGCCCCAACTGGGAAAGAATGGCGAGCACAAGGCCCTTACGTACCGGGAAAGGGGAACGTAGGAGTCGAGGCTCCGAAACGTCGAGGAGGCCCTCCGGGGACCCGTCGGCACCCTGAGTAAGGACCCACGCCGGGCTGAAGAACGCAGGACCAGAACAGGAAATGGACCGAGAGCAACCAGAGACTGCCTAATAATTTTTGTTTGTTTGTTCGTTTGTTCTTTTCTTTATTTTTTTTTCTTTCGAAGGCTTACTAAGTTTTTTTTTGTTGTTCGCTCATCGGGTACCCATTTTTCTTTCGATGATGCTGTGTTTCATCTTTTTGTTTTATTCCTTTGATTTGTTATTTCGTTTGCGCAAATCCGGTGCGGAACTTCTTTTTTTTTTCTCTTGGCACGCGTGCGATAAACATAATTTTTTTTTGGTGTATTTAAAGAATTTGATCTTTAGTTTCTTTTTGTTCCTCTTCGTGGAATGCTTTAACGTTTTTTTTTTTTTTTTTTTTGCCTCTTTGGTTTTTCCGCGAATATTGCCTAAGAAATGTGAGGCAAGCCTAATAAATGAGTGATGACACCGGAGAGTTCTAGATATTCTTTTGAGATCCCTGACTATCGAAATTCGAACGGAGTAAGCCGTGTGACTCCGAGAGGCTTCGGGGACCCGTAGCCCAGTCCTCCGGAGGTCGGGGGGCTGCGGGTGGAAGACCCCCGATACGCTCTCACTCGGCGTGGGGGAGTTGTGACGTGGCGGCTCTCGCTGCTTCGTTGCAGCTCCCCGCGGCCGTCACAAATGCCGAGAATTACCTGCGGGGGGAATTGTTGCGATAACGGCTTATCCGAAGCTCGCGCCAACCTATTAGTATCAATAGGGCCCTGTGAGGGCAGCGGCTCTCGCGGGAAATCGGCGGCGTGGCGCGCGGAAAAATCCGCGAGACGCGGGAGTGGGGATGCGCCGGGCCTCGTGCCGAAAATTCGCGCGGTCCTCGCTCTCTTCCGTGTAGACCGGCGTGATTGACGGGCGATCGGCAGGAACCAGCGAGCGATAGCGAGAGTGAGCGAGGACGACGAGAGCGAGAGCGAGAGAGAGAGAGCGAGAGTGCGAGGGAGAGCGAGGACGTCTCGAGAAGTCAGGGAGCGTTTCTTCGGTGAGATTTTCCACCCGCATTGCGGAATTATTGTATTGTACCGCCCTTCGTCTCCCGGGGAGGCCGACGCGGACTTGGACGATACCCGGCCACATAAAACGGGCACGCGGGCCCGTTAGATTATTTTGGTGGATCCTTGTCGCGAGACAAGGACGTAACGTTAGCGAGTGGCAGCCGATGGGCGTCCAAGGGCCGGTGACTGGGCCCCGCGAGACCTACCGGGACGGTTCGTCTGCGTTGGTTGATTCGATCGTATGTGAAGCTGTCGTCCGTCGCGTCCGTACGGAGAGCCCTCGGCAGCGGCCGAGGTCGGAAAAATAATCACGCGGTCTCGTTTGCGACAGGCGAGTTTTCGCGTAGAGTCTTTCGTGTCGCGGTGTCCCGTGGAGGCACGTCGCGTGCAGGGGAGACGCGTGGCCGGCACCACAACATCCAGGGCCGACGCGAGAAGATCTCACTCTCGTACGCTTACTTTAATTTTTGTTATATTTTTTTTATATATTTGTTTGTTCCGTTGAACACAATAAACGGATCCTCTGTTTATGGTCGTGTCCGCGTACGCCTTATTTTGTGTCGTCGTTCCCGTTTGTCCGAGAATTCCGCGCGCTATACCCCGCCCCTCTCCGTTCGAATGGGCTAGCCCCCGCGCGTGACGGCGATTCGAATTCGGTAGGAATTGTCGAGGACCGGATAACTAGTCCGAGATAAAAATCGGCACGGCCGAGCCCGTGCCTGGCGCCCAAAAATCGTGTTCATGCGAGATTCCGCCGTCCCGCGCCGGAATACGGCCGAGGTACCGCGACCCCTCCTCCCTCCCACCCCTCGTGGCACGTCGGTGCACGGATTTTTCGTCCGTGCGCGGTCGTCCCTTTTTGCTCACGACTCTCCTCCTCAGGGAGGAGAGAATAAAAATTATCGTGACAGTATATACGTATAAACTCCTTGCAAGAGCTCGCCACGTTTATCACCACCGCGCACGTTCTTCCCTCCCGTGCGTGTGTGTGTGCGTGCGTGCGTCTCTCTGCGATTCTCGATCGCATCTTTCGGTCGGTCGTCGTTCATTTGTTCGACCCTCAAATTTCGTTATTTCGGACGACGCCCAACGGGGGCGCGAGAGTACGCCGTCGTTCCGCGAGTATAGAGAGAGAGAGAGAGCGCGCAGAGAGCGCGAGAGCCTTCGTAAAACCCTGATAGAATCCAGCAACTCGCCGCGTGGATAGCGTGCGTAGTGTGCCTGATACCAGGAAAGGCGTCATCGACGACTCCTCGCTTCTCTTCTCTTTTCTCGTGGATGCGGGTATAACTCTCTCGCCGGCCGCCGCGATCGGGCGAACGTCCAACGAATCGCTCGTACGCGGCCGTCGAAACGGCGCGCGCAAGCAGTTTGTCTTCGATAAAACGACCCTCAGCCAGGCGTGGTCCGGGAATTGTATCCGTGGACCGCAATGTGCGTTCGAAATGTCGATGTTCATGTGTCCTGCAGTTTACAAGTTGACGCGCAATTAGCTGCGTTCTTCATCGACCCACGAGCCAAGTGATCCACCGTTCAGGGTAATCGTTCCTTCGCGCACCAAGTACGCTCTATCAAGAGGCACGGTAGTGCCTCGCGCCAAGTATAGGCGCAGCGAGGCACTGCCTCTTATACGCGAGACGACGTTTTGAGAATCCGTAGATTACCAGATCTCAATGACGGCTCAACCAATCGCTTTCTTAATAGGCTTATTGTATAGATTAGGGTCGACTTATATAATAAAAGTGTTCTTATTTATTCGCTCTGTTGTCTATAAATAAAGATATCGCGTTAATTGTATTGGTTACAAGAGTAAAATTATTTAAGATTCTCCGTTGTCATTTTTACGTCTCGAAAAATGTCCCTTTCGTTTTTGCATCACTAGATGGCGCGGATTGATTTATCAACAGTTTGTTTGATTTATCGACTCTGTTGATGTTTGACGTGTGAGGTTAGTGATCCGCAATGATCCGTTAATTAAGGTAAGTGTGACCTATTACTTGTTAAGTTAAGGTAAGTATGACCCGTTAAGGTAAGAAATAACATGTAATTATATGTTAAGAAGATTAAATTTAATTTAATAATTCTATTATGATATAGCAGAAGTGGCAAGTGTCCTAGCCTATTTCTTTGGTGAAGAAGGCGTTGATCGATATAATGATCTTCAAGAGGGAGCATGCACCTTCAGATGATCAGTTGAGTATACTGCGCAAGGGTGAGGAATGGAATGAAGAAGCTTCCAAAAGACTGAAAGAAGAAAGAGAAAGGAAAGCTAAAGAGGAAAAGGAATATACAAATTCTAGAAAACAAAAAGAGAATTTTGTACCTAACATTTGCGATGTTATATCTCTGGGTGGTTTTCTACATGTTGCAAAACTTATTGAAGTGCCACAAATCGTATCAAGTTTATTTGTACGTAATTTAAAAACTAGTGATGTAAAAAAACATAGCAATAAAATTACTATAACATTGGCATTACAGCATCTTTTATGTAAATTAAACAGGTTTATATGTTTAAATTTTATTGCAAATTATTTATTGTCATATTAATTTTGAATATAATGGCATTTTATGAAAATTTATGTAAATAATATATTTATATACTGTAGTAATTCATTTTATTTTTTACAGTTACAAGAAGCTTTTGTAAAATGAGACAAGTACACGATGAACAAGATAAACGTCAAAAAGAATTGTCGTTAAATTCTGGCAAATTAGGAGAGTCTTTGATTTTAATCACATTGGAGAAGCGTATGAAGTAACAATCGTTGCCAATATAGAAGAATTTACTTCAGTATATAAATATTATGTAAATGCTATTTGCGATGTTATATCTCTGGGTGGTTTACTACATGTTGCAAAACTCATTGAAGTGCCACAAATCGTATCATTTAAAAACTAGTGATGTAAAAAAACATAGCAATGAAATTACTATAACATTGGCATTACAGCATCTTTTATGTAAATTAAACAGGTTTATATGTTTAAATTTTATTACAAATTATTTATTGTCATATTAATTTTGAATATAATGGCATTTTACGAAAATTTATGTAAATAATACATGTATAAAAGTAATGGCACAAAAATGGGTGTTGAACGATATAAAATATACATGTATTATTTACATAAATTATCGTAAAATGTCATTATATTTAAAATTAATATGACAATAAATAATTTGCAATAAAATTTAAACATATAAATTTACCTGTTTAATTTACATAAAAGATGCTGTAATGCCAATGTTATAGTAATTCCATTGCTATGTTTTTTACGTCACTAATTTTTAAATTACGCACAAATAAATTTGATACGATTTGTAGCACTTTATTGAGTTTTGCAACATGTATAAAACCACTCAGAGATATAACATCGCAAATAGCATTTAGATTTATATTTATATACTGTAGTAATTCATTTTATTTTTTACAGTTACAAGAAGCTTTTGTAAAATGGGACAAGTACACGATGAACAAGATAAACGTCAAAAAGAAGCGGAAGCTACAAAAAGAATTGTCGTTAAATTCTGGCAAATTAGGAGAATCTTTGATTTAAATCACATTGGAGAAGCGTATGAAGTAACAATCGTTGCCAATATAGAAGAATTTACTACAGTATATAAATATTATGTAAATGCTATTTGCGATGTTATATCTCTGGGTGGTTTTCTACATGTTGCAAAACTCATTGAAGTGCCACAAATCGTATCATTTAAAAACTAGTGATGTAAAAAAACATAGCAATGAAATTACTATAATATTGGCATTACAGCATCTTTTATGTAAATTAAACTGGTTTATATGTTTAAATTTTATTGCAAATTATTTATTGTCATATTAATTTTAAATATAATGGCATTTTACGAAAATTTATGTAAATAATACATGTATGAAAGTAATGGCACAAAAATGGGTGTTGAACGATAAAATATACATGTATTATTTACATAAATTATCGTAAAATGTCATTATATTTAAAATTAATATGACAATAAATAATTTGCAATAAAATTTAAACATATAAATTTACCTGTTTAATTTACATAAAAGATGCTGTAATGCCAATGTTATAGTAATTTCATTGCTATGTTTTTTACATCACTAATTTTTAAATTACGCACAAATAAATTTGATACGATTTGTGACACTTCATTGAGTTTTGCAACATGTATAAAACCACTCAGAGATATAACATCGTAAATAGCATTTATATTTATATACTGTTTATTACAGGAAATACAGATTATTTGGTTAATACATTTATATACTGTTTATTACAGGAAATACAGATTATTTGGTTAATACATTAATTAATAAAAGTATAACGTTTGATTGTGCGTAACGCCGGCACCGTGGCCACGTCCGCGGCCACGTCCGCGACCCCTGTTGCGTCCGGCTCGTTGCCAGCGAGGTGCTGTAAAATAAAAAAATTATTAATAAAAAATTATAGTTATTATTCTTATGAAGATACTTACGTTTTTTTAGTTTGTTTTCCAATTCCGCAATTCTTTTCGTTAACATATTTATGATTGTCTCGTTTTGTGATGCTTCCTGAGGAGGTGGCGGCTGCTGTTGTGCAGCCGTCTCCTCGTGACGAGGTGGCGGCTGCTGTTGGGCAGCCGTCTCCTCGTGACGAGGAGGCGGTGCTGTTGAGCAGCCGTCTCCTCGTCACGAGGAGACGGCTGCTGTTGGGCAGCCGTCTCCTTGTCGCAAGGAGACGACTGCCGGTTTTTTTTCATATCATCCATGTAGCTGAAAAAAAAGAGATATACATATATATATATATGTGTGTGTGTATGTTTGTATGTGTGTGTGTATTAATTATCATTTGATCTTACCTTCTAAAGTTAATGAAATAATTTTCTTCTATTTGCTGCAGTTCTTCATCTGTAATTGTCGCCATTTGGAATGGCGGGAACTGAGATTAGTATAACAAAAAACGATTGCGTTTTATGGGTGAGTTTATAACAAGTTATAGTAGTTACGGTGAGTTTCGTAACGTATATTTACATAGTTTGTGACGGCTGTCACTACAGCGAGAGTGAAATATTGTTTATGTTGTGGTTTTGTGATAGATCGCGTATAATTTTAACATTGAATGTACAGATTGGGCTTAGGACTGTTCGTCGTGCATATAGTGATAACCAGGGTAAGATACGTTTTCGTTTTTTCCTACAATTTTCGCTTATTTTTTCGCTATGACTGTTATCTCTTCTCGGTCGCTTTCTTGTACTTTTCTCGGTTCTGCTTGGTTGAATCAGCCAAAAAACGCAATTGTAGCATGTCGATTTAAATTTACGCAATTAATGATTCGTTTTTTGTTGATTTATCTATTCTCTATCTTATTAATTATTCTTTATCGCTTCTTGTATTTTTCGCGCTTCTGATTGGTTGAATCGCTTTTGATTGGCTGAATTAACTAAAAAACGCGCTTGTAGCATTTCGGTTGTAAATTTTTGCAAGTAATGACTGTTATCTATTCTCTATCGCTTTCTTGTACTTTTCGCGCTTCTAATTGACTGAATCGCTTCTGATTGGTTTCTTGTTGACTGTTATCTATTTTCTATCGGTTTTTTGTACTTTTCGCGCTTCTAATTGGCTGAATCGCTTCTAATTGGCTGAATTAACCAAAAAACGCGCTTGTAGCATTTCGGTTGTAAATTTACGCAATTAATGACTATTATCTATTCTTTATCAGTTTCTTGTATTTTTCGCGCTTCTAATTGGCTGAATCGCTTCTGATTGGCTGAATTAACTAAAAAACGCGCTTGTAGCATTTCGGTTGTAAATTTTTGCAATTAATGACTATTATCTATTCTTTATCAGTTTCTTGTATTTTTCGCGCTTCTGATTGGCTGAATTGTTTCTGATTGGCTGAATTAATCAAAAAACAAGGTTGTAGCATTTCGGTTGTAAATTTACGCAATTAATGACTATTATCTATTCTTTATCAGTTTCTTGTATTTTTCGCGCTTCTGATTGGCTGAATCGCTTCTGATTGGCTGAATTAACTAAAAAACGCGCTTGTAGCATTTCGGTTGTAAATTTACGCAATTAATGACTATTATCTATTCTTTATCAGTTTCTTGTATTTTTCGCGCTTCTAATTGGCTGAATCGCTTCTGATTGGCTGAATTAACTAAAAAACGCGCTTGTAGCATTTTGGTTGTAATTAATGACTGTTATCTATTCTCTATCGCTTTCTTGTACTTTTCGCGCTTCTAATTGGCTTAATCGTTTTTGATTGGCTGAGTTAACTAAAAAATGCGCTTGTAGCATTTTGGTTGTAAATTTTTTAATGATTGTTATGTATTTTCTTTCGCTTTCTTGTTGACTGTTATCTATTCTTTATTGCTTTCTTGTACTTTTCGCGCTTCTGATTGGCTGAATCGTTTCTGATTAGCTGAATTAATCAGAAAACGCGGTTGTAGCATTTTGGTATAAATTTACGCAATTAATGATCCGTACGCTGTTTTTTTCGTTTCCGTACACTCCGTTCTCTTTGCACGCTCTGTTCTTTTCACATGTTTCGTTCTTTCCTCGTTATTTATTCTTTCCATACGTTCCGTTCTCTCCACACGCCACGTTTTTTACGTTAGAATGTATTTTTTTTTCTTTTTCTCAGGTTTATTTGGAGGATTTTTTTTTCAGGTCGATTTGGAGGATTTTTTAAAATAAAAGCGGTAGTGCGCTTATAATCGTAGGCAGCTGTGCGCTTACATACGTAGGCTACTGTGCGCTTACATACGTAGGCTGCTGTGCGCTTACATACGTAGGCTGCTGTGCGCTTACATACGTAGGCTGCTGTGCGCTTACATACGTAGGCTGCTGTGCGCTTACATACGTAGGCTGCTGTGCGCTTACATACGTAGGCTGCTGTGCGCTTACAATCGTAGGCTGCATTTGCGTCAAAGAGTATAGGCCGCATTTGCGCTAAAGAATATAGGCTGCAGTTGCGCCCAAGAATATAGGCCACTTTTGCGCCAAAGAATATAGGCTGCATTTGTACTCAAGAATATATACTTTATTTGCGCCAAAGAATATAGGCTACTTCTGTGCCAAAACATAGGCTATTTCCGTGCCAAAGATTATACGTTGTATCTGCACCAAAGATCATAGTCTGCTTTTGTGCCAAAAAACACAGACCGTTGTGTGCCTGCACAAAACGATTGCTTTGTTGTTTATAAATACAAATTTGTAATATAAATAACATGTTTTCAAAACAAAAAAAAGTCATTTTACAACTTAAAGAAAAAGATGAAATTACTCGGGGAGATTGGTTAAGTGATGTCCATATGGATTATTTTAACAATCTGTTGGAAAACCATTCAGATTATAAACCTGTTTCAACGTGGCGGATACAATTACCACAAACAATAAATCCTGTCTCTCCGAACAAAAACATATACAAATATTATATAGTCAACAACATTGGGTATGTAGTTATTACAATACAAAACGTATATTTATTTATGATTCATTAAATTCAAAAAATGTACATGAAGATCATTTAATAATGTTATCAAGGTTGTTTCCAACATATGATTTTCAAAAAAAGAATTCAATTATATTTCCTTTTGTTCAAAAACAACCAAATAGTGACGATTGCGGTGTTTTTGCCATAGCTTTCGCCGTGTCGTTATTATTCAATATAAAACCCGAGAAAGTAAAGAATGATTGGAGTAAAATGCGTTCGCATTTATTAAAAATTTTTGAAACTAATATGATAGAGCATTTTCCACAAGATTTGCAATGTGGCATAATACAGAAAGTGTTACCATTAGCTGTAGTAAGAGCAAAAGAGTTAGACGCAACAAAAAAACGTATAAAACGACAATATGATAAGAAGCAATTACAAAAATTAAATAATATTAATAAAAATAAACAATGTCAGCAAGAAGACAATGTACATGATAATGACCAAGTGAATTATGCACAAAATTTAAAGAGATGTGCTATAAAACGCTGTCAAAATTATGAAGATGAAAAAAATAAAGGTGCTAAAAAGCGGCGTAAATATAAAGAAGATTCGGTAAATAATATTGTTAAACAGAGAAAACCATGTGAACATAATAAAAGAAAAAATAAACGTGCTAAACAGAAAGAAGACTGTGAAAATAGTAACGAATATAAGCTTGCTAAACGGAGAGAAAATTATGCACGGAAAAAAGAAATTTATCGCATAAAAAAACAATGTTTATACATAAAAAATAAAGAAAAAGAACATTTACGAAAACGAATATTTTATTTTTTCAATTCAGAGCATGTGCAAAAAAGACAAAAAACGTTCTACAGGTTGCACTCAGAGCGTAAGTGGCTTTATAATAAGCAATACTACCAGAAACAAAAATTAGAGTCCACAGTTGCAGTGGAAAATAGTAATCCTGTCAAAAATATATTTAAAAAATATGCAAAATTTAGATCTACAAATTATTTAAGAACTCATAATTCTTTTGAGACATATGTGATACATATTTTATACAAACAAGGTATTACTAATAGTAATAAATCTTATATTGAAAAAAGATTGAAAGCAGAACAAATTGTTCGGTGGTGTTTCAATATTAGAGATACTTTTGTTCGTAATATGTATAAAATATTAGCTAAACTCAAAAATAGATCTGAAACATGTTTGTCTGTTGCTGCAGAATGTATTACAGTTGATGACAAAATAAGTGCATTTTGTGGTATATCTAGACATACAGCTTCGTCTGAAAATTATTTCGTTGATTCGACGTATTGTGATATTAATTCATCCAAAGTTAATGAAACAGAACCTTTAATGTTAAATACGAGAGGACAAATTGTTAATACGTTACCTTTGGTAGAAGCTCGAGCAAAAAAATCGTGGTTATGCGGTACTTTATGTAAAGTTAATGATCCGCTTCTAATTGAACGATATCAAAAATTGTTAGAAGCTATAAATAAGTGTACTTTGAGGAAAATTCCAGAACTAATACAAAGAATTCACGATTGCACTGTAACAATTTTTGATAAAAATTTAGAAAATTCTAAAAAGGGTCACGCACATAGCTGTTACATTAATTTAAATCTTTGTAAAGCTATGTTTATTCCAGTTCAATTATTATCACCGCATTTCCCAAAAGTGAGATATATTAAACGTTTGCTTTACCAACTTTATAGCTCTTATCAAAAAATGTTACAGTTGGACGAAGCATTAACTTGTGGTGAAGTTGATAAACTACAGGAAATTATACGTTCAGCACAAGAAATAGCGGATATATACAAGCATCAGCAAAGTGATACAATTATGAGCGATGATGATATTATTTCAAAGTATCAAAATGCGTTTAAAGTTTTGAAAAAACGTTCTCTTGATACACCACGATATATTTGTATATCGTGTGAAAGACTTAGTTACAAGAAAAATATTTCTAAAGTTATTAATAAAGTTCAAACACGTAGATGTAATCCAATTTGGAACGATTTAATGGCATATGTAGATCAACAAAAAATTAATCCTGAATACATATGTCATTATTGTGATAAGAAATTTCGTAGCGGACTGTTGCCTGCTTATTGTATTCTAAATAATTTATTCGCAAATGATGTACCGGAGTGTATATCTTCTCTGAACGAATTTGAGAAAATACTTATACAGAGAGCTAAAGCTTTTCAGACTGTGGTTAAAATGGGAACAGTTTTTCATAAGGTAATTCCAGAAAGACAAAAAATACAAAAAGTTAAAGGTTCAACTTTTCATTTACCAATTCCTTTAGAAGAAACTTTTAATAAATTATGTTCAAAAATTGATCCAATAAATTTAAATCACGAATTACGTATCTTAGTTAGAAATATTCCAACTAAATCAAAAATTATTTGGGAAGATTTAGTGGATTTAAAAAAAATATATCAAGCTTTAAAATGGTTGAAAATTCATAACTTTTTATATTCTGGCATTGTACTGCCCATAACACATGTTCAATTAAATTTAGGAAGTCTAAATAACGTAGAATTTCAGGCACAAGAAACAAAAAATGATGCAGAAGCTCCATTTAATAAAGAAAATGATTTAAATAATTCCAATTTGCAAACGCAAAAGATGATATATGATGAAGTTCAATTACACCAGCGCAAGGCTATGTTGACTCAAAAAGATGACAATGAAAGTTACTACGAGCAATATACTATATATCCATTATATGAAAAAAAAGAAAATAAAACTGCAACTGCTTTGTATCAAATGTTAAAAATTCAAGATGTACCTTTGGATAATCGTGAAAAGAATTTGGATTTGATGTGTTTTCCAGATTTATATCCATTCGGTAAAAATGGACAATATGATGAAAAAAGACCAAACAAACTTGAAGAACATGAATTTATTAAATGTCGTTTGATGTCTAAGCATCCACAATTTAGACTGAATCAACAATACTTATTTTATTTGTTAAATAGAGCAAATATTCGTCAGTTAAGTCGTGGAATTTATCATAAAATGAATATAATTGATCCACGAAGCCGTTATACGGCTGCGGAATATTTAGAAGCTATGTCGAAAGAACTGTTGGAGTCCAATTTAAATACTATATTTTCCGTACTTCGAAATACAGAGCAATATTGGCGTCGACCAAGAAGCGATTTAGATAGTATGGCTCGACATTACGGACCTGCAACATGGTTTTTAACGTTAAGTCCTAGTGAATGGTTATGGGACGATTTAGGTAAATTTATTCGTGAAGTTAATGGATGGCAAGATTCTTCGTTGAGTACTAGTGTACTTGTTGCTAAAGATCCTGTATCAACGTCGAGATTTCTTGATAATAAATTTCGAGCGATGATAGATTTTATTTGTTCGAAAGATTTTCCGATCGGAGAAATAACGCACTATTTTTGGCGACGAGAATATCAAAGTAGAGGCATACAACATTTTCATTTATTAATTTGGATAAAAAATTCACCAATTTTTGGAGAATCTTCTGTAGAAGAAGTTTTAAAATTTATTTCGCAATACATTAGCTGCAAAAAGCCAGATAAAAATATTGCACCATTATTGTACGGTCGTGTTGATAAACATCAACGACACAGACATAATGATTATTGTCTACGATCGAAAAAAGTAGGACGAAAAGTTATTCGTAGGTGTCGTTTTGGATTTCCACGACCTGTTACTGAAACATTGTATATGAGAGATGTAGCAACTGCAATAGCAGGTAGAAAGCAATTGAAACATAAAAGTAGATTGTATGATCTTCCTAGAACAGAAGATGAAGTTGATATTAATGATTATAATCCCGTGCTTCTTACTGCATGGGAAGAAAATATGGATATACAATTTATTGGTGAAAAGTCGATCTTGCTTACATGGTATGTTACTAAGTATGTAAATAAAGCGGGTAAAAGTGAGTTATCTGACTTCGATCTTGAGAATTTTAAAAATAATAAAAATAAATCATTGGGCAGTGTTCTTTAGAATCATTGTTTACGATCCTTAACTAATAGGGAATGTGGAGCTCTTGAAGCTGCAGATACATTATTAAGCATTCCTTTATATGGAACCGATCGTAATACAACTATTAAATGGTTGACCGTTAATCGTATACAACAAAAAAAGTTAAAAAGTCGTAAAGAGATTGAAGCTCTTGATAATGAATCCACAGATTTATTTTGTCCAGCTTTAGTAGATGATTATTATCCACAAAGAGTGGAAGAAATGGAATCTATGTCTCTTTACGAGTTTACCCAATGGTATGATATCACGACAATCGAGCCAAAGAATAATATACCTCAATATTATAAAATAGATAGTAAACATTTTCTTAAACGACGACGATGTGCATGTCTTATTAATTACTATAAATACAATGTTGAAACACAGCCCGAAGATTACTTCCTTTCTTTACTGCTTATGTTTAAACCATGGCGAAATTTAGACGATCTTAAAAATAATTGTGACACTTATGCAGAAGCATTTGAAAAAGCAAAATTACATCTTACAGAGGCATTGCAATATCATGAAAAAGTACAAGAATTGCAAAAGGCATTTGAAAATGCAACACAGTTGGTTCAGCAAGTTGATGAAGAATTACAACAAAAGAAAGTGTCTCAGGATGATCCTGATAATCCGATTGGTATTCAAAATATAGAAGCTGGTGAAGCGATGCAAGATTTTAGAGATCTTGGTGAAAAAATAGATAATATCGATGTTTCAGAAATGATAGTAAAATTAAATGCGGATCAACTAAGAGTATTTCATAGAGTCATTGATACGGTAAAATCGAAAGATTCGATATTACGTTTATATGTTAGTGGAGAAGGTGGAACTGGAAAAAGTTTCTTAATTAAAACGATTAAATGTTGGATTAAGCATAATCTCAACAAAGATACCGCTTTAGCAGCACCTACTGGTATAGCAGCGTTTAACATTGATGGTTTGACTGTTCACAGATTACTTCAATTACCTGTTGAACATGGTCAGACTTCAAAGTATAAACCATTGTCAAATCATGTATTAAAAGTTTTACGAACTGAACTTAAAGAAGTTGTTCTCTTTGTAATTGATGAAGTGTCAATGATATCAAATTTGATTTTAATGTATATACATTTTCGATTGACAGAAATCTTTGATACAAATGACGTTGAAGATGGTTGGTTCGGTAAAAAACACATTCTTTTATTTGGCGATTTACTTCAATTGCCTCCTGTACGTGAAGATTGTATTTTTGCACAATTATCAAATGATAAAATGAACAAATGCATTGGTTCTTTAACTGCTATTAATTTGTGGTCTACGTTATTTCATTATGATGAATTGACGATTAATATGCGTCAGCGAGAAGACGATACATATAGGCAATTGTTGTCGAGAATTCGTATTGGTACATTGACAATGACTGATCGTGTCGTACTTGAAAATAGAAAAATAATTTTTAAAGGTGAGTCTTTGGAATCCAGATTAAAGGAATTATGTGATTTTATTAGTAATTGTTCATCGGACGCTGTTTGTTTACTACCTGCACGTCATATGTGTGACGCTCTCAATACAGCTATGTTAAGTCGCATTGATTCGAAGGAGATATTACTAATTGCTGAAGATACAATTGACTGTACTTCATATTGAAAAAAAAAGTATTAAAAGTATTATCAAATAATGATGATGATAATTCCAAAACTGCTGGACTTTTAAAAGAAATTGTAATTAAAATTGGAGCAAAAGTTATGATAAGGCGAAATATCGATGCTACTTTGGGTCTGGTGAACGGTACAATAGCTACAGTAGTTTCAGTTGTACGAGATATATCTACTGATTGTGTGGAAAAAATTAAATTGCTTTTACTTTCAGGATTAGAATATTTGATAGAAAGAGTAAACGTAAAATTTGAAGTGGTGGATAAAGCATTTGTTGTAAGAAAACAATTTCCACTGTGTCTGAGTTATGGAATAACTATTCATAAAAGTCAAGGATTGAGTTTACATACTGCTGTTATTGATATAGGCAATTCTATATTTAATTGTGGTCAATCTTACGTTGCATTGTCTCGAGTAACAACTGTGGAAGGATTGCATTTGATTAACTTTGATCCTTCCAAAGTGACAGCTGACGAAAAAGCTATTGACAAATACAATCGATTAAGGTATAAGTACAAACCAGAGGCAGAAATAATTACTATGCAAAAGGAACGTCGTACCAAAGTGAAAGATATTCTATGGATACAATCTAATAAACTAGTCGAAACTGTTCAAGAAAATGGTCAGCAAAATCAAACGTTACAATTAAATACTACTTGGGTTTTACGTAGTTTTCAAAATACAGAAAATGTCGCATGTTATGCTAATACGGTTATACAATGTCTATTTCATTTAAGTCCTATTAGAAAGCAACTGCTTAATTGTGATAAATCAAATATTCTACGTATGTTAATGCATCGGTATGAATATGGAATGAGTAATTTAAATACATATGATGTTCGACAAGATTTAGGAGAATCGTTTACGATGAATATAAAACTAGATGGAATCGATTTTTTAACAACTTTGTGTACAAGGTACGAGTGTATAAGAGAATCAGTAGAGCATGAAGTAACTTCTACTACTCGGTGTGTTACGTGTCAATATACAAAAACAGTTTGTTTTAATAATTTATTTATTTCAATACCTATTATTAATTTTAACATACACAGCTATAATCTACAAGATTTATTTAATGTTACATACTCTCAGTGGTATCAAACTGATAACGGGTTTTGTGATAATTGTACAGGAAATAGTGTACTGTTTAAAAAAGAATTAACATTGACAAAAGATATAATTATTATTCATTTTGCAATATTTTCGTTAAAAGACGATAAAGTTGTAAAAGCAATACGTAGTTGTAATATATCTCATATTCCAACGGCTACAGTAATAATAGCTGAAAAATCATATAAAGTTATGAATGCCATATTTCATTATGGTTCAAGTATTGAAGAAGGAAATTATAGAAGTATTTGTAGACAATCTAATAGTTGGATTGAAATAAATAATGCGCGAATTAAAAAAAGACAATGGCCCAGAGGTGCTAAAGATCTTTATATACTATTTTTACAAAAAATTGATAAAAAATAAATTTATTTAACATTGCATGCATGGACCAATAAGTTATTTAATTAATTAAAAAAATAAAATAAAATCTAATTGATAGTTAGTTAAGACATTTATAAAAATTTTGCTAAAAAAAAAAGAATCTCAATAGCTCTGAATAAGAAACCTTGCGTAATGATTAAACAATGATGGGATGAGAAAATATTAATATCTTTAAATAGGAAATTTTGCGAAATGATTAAAATATTGGTTACTGTACACAGATAGAAGGCTGCTGTGCGCCGACAAAAGGCTGCTGAGCGCCAGAGAACAATATTTTTATAAGAACGTTAGAGGTGTCAAATGTAACATTGCAACGGAGAGACGAAAAGTATTAATTAATTTGGTGCGTCTCACGAGAATGGGCGTTGGTTGGAGCCCATTCTATCTATTATATATGTCAAACAATTTCTCGAAAAAAATCAATCAAGAGGCACGGTCAATAATATACAAGCTTTTAACGGAACCTATTTAGAAAGCGATTGGTTGGACTGTTAAACTACAAAATGAATGAAATCTCCCAAAAATTACCTTTTTTTAAAAAAAGGTATAAAAAAGCGCCAAGTATAAGCGCGCGAAAAGCATTCTCGACAAACTTTTTAAGTAAAATCGAGACTTCCATAAAAAGATTCCACGAAAACCAAAACTCCCTCAAACAAAGATTTTTCAAAAAAAGAACCCCTACCAAAAAAGAACTCCCTAAACCAAAACTCCTCCCAAAAAAAGACTTCTCTAAAAAAATAATTCCTAAAAAAAACTCCTACAAAAAGACTACAAAAAAAAAGACTCCTCTAATCCAAAATAGAACATAAAATGTGTACATTAATATCAAATACTCTCTATAAAACTAATGAGATCAAATTATTGCGCCAAAAACCTGAAGAAAATAGAAAATTATGTTTAAGCAAAACCAAGACTTCTAAAAAAAAAGACCCTCAAAACCAAGACTCCACTGAAAAAAAACTCCCCAAAAATAGAACATAAAATGTGTACTTTAATATAAAATACTCTTTATAAAACTAATGAGATCAAATAATAGCGCCAAGAACCTAAAAAAGCTAGAAAATTTTAAAAGTTATAAACCCATGTACAACCGTACACACGTAGACCTAGGTTCGCCCCGATAATAAAACGTTAACATTACAAACCCATGTGGAACAGTACAAACGTAGATCTAGGTTCGTCCCATTATGATATAACATGGTAATGTAAAGAAAGAAAAAAAAAAAACTTGGCGTTGCAAAACCAAATCTTTAAAATCTCAAATTATAATTTTGTTTTTTACGATCTCAGGCTCTTTCTCTCAGGTCTTCATATAACGTGCACTCTATTATCACATGTTCCCAGTTCTTTTTCGCAGCTCCGCAATCACACATCTCATTTTCTGCCAATCCCCGTGCACTTAGGAAAGCATTCATGCTGCCATGCCCTGTGAGTAGGAAGCCCAGACTCAGGCATGGCTCGAAGTATGCGGTCTTTTCCGCATATCGTACATCTTTTATAAACTCATACGTGATCCTCCCTTTCACGCTTGTATTCCACCTGTTTTGCCAGGTTTCATACATTCTCATTCTCACTATCTCCATACAATCTTTTATATTTCTGCCTCTCACTTCATCATCATTCACAGGATCATCCATGCTTATACCATGCTTGATTCTGTACCTAACCCCTCTGATCACACATTCCAGGTCTCACGTTAGACCACCCAGCATGACCTGCATGGCCTCCGTGGAGACCGTTCTGCACACATTCAAGCATGCACTCATCACCACTCGCTGGCATCTGTTCATCATCTCTCTTGCATACTGGTACTTCATTGCCTTGTACCATACGCTTGCTCCATACATCACATTTGCTTCAAACAGTCCTCGGTACAGGACCCGCATGGTTCCCTTTCTCAGTCCCCATTCGCTCCTTAACACTCTTCTCATTTTCCCAACAGCACTCATACATTTCCCTTTCATTTTCTCTAAGTGCACGCGGAAGTTCATCCGCTCTCCCATCCACACTCCCAGGTATCTCACCTCCGAGACATACTTGACGCATTTATTCTTTAATCTCACATTCGGTGGCCTCGTTCTGGACATTATGCCTTTCATCATCATGCACACCGTCTTGTCTTCGGACACATCCACTCCTACATTTGTGCCCCATTCACTCACCATCCTCATCCACTCTGTTCCCTTTCGCTCTAACTTAGCTCGGCTCTGTCCTTCGATCACAAGCATAAGATCGTCCGCATATGCAACTGCCTTACATCCATCCCTGCTAAGCTGCCACAACAGGTCGTCCATCATCAAATTTCATATAAATGGACCACAGATAGACCCCTGTGGGCAGCCTCGCTCCACTCTCTTTCAAACACATTCGCTGGCTCCAGTCATACAGACCATTCTCTCGTTAAAGTAGCTCTTCCACAGGCACATCTCCTTGCATCCCTTCAGGCGCAGCTTTTCGATCACTCTGCTCCACTCCAGGTTATCAAACGCCCCCTTGAAGTCTATAAAGACTTCAAGCACATATTTTCCTCCAGATACTCTCACCCATTCAATTATTTTGCTCCATGCATCCTCGGTCGACCTACCTTCCGTGAACCCGTACTGGTCGCCGCACATCGAGTTCGCAATCCGGCGCTGGAGTCTCCAAACCATCATGCGCTCGAGCACTTTGCCCAGCACCGGCAGAAAGCAGATCGGCCGATACGATCCGGGGTCCGTTCTCCCCTTGTCGTGGGACTTTAAAAGCACCACGACTCTCGCACTCTTCCAGGCCTTCGGGAAGCAACCCTTTCTCAAACACTCATCATATATCCTCTTCATTCTCGCAGGTAAGGCGTTCCACACCGCCTTTACCATTTCCCCGCCAATGCCATCCAGACCAGAGGCCTTTTTTCTCTTAACCATACGTACTGTCTCGGTTACCTCTTCCCAGCTAAACATATCACATTCATCCTCCGTATCCTCATCCACTGCCGCTTGCATGCCTGCGGCAGGGAAGAACCTGTTGAGCAACACCTCTACACTTTCCCTCCATGTATTCGTCATTCGCTCGCCTACTTTCATTCCACTCAGCCTTTGCCTTTCATACTTAACCATGCATATTTTATATACATGGCCCCACGGATCCTTGTTGCCACTTTCGCTCACAAATTGTTTCCAATTTTCTTCTTTCACCATCCACAGCATACTTTTGTACTCTTTCAGTACCTTTTTGTATTCATTCGCTCTTTCATTTATTTCGTACCTTTCTCTCTTGCGGGCTTTTTGATAAGCCCGCCTACATTTTCTCACTTTTCTTTTTATCCGCTCCAGTTCTTTCGTCTACCATGCAACCTTCTTCTTTCTTACTTTGCATTTTCTCCTCAAGCAATCATCATTTGCTCGCTGGATCCGTGAGGTAAAACTTTCAATCAGTTCATTTATTCTTTGAAGATTCTCATTGTCATGTTCTCTGAGGCTGCTCACGTAGCTCTCCCAGGCCGCATCCTTCCACACCCATCCGGTAACCGGGCTTCCTTCACTCACGCTATCAACATTCGTGACGCGTATCAGCAACACATTATGGTCGCTGATACCCCAGTCTTCTTTTACTTTCCATTCATACTGGCACCCTGTACTACCTTTCGCGAGAGTAACGTCTATGTCACTCTCGCTATTTGCACCGCTGAATGTGTAGTTTTCACTAGGCACATTCAGCACAGTTATCCCATTGGCGAGGATCCATTCTTCCAGCACTCTCCCTCTCATTTCATTTATTCTGCTAGCACCGGTCCCCTTGCTGTACCACAGCGGAGACACGGCGTTCGCATCCATTCCCACTAAGGTATGCTTCCCTCTGGTTACCTCACATACTTTGTCCAAGTACTGCAGGTAAGGCTCCAATTCGTCGCCGAACCTACAGTATAGGGACACAACGTACATTTCCCCAATCGCTCCTTTAATCCAAGCACACACTCCGTACTCATTTGTGCATTTTCTCACGCACATCACGTCCATCTCCGGATCGTTCACCACTATCGCCGCTTTCATATTTTCTCCCTCATTCGCCAGCACATTCATGCTTAGAGGCAGGCCCACTATCCTGCCTCCTTTTACACACGGTTCCTGGAGTAGAGCCACACTCACTTTTCTTTCGCACAGCATATTTCCCAGATCATTCATCACCGCATACGCTCTCTGGCAGTTGCATTGCACCACATTTATGCTCTTATTCGTATCGAATTCTCATTTTTTTCCTCGCAATCACTCTCTTATATTCCGGACATTTTCCGGACAGAGTCGAGTGTTTTGCAGGCATTCCTTTCTTATCACAATTCTTACATCTGTATTCATTCTTTCATTCTTGCGCCAGATGTTTTTGTTTCCACATTTTATGCATAGCCTGTCCTTTTGCGTGCATTCCCTTTCCAGGTGTCCATATCTATAGCACCTAAAACACCGAATGATATTTATAAAATTCTTGTATCTAAGAGCACTCCAGCCTATATATAGTTTTCCTTGAGTACCCAGTATTTTTCCCATCTCGGCTGACACCTCCAATATTACGTTACCTCGATCTTCACCTTTCTTACTTGTTCTTCTAATTATCTTTACCTTTTTCTTGAACTCCTCCTGCCTTATTTCTTTTTCCAGATTCATTCTGTACATGTCGTTCAAGAACGACTCACCCGTCAGCTCGTTAGGTACATCGTACACTAAGATCTTAGGACCCATCACTTTTGGCATCCTGGCTTCCAGTCCAGCTCGGGCAAACCTTTCACTGCTACACAGCTTCTTCCTTTCATCCTCGCTCGGCATGACTATCGCGATACCGTTCCTCACCTTCCGTACCGCACTTACTCTCACATCAACCTTTCTTTTTACCTTCTCCATCACCCTGTTCCTTACTTCCTCGCTCGTCAGCTTCTCTTCTTCTCCTTTCGACTTAACTATTACTGCATATTCCTTAGTTTTTTGCATCGTTTCTTTCTCTGTTATTTTCTTTCCTGCTTCAGTTTTTCTATCTTCGGGCTTAACAACCGCACTTGCGTATGTCATCGTTGTCCTTTTTACCTCTGCCTGCTTTTCTTTTCCTCTTTCCTCCAATCGCCCTTTCAACCTTTCATTTTCTCCATGCGCCTTGGCCAATTGCTCCTCATATTCCGCCATGAAACCGAGTATCGCCTCGATCTCATTCTTGCTAATTCTTGTTGCCTCTGTAAACACATATTTCCGAAGCCTTTGTCCAATATCTTTGATAGCCACAAGTTTATCGCCTGTGCCATCCTTTCCACTCTTTTCTGCTTCATATGTTTCTTCACCTTTCTTTTCCTCTTTCCTTTCTTTTTCCTTAGTTCCTTTTTTGCTTGCCAATTCCTTTCTACTTCCATCTACACTTCCTTGCTCATCCTCCTCCTCACTGTCATTTCCATCCGTTTCTGCCCCGGAGCTCGCTCCACAACTGTTCAAGTTGATCTCCGGGGGATACTTCGTCAGGCTTGCCGTCTTTGGCGGACTATGACTGACGGACCCTCTTCGTACGAAGGGTCCAGTACGACAAATAGTTCGTCCGTCATAGTTTTACTCCTTGTTCTTGTCAACGTCCTGCCCGTTACCTTGTCCGCTCTTGTTGTAGCCTTGTCTTTTTTCTTATCTTTTGTCTGTCCAGCGTTATCATTTTTATTTTTATTATTTATTTGTGTACTCATAATTAGTCCCACGAGAGTGGTAGAAAACATCGTCGAGCACGGGTAGAGCCTCCTTACCCGGCCAAGGCTACTCTCCTGCAGGGTTCGCCAGGTGCCCTGAGGTTGGCCGCTCTCTGCTGAACTTCCCGTTAGCCATGCATCCCATCGCCGCGCACCGCTGCTTAAGATTCGGGGTGATAGTTTATAGAGGTTTTCTTCCTCACAGCCCAGGCGATTAAGCCAAGACTCCCGCTCCAAGCATCAAGTCCACAAGACATGACCGCAGACGACGCTCGGGCTACGGTATGATTCCCTTCGGAATAAAACCGGTAGCGATCCGAAAAACCCGCGTTCGGGAGCCCCAGTACAGCTGGGGCATCGCGTGCTTTCGCCTTAATCTCGTTAGCCCATCCGGTGATGGTGTTCAGGGGAACCACGTAAAGGTCGAGGTACGGCATCGGTCGTGAGAGGCGTTTAATTTGCGCTTCAACAGACCTCGTTGTTTCTGTTACAGAATATCAACCCGACGGCCCACCCGTCGAAGCAGGGAACCGCGAGACGGCACGTTAAAAGACGACCAATTTGGGGCCTAAGACAGCGAGCCGCAGCACAGCTCTCGCGAGCCAGCCGCAGCAAGCCACCAAAAGCTCACCCAAAGCAACACACCGCTACTCGAGCTCTTGCGAGCGAGCCACGACGAAGTTGCCAGAACGCTCGAGCAAGCTCAAGCAGCCAAGCTAATGTGAGTCGTGATTGATGACGTCCAGATTTGCACAGATTTGCGGCAAAGTCTACTTCCGTCGTGTTGCTTCCGCAACAGACAAAAGAAAACTGATTTGCCGATTTCCGCGCGCGTCCAGATTACATCAATCACAACGACCGTCCGTGATTTACGTCCGGTAAATCTCAGCCTACAATCAGTGCGCTACTTCCGGGACACGCTCTCAAGTCCGCTTCCGCCGTGTTGTTTCTGAACCGTCACGCGCCAGATCACAGTAGATAGAGACAGTGGGAATCTCGTTAATCCATTCATGCGCGTAACTAATTAGATGACGTGGCATTTGGCTATTTTTTTTTTTTTTTTTTTTTTTTTTCTTTTTTTCCAATCTTCAATCTCCATACGTACGTGTACGTATGGGAGAGGACCGAAAGTATTTTGCCTGAGTAGGCAGGCAGCACCGTTGTGGGTTGAGGGAGGACTGCGTGGATGTTATCCTATTCCTGTTCTGAAGTTTACCGCTGTTGTGGTATTGAATGTCCGGTAGGC
Source organism: Cardiocondyla obscurior (assembly GCF_019399895.1). Classification (NCBI taxonomy): domain Eukaryota; kingdom Metazoa; phylum Arthropoda; class Insecta; order Hymenoptera; family Formicidae; genus Cardiocondyla; species Cardiocondyla obscurior. The sequence continues at coordinate 3,114,893 of NC_091884.1, read as the reverse complement.
TGCAAGATCTCCAACAAGTACTCTGGTTGATACTATCTTTAGGTCCTTTGTCGTAATTAGGCCAAGTTGCCGTAGGTTCTTTGCTGCTTTTTCGCTCCATACGCCTTTCCATGACAGAGTTATCGGGGTAGTCCTGATATTCTGTACGTTGTATTTTTCTTTTATTGCGTCCGTCACTGCCTGTTCTTCGTAGTAATTGACTTTTCGAACGTGTGCTTGATTGAGGTCTGTCTGTTCGCTGACAATCTGTGCATCGATGACTAGTGCTGTCCTTCCTAGAATTCCAATAAGGTCTGGTTTTCTTAGTCCAATGGTTGTTTGTAGTTTTGGCTCTCTCAGTATTTGGTATCCGTTTCTAGGCATTTTACGTTCTATGTATGCTGTTATTGCATTATGTCTATTAATACGGGCTGCATGCGTTCGGTGACATACTTGGAGAATATGGTTCAGTGTCTCCTGAGCTGGACAGCTTGCTCTACATCTTCTGTCTGTTGTTCTTCCTCTACCGCATCTTGACTTCGTGGGTAGTGCTCCGATTCGCATTTTGTTGCAATTTATAAAGTCTTTACCCGAGAGTAATCGACTTCCGTCTGCGATCCATGCATGTTGGTGCGGTACTTTATACGATAATTTTAAACCTGTACCATCTACCGCCTTGTAGAGCAGCTGTGCTCATCTATTCGCTATCATGTCGTTATTTGTGTGTATTTTGCCTTCATCGGTAAGTCTTTTTATACAGCGTTCCAGTTCTTTTTGTGCGTGCTCATTCATATTACGCTTTTCGTGTGTTCTTAGGGCTGCTATAATGCGTCCTCTTCTTTGAAACGGAGCTATCCATCTTACTGAGAGAATTCCTAATCCGCCATCTTTGATTGTTGCATAAAAATATGCTTTTGGCGTGTCGTTTGAAAGCGCCATCCAGTTTCTAACTGCTGCTCTTATGATGTTATCGGTCTTGTTTAACGATCCTATTGTGACCGCTCCCAGTGCCAATCTATAACATAACTTTGGGATTACAGTTGTTCTTAGGGCATAAAGCCATTGTTGAGGCTTTAATGGTGCTTTTCGTAGAGCTTTTAATAGTGGCTCTATTACTTCTGCAGGCTTATACTCTGCCCTGCCTTCTGGTGAGAATATAATCCCAAGATACCTCCAACGTTCTTCTCTACTTAGGTGTGGTAGTAGTTGTCTTCCACATTTAAATGTGATTTTCGTGTCTACTGCTGTCTTCTTTTCGTGAGGTGAGGCTCTTATGGCCACCGTCATACTCTTTTTTGAGCTGATCTTCATTCCACAGCTTGCTAGAAAATCATTTACCAAATCTATTATCTGTTGTAGACCCATTGGAGTCGCTGCGAATAAGAGAAGGTCGTCTGCAAATGCTGCTGCGTTTATTGTCTCTCCACCAAGACTGATACCAACTTCTGTGGGCAGCTTCTTTAGCATTAGATGGGTCATAATGTTAAAAATTATAGGTGATAGTGGATTACCTTGTTTGACCCCTCTTTTTGGATGGATTGGTGCGGATTTCCAACCATTACCTTCTATGCGTGTAAATGCGCTTTCGTATATATTTCGCAGATAGTGCAACATTGGTGGCGGTATTCCAACACTTTCTAAGATAGCTTCAATAGCTGGGTGCGAGATCGAGTCAAACGCTTTGCCCACGTAAATCGATGCAATATACACCGATTTAATTGTGCTTCTGTGATATCGTAGCACTGTGTCTAATAAAAATATATTGTCGGCGCAGCCGTCTGTGGGTCTAAAGGCCCTTTGTCTCTCGTCTATTTTAATTGTTGTTGCTATTCTGTGAGCCAGTATTTTATGTAGCCCTCTCACTAATATTGATGGAATTGTTATGGGCCTAAAGTCGCCAGGATCTTGTGCGTTTTTCTTTTTCGGTATAAAAACTGTTCTTGACAGTAGTCGTTCTTCTGCCCATTTTTCGCACCACATAAGCAAATTGTACAATCTGACTAAAATTTGTGCCGGTATGGACTTAAATAGGCGTGCTGAGATACCATCAGGGCCTGGTGCTGAAGAACGTGAAATGCGGATAATTTTTAGTTCTTCTTCTTTAATTGGCCTCCATAAATCGAAGAGTATGTTTTTTGATTCGACATTAGGTTTTACATCTGAATTGCTTGTAAACACTTCTCTCCAATATGGCTCCATAATTTCTCTAGAGGGTTCTCTTGTCTCACCCATATCGTCTAGTATTTGCGAAATACATCTATTCCTATCTCTTCGCCAAAGGTTTTGTGTAACGGCATATTCGTATCGTCTTAGTTTTCGCTTACTAGCTGTGGATGGACCCGCTTTCTGTTTGTGTTTTGCGTAAACTTTGTTCGATGTAGCTGGGAGAGTCTCCTTGATGTACAGTGTGAGCTTTTGCAACGTCGATTCTTTGCCTTCTTTTCGTGCCGTTGCTATTATTCCGTGCAATATGTTCGCTTTAAATGATCGGATTTCTGGTTTTAGAAGTGCTTCCAGAAATTCCAGGATTGTGTCAGGGTCTTCCATAATCTCTTGCTCAACCTCTTCCTGCTCCGACATTTCCTCTAGCTCTTCTAATAGAGCTTCTACCATCGCCCTGTGATCCGGCCTTTTTCTTCGAGCCTTAATCGATTCTAGTGTACGTTGCGGAAATATTTCCGCTAAATCCTGATTCATGAACCTAGGGTTCTTTTCTATTATCAGCTGAGCCTCTTTCCGTGCCAAGAGTGCAGCTTCTTCGCGAGACCATCTCGCTTTTTCGCCTGCTGGTCTTAGACGTGCATCATACCATTGTTTGTGTGCTTTTTGTTCATGCACACCTCTGCCTCTGTTTGTGGCAAAGAATTTTACACAGCCCGGAAACTCGCATTGATAGGTTACATCCTGGGGGCGAGTAGGCAAGTTAGTTGGGGCTGATGAACCAGAGGGCCCATCATCTTCATCCGAGGCAGGTTTTGTTTTGTTTGGGCCAACTAAGTAGAGTCGGAGGGGCTGGCAACCCCAAGGACCCTTGTTCCGCGAAGACGTCGTTTCGCCACTGCTTACGCAGTGTTACCAGGAGTGCCACGAGGAAGCAGACGTTCCACTTGAGCACGAGAGGCTATGTATTGCGCATCGTACCCCAACTATAACTCTCTTGTTGCCAGATTTTCGAGCCTTTGTAAATATGTATGTAAGGATCTATCCTTATAGAGTTAATTAAATTACGCGCGCTATGAGATCGATAAGCCAGATCTCCGTATGAATGACTGAGTGAATGATTGATGTGGCGATCAGCGTGATAAAGCACTTTATACTAATCAAAACGTGAGGAAAACTTATAAGAGTAATCCAGAGACAAATTTGTGAATAATAACATTGAATGTTGTTTCTTTGTTATTTACAGGTAGGGATTACTAATTAGATCAAGCTCTTAATGTATTTTAATTAAAATAATAAAATACCTTTGTTATTTACAGAGAAACAATTCATGTTTTATTACACTAAATTAATATAATAAAAGAGATATTATAAAACAACATTCTCGTTGTATATCACAATGGACAAGCTTCAATTCCACTTTAAGATGCTTGCATCCCAAGATACAAAATCTAATATATTGTGCATAACTAAAATTAGCACAACAGATAATCTAACCTACGTATTACCGCACGACAGCATGAATGCAAATCATCATAAGGCACTTGCTCAGACAAGTGTTTTTATTAAAATAAAAAATGCAAACTTGAAGAGAGGCCAAACTAGAAAAGTCTGGATTACTTTAAGTGATGAATTAAAAAAAATTTATTTTGATAAAGAAGGAAATTTACAATTCAATAATGAATACTTAGAAGAAGATTCAGAAATTAACGTAACCTCTGGAGCTAGTGAACAATCACTGATAACAATTTTCGAAAAATTACTCGAAAAATCTCAAGAAAAGAACGAACAACAAATAAATATTGGGAAAATAGCCAAGGAATTTACTATAGATAAATTTGATGGTAAAAACTCTAATGTGACCCAATGGATATCCAATTTTGAAAAAGAATGTGACAGATTCAACATTACCACAAACGACAAAAAAATTGAAATTCTAAAATCATTTATGGGAAAAAGTGCTTTAGATTGGTATAGTTGCACACTTTTAAAGCTCACAATAGAAGCAGAATGGAAAGATTGGAGGGACAATTTTTGCAACACATTCGCCAGTAAAGGCTGGACTCCAATAAGGTATGCAATGCAATTTAAATATCAAACTGGATCGCTCATCGAATACTCTATAAAAAAAGAAAAACTATTATTACAAGTAAGAAGTACTATTAATAATGGTACATTGATAGACCTCATCGCCACCGGTTTGCCAAGCTATATTTCTGACAAAATTGATAGAGAAAAACTAGACAAAACCGAAGATCTTCACAATGAAATTGGAAAATTGGAACACCTGGCCAATAAAAAACCTTTTGAAATAAAGCAGAAACCGAAACCAGGTATCGATGTGAAAAGCCAAAAGACACTATGCACATTCTGTAAAGAAAATAAAAAAGGAGTACGCTATCATCCGGAGTCTGAATGCTGGTTCAAAAATCAGGAAACCAGAGGTAACAAAACTAATCAAGTTAATAATTTGTTGCTAGGAGTAGATTCAAGTGAAGAGGATCCAAAAAACTAAGCTGTCCACCATTAATTGAACTCAAGGTCAAACTAAATGATATTTTAGAAATATCTGGTGTTTATGATTCAGGATCAAATATCTCTTTAATAAACTCCAAACTTATATATTTAAAATCAAAAAAAGATATTGTACGAAAAATTAACTTGAGAACAATTAATGGTGCGTATACAACAGATGGCCTGATCAAGGTAAAAGCGAAAATAATGAATATAGAAAAATATATAAATGTATTTATAATTAATAATAATAATTTCAAGCATGACTTCCTAATAGGATTAGATTGCATAAAAAAGTTCAAATTGAGTCAAAATGAAAAGCTCGAAATAGAACAAAAAAATTCTGATCCAACAGAAATGAAAGAATTTGAAATAAATTTCAATGAAAATGTTGATACAGAAAATTTCAATGCAATAACCAGTCACTTGAATAATCAAGAAGAAGAAACAATAATGAATTTATTAGACAAATATAGGAATATATTTGCAAAAGATAAATATGATATAGGTATGGTAAAAGATTATGAAGCTAGAATAGACCTCATAATAGATAAGTACTGCAGCAAAAGACTATATAGATGCTCAATTGAGGATCAGAAAGAGATAGAATACCAAATTTCAGAATTACTGAAAAGAAATATAATAGAAGAATCATACAGTCCTTTTGCTGCTCCAGTAACGTTAGCTTACAAAAAAGATGAAAACAGGAAATCAAGATTGTGCATAGATTTCAGAGATTTAAATAAAATCATAGTTCCACAAGCACAGCCTTTTCCGCTAATAAAGGACCTGGTAATAAAGGCAAGAAATTGTAAAATATTCTCAAAACTTGATATAAATTCGGCATTTTGGACTATACCTCTACGAATTCAAGATAGAAGAATAACAGGCTTTGTAACTCAAAATGGCCACTATCAATGGACCTGCCTACCATTTGGACTCAAAACATCACCAGCAATTTTCCAAAGGATCTTAAGCAATATTATCAGAAAACATAATTTATCAGATTTCACAGTCAAGTATATAGATGACATACTAATATTTTCAAAAAATTTCGAAGAGCATATAGATCATCTGTCAAAATTATTAGATGCAATTATGCAAGAAGGATTCAGACTAAAACTTTCAAAGTGCACATTCGCATTAGACTCCGTACAGTATTTAGGTCATATAATAAAATACAACTCAATCTCTCCAATGAAAGATAATCTAATCTCAATAAAGAATTTTCCAGTCCCAAAAAATCAAAAAAACGTGAGACAGTTTTTAGGTAAGATTAATTTTTATAACGAATATGTACCTAAGATTTCACTATTGTTGGAACCACTGCACAATTTACTACGAAAAGGGCAATAATTCATTTGGTCTGAAAAATGCCAAGAAGCCTTTGAATATATGAAAAACTTCCTATGCACACAACCAGCTTTAGCAATCTTTGATCCAGATCTACCAATACACATCTATACAGATGCAAGTATAGAAGGCATAGGCGCTGTACTAAAACAGCCGCAATTAAATGAAGTTTCAAAAACAGAAAAACCAGTGGCATATTTTTCGAGAAAACTAAGTGAATCGCAAAAAAGAAAAAAAGCAATTTATTTAGAATGTATAGCTATAAAAGAATCGGTAAAATACTGGCAACACTGGCTCATAGGTAAACGCTTCATGGTATTTTCAGATCATAAACCATTGGAAAATATGAACATAAAAAGTAGAACAGATGAAGAATTAGGTGATCTCACTTATTATCTTTCACAGTTCGATTTTGAAATAAGATACCACCCAGGTAAAGATAATCTAGAGGCAGACTGCTTGAGCAGAAATCCCGTATTAGGACCCGAAGAAGAGGAAGAAGATAAAATAAAGTATTTAAACTTTATAAAATTAGAAGATATCTTTAAAGATCAAGAAAATAATCAGAGTATTCATCATGATAGAGATAAATTAATTCTCAAAAATCAAGTATATTACAAAAAAACAAAAAACAAGAACAAAATTGTTTTATCAGAGAATTTTTGCAAAAGACTATTGGAAGATACGCACAAAGAATTTTGTCATATTGGAATAAACCAAATGCAAAAAAAATATTGCCTTACTATACGGCTGCGAATATAAAAGAACACATCAAAAACACCTGCAAAAGTTGTGAAATTTGTATAAAAAATAAATCAAGAGGACAACAGATAATCGGCTTGATGTCACATCTTGGCCCTGCTAAAGCTCCGTTTGAGATAGTTTCAATAGACACAATAGGTGGTCTCGGAGGTTCACGGTCCACAAAAAAATACTTACATCTACTAGTTGATCATTTTACAAGATTTGTCTATATATTAACATCAAAAACTCAAAATACAAATGATTTTATTAAACTTACAGAAACCGCATTGAAAGATCATAACATTCAGGTACTCTTAACAGATCAATACCCAGGCATAAATTCCAAAGATTTCAAAGACTTCCTAGAAAACAAGAACATTACAATGGTCTTTACAGGAGTCAATGCACCATTTTCAAATGGCCTGAATGAAAGGCTCAACCAAACTCTAGTAAATAAAATAAGATGTGCAATAAATGAAAAAAAAAATAAATGCGCTTGGACGACCATTGCACATAATTGTGTGAATAAATATAACGAAACTGAACACACAGTAACAAAGTTCAGTCCAAATCATTTGTTATATGGTGAAGATACATCAGCATTACCAAAAGAATTGAAAAAAAATACTCAAAGTAATAATAATCTAGAAAAAGATAGGGCTATTGCTCTCAAAAACAGTATAAAATACCATAATTATAATAAGTTGTTATACGATAAAAATAAAAAGATATATGACTTCAAAGCTGGAGACTTAGTATATGTTGAAAACGGTAATAGGCTGAACCGAAAAAAATTAGATGAACTAAGAATAGGACCATTTAGAATTTTAAAAAAAGTATCAAACTCAATGTACGAAATAGACACAGGATACAAAAAATCAGAGTCAAATCTGTTCCACGTCTCGAAGCTCACCCCAACACCAAGCACTTCAACTGAAACATCGCCTACAACGAATGAAATTCATTGTATAGAGTCAAATAGCTTGCAACAGATTTTTGTACCAAATTCGGAGCCAAAAATCTCACCCTGGGGGGGGGAGATGTAAGGATCTATCCTTATAGAGTTAATTAAATTACGCGCGCTATGAGATCGATAAGCCAGATCTCCGTATGAATGACTGAGTGAATGATTGATGTGGCGATCAGCGTGATAAAGCACTTTATACTAATCAAAACGTGAGGAAAACTTATAAGAGTAATCCAGAGACAAATTTGTGAATAATAACATTGAATGTTGTTTCTTTGTTATTTACAGGTAGGGATTACTAATTAGATCAAGCTCTTAATGTATTTTAATTAAAATAATAAAATACCTTTGTTATTTACAGAGAAACAATTCATGTTTTATTACACTAAATTAATATAATAAAAGAGATATTATATGTATATATGTATATAGTTCCTTAAGAGAGTCATAGTTACTCCCGCCGTTTACCCGCGCTTGCTTGAATTTCTTCACGTTGACATTCAGAGCACTGGGCAGAAATCACATTGCGTCAGCACCCGCGAGGGCCATCGCAATGCTTTGTTTTAATTAGACAGTCGGATTCCCCTAGTCCGTGCCAGTTCTGAGCTGAGCGTTGAATGGCGGCCGAAGAGGACGACCACGACGGCTCGCGCCGCCACGAAAGCCTCGCAGCAAGGAAGATCCGCGGGAGGCCAAGGCACGGGACCGAGCTCGGATCCCTGAACCGGCGCGAGAACGCCGATAGTTCACCTCGCCCAGGCCCGGCACGTCAGCCAGACCCGCTTCCTGACCAAGCCCGACACGCCCCGCTCCTCAGAGCCAATCCTTATTCCGAAGTTACGGATCCAATTTGCCGACTTCCCTTACCTACATTCAAATTCACGGTGATACGCTTAAACCATCATCTGCGAGGAGTCTGTCACCGGCATCATACCTATCAGGAGGAACTGGTGGAGAAACGCATTCTGATCTTTATTCCGGTAATAAAGAACACACCCCTATGGGAAAACGAAAGAAAGCATATGTTCCACGTAAAAGAATTACCACAGATGGAATGTCTCCCGCTGAAAAAATCGCAGCATTGGATCAGAAAGAACAGAGTGTTTTAGACGTAAGTGTCCCGCTCCCGGTAAGAACGCAACAACGGGCAGAAAGACTTAAAGAGGATTACCTTGACGAGTGTCGCAGTGCACCGTCAAGAGATTTAGCATGTTGTGTTCTTAGCGACATGGTTAAAGTTCTAAGAGTCTCTGGGGTATCCAAAAGACTAAAGGGAGAGTACGCTAAAGCCCTAAGAGCATGTAGAACAAGAGCTAGCGTGACAATGCTACTTACTCGTCTAACGACTGATGGTTTAATTCAAGGAGCTGAGTCAACAAACTTAGTACAGGAACTACAACAGGCCAAGAACATGATTCGTGCCCTGCAGGAGGAAGTAACGCAATTACGTAACACCCTGGCTAGCGTTTCACCGCAATCGCCGGCCAGCAAGAAAAGGAGAGAAGACACAGAACCAACTGCGACTACACAGGAAGGAAATAAAAAACCGCAGGAAAGACTAGAACAAAAAAGACAAAGTAATATAACGGTCCCACAGTCCAAAAATATAAGACCGCAGTACGTCGAAACGGATCAAAACAGCAGTAAAGAGCATAGTCTTGTATGGAGCGCCGATCTGGGCGGAGGCTCTATTAAACAATTACAAGGCAAAACAAAATGTGCAAAACTTTGAGAGAAGACTAGCAATAAGAGTCGGCAGACTATATCGCACCACGACTACAAATGCTGCATGCGTTATGTCAGGCCTTTCTCCTATAACCATTGAAGCAATTTCACTGACCAGAAGATATAGAACAAAACAAGCTATATATAAAAGAGAAATGGAATATACACCTGAAATTGCTGCTAAAATCAAAAGGGAAGAAACTTAAAATATAAGAGACCAATGGATAGAAAAATTAGGCTCTGCGTCACATGGAAAATATGGGCAAAGAGTAATTAATGCAATATACCCTAATATGAAAGATTGGTTAGAGGAATTAGATTTAAATGGAAGACTAGACTATAGGACAGTGCAAATAATGACCGAACACGGGGTATTCGGAAAGTTCTTATGCCGCATTGGTAAAGAAATTACGCCTAAATGCTGGGAATGCGGGGCAGCCCGGGATAACGCTGAACATACACTGCGATATTGCCCTGCATTTGCAGCATAGAGAACAAGTTTATTTTGGAATTTCGGGAATGTTTTAGACTTACCTTTAATCATAGCTGCTGCGCTCCAGGATCCATCGCGCAAAAAAGCGTTTACGGATTACTGCAAAGAGATTATGTCTGTAAAGGAGGAAAACAAGCGCAAACAAAGACTTACAACAGGATTACGCAGAAAACGTAGGCCACCAGCCCATCTTCGTAAGGACTAAATATCAGGAATAAGAAAAATCATGGCCAATTTTGGGGCGGTAGACGGGCGTGGGTCCAATCTCTACGGACACACGGACGTCACCCGTGACAAAGCGACCTACAGAAATAATATTATATAATTCATTATCGTATAGGTGTTGCAATACGGCAGCAACAAAACACAGTTCCAAACACAAGGCTGCAACAATTTAGTGGTCTGCCGTGGCCCTGAGGGTTACCCAATAGCTCCCATTTGGGTGAGGATCCCTCTCAGGGATCGCGGCACACTACTAACTGCGTTATTTCACCTTCATATATATAGATCTGGAAGGGAGATCTGTGGAGGAATGATGAAATCTAGAAGACAGAAGTATCCGAAAAATCTTACACAAGGAAAGTATTTATTCATTCGGGTCTGATATACATTATTTTGCAGTGGGTATAAAGCGGTATTTGAAGTGTGAGTCACTTCCCGTTCTGTATTCATTTGCTGCTGAGAGACCGACGTGTGATTGTTAGTCGTGTAGGTGGATTTGTCAAACTCTTGGCATCTTCCCGAGTCCGACATAACCCCCTCCCTCGGGGGTATCCATAAAAGGGATTTTCCACACGTTAAAAAAAAAAAAAAAAAAAAAAGGGTTTGCCCTCCCTGTTAGGTTTAAAACTTAACACTTATAACCTAGTCAACATGCGTTTGTTTTGTCGCTTTTTATTATTTTATTAGCTTTTGCTATTTCTTTCGAGGATTAGCCTTCTCGTTAGGCTCAACAATTATTTATTGTGTTGTAACCCGAACTTAATTACAACACATAAGGTTAGGTAAAGCATTTCGGCATAAGATCTCGCAACAGAATAATGTCGGATGATGCTGTATCAGCAATTTACCTTGAGTAATTAAGTAATAATAAACAAAAAAAAAACAGTTGCGAGAACTTATTACCGAAACTGCTGAGGTTGAATTCACCGAACAACCGAGTTTTAGCATTGCAACCTGATGACGTCAAGGCCCAACGTCATTATTAAATACTCGCGGATCGTCACTGGCGGGCAGTCAAGTCTAAAGCAAAGAGGAAGGACCCGTGTCGGGAAGTAAACGATACCGCCTGGTAATACGAGTTCGGTCGCGTGCAGTGAAAAGAGAGACCTCGCGGAGCCGAGATTGCGTGAAAACGCCGGAACGCGCATCGAAGGTAGCGAGAAGGAAGACAGAAAGATTGAAAGAACTGTAACAACTTAATTAAAACAATTACATATTTAAACTTAAAATTATTATCGCCCTTTCCCGCGGACTCCGAAGGACGGACCCCGTGCACCGGCTGCGGTGCAACAATTGTATGTGGGTGCAGATTTGCCTGCACCCCGGCAGATGACGGGACCGGTATCACCTGCGATCGGCCGTCGTCGCAAGCAATTGTTAGTGCCGCACACTATCTTTACCATTGTCTTCCTTGTCTAGCAACAGCCCGACTTGGCAACGCTCTTTCGTCAGCTTCCGCTGACGCAGCGTTGCATCATCTCCTGGATGATGCACCGGGAAGTCCCGTCTTAAAGACAAAGGGCTGATAAGCCACAAAGGAACTTCCTTCGTACTTCTCTGCTAGCGACGCGTCGGAGCGTCAGTCTAGCACCAGAATTCGTACCTCGCGCACGCGACTAGTTTTATATCGAATCTTACCGTTCTTTATTACTTTGTAATTTTCTTATAATTTTTTTATATTGAGTTTGAAATTACATTTGATTATTTTTATTTTTTGGGTATTTCATTGTGTTCCCTGCGCGCTTCCTAACCCGCGAACCTGTGAGATCCCAAATGTATATGAACAATTAATTTTATTATTTTTATTCCATGCAGACTTTGATAGACTTTGTTTTTTATTTTATTTTGCTTTGTGTTTTATCTGTACAAAATTTTAACTTGTTCTATCATAGTTCACAAATTTATTTATTATTTCTATAGAAGATCTTAATGCTATCATTGACATTGTTATAATGTTCTGACTAGTAAATTTCAATTGTTTTAGATTTTCTTTTGTTTGCCTTGGCATTGCTCCACGATTTCCTACCACTATTGGCAGGATTTTTGCACACTTGCTGCCCAGCTTGTTTTTCAGGAGCTCTGCTGTTTCTTTATACTTGCTCTCCTTATCTCAAAAAGCGTTTTTGATATTGTCTCGATCTTCATATCTTACTGATACATCTATTACTGTAATCCCTTCCTGGTCTTTAATTACCGGATCTGGCTTTTTCATCTCTTTCCCTACGCTTACCGATTGCTCCAACAATACTGTGCATTTCGTGGATAGCTTATCTGCTAAACAGTTTTTTATTTTATCGTGCTTTTGTATTCTCTGCGGTTTTGTATGTATGCAGATCCCCAATACTTGTTCTAAGGTTTCTTGTTCCGTTTTGCATCTTCTACATTGCGTATTTATTTGATTATTTGCTCGTCTTAATGCTATTCATGTTACACATGTATTTGTCCTCATTTTTAATGCATCTAAGAATTTAGATGGTTTTAGCATTGCAGGATTATATAACCAGGCAATTCCTATTTTATCTTTTTGAAAGTCTGCTGCTTCTTGTCCTTATAATTTTAGCTGGCGCCATTTGTCCGTTTCGTCTTTTCATAGCCGTATTCGCGCATTTTCTACTTTTTGCATTGTGGCCGGCCATCTCATCCCTATTGAAGACGTGTAACCTACATACCTGCCATCTAGTTCTATCATGGTTTCGTTTAATGCTACGTCAGCTGACTCTAGCATTCTGATCCCGCTTCTGATGGTGGCCTGCTTTACAATATTTTCCATTCGCAGAATACCTAACCCTCCGTAACTTTTTGCCGCGTATAATATTCCGTCTGTTGTTGAAGGGTGCAAGTGCAGAATTTGTTTTATTTTCTGTCTCACTTCTTTGTCTATATGCTCTAACTTTCGTATTGGCGGCGGACTGGCTACTAGACCGTGAATAAATTTTGACAAAAAATACACTTTAATTAATTCTATTTTCTGGTAATTTTAACTTCATTTTCCTGATCTTAGCTACTGTTTTGGTAATTGTCAGGGAGTCTGCCCCTTTTAATAATCCCTTCCACGAAGTCATTCTAGCTCCTAAATATGCCACCACATGCTCTGATTTGGCGCATGGGATTGATACGTTCTTAATATTAATTTGTGGATCTTTCATATGCCACGTTTTGTCTTTTGTTTTTATTTCAAACGTGGCGCATTTTTCAATAGAAAGATTCATGCCCATGTTGTCTAGATATGTATTTAACGCTGTTATTTGTTTGCATGCTTTTTCCTTGTTCTGTCCTAATAATATTATGTTATACGCAAAAGCTAAAAGTGCTACTTTTTTATCTCTTATTTTAACTCCTTCCGTGTAATTTTGTATTTCCTCTATGATAGTGTAGGCACTGCTGGCCTATTTTCCCTGGCTCGCCGCCATGTTTCACCACCTAGTGGGGACAGCGAATAAGAGTGTAACAAGTTTCCCTCGTGCGCCTGAGTTACTAGATGATGCGACTTTCAACTCTTTACTCTTTGCTCGGGTCACCAGAAGAGTCGGTCGCTAGGAGAGGCGATTAAGTGATACTATCTCTGTATCCTAATATTAAATATATTTATATTAATTAAATATTAAAGTGGTAATCGTCCAAGTGTGACTAAACATTAATTCTTGTAAGGTAGATGTAGCGCTTGCGCCATCTTGGAAAATAACAAAGCGTTGGATACAAGCTTTAAACTAAGTCTTTATTATATTTACACTTATGTACAGTCTTTAATTTTAGAGTTTGCTCAAATCGCACCGCTAGGGTGCTTTCCACAAAAACCGGAGAAGACGGGTTAGACCCGACGTTCTCGGTAGGATATATGGGGTGCCGTTAAAGTTACTTTAATCGGCTCCCATTTCTCGTCCCCCGGATAGGCGATCGGCTCGGAGTCCGATGCGGACGTAGTCGTCCACGGTTCAGTTTGTGTACCGACTTCCGTGGTCCGCGGCGCGTGTTGAATCGCCGTAGGGGTCCTGCTGGTCTGCGTACCCTGAGTGGTCGGCAGAGGCCTTGGCATCGATGGGAGCCGGTACCGCGGGCTCGTCAAGCGGTAGGCCCGGATGTCACCGTGTACCAGGGCCGACAGCGGCGGACGTGTCAGCTGCGGCGGTGGTAACCGCAGTAGGCACGGTATCCAAGGCCTTAGTGCCACTGGTGGTAGCCCTCGTGGCAGCAGCGGCAGCACCGGTTGCGACTGTGGAGGTCCGGTTGCTGCTGGTGGCTCCGGCTTCGGCCTCACGATTAGTAGCGGCTGCCCCGGTGGAAAAGTCTCCACTGCGATGACCCTGGGTGTTAGCGGCCCTGTGGTGCTGTCGGGAGAGCTGGCGTCCTTGGGCTGCGGCTTCCGTCTCCCTCGCTTCACCTTCCGCCTCCTGGGTAGGCCAAGATCCTGGCTACCTACTTCTGCGTTTATGCAGAGTTCGATCGAGATCGAGCCTCTGCGATTACAATTCAAAAGCGGCTAGCTTGCGATGCTTATCTGGCACTATCGGTTAGGATGTGCTCTAGACCGGCTTAATGCAGGCTGAAGCGAAATCCGATCGTTATCTCGCTCCTTAAGTAGGACCTGTGAAGTGATCTTACTTCCGAGAGAGCCGCGCCGCCTAGCGGCGAGCTTTACACTATTTGGCTTTTCCATACCTGCCGGGTCACTATCCGGCAGGTGCTTGTGGCGTACTTGCATGGTCGCTGTGGCGCATTTGCATGGTCGCCACAGTAGAGTTACTCATCTACCTACAATAGTGACCCCGACGTGATCGTTGCATTCCTCGTGTCTGAACACGACGTAGCTCGAGATATTCGAGCTCACAAACGATACCGTCGTCCATCATGTAATTCCGCCGGGCAGCCAAGCCCATCTCCAAGGAGGCCCTCGAGCATCCAGCCATCCTCGGGTCAAAAAGACCAAGACTCTTCAGTCAACCCGGGTTAGCAACGACCTGGCCGACTTCAAATTCTGTGGCGCGCGCGCGCAGCTTATCGCGCGTGCATACCCGAGTGAGAGCAAGCAAGAGAGCACTCATTCTCGCTACCCGTGTTGCCGGGCTTTTTCCTGTACGATCCTGCACCCTGCATCTAGATCGCCAGCCTTTTCCTGTTACTGTGGAGAAAATGCGCAAAGCCACCGGCACCGGCGCCTTCGTCGAGACACCAAATTCCTGCAGCAGCAACAACAAATATCATCAGAGCGGCATTTTCATCGAGGACCAACGCTTCAGCGGTACCATCCAAACGACCTTCGACTTTGCGAGCGTTTGCGGTAATTGTAAGATAGTGGATAAATATTTATTTTCTTTTGCTCATGTAGTTTGCTAATGTCGTTTGGCCTAGCGCTCATGTCATTATGTTATAACTGCTGCTGTAATTTTACCGAGACTTGTTGCTATGCGGTCTCTGTTCATGTCCGTTTCGTGTCGCGATTGTTTTTCTTTTTTCTAAGCTGTTCTTCTCGCGCTCAGTTACCGTGCGATCATCGTTTGTTTTTTCGCGCACTTTTTGTCCCGCCTAGCAGTTATTACGTCGTCGCCTTCTATCTCCTGTTTGCGTTGTCTGGCAACCATTCCCGCGTTTTACCATGCCAAATAACCAGGAAGCGTCTGATATGATTGAACTCCGGCAGTCCAACGCGCGTCTACAAGCCGAACTTAATTAGCTGCGCGTTCAAATCTCAAAATCCGTTGGCGGTAATAACGAAGCGTCCGGTTTAACGGATTTGCAACCATTTTCACGCGTTGATGCAGCTTACCGCGTGCCAAAAATTCCTATCTTTTTTAAATCTAGTTCTGCCGTGTGGTTTATTCAAGTCGAAGCCTCTCTTCGTAATGCCGGAATAAAAAGTCAAATTACCATGACAGACACTGTAATTGCAAATCTAAACCAGGAGACTGTCTCGCTTGTCTGCGATTTAATTGCAAATCCGAACCCCAATCGGCAGTACGTATTAATTAAAGAACGCATTGTCTCAACATTCACTGTTTCTTCTGAAGCTAAATTGCGACAATTATTGTAAAGACAGATTACCCTCAAAGGGAAGCCTTCCGACATTTTAGCGCGTATGCGTAACTTGAGCGGATCCTCATGTAGCAATTCCGTTTTGCGTTCCATATTTTTAGAATTCCTTCCGAAACCATGTCGCGCTGTATTGGTAGCTTCTAAAACAGAATCCCTTCAGGATTTAGCTCAGCTCGCTGACACCGTCATGGACGCGTACGGCCAGTCGCCGCAGTATTCCGCGATTTCTTCCACTGATTCCGTGAACTATAGTTCCATAGCTTCTTTCTCAAATACCAATGCCTTAGAGCGCAAGATTGAGGAGATGTGTAAGCAAATTCAAGGACTTTCAATTCGCAATCAATCGCGCTCGCGTTCTCGTAAACGATCCAACAATTATCGCTCGCGCCCTCGTTTCCGTAGTCATTCCTCGGACGGTGTTTGCCATATACACCGTAAATATGGTGACAAGGCCAAACATTGTAGAAAACCGTGTTCTTGCAAGAATAGCGATATTAATCAGTCAATCTAAAACGGCCTTCGCCAAACGAGGCGATGGTAGAGGGTAAACTTTGAAACGCCTCCACATTCGCGATATTAAAACCGGTACAATCTTTTTAGTTGATTCAGGCGCGGACATTTCTCTTTTTCTCATTCCGCGTAACAGCAAACTCACTTTTACAGGCAACAAACTATTTGCGACAAACGATTCAACTATCGACACTTACGGTTCTACAAATCTTACGTTAGACCTCAATATTCGTCGCCCTATATCTTGGAATTTTTGTATTGCCGCCGTGCCTTACGCTATCATCGGGGCTGATCTCATTTCGCACTACAATTTTCTTATAAACTTAAAGAAGCGAAGACTGGTCGATGAACTCACCGGATTTTATTCTTCCGGCGTTATCAAATCCGTTAATACAATTGTTACTCAATTGGTTAGCTCTACGCACAAGTATTCCCGGTTCATTGCGAGCTATCCTAAAGTTGTCAGTTCCGAACAGTTCGCACCGTTAGAATCTCGCGGCGTTCACCATCATATTATCACGAATAGTCCGCCCGTAGCTGAGCGTCCTCGACCCTTATCCTCCGATAAACTCAAAGCTGCCAAAGCTCAATTTAAGCGTTTTTGCGAAGAGGGTTTATGCAGACCGTCCTGCAGCCCGTGAGCAATTCCCATTCATATGGTAAAAAAGTCTAACGGTGAATGGCGTGTCTGCGGAGATTATCGTCGTCTTAACGCGATTACTACTCCTGATAGGTATCCGGTACCTCACATTCACGATTTTACATCGGTCTGTAAGGAATTCTGATGAATTATAAGAAAATTCATTTTGCAATCTTTTAAAAAGAATTAAAGTATCTTTATTGGTTGGAGCGGACCTCCGCTCAGTTACAATGATGAGGCGAGACTGCTCGCTCGTTGCAACATACACCGCTAGCTTTTGCATCAAGACCAAGTTAGGGAATTTTTTGCACAAGAAGATAAAAGTACGCCGAATTAAAATTAATATGATATGATATTAAATCGCTATGTGATACTGAATAAATTGCTACTAAGAATCTAACTTCTACTATTACTACAGGTCTTACATGGTAAAACTATATTCTCGTCTTTAGATTTGCATCAAGCATTTCATTAAATTCCGGTAGCCCCTGAGGATATTCCTAAAACCGTGGTCATTACCCTTAGTAGGGAATAAACACGGGTTCTAACCCAGGAGCGTTGAGGGAGGCGAGGGGACGGGGAAAAAACCGCGATGAGAGGAGCGCGGGGAGAGGTAGCCGTAGGTGGGAAGAGAGACCGGGGGGTATCCGTCACCCATTCATACCCCGGTCTCTTCCCACCTACGGCTACCTCTCCCGCGCTCTCATCGCGGTTTCCCCCCTCGCCTCCTCAACGCTCCTGAGTTACCCGTGTTTATTCCCCATCACAACACCCCCGCGCTAGCAGCCACCGTCAATATATATATTATAAATAAATAAATAAAACTTACGTTTTAATTTTGCCGCATTTTTTTCACCGGCGGCAATTCGCTGTCCACGAAAGCGAATCGTTTCCCGTGGGTGCACAAGTTCATCCGCTTATCAATTACGTATCCACACTCGTCACCCACGGGATTTTCAAGAACTGAACGAGGAGTTCTATCAAATGTTAATGTTTCTCCTTGTTTGCACTCACCGCGAATATGATTGTCAAAATATAAGCTCAATTGAGCTGTACAGTTTTTTCGGTGTGTGCCACACCACACACCGCCTGCACTAAACGGGGTGCGATCCCCCAACTCGCGACGCGCAAGAATATGTAGTAGCGACGAACACTTATTTTTATCCATTAAGAAGGCTCTTAATTAGACGTGTTACGCTTGAAAAAATCAGCATACGACTGGCAGGCGACAGCTACGAGTTCACTGCAGACAGTCAGAAAGTAAAAACGAAAGCATTTTTTTATCAACAACAGTCCCGAAGGTGTGACATATACTCATGAGAATCTTTTACAGCGTTTAGCACGTTTGAAACTTAAGATGCATTCTATCACACAATGAGAGAGATTATGAAATTATTTCATTTAAAAGATGCATTCTATCACACAATGAAATTAAGAAATTATTTCGTTTAAAAGATGTATCCCGAAAATGTGACATATACTTACGCAAATCTTTTTACATTTAATTCTGAGTTTTTTTAAAGAAATATATATATGAGATCAATCAGTAGTTCATGGATATTGGGGAAAAAAAATGCAACAATAAAAAATTTTTTAATATAAACATTTAAATTATATATTTATTATAAAATATAACATTATTTGTATATTTTTGATGGCAATAAAAAATGTTTTTAATATAATACAATATAATACAATATAATATAATACAATATAATAAAATAAAATATAATATTACTTTCGCGCTCCAAATACTAGAGCTAGCAGCTCACAATCAATAATTTGATTCCTGTCATAATAATCGCTAGCATGTATCGCGCTTATAACCTCGTCACGATTTTTAGCAGTGGAAGCGATGCTAGCAAATCGTACAAATTTTGAATCAATTATTTTAAGAAAAGATGTTAATTTATTAAATGCTAATGTAATACACTCGTCAAGATCAATCATTTTAAGAAATGTTGATTCTATCATCATTAGGCATTTGCCAGCCGATTCAAATCGCAGGACATCCACGCCATTAAAGCTGCGTAGTCTGGCTGTCAGCGCACCGAGGTATACGAAGTCTTGAAAATTTTTTAAGTCATTGTGGAGCAAACTTAATATGTTTGCGCGATACTCGCAGAGTGATTTCCAAGCCTCGAGAGATAGCGACATTTCCAATCCTCGATTATCGCCAATAATAATTTCCACAAAACTAGGTGTTCCAACATTAACACCAATTTCTAAATATTTACAACTCGTGGCTGTCAATGCATATCGCTTACACAGAATACGGACTGCGCGATCTTTAGATGAGCTAGTGTAAAAACAAAAAATGACCATATAAAGTTTTTATTAAAAAATTTTTTAGTTAGAAAAAAATTAATACTCACTCATTATTCGCACACGATGTGCTAGATGCATTAGCTGGCGTGTAATAATTCATATTACTCGCATATGATGTATTAGCCGGCACATTAAATTCCATATTTGCATCAGTTGGCACGTAAAAATCCATCACATTAAGAACGATAATAACAGATCAGTTTGATGCGCGTGTTACATTTAATGTGATATAATTGTTCCGAGATTTTTTTATATATATATCCCCACCACTAATAAGAAATGCATCAATTAAGTGGGGGGATTAAATCTTCAAACTGTGTAAGTTTTATTCCTAGGCAACACACACAGGACACATGTTGCATGGAATTATCATATACATTGGAAGTCCACAATTACCACATGATCTACCACATAATGCGTTTTGACTATCAATTTCATGTTTGCGAACGGCAATCATTGGCCCACCCACATCAGCTAAATTAATCATACATGGTGCACATACTGCAATAGCTTCACTAGGTGTGCAATAATAAAAAGACAGCATACAATGTTTAGTACGTCCATTAAGCGCGAAAAGTTGTGGTGAATCTATTTCTCGAGAAATACAATCTTCAAGATCTTCACTTTGATCACTCATATAATCACTATCGTTGGGCAATCCAATATCGTCCTCATCAGATAAATCCATTAATTCTTCATTGTCATTTACAGCATTTAAATCAGCCATATTCTCTTAACACGAAATATAAATTTAGTGAACTGTCACCCGATGGTATATATATAGACCACATTTTGTAGGTAATAGTGGGGATCACAAGCATTAGTCTTAAAATAAAAAAATGACATCATAAAGATTGCATCAGAAATGTAAGATTTGCGGGCACCACACGTGCTACCGCACTGCATTGGAAATGCAAGATTTGCAGACGCCGCACGTGCCAGTTATCTCAGGCAATGGTGTGGATTACAAGCGTTTAGTCTTAAATGAAAAAAACAGTGATTTTATATAGGCGATAATGTTATGAAGATTGCATCAGAAGCGCAAATTTGTAGGCGCCGCTATTAAAATGTAATAAAAATAATATCATATAAAATTGCAAGATTTGCGGATACCACACGTGCTACCGCACTGCATTGGAAATGCAAGGTTTGCAGACGCCACACGTGCCAGTTATCTCAGGCAATGGTGTGGATTACAAGCGTTTAGTCTAAAATGAAAAAAACAGTGATTTTATATAGGCGATAATGTTATGAAGATTGCATCAGAAGCGCAAATTTGTAGGCGCCGCTATTAAAATGTAATAAAAATAATATCATATAAAAATTGCAAGATTTGCAGACGCCACACGTGCCAGTTATCTCAGGCAATGGTGTGGATTACAAGCGTTTAGTCTAAAAATGAAAAAACAGTGATTTTATATAGGCGATAATGTTATGAAGATTGCATCAGAAGCGCAAATTTGTAGGCGCAGCTATACACATGTGCTGAAAAAATACTAAGCAAAAATTTGTAGACACCACATGTATGTCACTTATCACAATATGCACGTGCAAAACTGCTAACATTAGAAAAAATATAAAATTATCAAGCGGCTTCCAGTGTTTCATCTGTTCTCCATCGTTATGAAGGTTAATACTTAAAAATGCTGACATAATCGCTATGAATTCATTGAACTTACTTAAAAATGTAAACGTAGCAGTTTGTCATATACCGCATATAAAACTGTGGAGCATACATCACATTTTATCATTTAACATATTGAAATCTCGAGAATAAAAATGGATCGACGAGAGCAACAGCTGACAGCGCAAGCAGATCGATTGACTTTAGAAGAATTCAATGCATGGAATCAGCAATGTGAAGAATATATCAAATTATTGGAGGACCAGGGGCGAAATAAACGCGCAAGATTATCAATCGGTGCGAAGCAATCACTAGTTGCATGTATTGCACGTATCGAAAGTTTAAGAGATTTAACAAAACAACGTTTCATTCATGTGGGTGCTGGACATAATACAAAAAATAAAGGACTTCGATGGAGTGAAATTGACACAGCTTTTGAAAGCCGCATATTAACTGGTGTGGTAATTAATTCAAACTATATCGAGCCTCGCAAATTTCTGGAAGATGCGCAAGACATTGTATTAAAGCATGTGCAAAATGTTATGCATAAACATAACAATATAAAAATTAATGTTGTATTTAATGGTGAATTTGTGGCTAACAATAAAACTGCAAATAAAAGTGTGTGCACAAAAAACTGTGAACTCTTTCGTTCAAGTGATCTACAAGAGTGGTACGAGTCACACATTATCGAGCCTATTCTCGCATCCTTGGATGAATTTCAAGAACGTGACAGCGGGTGGGCACTGTCGCGTATACATAATTTGATGATAAATGTAAATAAACACAATCCATTACATGCTGGGTGCCATGTGATATTACCACAGGAAATTAAAATGAAAAGAGCTGTGATAAATATACAATCTGCTGACAATGCATGTTTCGCATGGTCAGTGGTAGCCGCTCTATACCCAGCCGAGAAACATGTGGATCGAATAATATCATATCCACATTATGCGACAGTGTTAAATCTTGAAGGTATTGAGTTTCCAATAACTATGAAACATGTTAAAAAATTTGAAAATCTTAATAATATTTCCATCAACATATATACGATTGAGAAGAAAAAAATTCTGCCAATACAACTCACAGATAAAGTACGAGAGAGACACATTCATTTGTTGTACACACAGCGAGATAATGATGTTGGACATTTTTCATTGATAAAAAATTTATCACGTCTTATAAGTTCACAGCTTAGTAAAACAAAGAGTAAAAAATATTTTTGCGATCGGTAAGTATAAAATGTAAATAAAAATGTTTTTTCTTTTATACAATAAAAATTTTTTTTAATGCATTTATACTCTTTATTCCAGATGCTTACATTACTTTAGTTCAAGTGAAAGATTAATGGTACACAGCGTAGATTGTGGAAAAATTAATGAGTGTGCAATTATATTACCATGTGATGAAAAAAAATGGTTAAGTTTTGACAACTATACTAGAAAGGAACGAGTTCCATTTGTGGTATATGCTGATTTGGAATGTACCCTAGAAAAAACGAATGCTGACTCCACCACATCTACATGCGCACACCAACATCATAAGGTTTTTAGCATAGGGTATTATGTATGCTGTTCATACAATAAGTCGCTATCAATGTATCGGTTTCATCGCGGTAATAACTGTGTTGCATGGTTCGCCGAGGAACTTAAAAATTTAGCGCATAATGTAAAAACAATTTTATCAGCTAATGTACCCATGGCTGATTTTACACGAGACGAGTTGGAAAATTTTAACAAAGCTACACATTGTCACATATGTGAAAAACCATTTGTATCAGATGACATACGAGTCCGCGATCACTGTCACTTAACCGGTCGATATAGAGGACCAGCACATTCAAATTGTAATATAAATTATATGGATTCGAATTGTATTCCCATAGTTTTTCATAATTTATCGGGTTACGATGCACATTTTATTATCAAAGAAATTGCAACTGCCTATGAAGGAACTATAGAACTGCTTCCCATAACGAAAGAGAAATATATATCATTTACAAAAAATGTTAAAAGCACCACTGATAATAGAAATAATTGTATAAAATTAAGGTTTATTGATTCATTTAAATTTCTAAATACAAGTCTTGAGAAGTTAGCATCATTTCTAAGTAAAGATAAATTGCGAGTGTCACGATATGAATTTTCTAATCTAACTAATGAAAATTTTGATTTATTAACACGTAAAGGAGTCTTTCCATATGAATATGTTGATAGTATTGAAAAATTGGAAGATGTATGTTTGCCTCCACGTGAATCATTTTACAGCTCATTGACTGATGATACAGTATCCGAAAATGATTATGCACACGCTATAGATATCTGGCAACGATTCTCAATTCAAACGCTCGGAGAATACAGTGATCTGTATTTAAAAACAGATGTCTTGTTATTAGCTGACATATTTGAAAACTTTAGAGACAGCTGTATAGTGAGTTACAAACTTGATCCCGCATATTATTACACCTTACCAGGTTTTACGTGGGACGCGATGTTAAAACACACGGGTGTAAAATTTGAACTTCTTACTGACATTGATATGGTTATGTTTATTGAACGCGGTATACGCGGTGGTTTAAGTCAATGCTCAAGCAGATATGCATGTGCCAATAATAAATATATGCAGTCATATGATTCATTAAAATCATCAACATATTTAATGTATTTTGATGTTAATAATTTGTATGGATGGGCGATGTGTCAACCGCTACCATATGCCGATTTTCAATGGGTTGACAATGTTTCTAATTTCGATGTGATGAGTGTGCCACCAGACTCACCCAATGGTTATATTTTCGAGGTTGATTTAGAGTATTCACAACGTTTACACGATGCGCATGCCGACCTACCATTCTGTCCAACGCGCGATAAGCCACCCGGTAAGCGGCAGGACAAGCTTCTCGCAACCTTATATGATAAGAAGCGTTACATCATTCATTATCGCAATTTACAGCAATGTATTAATCATGGACTGCATCTTACAAAAATACATCGCATATTACAATTTAAACAATCCCCATGGCTACGTGTTTATATAGAACTTAATACCAAATTTAGAACGCTTGCAAAAAATGATTTTGAAAAAAACTTGTATAAATTAATGAATAATGCAGTATTTGGAAAAACTATGGAGAACGTGCGTAATCATGTTGATGTAAGGCTCGTAACACATTGGGAGGGCAGATTTGGTGCTGAGGCATTGATCTCGAAACCGAATTTTCATAGTCGTAGCATTTTCGCCGAAAATCTGGTAGCGATTGAAATGCGCAAACTTGAAGTGAAATTTAATAAACCGATCTATGTTGGAATGTGCATTCTGGACATATCTAAAACATGTTTATATGAATTTCATCATGAGTACATGCAACCTCTTTATCAAAATAAATGTAAAATTATGTATACTGACACAGACAGTCTTATATATCATATAGAGTGTGAAGATGTTTATGAGATTATGAAACGTGATATTAATAGATTTGATACAAGTGATTACGCTTGTGACAATGTGTATGGTATTCCACAAGTCAATAAAAAAGTACCAGGTTTGATGAAAGATGAAAACAATGGAGCGATCATGACTGAATTTATTGGACTTCGAGCAAAAATGTATGCATTACGAGTAGATGGTAAAAAGATACAAAAAGATTAAAGGTGTTAAGAGTAATGTTGTCGCCAAGAAGATAACGTTTGATGATTACACACGATGCTTGAAGGAGGAAATAGAAATGACGCGTCAGCAAACATGTATAAGATCTAAGCTGCACGAAGTGTATACTATACGTGAGGAAAAAACTGCTTTAAGTCCATATGATGATAAACGATATATTATACAGGATTCTATTGAAACATTACCATGGGGGCATTATAAAATACCGTTGTAAAAAATTTTTATATATTATACATTATACATTATACATTATATATTGTTAATAAAAAAATTTTTAATTATATAAAATTCTTATAAAACGTTATTCTTGCATATCCATGAGTTATGTGAATTATTGAATCCCAGCCACTTTACATAAACATTATTTCCTTGTTTTCGTAACACTTTTTCGACAAGATATACATCAGGATTATTTACGTGAAGCAATTCCTGTTCATAGAATCCTCCAGCGATAGGTTTTCCACAAGAATCCTCCAACAAGTATGTCACAGGATTAGTTTTTTGCACTTTGACGATTGTAAATACTTCCGTAGTCCAATTTGGTGTATAGCCTTTTTCAAATATTGTTTTGAATTTGCTAACACGTACTGAATCACCAGTTTTAAACCGTGCTGGAGCAGCAATCTTTATGCGGTTGTAGACCGTTGCCAAGAGTTTGCCTGCGTTTGCAGGAATAACATCGACAGGTCGCATACCAATAGTTCGATGTTTTCGCATATTATAATCCAAAACAAGCTGCTGCAGTGAATCAAGCCATTTATAATTTCCATTGAGTGTAAACATTTTCCACATAGCGTTTTTAAGCGTTCGATTAAATCGTTCGACAACTGACGCTTTCATTACAGTGTATGTAGAATAATGGTTAATATTATGTTTTTTTAAGAGTTTTTGTACGTTTGCGTTGTAAAATTCTTTTCCTTTATCAGTTTGAAGATTATTCGGACATCTTTTATTATTGCGAAAGATCTTTGCAATCGCTGTTGCAACTTCGATACCGCTTTTTGTCTTTAATGGTACAGCCCATGCATGCTTGCTCAGCACATCGATAACGGTGAATATGTAGTGGTAACCTTGGTTGACACGTGTGTATGGGCGCATCTCGACCACATCAGCTTGCCACAAGTCATCATACCCGCGCACTATGACACGCCTTCGAGAAAAATTTCTTCTCGCCGGTGTATGCAATTCGTTTACCAATTGTAGTTTTTCTGAGCTTATTTTCTTTGACATTTTTAAAGCTATGAGATTTACCGCACTATTAAAAAATTTTTTTCATAAATATGAACAATAGCAACACCGAAAACGATAACAAAACGGTATTAACAATAGAAAACGGCAACGGCAACGGCAACGGCAACGGCAACGGCAACAACAAACGGCAACGGCAGCTGTTTAATTCTGTTCACCGCGAATAAATTTATTGCGAAGCGTGTTTACCACAACCTGTAGACAACTCTGTAGTATTTCTATTTTCTTATTCAGTTCATTTAGTTGATCTTTTAAATTCTGCACTTTCTGTTGAACATTATTATTAAGTTCCACAATTTCATTCTTTAAAATCTGTAAATTTTGTTGAACATATTGTTTGTTGACAGCATCATCATCGTCCAAAGGTTCAGCTACATGCTTAATTTTGCATGATCGCGCGTCGTAATCGGTGGATGTTACACAAAGAGCGTTATCGCGCACGTAATTTCTAACTAACGCATTATATCGATAATGTTGATTAGTATTGCTTCCTCCACCATCTTTAAGCAATGTTCCAAACTTGTTAATCGGCATTTCGATATCAAATGATTAAATTGTGTATGCATACTTCAATTTATAATAAGCCCCACTTCGCGAAGTTCCTCAATAATTGATAAAATCTCATTGTCGTGAGCGTTATGACCTGCATAGCGTGAGGCTTCGAGCAATCGAAGACGATCTACGAGCTCGTTTGGATCATCCCAATGAACATAATCGATTTTATTATTGTTTAATGTTACAGCGTATGGTATACCTTGTCCAATTTTTTTACTCAGCACAGGAGCGATTATATTCTTATATTTGTGACCTTTGTTACTCTTTACTTGATTTTGAGAATTGTAGTCACGTTTATGTGCATTCGTTGCCATGAGTATACTTTTATAATTTTCTTTATCGGTATCAGTATAACTGCTCTCATCGGGAAATCTCATAAAAATCAATTCGTAAAGTCCCACTGTTCCAGGATACTTTTTACCATCTATCAATATATTATCATTTTTATCTAAATCAACACGCTTGTTGCCAATCATCGTTCCATTGTCGTTGAAATAAACTCCGTAAACGCTATCGATGTTAATAGATTTTTTTCCGCTTAAAACAGCGCCTAGATACTTTTGCCCCAACGGTCCATAATGAGTTTGAAGAGTCTTCCAACCTTCTGATGTTCGCAACTTTTGTCGAATAGATGTTACCAACGGTTCGTCTGCGGTATCGAAAACGTCTTCAATGGAATGTGAGTGTGAACGTTCCCTTGATGAAAAATTTCGTTGTTGCGCGAACTTAGGCGTCTCGTTTAATGTGGACGGTATGGTGCGTGATTGTTTTAACGCTGATTTAATTGGAGTCGATGCTGTTATCGGTGACGTTGCATTTGATCGTTTTCGTTTTGGTGTCAATCTACTTTCATCTTCTTCTCCCAATAAAGATATCAGCGATGTATTTATTAATCGATTCCGTTTTGGTGTCGATCTACTTTCTTCTTTTTCTTCAGGTAATGATATTGGTGATACCGTAATTAATCGTTTTTGTTTTGGTGTTAAAACATCTTTTTTTTCCAGAAAATATGAGTCGTTCTTTGATATGGCTGATTCAACTTCGTTGTTTCCAACGGTGTTTTCCACAATCTGTTTAAGAGGCTCAACGATGGGTTTAAAATGTCGCTCCAACGCGATATCTTCTTCCATCTTTCCCGTCTTCATGGCATGATACTTTTTGCGAATCGAATCACTCGTTTGAGCAATTTTCTTCGCAATTATCTCTCGATTTTTAAGTTCACTGTTGTTATTCATATTGAGCTTGACAGTTATCAATCGGTGTATCAACAACAACTGATTACATTATGATACCACGAAGTCGTTAAATCCCTTTCTATAGCGACCGTTTGAAATAGCACTGTCCTTATCAATCACCACAAATCCATACTTTTGCTGCCAACATATTCGACACAATTTATCAAAATCTTCGAATGACATATCAGTGTTAACATGATCATTATATATATGTTTCATATTTGTAACATCTTGTTTAAATAGAATTAAAAAATTCGTATTGTCACGTATAAGATGCTTCGGTATTTTCGCATACGTTTGACAAAGATAAAAACTGTCAACGTTCACGTGTCGCCCCATTGCAAAGTATTCTCTTACCGCATCCTGCTTATCACATGCTATGTCATCAAAAATAAATATAGAATTCGGAAGTGCTTCGCTCGGTGGAACAACATCAATATTATTTGAAAATGTGAAATAATTAATTTCTTCTATTGGTGCCAATATCTTTTTCAAATACTGATATTTTGGTTGTTGCAACGATTTCGAGTATACATAAACGTTTTCAAATCGTATACCATGCGGACTTTCCAACAGACTTATTAATACATTAGTTTTGCCGCAATTTGATGGACCACAAATGATAGCGCGAATAGAACTCGGTAACATGTTTCCATGTCTATGTAACACACACTCGGATAATAACTTGTCATCGAAATTCACCACCTTGATTGGTGGCGCTTGCTGTATGAACCGCATTCTACCTTCTAAATGAGATCAATATCATCCATGCTGATATATTTATAGTTGTGTGCATAAAAATTAAACGCTCAGTATTCACTATGTTTTTGTTGCTGTCGGACGATTGTAATATCTGTGATTTAACCGCTGAACAACTACAACATATTCCAAAAATATTCTTATTACAACGATTTTCGCAACATATTGACTATTTGTGGAATAAGCTTCCTGAACACTTAAAGGCTGATTTAGATGTTCAACAATACCGTCGATGTTTAAAACATTATAATTTATTGAGTTATGAAACGCATGTTGACGGTCCTGCGCCATTAATAAAAAACTGTATTGAATGTCTGAGAAAAATGGGCGAGGCTTGTTAAACAGAGCGATTAACGCACTTCCGTTTGAATTGCACATACCAGGGTACCAGTTTTGCGGCCCAGGAACTCGATTAAACGAACGATTTGCCAGAGGAGATCGTGGAATTAATCCGTTGGATGCGGCTTGTCGCGATCACGATATAGCCTACTTACGTAGCAACAATCTCGCAGAGCGCCACGTGGCTGACAATATTCTTGCCAATAAAGCGCTGCAACGTATTAACGCAGAAGATTCAAGTTTTGGTGAAAAGGCCGCAGCCACGACCGTATGGGCAGCTATGAAAGCAAAAACGAAACTTGGTATGGGCTTATGTGTAGCGAGGAAGAATACGCTGAAGAAGAAAACGGTGAAGAAACGAACACTTCCGATAGCAAAACGTGGTGGCGTTATACCGCTTCTGCCCTTACTGGGTGCTATCGGTTCGCTCGCTGGTGGAGCCGCAGGAATCGCAAAAGCTGTAAATGATAAAAAAGCCTCACAACGCCAACTTGAAGAAATGAAACGTCACAATTACGCCATGGAAGGTCGCGGTGTTTATCTCGCTCCATACAAACGTGGTGGTGGAGTTCGAAAAAATAATGGAAATAAGAAAGGAAAAAAAAAAACGTCGATGAGACGTTGAAACTTCCCAAAGGTGCTACTACCGATATACAGTTGCGACAATTAGCGAAACACATGCGCATTCCATATTTTAGAGGCGTTTTTATGCGTGACACTTTACCGATTGGGGGAATACATCAAAACGAGAGCGGTATTGTGAATTTAGATAAAGTTGAAGGATTAGGTACCCACTGGGTGGCATATGCGAAAAGAGGAAATCGCGCTATGTATTTTGATAGTTTTGGTAATCTTCGACCGCCACAAGAACTTGCTCGATATCTGGGGAATGATGCAACACAAATTGAATATAATCGCTTACCATATCAACGATATAATCAAAACAACTGTGGGCAATTGTGTCTACAGTTTCTACACACGATTGATACACAATTTAAGAACAAACATTATGCGCTGTAAACTCAGTATCAAACATGTCGCTGACGCTCACGTTATCGGGCAAAAGTAGTATCCTCGCGGTGAGCTACTTTCCCGCTATAGATTTAAGCGATGGAGAATATGAACTCGGGCTGGCTGATTTTGAAACGTATTTTACAATTCCTAATGTAAACTCATCAAATAATACATTCTATTTCAATAATGCCGATGATGATAATGATGGAGAAAGTATTACCATTCCCGACGGCTCATATGAACTATGCGATATTGCCGAATATCTAAAACGTACGCTCGACGAGCTTCATATCAATGATGTTGCAAAGAACGCGATTTCATATGGTAATGATGAAAAAGATTATCCTTTAACGATTAAAGCTAATAACAATACGATGAAAAGCGAGATTAAGTGTATTTATCAAATAAATTTCACCAAACCATGCAACATTGGATCGTTGTTAGGATTTTCATCAGATCGCATACTCGAGCCGTTACGTTGGCATGAATCGGATGCACCGATACAAATTATCAATGTAAATGTTATTCGCATTGAATGCAGTGTAACGGGGGGTGCATACAGTAATGGAAAACGTGTACATACAATACATGAATTTTCACCTAAGGTTCCACCTGGATATAAGATATCTGAAACTCCAACACAGATCATTTACCTTCCAGTCGTCGTACGAAGCGTTACTGATTTGACGATTCGCATTGTAGATCAGAACGGACGATTGCTTGATTTTCGTGGCGAAGAAATTACCGTGAGACTGCATGTGCGGAGACGACTTTAGTGTGAGATGCTCGTTTTGAATAAAACATCGAACGTGAGACAAACTAAATACGCAGCTTCCACCAAAGGGGTTCAATTATTGAAGAAAAAACTTACTACATCAAACGTAGAATTTTTAAAATCATTGGGTTTCATTGTGTGCAACATCTAAAATGGCTGATATATTGATTATTGATGATAAGCCGATCTTTGACAATAGTATTGTTAAAATTGAAACTCATACATACAACCCATATGCTAACACAACGTTTGGATATAGTGATGAAATACGGATACCAATACAACAACAGGATTTGTATACGTTGCCATGTGACAGTTTTCTCTATATTGAGGGAAAAATAAAAAAAAAAAACCTGACGATAAGTTAACAGCTGCGCTAGGAAATAATTGTGTAGCGTTTATGTTCGATGAAATCCGTTATGAACTCAATGGTGTAGAAATTGATCGCAACAGAAACGTTGGAATAACTAGCACTCTTAAAAATTATATATCGCTAACATCTGATAATGCTATGATGCTGCAAAATGCTGGATGGAGTGAAACATCAACTACGTCAGAAGGATTCTTTAATTTTTGTGTACCCCTCAGCATATTGTTAGGTTTCTGTGAAGATTATAAACGAGTGGTTGTCAACGCTCGCCATGAATTAATTTTAATACGCGCTCGCAATGATAATAATTCCATTATAGGAGATTCGAAATTAGAGCCAGAAATTGAATTGCATAAAATACAGTGGCGAATGTCTCATGTCATATTAAATGAGGTCAATAAATTATCCATGCTGCGAACTTTGGATAGTGGGCGATATTTAAGCATGACTTTTCGCTCATGGGATTTGTATGAATATCCTCTTTTGCAGAGTACTACAAAACATTCTTGGGCCGTCAAGGCTGCAACGCAACTTGAAAAACCTCGATACGTTATCTTTGCTCTGCAAACCGATCGCAAAAACGTTATGTCTAAAAAATCAACCATTTTTGATGATTGTAAATTAACAAATGTGAAACTTTTTCTCAACTCTGAATATTATCCATATGATGATCTGAATTTAGATTTTGACAAAAAAAGATACGCCATTCTTTATGATATGTATATACGTTTTCGTAAAGCTTATTATGGCAACAGTTCTTATGAGGCTTTTTGCAATGTAGCAGCATTTCTATCATATGGACCATTTGTTGTTATCGATTGCTCTCGACAGAACGAGTCAATCAAAAGCGCCACTGTAGACGTGCGATTAGAATTTGATTGCAAGGAAAATGTTCCTGCGAATACAACCGCATATTGTCTTATTTTACACGATCGCATAGTTGAATATAGTCCACTGTCTAACGTTGTGCGCAAGGTCTTATAAAAATTGCTATATCAGCAGTTTTTATCATATATAAAGAAGCAATTTTATCTACACGTCATTATTGTTTCAAACACGCGTTCATCATCATGATTGCGCCAACGTTTGTTGATCTTCAAGGTTTTAATATTGGGCGGCGATTTATTGTAAAAGAAGTTGCAGTGCTAAGAAAGGGTACTGTTCTAACTCATTACATCTTTAAAAATCCAGTGCCATGGAATTTTTTGAAACAATCTGAAAAATCATGCATTTCTTGGACAATAAAATATCATCACGCATTGTCATGGGAAGAAGGAACTGTGCCATACAACATGGCAAAACAATTAATTACAACAGCTGTAACAGGTGTAGGCGGTGATGAAGTGTCACGTCTTATATACGTCAAAGGATATGAGAAATGTGCATGGTTGGCTGATATGCTCGACGATGATGTTAGAGAAGATTACACCATTGAAACCTTAGACGCTGATTATGAAGATATTGAATCTTTAAATATTTTAGATACTATTAATACCATGCGATGCGGAAATCATCTTACGCATTGCGCTTTACAGAATGTATTTAAAATATTCAACTGGTGGTCGCAGCGCCAAAAGGAATTATAAAGATAAAAATTATGTTAACGAGAATGGCGATGAAGTGTAGCATCTTATATCAAAGGATACGAGAAACGTGCATGGCTGATATGCGCGACGGCGATGTTAGAGAAGACCACATCATTGAAACCTTAGACGCAGATAATGAAGATGCCGAATCTTACAAAATATTTTGGATCCTATTAATAATCATCTTAAGCATTGCGCTTTACAAAATGTATTTAAAAATATTTAACTGGAGCATCAAAAGTTGTAAAAAATTTTTAATAAAAAATTTATGTTAGCGGATGGTGATGAAGTGTAGCACCTTAAAATATTTAATTAGTGGTTGTGTCAGGAGGAGTTATAAAGATTAAAATAAAAATTATTTTATGTAAAATTATGTTTTTATTTTTAACAAATATAAAATATATAAAATATATAAAATATATAAAACATATAAAATATAATTATTAACATATATATTTTAATCTTAATCTTAATCTTAATCTTAATTTAAATCATGTTTTGGGGCTGAAATATATAATTATAAATTAAAATACATTATATATTAAAGAATATATATTAAAGAATATATATTTATTTTTACCTAACTCCAACTTTCCGGCGCAAAGGCGATGTCCTCCTCCATATCAAATAAGCGGCGCAGCCCGAAGACATCGCCACCTTCATGAGGGCCCATCCATATATATATATTATATTGTCTATCACGATAGCGTTCATTTTTAATTGAGTATTTTTTTTTTATATTTATATATCCTTTTATATGTATTTCTTCTGGATCAATCCATTCCTAAAAATTAAATTATTTTTATTTCTATATTCTTTTATTATTCAAATATATTTTTTGTGTAAAGATGACTTACGGGCTGTATACGTGGAATTTTTATTTTTACAACATGTCTAATTTGCACCTCGTCAAATGGCTCGCTGTCTATATATATGCGCTGAAAAAGTATTATGATACATTTTTTTCATTAAAATAATTTGTATTTTTACGTGATAATACTTACCCCAATGGCTGGATATACCACATTAATATGATTCTCTATACAATCATTGTAAAATGTGTCACTCATTTTTTTCTTTTTAACAAAAAAACTTTACAGTTAAATGCTTCTCAAAACTATGATGTTTCACAACTAGATAGATTTTCATCTCACAGCCTCTCTTTATATATACATTTTTGCATATTGATGCATTTTTTAACACGTGTCGATTTGACAGCATTTTTTTCTTAAGTGATTCGCACGGGTATATGTCATACACCTTAGGATAGTAGATGATAAAAAATTTCAAAAGAAAGATTCGCATAAGTATATGTTTTAAATGTTTATATTATATTTCAAAATGTTTATATTAAATATATTGTTTATAAGACAAAAAAATATTTGCAAATTTATATTTTTTAATATAAAATAATTTCACATTATGTGCAAGAATGCATCTTGAGTTTCAAACGTGTAGCTATAAGAAAAATTTGTATAAGTATATGTCGCATTTTTTCGAGATACATCTTTTCAAATGAAATAATTTCTTAATCTCTCATTGCATGATAAAAATGCATCTTAAGTTTCGAACGTGCTAAACGCTGTAAAAAGATTCGCGTGAGTATATGTCACACCTTCGAGACTGCTGTTGATAAAAAAATGCTTTCGTTTTACTTTCTGACTATCTGCAGTGAGTTCACAGCTGTAGCCTGTCAGTCGTATGCTGATTTTTTCAAGTGTAACATCTAATTTCTCTCAAATGGAAAAGTGTTCGTCGCTACTGCATATTCTTGCGCGTCGTGAGTTGGGGGATCGTACCCCA
The DNA here is from genome assembly GCF_019399895.1 of Cardiocondyla obscurior. Taxonomy (NCBI): domain Eukaryota; kingdom Metazoa; phylum Arthropoda; class Insecta; order Hymenoptera; family Formicidae; genus Cardiocondyla; species Cardiocondyla obscurior. The sequence continues at coordinate 3,080,254 of NC_091884.1, read as the reverse complement.
TTCAGTACAGGCGGTGCGTGGTGTGGTACACACCAAAAAAGCTGTATAGCTCAATCTAGCATATATATAGACAATCGTTTACGTGGTAAAAAAATCGAACTTAGTGAGCAATTAACAATTATTAGAACATCTCCTTTTCTTCCCAAAAATCCTGTGGGTAACGATTGTGAATACATTATAGACAAGCGAATGAACTTGTGCACCCACGGGAAACGATTCGTCTTCACAAACAGCGAATTGCCACCGGTGAAAAAAAAAATGCAGCAAAATTAAAAAAAACGTAAGTTTTTATTTTATTTGTAATATATATTAACAGAGGTTGCTAGCGCGGGGGGGTGTTGTGATGGGGGAATAAACACGGGTTCTAACTGGGAAGCGGGAGGCGAGGAGGGGGGAAGAGAGACCGGGGTATGAATGGGTGACGGATACCCCCCCGGTCTCTCTTCCCACCTACGGCTACCTCTCCCCGCGCTCCTCTCATCGCGGTTTTTTCCCCGTCCCCTCGCCTCCCTCAACGCTCCTGGGTTAGAACCCGTGTTTATTCCCTACTACCCTTTCTGGTTTATTTGAATTCAGCGCAATGACCTTTGGTCTACGTAACGCCGGTCAAACCTTTCAACGTTACATGCACCGCGCGCTAGGTGATTTAGAATTCGTTTTCTCATTTTTTTGATGACATTCTCATAGCGTCCTCTTCTAAAGAGGAGCATGAGAAACATTTAAAAACTGTATTCGATCGCTTCAATACATATCACCTCCGCATTAACTTAGACAAATACGTTTTCGGCGTTCCGAAATTAACGTTTCTTGGTCACTTTGTGGCTGCTCAAAGTCTTAAGCCTATTACCGAAAAAGTACGAGCTATTCGCGACTATCCTAAACCTCGCACAGTTGAGGAGCTTCGTCGATTCTTAGGCGTGATTAATTTTTATCGTCGTTTTATTTTTAAGGCAGCTCAATTGCTACTTCCGTTAAATGCGTACATTACAGATTCGCGAAAGCGCAATAAACGCGAAATCCTCTGAACTGCCGAAGCGGAATCTGCATTCGATAAATGCAAAACAAAGTTAACAAATGTCGTGTTACTAGCGTATCCGTCGGATTCAGCCGATCTCAGATTAGTTACCGATGCTTCTGATATAGTTATCGGAGCGGTTATAGAGCAAGGAACTAATGATTCCTAGAAACCATTAGCTTTCTTCTCCCGTAAGTTTACTCCGACTCAATTAAAGTATAACGCTTACGATCGCGAGCTCACTGCGATTTACAAATCCATCCGTTTTAAACATTACTTAGAAGGCCGTGATTTCACCGTCGTTACTTATCACAAGCCTCTGACTTAAGCGTTTAATCAGCTTTCTGAGAAGGCGTCTCCACGCCAAGCGCGTCAATTATAATACATTGCGCAATTTACCTGTAGGATAAAACATATTTCCGGTAACTCTAACGTGGTCGCTGATCCACTTTCTCGAATCGAACTGTTAGCGTTTCCGTTTGCGAGCGGAGACATCGACCGCGAAGGGCGCGAACGCCGGATCCGAACAGATAATGCTCGTTATGCAACCCGTAACTCACGAGCGTTGACGCGGAAATGGATAGACGAGCACGAAAGGAACAAAAAAGAATGCGAACTCGTTTCTTAGCAAACACAGTCTATTTCTTAAAATCGTAGAGAATACAAACACACAGCACAGATGAGTCACGAGACTCGGGAATTCGAAAAGCGGAAATCTTCTTATCTCTCTGCGTTCGGTGACCAACGCGAACCAACGGAGATCTTCTGACGGCTCCAAGTATGGACCGTTACCGGAGCGGAGATCTTGCGCGCGGAAATACACGATTACGCGTCACCAGAGAGTCCGGCGCGGTTGACCGATCTTGTGAGCCCACACAGAATAAAAACGAAATAAAGAGAAGATAATATTGAAAGATGAATAGCGATACGCGCACACGGCTGGAAAGTACCGTCGGCGTTTTATAATTGAGAAGCAAGTGCTCCGTGTGATCTATCGACGAAGACTGAGCCACCCATTCGGAGGAATCGACGCAGTACGCGCGTCGGAAGCTCGATCCGATCGATAGATCACACAAAGCCCAACCGACCCTGCCGACAAAAACAAATAATAATCCGTTGACGGAAAGCCATCGAAAACAGCAGGGGCCGACTGGTCGCTAACGTATATTTCAAACACGAACCGATATGCTTTTCCGATCAAATTAATGTTGAGAAACTATCGTCTGAACAAAACAATGATGTCGAGCTGTTCGAATTACTTAAGTCTTCTAAGTCAACGTTACCTTTAAAATAACTAACTTGGGGATCTAATCGTATTCCTCTTTATTGTGATATATCTAGTGAGTTTATTAGACCCTACGTACCTGTATCACTGCGTAATAGGTTGCTAGAAAAATATCATTCGCAATCGCATCCGAGCGCTAAAGTTACCGATCGTTTAATTCACCAGCGTTATATTTAGCCAAACTTACATAAAGACGTCGTTATTTACTGTAAAAATTGCCTCGATTGTCAGCAATCAAAAATCTCTCGCCACGTTAAATGCGATTCAGATAAATTTATTGCTCCCAATGGGCGATTTTCGCACGTTCATATTAACATAGTTGGGCCGTTACCGTCGAGCGAAGGTTATCGATACATTTTAACAATAATTGATCGTTTCCTCCGTTGGACTGAAGTCATTCCTTTAAATGAAACTTCAGCGCACACTGTTGCTCGCGCTTTCTTCGATAACTGGATATCCCGTTTTGATGCCCCAGAGGTCATTACATCGGACCAAAGAGCTCAATTCGAATCTCAGCTTTTTCAAGCACTTCTTTCGCTCGTCGGTACCCAACGTATTAGATCAACTGCTTATCACCCTTCTTCGAATGGTATGGTGAAACGTTGGCATCGTAGCTTGAAATCCGCGCTTATGTGTCACGCCGATGCTTAATGGACGCTAACCCTTTCTACTGTACTTCTCGGTTTACGTACTTGTTTGCGATCCGACACGAATGCGTCGCCAGCCGATTTCCTTTATGGTACGTCCTTGCGTATTCCTGGCGAATTTTTGTCATCTATAGATTTTAAACCCAATCCACATATCTTTATCGAGGAATTCCGCGAATATATGCGTGCAGTTAAACCAGTTTCTATAGCTCATAATTATAAATTCAAAGCATTTTTCTTTAAAGATTTAGTTACTTGTACTCATGCATTTATGTTATGCAAAGCCAAAAAAGCTTTAGAGCGTCTTTACGTCGAATCTTATAAAATTTTAAGCCATATCTCCGATCGCGTTTATTCTTTAGAAATCAACGGCACTGCCTGTAGCATATCTGTTGAATTGTTAAAACCTGCGTATTTTACTCCAGAAGCTGTAACATCTGACGCTCAATCCTTGCAATCCGAACCGTTTGAACCTTGCGTTTCTGAACCGTCTTCTAGCTCACAGATACCGACTACTCTTAAGCGTGCCATTACCTTTAGCGATAAGTTGATTCTTAAGTCAACATGTCCAAAGAACATTGTGATTCCACCGAAATCTATTCTTAAATCTTACGTTAACAAAAAATTAATATCTACTCTATGTTAGTTTATAAGTAAATATGTAATTTTTGTTGCACCACGACGGTGCAAGGGGTCCGTCCTCCCGGTTCTTGTGTATATATTAACGAGGGCCGTAATAAAAGATAACTTTTTATTTTATGTAGATGTCCTTTTATTTTCCTTTGGTTGCGTTCTTAGGCTTCGGGCAGCGTTACCCCGTCGTAGTAATTAACAGAATGACCCGCGGGCGTTCGGTGGCCGCGGGTTTTATACGCGACTGTTGCTAAGGCGGAAAAGCAACAGTCCGCGAATTCCGGGCGCATGGGACAGTGACCGCGTTCGGTCATTGCCTATGCGAAAAGTGCAAGGCGTCGATCGGTCAGCGGATTCCGCGATCGGAAGATCCGATCGACGCTGGTTGTTAACCCGGCCAGCGCCTTCGCGTGCGCGGCCTTGCTGTTGCCAGGGTCGGGTTACAACATCCCTCCCCTCCTGGGGAGAAGAAAAGGGCCAGAGTTTTATTAGGGCCATTTTCTTCTTATCGCCGTTTACAGAAGCCATTACATTAATCAGTTGCTTAATCTAATTTTCTTGCTTTGCTTATCGCTTTAAACTTATAACTTACACGGACGCGGGCGCCGTGGTTGGTTTCAACATGCAAGGAGGCGGAGGGGGTTTTTTATTCTTGTGATATTTTCTTATACCTAATATTACAATTACCGCAATTGTAGCTATCACGCTTACAGTGGTACTGGCGCTCGCAGTGTACACGATTATCTCGTGAGAGGTGATACCTCCGGGCTGACTCACGGTGTTGTCCAGCTCACTGAGTTCGCCGCTTAACTTATCTAACTCTACTTTCTTATAAATGTCTCGCGTTGTATTTCTTTTACGTTCGTACCTTCCGGTAAGGCATTCGCGGGTGTAAGGCTTAGATTGTATAGAGGTAAGTGGGTAATTATGTTTGTCTCGTTAGAAGCTGTCCTTGTGCGTATCGTCATGTCGGTCGTGGTGATTTTGCATTCTCCGTACACATTCAATTTTCCCGTCCGCTCGATCAGTAGTATTTTGCTCGGGTAGTTTTTGCATTGCATGTGTATCTCCTGTGTGTTTATGGTCGAAAATAACCAAGCCTGCGGCTCGCTTAGTGTCATCCAAAACGTGGCACGCGACGTGAGGTGTTGTATATCGCATTGCGTCGGTTGCTGCTCGGGTCTCGTGAGCGCCTGTATCTCACACGGGGCATTCGCCTTAACGCGATAAACCGGGTGATTCTGCGTGCATATGTAGTTTTTGTTCCCACGCTTGCATTTCTTTAGCTCGTCCGCGGTTAGTAAGATATAATTCGCGTTATCTCGGTCAAACGCGATTACCTCGTTGTTTACGTTTACCACCTTAAATCTATTTTCTTTCTCTAGGACGGGTACTGGCGAGACTCTCATTACCTCATATGACTCATATTTGACGATGGGGAATTTTATAATAGTTACTATCGCGTTCTTTTTATAATATGCGCTAATTTCCGCGTATTTCTGTATGTCATTCCAGCTTTGTTCGTTTACCCTAAATGGGAAGTGATTTCCCCCTTTTAAATGCCCCGAGGCTTCTCTTAATTCTATTATTAGTTTTTCTAAGGGTAGTATGCGTAGGTTTATAATGTCCGCTTTTGCGTGCGTTATAAAATCGGTGACGTCGTATACGTCGCTTATCATATTTTTAATTAATGCCTCTAATACTGACAAATAGTCTATCGCGTACAATCTGCGCGTCAGCTGATCCAGCCTCCAGCTGATATTGCTCGTTGCGTTTGCTAAAATCTGTATGTGGTGTTCCACTTTATCTTCCATCAATTTTATGTGCCCTATGGTCGTGTTTAAAATTTTTATCTGCGTCTTGGCGACATGTTGTAGCGCTTCCTGCCGCGAGTGTATAATTTCAAGTTGTTCTGTTATTTGTTCTTCGTCATCCGCGTCCATTAATCCGAACAACGATTTTCCTACTTTCCCTATAATATCTATTAATCCCCTTTTTTGTACTGGCACGCCGTATATAATTCGTAGCCGGTTCAACGCGACCGTTAGCTTATCGTTTTCCGCTGCTGCTGTATATAGTATCTCCTTACACTTTGCGCCTATCTGATCTTCCTTTGCTTTGTAGAAATTCTCGCATAATTCTTCTGCTTTAGTGACGTAGCTTTGTAAATTTTTGTATCGTGCTTCGATGGCTTCTGTGTCGGTGATTATTACGAATTTCCACACGGATTCGGTTATCTGAAGTTGTCCCTGGCCCTCGAAGTATAGCCCAGGTTCGTTCTCGAATGTGATTTTGTACGGCGGTGATTTTGTACGGCGGTGACTGCTCACCCCCCGTACCCCCGTTTGAACCGTATGTTGCAGCGAGAATAATTCTGAAAGGTAAATTATCTTTCAGTTTTATTACAGCGCGATGCCGCGTTGGCTTCTTTTTTTTTTTTTTTGTGTGCGCGAAGTGTCCCCACGTGTCTGAGGTTTCGCTACTGTGCAGGCGAAAAGGACTCTATCGCTGAGGTGAGTGCATATATTCTATTTCATTCGTGTAATATTACGGTGTCGCCTTAATCTATCCCATGAATTTTTTATGCTCGTCCCGTCAGTCTGCTCTCTGTTGTCAACGGGTACGAGTCGGTTTTGCTAAGTGTTTTGTTTTTTCCCGAGTTAGAAAGAAAGTAAGGATACTGTGCTTTCGTTTCCAAAAAAAAAAATTTTTTTTTTTTGTATTTTTTCGCCTTACATTTATTTTCCCTATGATTACTTAAGTGTACTTATAACTACGGGGTGTTTATTTGTGATTTCTTCGTTTTCAGTGGATTTTCCAAGAGAGGCTTCCTTGGCATCGGGGGAGCGGTGCTTTCGGTGCCGCGCGCCCGGTTACATCGTCCTGTGCCAGGATCATCTCCTGGACCGGGCGCGATACCAGCTTTGCGTGAGGTGCAGCGGCTACTTTGAACCCAGGATGTGCGAGCCGTGCTGCACCCCACGGACGCCGTCACCGCCCCCGCCGCCGAGGGATGATTTTCGGCTGATTTCCGTCTGGGAGCGGAGATACGACGTGGATCTCCGGATCCGGGCGTCGTCGACTGGCCGGGTCGTCTGGCCTCTCAGCAATCGTGAGTAGTATTCACGTATTTCTTTACGCTTCTGTCCGTCCTTTGGCTTGAACCCAGCCTCTTTGGGTCCTGAGGCTGGTGTCGATTGCCTCTGCCACTGGTCCCCCTGCTGTTTATTCCTTATTGCTTATTTACTCTTATCCCTATTGCTTATTTACTCCTGTCCGCCTCGCTGCGCGTGATCTCTCTCCGTCTTATTAATGATCTATAAAGGCTTTTAGTCGGTTCGCGTGTACTCGCGTTGTTTTTCGGCCCTTTCGTATTGTATAATTAACGTCGCCGTTCCGTTCTATTATTATATACGGTCCTACCCATTTAGCATCTAATTTTTTCGATCGCCCCCTTCGTACCGTTTCGTCGTGCAGTAACACGTGGTCACCTACCTTGAATGCGCGCGGATTTATTTTCTGATCGAACGTAATTTTTGTTTTTTCCTTCTTTAGTCTGGCATTTTCTCTGGCTATCCGGTTAGCCGCGCGCAATCGTTCGCGTAATTCTTGCGCGTAATTTTCGTAAGAGTAAGTTGGTTTGGGCACCGTGGTCAGTGCTGTCGGTAGCATTGCCTGGTGCCCGTATACGAGTTCGAATGGAGTAAATCCCGTGGATGTGTGGGGCGTGGTATTATAAGTGAACATCGCGTAGGGTAACCACTCATCCCAGTCGGTTTGCTCTTCATTTAGATAATGTCGCAGGTATTCCGCTAGGGTTCTATGCGATCTCTCTAGCGCTCCGTTTGTTTCAGGGTGGTATGCGGTGGTTTGAATCTTGTTTATTTTCAAAAGTTTACAGGTTTGTTTAAAAATTTCACTTAGGAAGTTGGTCCCTTGGTCCGTGAGAATATTCTCGGGTATCCCGTGCTCGAGAATTATCTTTGTCGCGAACGCCTTGGCCACGGTAGCCGCTTCTTGGTTTGGTAACGCGATAGCCTTGCTGAACTTAGTTAGGAGATCTTGAAATGTCAGCACGTATTTATTTCCGGCGGTCGTTATCGGTAGCGGTCCCACAATGTCCAGGGCGCATTTCTCGAAGGGTTTCCCTGGCGTGTCCGTTATAATTAGCGGCATTTTCGTTTTTCGGCTTAATTTGTTTCTTTGGCAGTTTTCGCATTTCTGGATGTACTTTTCGATATCCTTATTCATTCCGTACCAGTTATGACGTAATTTGATCCTATTGATTGTGCGATTTACTCCCTGGTGTCCTCCTAAGGGGGAGTCGTGGTATTCTTTGAGTATTTTTATTTTCTCTTCTTCGCTGTATTTCTGTTCTTCGGTGTTTATGCTTAACTGAATTTCATTTACGTGTTCATCCCATTCATTATCCTTCTCGTTGTGGCATCGGGTACCAAGCGCATTTATTATAGTGCGATTATAACGTTCCACCTGACCGTTTGCTCGAGGAGTAGCAACTGCATTTAATATATGTTTTATTTTTAATCTTTGAATAAATGATTCAAACTTCGAGCTCGTAAAACAAGTGCCTCTGTCCGTGATTAAACGATTCGGTGTTCCAAAGTATCCAAAATATTCATTGAATATTTTAATAGCCGTCGCAGTTTTCGTATCTCGGACCGCCTTTATCGTTACTGTTCTGTACATGAATATCGCTAGTCGAGACATGCACGCGCAAGAGCCTTCGGCGGCGACTCAAAAGGAGATATCGGCGTCCTTTCGGCGTTTCTTCAACTTCGCCGCGTCAAAGCGTACCGAACTCCGCCAAATCATAAAGACATCTCCGAATGCGGCGGAGTTTAGATCAAAGAATTGGTAACAGCCAATGATCTATAGGTCACGTGGAAATTATCCACCAATAGGAGATTTAACATCAGCCTTTGCAAAATCGCGGACGGCCCGGAAAGTAGTAGCTAGCATTCGCTCTTGCGTGTCACATCGGTCTCGAGAAAATAGTACGAAATATTAACTACTTATACGCGACTCAGGGCTTGGCCCCCAGGCGTCGTCGCGTGACCATGGACGTTGAATCGGACGAACAATATTGTGTTTTTTTTTGTTTGTTGAATAAACTTATATTGAGTCAAGACATTTTGTTGAATTAATTGAACCAACAGTGTTAACACAAAAGTGTTAGTGCTGTACGACGGAACAGTTACATATTTTGTGAATGAATCGACTATTACTAAAAGATATGTGTTTCCTTTCTTACTTCGGATAAATGGACCTAAATGATCTGCATGCAATGTATGGAATGGTATTTCTATTTTCGGTATTGGGTGTAACAGCTCTTCTTTAAGTCCGCCAGGTGCTTTATGATGTGCACGTTCAAGACATGCCGATACATATTTTTTTATAAACCTACACATTTTCGAGAACCAGAATGACTTCTGTATACGACTTAATGTTTTTTCGAAACCAAAGTGTCCCGCCCCATCGTGAATCATGCGTACCACCTGCCACCTGACCTCTTTCGGCACAATTCATTTAATTCCGTGTTTAGTTATTTTATATACATAGTTTCCTTTTATCTTATAGCTTTTGTATATGTCTGCTACATGCTCTTTTTCTCCGCTTTCTAATATCTCTCTAATTTTTCTAATTTCTTCATCCGCGTTTTGAACAGTTGCTTTCCAATTCTTTGTATTTACCTGCAGTACATCAAACACGCATCTTTCCTCCGTTTCATTTAGTTTTTCCGCCGGGTTGCGGCTTAGAGCGTCAACGTGTGACATACGCGATCCCGGTCTATATTCAATTTCACAATCATATTCTTAAAATTGTATCCACCATCTCGCGACGCGTGGAAGAATATCGCGCTTCGTTAACGTGGCTCGTAATGCATTACAGTCAGTAACTATCTTGAATTTTATGCCTAACAGATAGACTCGAAAACGATGCAACGAGGCTACTACCGCAAGTGTCTCTAAATCAAAAGAGTGCATTTTCTGTTCGTCATCTGTCGTTTTCCTGCTATAATAAGAGACAGTCTTCATCACTCCCTTTTCATTTTGTTGCATAAGGATACCGGCTATTCCTAATTTCGACGCGTCCGTGTGTAATTCCATCTCCAATTTCGCATCATACAATGCCATTATCGGTCTTTCTATTAATTTTTCTTTTAATATGTTAAACGCTTTACTCTGTTCTTCGCTCCAATTCCATTTAATATTGTTTCTCAGAAGATTCCGTCAATGGCCTCGCTAAGATGGCAAAGTCCCTGACGAACCTCCTGAAGAAACTCGCGAGACCGATAAACTGCCTTACTTCGTGGACGTTCCGCGGAACCGGAAAATTTGAAACCGCTACAATCTTTCGCGCTCCGGGTCGAATTCCATTTTTGTTTACCTTAAACCCTAAGAAATCTATTGTCTCATAAAAAAAACTACACTTACTTAAATTTAGAGTTAATCCACTTTCGCAAATTAATTTTAAAACTTGTTCAAGACGTTCAAGTCCTTTTATGAATGTACTCGCGGGTATCAAAATGTCGTCCATGTAAATTAGAGCGAATTTATTTTTTACCTCTGCCAGAACTTTATTCATCGTTCTTTGAAACACCGATGGCGCGTTTGCCAATCCGAACGGCATGCGCTTAAATTGGTACTGGCCGTCAGGAGTAACAAATGCCGTCTTATCTTGAGAGGCCGACTCAATTGGAATCTGATAGTAACCAGATGCTAAGTCTAATGTAATGAAGAGCGAATTTTCCGCTAACAAATCTAGTTGATCGTCGATCAATGGCAACGGATAATGTTTCTTACGCGTATTGCGATTTAATGCTCGATAATCCACGCATAATCTTTTCTCGCCAGTTTTCTTTTTCACGAGCAATATCGGACTTGCGTAAGAAGAATTTGATTCACATATTATATCAGCGTCAATCATTTCCTGTATCATTTCGCGTACTAATTTTCGTTCCGGGTTTGCCAAACGATATGGGCGGTACACCACCGGTTTTTCATCTGTCAATTCTATTTCCATCCGGGTAACTTGAGTAAATCCTAATTCTCTTAAATTTCGTGAAAATCCTTTTTCGTACTTTGTCAACAATATTCTTAATTCCAGTATCTCCCGCTCTGTTAACTGTTTGCCGTGATTCAGAATTGCATTATTTTCCGCATCTTCAAACTCGAAAATTCTAACATTTTTGTATTCTAAATTGGATATCGCGCGAGTGATTAGCGATGACTTTATTAAATTAATTTTTCTTTTAAAGACGTTTTGCACAAGCAATCTTCCCTTCCTGTTTCGCATTTCATAATCGCCCGGCATCAAATAATACTCGCTGTCGCGTATTCCACGCAACGATCCTCTCACGTACACGCTTCCCGTATACGTGTCTCCCGAACTAACTGTAATTGGCATCATTTCTCCGGGTTGTATTTCGTTTTCTTGTAGTACTTTTAAATGTATTTTAGAAGTTAGTTTTCGTTCAAATAATAAAGAGTCTGCCGTTTTTGTTATAACTATCCCCGGTTTTTCTGTGAAACTGTATCCCACCAGAACATCGTGGCCGATTACTTCGTCATCTACAATATAGACACCGACCATTTCACTAATATCGCAAATTTTAATAAGGACCTTGGCTAAGCCTATTGGCATTACGGCACTGTTACCTATCCCTCGCATAATCGGTAAATTTTCATTAGACCATTTAATTCCTAACCTAATCGCTTCCTTATGTCTTAAGGGGGTAATCTAGTGTAGAGGCATGAATTTTGCACGGTTTTTGAAGCGCTGTACAAAGGAAACAAAAAATATTTTTACATCCATTTTTTTATCATTTGTTTATTGATGTTTTATTATTACATAAAAAAATTAACCAAAAAAAAAAAATTAAAATTCACAAAATTATGAACTAAGTGGGGGGTCTAAAAAAAAAAGGGTGCCTTGGCGTAAATGATTTCAACCCTTCTGGTAATCTAAAAAATAAAAAACAGACGGATTTTTCATTATTATAGATGTCGCTATCACATGACTCTTGAACAAGTAAAAAAAAAAATTTTTTATAAAATAGCGGCTGTTTGAAAAAAAAATTTTTTTTTTTTTTTTTTTTTTAACAATTTCGAATTTTTTAAAAATACAAAATAAAAAGTTATAGCTTTGGGCAAGGTCCAAGTTAGAAAGGGATGTATAAAAAACATCTTCTCCAAATTTGAAGTAAATCGGTTAATTAGAACTCGAGATATTGTTACCACCAGCTCAAAAAAAGTAGTTTCTAGAAAAACGCGTTCGAAGTTTTGAGACAAGTTTTCGGCAATTTTCTTTATATAATGGTACAGAATCCTTATATATTCTTAATCGGCAATACCTGCTTCATATAGGAAACCTTCCTGTACTTCAAAATCCTCATTTTCTGATGTTCTCTGGTGAAGACGAGCAGTTCTACCCTCTTTTGAAACCTCTGAAGTCCGGAATTCCGAGCGCTCGATACGCGCATCGTTTCGTCGCGCTACAAAAGCATTAGCATCTGGGTCAATCGTGATTCCCATAACTTCTAACATTTTTAATATGGGTATAAAACCTTCATTAAAAATACTAACTGCGAAGAAAGTGGCAATTTCAACTGTTTTTGGTCCAGCGTGAATGTGCTTTGGAGCGAACGTCCATATTAACGAGTTTAAAGATTCGTTATTATTTTGGGTTTCAGAACCCAAACATCGTTCCAATAAACTATCAGCTGATAAACTTTCGTAGATTGGTTTTATTACTCGTAAAACGTTGTCACTTAGAGAAGGATTTTCGTGGTCAAATTCATCAATAGTGCCGTCTTCTATTGCCTTTAGATACTTGCACCAACTAGGCGAACAATTCATGTGTTGAAGATTTTCGTTGATTGAAATTTTATGATAATAAGTTGCCCACACATCTCTCTTCATGTCTTCAACAGAATTTGGATTGCGACGAATGGCCAAACCATAATATAAAGATAATTCATTGATTAGCTTATCAGTGAGTTTACCAGCGCCTCTGCCACCAATACCTTTATTCTCTTTTTTTGCTTTACGTAACCGTGAACCCATGCGTTTTTGAACATGCCCAACACACTCCTTTTTTTCTACTATCGGGTTATCATCGTAGGGGTTTATATCAAGAATGCCTTTGAAAGCTTTTGAATCACCATCTCCGATATATCGGACATATTTGGCATTATGCTTGATTTGTGACCCCCCAAACATTTCAATAACCGCGTCAACCTTCATTTTTCCGGCGCTTCCTTTATGATTTATAGTACAGACTTTTTCATGCTCTTCGTACTAATCTTGATAAGCTTCGATGTCATTATTTTTTTTGTGTTTCCATAGATTACACCCTTGACAAAAACTTGATTTTACCACCGTATCAACAACTTTTTTACTGTACTTGCCGACGAGCGTAGTAACACCAAAGAGAGAATTAAAGCCTCGTTTTTTCCACGTGCCATCGCCTGAAACAGTCAAATGATTAGGATTAGCGTGAGGATCAGACTCTTCTATTAATTCCTTTTCTTCTCTTACGGCTTTTGAAATAACTAGATCGTAAACCGCTGAAGCGGCCGTATATAAATTGTCAAGGCAACTGTAATATGTACCAATGGTCAAGCCTTGACAAATGTCCATTATACTACAAAATATGTTTATACCTTCTCTTCCAACTCCTAGCAATCTCATAGCTGCTACAATTCTACGATTTACTTCGAATGCTTTATTTATTGTATAAGTTTTAAATAATTAATGATTAACGGAGACGAATTCCTAGCCTTCCCGGCGCCGTCGCGTCACTCAATACGCACTTTAAATAAATCGCGCTTACTGCTAGCCCTTTCTTTGTTTCATCAGACAAAGATTAAGCACGTATTGTGTCTTGATAACGATCTGCAAATACGCAGTGCCATTTTCTGGCTAACGTCACGAACAATCGTGAAATTAGAAACTATAATATCCGGCTAGCAACGCAAGACGATCCTGCGGATTCTAAGATCGCCGGAAACCCCGGGATTGCGTCCTCGCTAAAACAAAGAACTTGTGCTAAGCACTTGTCGTCGATCTGCTAGTAGCGTCAGTATCCCCTGAGTCTTGCTCGAAGACACTTCATGCAATTTTATCGTAACGATTTTAACTATATTTTAAAAGCAATTGTGTGCTTGCATCTTCACTTACGCGTTTCGCGCTTGCTTCAAATTCGCGTGGCTCGCGTTTGTGAAATTTGTATTCAACAATTTAAAAATAAAGTGCATAATTTTCGAGAACGCATTAAAAGTAAATCATCCTTTTCCAACTCATTCACCTCATTCCTACGAACCTAGAATTTGCCGGAACATTTATAAAGGGCGATGATTGAATATATCTTACTAACTCACACTCACATTGTAAAGCAATTTTGAACCCTAATCCACGAGCAGCTGCACGACTAAATTTTATTTCTTTCTTACATGTTGAACACAAGATCAATGTTGAAAGCGTGGTAAAAACAGAAAAAAATTCTAAAATACAATAACCGTAATTGTTATTAATAATAACTTCCTCATCCTGCGAATGTTTTAATTTTGCTGCAGATGCACTAATGAAACTGGTTTCTGTTTCTGCAGTAAATTGATTACCGGAAAATTTTCTCTTTTTTGATCTGCATGGCCGTAAAGAACTAAATTTTGAAAATTTCTTATCCATGACACTATAAATAAATTCACAATTCACAATTTACGAAATAATTTTCACTTGAAAAATTTTGAACACGTTGTCAAGGTTTAGCACGTCCACTCAGTACGAAGGTTAGCTCAAAACTAACTTAAAATAAAACTAAAAGGAGAATATTTCAGCAAAACTCGTTTCTATGGCTTTCAATTAAATATAAATTTCAGAGAAATACTATACAATAAAGATTTTAAGAGAGTTATTAATCCGTAACGATCCGGGAACGCTTACCGTCTTTTGTTCACTAATGCAAATAAGACCGGAACCGATGCAATGTCACAAAAACAGCTATAACTTATTAAATAATAGGAATTTTGAAAAATCCTTTTAATGGCATATTCTTGAATGTCTACACTTTCGAAATATCAAAAAAAAATTTTTGATTTTTTTAAAATTCTACACTAGAATACCCCCTTAACAATGTACACTCGCTGCCGAGGTCCACGTATCCTACCATCGGTTGACCATTTATTTCCACATTTAGCTTATATTTATTGTTGCTCATATTTCCCATTTTAACTAACATTACTGCTTTTTCTTTAACGTCAGCGTTCTTGACATCGGAGGGCAATTTCGAGCAATTTATGGTCAAATGTCCTAACTTGTTACATACTGTACATTTTATAATTTTCTTAGTGCATTTAAAACTATAGTGGCCTTGTTCATTACAATTGTAACAAATCACCTGCGATGCCATCGATGGTTTTTTTATCCCGACACTACTATTCGTCGAGCTCGTATTTTCATTACTTATTACGGGTTCATTTATCTTATGCGATGCATTCCTGTTTTTATCAAATTCGCGCAGTCTCTGTTTAACCGATTGGAAAAATTTTAAAACTTGTTCAGGCTCCTCGCATTTTGCCGCCTTAGCGCTTAATCGCACCGAACGATCTTCTACCCCGTGTACCAAACAATCCACCGCTCGTTTTCCTTTTATTTCCAACCGGTGTAACAAATTAATTTTTTCATAAAAGTAAATTTCTAATGACTTGTCATAACGTGTTCGTTTAGCCAACATTTCACTCAATATTTCCACGTAATCATCACTGCTCGGAAATGACTATTAATTTTTCTTTCCACTGTGCCCACAAATATGACACCGTTGGCAGCGATTGATACCACGTTTTGGCAACACCTACGAGCTTCGGCATGGCATAATGTATTATCTGTTCATTATTCCACCTATATAATTTTGCGCACTTGTCAACTTTATTTAACCAGTTGTGGATTGTCTGGCTTTTGTTCATCTGGTCGAATTCTGACACAACGTTACCTATCATGGGAAATTTATTTCCCTCTAGACGGTTTTGCTTTAACGCCGCTACTAGTTCGGTAAAAAAAACTCGCGAATTGTTTTCGCCGCTTAAGTTATTTCGCCTTGCATATTCATCAGCACCCGACGACTCTTCATATCCTGGTTGTAGACTCCCGCGTTGTTCGCCGCCTCGGAGAGAGCTCGTACCACGTCCGCAATTTTCCCGTCGTTCCGTTTCCCGACCTGGACTTGGCGGTGCCTTACACCGCGACCTCGCTCTCGACGACGACTCTCCCTGCCTTCGTGGCTTCCCCGACGACTCGTACCATGCCCGCTGCTTCGACTGCGCCTCTTGCTGCGTCCTCGTTCTCGACTGCCGCCTGCACCGCTATCGCTGCTTCCTTGTCGTCTCGAACTACGTTCGTCTCTTTGACGGCGCCCCTCACTGCGCCCTCGCTCTCGTCGTCGGTTACGATACTCATCACCGTCGTAGGGTTCCTCATAACCTCGACTGCGCCCCTCACGTTGATCTCGTCGATGACGACGTCCTCTCGTTGTCCCATCGCTATTCTCACTCTCATGGCTTCTCTTGTGGTTATTACGACGTCGATCTTTCTTTCGAGATCGACTTCCGCCGTTGTCTCGATCACGTCGTCGTCCTTGTGGGGTTCCCATAGCCGATCGTAGCACGTGCGTGTTTTTTTTCAGATTATCCCACTTTTGAGATGTAAGGTTTATAGTTCTCAAGACCAATAATGCAGATATAAAATACTTTATTAAACTCAATCGTCGTGCTGCTTGCTCGGTTGCTACTCGATAACTGCGTTCTCTCGTCTCGGCGCGCTTCGCGCCGGCCAATAACAAAAACCTGTCGAGTCGCTTACCAATTGTCTCTTATTCTCAAAACATTCTCTCGCGCATAAATATGTTACGTCAGAGGTTGGGAATTTTGAATGGGTTCATTCACCGTTACTCGGATGCTTAGGAAAAAGGCACGAGAGTAGGTAAAGAGGAGGAAATGGCTTGGAGAGCGACGTAACAGCCGATCCTTGCGTGGCGCGTATTTAGAGGGCCACGCGTAAACGCACTAGGAATGGGTTCGAGTCGGTTGAGTGGAGGAACTAGTGCGTAATATTTGTTCTTTTTAGGGAAAGAAATTTAATTCTTATTCCCTGGGATAGAACCAGAGGTGGTTTTCGCAACAAGGATACCAGGGTTAAAAATAAATAACTGATTCAGAAATTCCAGTAATGAAATGCGTAATTTTAATCTTAATTAGAATACAAATTTTGAATAGAAAAATAGATTAAATGAATTTAAAGAGATTATGAGGTAAAAAGAAAGAGGAAGAGGGCTTAATAAAAGATATAATTTAAACATTTTTTAAAAATAAAAAAAAAGAATGAAAGAAAATGAATTACGAATAAAATAATAAAAAAACTAACAATAATAATAACGATTGGTGAACATTATTCTAGATTTATTTCTATGATTTCTGTTATCCGAGCCGTCGACCTCGGGAATACCCTGTCGATCAACCTGATCGGAGCCAGGAAGGGATGTTCTACTCCGGGATAGTAAATGAGGATATTATGGTCAGGAGTCGCCCTCCTGGCTTCCCTCCTGATCTCCTCGGGATCAAAGGAATCAGGGCCTATTGTATAGGCCCTTTCGGGGACGGGATCCGTCCACGGAGTGCAGGTGCTCCGGAGGAGTTCGAGGAGAGGATCTACGACTTCTCTCTGTTCCTCTTGCTCCTCCACGAACTCTACGCTCGGGACGGGGGAAGGGGAACGTTCCGGGCTGTCAGGCTCATGCCAAGAGATGGTCTCATCTTCAGCAAAAGAGTCGACCTCCTCGGGTTCCCCAGGGTAAGGAGTCGGTGACCGGACGGGAGAAGAGCATGCCTGAGGAGCAACTCCAGGAGAAGGTCCGGACGAGTTCAAAGAAACGTCCGGAGTATAGGAGGGAGTAGTGGGGCGGAACAGCTCCGGCTCAGGTTGAGGGGGCGAGGTCGATCTCGGACGCGACGGCGATGGTGTTCGCCCCGGAGTATTCTCTTCCGTTTCTAAATCTTCGTGGCTAATTGGCGAGTTGGGAGGGACGGAAGGCGGAGGAGACCATGAACGCTCAGTTCTGAGTTTCGGAGGTTCCGGTGTGACCTCCCTTGGCGCTGCCGCGAATAAGAACTGGACAAAGAAGCTTTGAACCAGTTCTCGCAACTCGCGTATTTTGCGATTTCTTCGGGCGCGGCTTTTCTTGATGGATCGAAGATTTCTTGATTCCACTAAAAGGTATCAATTTGAGTTTGATTTTAATAAAATGATTAAAGCGGGAAATATGTCAGGGCAACACGCCGCATTCCTCCTTCCGGATCTCTCAATAGATCGCTTCGAAACTTCTCCCGGTACCTCTGTCCGGATAGGCCATCACTCGAGCTAAGGTTTAGATAGTCACCATTTACTGGCAGCATATCGTAACCTCTGACAGGAGGAGACCCATTAACCGAACCGAATCAAGGGAGAATCCAAAGGATACTAGAGAGATACCTACTTCGGTAAGCGCAAACGGCACCCTGGCAAAACCCACGTCATTCATTTTTCAAGAATAAGAATTTTAGAACTTTAGAATTTTAGTGGAATCATTTAAAAAGGGGGAGAGAGTAATGAGGTTAAATGAAATAATGAGACTTACTTTTCGATGTCTTCGGTTGCTCTTGGACGAGTCCCTTGCAACTTCTTTATTAAGATCGGCTCAGCAGAGGGTCACAAGTCACACACAGTACAATGATATTATCGTGGAAAAATTCAGAGACTGAATGAGAGCGAGTCCCGCAGAAACACGCGGTTTAATAACCTCGGAAAAGGGGTGGGCTAGCGCCGGATTTCCATTTTTGGAAAAGTCAGTGCTCTGATTTGGCGGCCATGTCCCTCCACTTTTCCTTTTTCTTAATTATTGGTTACTCCGATCTTATCCCTTCTCTGATTTTCTTAAGCTCTAGTTTTCATCCTTAGCTTTTTTAATTAGTGGTGAGGAGTTCCCGATATCTATTGGCTCGAGAGAAAAAACTCGGTTGTACGAAACTCCGCCCGCATGGCTTCCCCTTCCAACCTTCCAGAATATTGTCATTAATAGTCGAGGAAAAATTCCTAAGGACCCCCCTTTCGTTATCACCGGGTCGCGTTTGTTTATGGGATCCGGTCGCGTGTCATATTCTTATGACTGTGGAGCTTTCACCCTCTTTACTTACGTTTCGTAGTCGCGGTCTCAAGTGCTTCACTTATCGCCAGATATTTGATTTCGATTCCAAATTGTTTTAGGTTCCTTCTAATATTCTTTAAAGAGTCTTCTGTTTATATTTCCCGTTGGTATCTATGCTGTGATTGTTCTAAGTTTCATTTAAGCATCCGGCGATAAGAATTTCAGAGTGTAAATTATTTCTTCTGAAAGCTTGGAAGTTCTCTCTCGTCACCAAATAGTCACGGTTTACTCTTTTTTATCTAATTTATTGAACGCGTGTCGGAAAAAAGGAGATGTGGAGTCCGAGGACGTAACAAATACGTCAGCCCGCTTTACATGCTAACTTACTTCTACAAACATAAGTAGTTGTAACAATAACAAATAAAAATGTGAAAGAATATCTTTAATATGCGAAAAAGAAATGGAGTTAGCAAATATAAAAATTAAACATGAAATAGCAATTAATAAAATAATAAAAGAAAAAGAAAAATTTATTAATGATTGCGTAGCAGAAAAGTTAATCTTAGAAAAGAAAGAGCTGCAGCAAAAATTAAAGTTAGCAAAGTTTCGTGCTCAGAAGGAAATGTAACTATAAATTACTTTATTAATTAACAAAATAAATAATTTTATATTTTAAATCTTTTTTCAAATTTC
Source organism: Cardiocondyla obscurior (assembly GCF_019399895.1). Classification (NCBI taxonomy): domain Eukaryota; kingdom Metazoa; phylum Arthropoda; class Insecta; order Hymenoptera; family Formicidae; genus Cardiocondyla; species Cardiocondyla obscurior. The sequence goes on along the minus strand of NC_091884.1, from coordinate 3,060,789 downwards.
AGGGGAGAAGATTACTATACTTCTGATGACTAAATGTTAAGGATACGATAAAAAAAATAGAAAAAATTTATTGTATTTATTTAAAGAAATGTTAATGATAAGAAAAGTTTATAAAAGTACAAAGAATTTATTATTTTCGTTTAAAAATAAGTAAATGTTAAGTATATTATATATAAAAAGAAACAAAGATTATTATTTTATAAATAAAATGTATAATTACATTATAATTACAGTATAATTACTAAAATAAAGTATTTTGAAATACTTTTATGTTTTTTATTAACAATATTACAGTAAACGATGTTACTTTAGATGATAATTTTAATAATGCTCTTTGAAAAGAAAAAAATATAATAAATATAACATTTTAATAAATTGTTAACCAAATATATAACTATATATATAACTTAAAACTTACGTTAATTAAATAAATTTTGCACTACATTCTGTCTAACTATGAACCCATCTCCAGGTTGCCAATGAGGTTCGTTTTGAAGATGTTCATTATCATTTATTCCTTCTGTTTCTGGCTCTTCTGGGAGAATATTTTTAAAATTCAATGATAAATTGTGCAAAACTGCACAAGCCGAAATCACTCCCGTACATGTAATTATTTTTAAAGACAATCCTCTCGATAAGTAAGGAAAACGTCTTTTTCATACTCCAAATGTTCTTTCAACAACCATCCGGGTTCGCGAATGAATTTCATTATACCTGTAAAAAGTTTTTAGTATCAAATATATATTTTACATTTATTATACATTAATGTCGACAGTAAATAAAAAAAATCGTAAACAATAAAAAATCTTAAAATTTATTACATTCTGTTTACCTTACCTTTGTTCTTCTTTGTTTCGAGGATTTCTAAATAAAGTTAAAAGAAATGTAAGAGCAGGATAACCAGCGTCTCCAATTAACATTCATGTTAGCTCGTGTTGTTGGAATCGCATAAAAACCTGAGAATTTTGTAAAATTCTACTATCATGTTGGCTTCCTGGCCATTCGGGAACAAGATCTAAGAATTTTATTTGAGGTCCTACAATAGCCTTAAGAAAAAATATATTAGAATTAAAAATAAATACATATACTTAAATACATCATTCTTTTATTTCATATAGAAACGAACTTGGACATTTAAAGAAAAATATCCCTTTCTGTTACGATATGTCTCACCAAGTCCTCGCAAATTACAGCCAAGTAATCTTATATGAGTACAATCAATTGCTCCTTCAATACCAGGAAGTCCAATCCCTCCGTGTCCGTATCCCATTTCTGTAAATAATCTACGATTTTCCTGTACAGTCCTTTCGTTCGTAGGAAATGTAACATAGGTATTTAGATATGTTGCCAAAATAGCTGTAACTCTAAATACTATTCTACTGATAGTAGATTGCGGTAAAGTCATTAAATCTCCATTTACTTTCTAAATCATAAAGTAAAAAAATTATTAATATCTTCTATTTGAAATTAAACATAATGTAAAATAAAAAATAAATTTGGCGTACTTGGAAACTAGCGGTGGCATAAAATCTTAAAGTTATCAACAACTGAAGAACTGGTTCAATTGGAAGACCTCGGTTATCTGTTTTTATTAAAGTATTTTAGACTAATGGTAATAGTCCGTACATTACAGCATGCTTAGAAAATCTATACCTCATATGGAATTCATGTTCACGATAATTTGTAAATGGGTTTATTGCATCCCGCACGTACCGTTTTTGTCTAATAATATTAATATTATTATCTTCGTCTGAAGACGAATCATCTCTTAAATTAATGTTGAATACGTCCAGTATGCCGCATTCTATCATGCTGTCCTTATATATCTATGTAACAAGAAACATAATTACTTAAGTTTATTTTCTATTCATGCGTTTTTTATTTCAGGTAGATTTAATAAACTTACCAAGATGCCGAAGAATCTCTCTCGCGTGGACGTCAATTTGCCAAAACAGCTACTGCTTGCGGAAGCTGATATAAGGTGAGTATCACAAATTTGTCGAAAGGAATGCAAAGACACTTCCCTCGTGTTACCAATGTAAAACTGCAGTCAATCTGGAAAAAAGAAAATTAATGTATTATTATCTAAAGAAACATAATTACTAACGTTCATTTTTCATTTCGGGTAGATATTTAATAAACTTACCAAGATGCCGAAGAATCTCGCTTGCGTGGACGTCAATTTGCCAGAACAACTACCGCTTGCGGATGCTATAAGGTAAGTATAACATAACCTTTTATTTCAATCTTAAGTCATCGATTTAGTAGACTTGAGTAAGACGGCCTTGGAAGGCTTTGAGATGTGACTTAAGCATTAACTTTTATCTAATAATAAAGATAATATTTTAAAGATAATATTTTTTTGAGTGAGCTGTAGCTTAAGTTCCATCTTGAAAATTGGTCTCAAGTAATGTTTATAAAACGTTCGCAGTCTTGAGAACTAACTTAAGTTCATCTTGAAACTCGAGTAACGTTTATGGATTCCGGCCTTAATGTACTCGCCGCACGCTGCTTCCACGCGGTGAACATTGGGACGCGACGTCCCCTCGACGTCTAGCAACTTTCCCCCGATGGCTCCAAGCACCAGGATATTCCCAGTATGATCCCACGGCGCGGCGATGACCGTCGTCGCCGTCAGCAACTCTGCGCGTTGCGGTCCTCGTGCCGGTATGATCTCACGGCGCAATCGCGTGCTGGATGCGTGCAGCTCGCACGCTTACCTGTTTCCGAGTTTTCTCGTCCGGTCCGAGTCCAACCCCTGGTTGGAACCTGTGTTTGAAAATGAATTATTACTGTGATTGAGAAAATTCTGGCCCTTCGTCACAGAACGGGCACTTACGGTACGGCACTCATTGGTCACGTTCCCTCGACATGATCGATCCCGCCGAGCGGAAAATCGATAGATCGGCGAAAATCCGTGTGGACGGAAAATTAATGGATTTTCCCTCGTGGGCGGAAATTCGATGATATTCTTCGGTGCAGGTGTCGGCTTCGCGCACGTCCTTGTCGTCGTGCACTTATTTTTCCACGGGAGGAAAATTAATGGCTTACGGTCTCTGGCCTTCATGAGACTGTCCCGAATCCCGCAAACAGACCCGTTACCAGGCCAACCGCGCCGATGGCTTGTTACTCGCCGGTACCGCCAAATTTTTCGCGAGTCGGTACATAATTAGGTTAGTAATCCGACACAAAAAACCGCGAGGTAAAACAGACCTCGTTACAGTAGTGACACTGCATTCCATGTAAGCGCTAATACAACTTTTTGCATTTACGGCATCTCCAAATAATTTCAACCTCCAGGATCCTTTCGTCCAAGTGCTCTACCAGACTTTTTGCACTCAAGAACTCAAACCTTTTTTCAGCTTTTGCACACACTCTGCACGCGATTGTAGCCATTCTCATTAACAAAAATTTATTTCGTTCTTTTGTATAATTTTTGTTTAGATTTTCATTTTTTCGTATATAATTGACCACTCGCAAAAGTTAAATGTATTTACCGACCGGTATTAAAATTATTAGTTATGATATTAGGCGCTTTGTTACAAAAGCATTACAGACAGTATTTATAACTTTAAATTGCTGTTTCTTTTAATACTCGAGTGCTTCGTTGTGCGAACGTGTTGCAAGACATTGTGCCTTTAATTTAATATTGAAAAATGCGGTTTACGGCTTGTGAGTACACAGATATGTTAATCTGTTAGAGGATGGCTCACGAAAACGCGTTAGAAGCAGCCCATATTTATCGCGCAAGATTTCCCAACCGAGCCCATCAGTAGCAAATAAACACGGGTTCTACTCCGGGAGCGCCGAGGGGGGCGCGGGATCGGAGGGAAAACCGTGTTGTCAGTGCACTTGTTATCGGTGCACCTGTTATCAGTGCACCTGTTATCATGAGGGGAGGAAGCACCCCACGTTTGTGTTACCAGGAGAGAAGGGAAAGGGGTAACAATGCGTCAGATGCAATGCGTCATACGTTCTCCACGTACGTGTCGAGTTACGCGAACGTTATCATCTTGAAGGTAAAAAATGTGGCGATGAACTGCATGGAATGCTGTGAGAAGAAGATAACACATCGCACGTCACTGCGAGTGTTATTCATCTCACAATTTTTTTTTTTTTTTTGCAACTTACGCACACCCAGAGCCCGATTTTTCTGGGTAGTGTGGGACTCGCCGTGAAGCGGCTGTACCGCACTAAAAACTCCACCGCAAATGAATATTGACGACATGAAAAATAAAATCGCGAATGCTACTCTTACGCGGTCTCAACGCGTACTGACAAAAAATCGCGGTCTCAAAACGTACTGACAAAAACGCGGTCTCGACACGTACTGACGAACACGTGTGAGGAGATAAGAAGTATCAGATCGCGGATCAGGCGTTGACACTTCATATCTCCTGACACGCGTTCTCACACACACGCATGCATACATTTATTCAATTTTTAATATTACTTTTTATATACAGTCTCCTCCTCCTCTCTTCCTCTTCTCCACTTTCTCCTCCTCTTTCCTTCTACCTTCTCTCACCTCCTTTTCTTCACTGCAAATTATTAAAAAAAATGTTTGTATGAGAAGATGCGAAAGCGATGCATCTTATCATACACACGTACACACACGCACTCACATTTAATGCAGTCTGCCCCGTTTTAAACAAATAGTCTTCTTCTAATTCGGTGCTTTCATCGGAATCAACATATAATTTGAACTTTTTCGCGAGAGAACCGGCGTTATCATCATCATCATCAGAATTTTCTACAGTTGTGCATTCTGAGTCTTCTACTGGATCGTGCAACCACCAGTCACCATTCATCGCACGTAGTTCACTCTCTTCTTCTCTTTAACTCCAGAGAGAAGAGGTGGAACTAAACGATGAACGAGATTCAACGCTCGTCTCCTCAAGAGGAGGAGGGGACCCTGGAGGCGTCTGACGTTCACATCTCTCCTCAAGAAGAGGAGGAGGTGAACCAGGAGGCGTCCGCGGCCATATTCCTTGCTCCTCTAGTGGAGGTGAGGCAGGACTCTCAAATGATAATGAGCGTGGTGATTCGCAACGTATTACACTTCTCTCCTCTAGCGGAAGTGATGCAGGGCTCTCGAGTGGTGGTGATGATGAGCGAGACAAGCTTTCACATTCGGAATGCTGAAAAATGGTTTTTCACGTCAAAAATTGTATACACAATTAATGCGAACTGTATGACACTAAAAACGACGAGCGCGAATTACCGAACTGTATGGATCCATAACCAACGATGTACTACTAGTCGTGAGCTAGAGAACACAAAAGCGTTCCATAAAAAAAATGTAGTGGGGGGTGTTTGAATCATAGTACAACGTAAAAGGTAATAGAAGTAAAACGTATCACACACGCAGGTAATGTGAACGTTCAAAGAAGAACTGTTACGCACCTCCGTGTAACAAAACAGAAAGATTGATTGCAAGTATGTTATAAAAAATCGTGGGAACGGTTACAATGTCTGGAAATCAGAATGGGAATTGTTACGTCAAGAAGATTATTTTTATTTAATTGATTAATTGGAAGGAATCTTCGGGAATGGAATTTGTGGGTAAAGTAGGAAAATGACGTACCACCGAATTTACGTGGGATTTGAGATTCGAATCCACGCAATTTTACGCGCAGATTATTTATTTTAATATTTCAGATTCAGATTGAGCGCGTAAGTGGTTCTTTTTTAGAGAAAAAAAATGAATCCTTATTCTCTGGGATAGAACCAGGCGTGATTGTTCGCTTTTGGAGGATTTTTCAGGGTAATTATGAAATAATTAACTCATAATTTCAATAACGCAAAATTAACAATTTTAATACTAAACATAATGATTTAAATTACAAATAAAAATTGAACGATAAACGGCAGAATTAACAATTTAGAAAATTTAGTTGGATCGTTTAAAATATAAAAATAAAGTTAATGTCTTTGCAGTAAAAATCAAATAGTATAAGAAAGGTTGTAGTCGGATAAATAAGTGTAAATTTAACATAGCGGAAGACGAGAGTATTTACAAAATGTGTATGTGTGTGTGTGTGTGTGTATTTGTATGAGTTAGTCCAAGGTAATTTCTTCTATTTCCACCACCCTCGCTGTGAATCTCGGAAATACTAGATCGATAAATCGCATCGGGGCCAGGAAAGGAAATTCCACCCCGGGATAATAAATAAAGAAATAAGAATCAGAAGCAGACCGAGCTGCCTGCCTCCTGATCTCTTCCGGCTCAAAGTGGTTAGGGCCGATGGAGAAGGCCCTTTCCGGAACAGGATCTGTCCACGGAGTACAGGACCTGAAAAGGAGCTCCAGGAGAGGGTCTATAACCTCTCTCGGTTCCGGATGCTCCTCGAGAACCTCGATACTCGGGACGGGAGATGGAGGTTGATCGGGGAAGTCTACTTCTGGGAGAGAGATGGATTCATCTTCGCCCAGAGAGTCGGCTTCCTCAGGTTCAGACGGAAAAGGAGGTGGTGAGAGAGGAGAGGAACAGGCTCTTGGCTCACCTCCGGGAAAACGTGGTTCGGAGATAAGGGACGAAATCGAAGTGTACGATGGAGTCGTGGGGCGGAATTGTTCCGATCCCGGCTCCGTGGACTGGCTCGAGAGGTTGATATCGGCGGCCGAATTTTCGCATGGGACGCTTGGGATCTCCTCTTGCGGGATATATCCGTACAAGGGTTCCGGGTCTCCGTGGACAGGTGACGGTGGCGGAGGGCCCGGACGAGGGGACCACGGTCTCTCTTTGTTGCGCGCAGGAGAAACGAACACCTCTTCGCTTGGTGCCGCCGCGAGCAAGTACTGGATAAAGAAGCGGCGGACCAGCTCCCTTAGATTCTTGATCTGTTTATTCTTTCGCGCCCGGCTTTTTTTGAGAGTTTTCTTATTAAAAGATTCCACTAAAATTTATAATTTTATTTTTAATTTGATTCAACAGAATTTTGCAAGGTTAAACAAAGAATGGAGCGAAGGAGACTCGTCACCGACGATTTCCGAAGCCTTTGACTCGTCGATGAATGAATTCACGTAATCTATCTTTGGCGAGAATCGCTTGCTGATTCTTTAGCCGTGGATAGTCGCCAAACTTCCAGCAGTATTTCGCGGCGTAAACCACCGAAAATTGCTGGTTATTCGACAGCGTATCCTGGCCGATATCCGGAAGCAGGCATTCTCACACATTTGATAGATCACAGGAACAAACGAACAGAATTAAAACCTCGGAACTCCGACTCGGACATTCCCTTCTCTCTTTGATTGCAATTAAAGAACGATTGGTTTAAATAGTACATTTAGTGGAATCGATTTTCGCGGGAATACATTATGAAACGTTGAGACTTACTTTTCAGGCGATCTTCTAAATGCTTCTTCTGCACTAGATGCTTCGTCTTGCACTGTCTGACACTCACGTCGATTTTAAATAAACTTTACCGGCTGTAGCTGAGATGCAAGAGAGCGTGCTCCGCCAAAACACAAGATTTTATAAGCTCAAAAAAGGGGAGGACTATTCCCGAATTTTCACTTTTCTGAAATTCTAATCTTTCATTTGCGGAGCTTGTTTTTCCACTTTTCCTATCTTAAAATTATTGGGCATTCGCAACTCATCCCTTCTCTATTTCTTAAACTTCTAAGTTTTCGCCCTTAGTTTCTAGATTTTGGTGAGGAGTTCCCGAAATCCATTGGTTTTAAGAAAATAATATGCCTACGAAGCACCCCCGCTTCAACGAGTTATCCCTTCCGAGCCTTCCAGAATTTTACTATCATTTCCATCGAGGGATGGTGGGGGACCTTCTACCTTCCGTATGACGTATAGTTACCTGACTTTATTGCTTTTGTCTGCACCACATACTCCGGTAATTACGGGCCTCTCGCGCCCTTGGTTTTTCTAAAGCTCAGGATCTATGCGCAATTACAATTTTAAGAAAAAGTTATTTTTTCTTTTTCTGTGACGGACAGGTTATCAGAGTTGAAATATTTATGAGCCCCTTAGGTTTTGATTTTTTTTGTATTATGTCTAGACAAATTCTTTGTCTGATTTTCGTTGGCGCCCGTTTACAATTTGTTGCATGTTTTTTATGCTTTCACGCAACAACTTGTCCCGGAATATGTTAGTGTTTTATGAATTGTCTTCTGAGAGGCTGTGAAGTTCTTTTTTTTGTGTTACAATAAACTACGGTCTACCTTCCCCTTAATTAAAATTTTAATATATGTCGAAAAAAAGAGACGCGGAGTTGGAGACATAACAGAATAAAAGAACTATCAAATGTGATATAAATGTTATATATATATTTTAAAAAAAGGAATCATATTACAATGGTTAATATATATCAGTTTAATCTCTCCACAATGGCTAGTATATAGTAAAAACAATAATATATGGTAGTATATAGTAAAAAACAATAATATATGTTAGTAGTTATGTAATTTATGCAACTCTCTCTGATGCTGTGACCACCAATTGTACAGTTTAAATACATTTTGCATCGCACAATGTGTAACATGATGGCCGCACCGTACTGTGTTAATACTATCTAAAATGGTTAAAGATTCGATGTCATCGTAATCAGCGTTTATGGTTTCAATGGTGTAGTTTCTGTCAAAATCAGAGTCGAGCAAATCCATTAACCATCCACGTTTTTCATGTCCTTTGACGTATATCTGATGTGATAACGCATTACAGCTATCATTGTCATCGCTTCACGTATCAGTTATGGCTGTTGTAATCAGAGTCTTCGCAAGATGATATGGGACGATTCCATTCTTCCAAGACAACCCATGATGATTTTTTATTAGCCACGAAATGCATGATTTATCAGATTTCGTGAGAAGCTTCCACGGTACAGGACTCTCAAAAATGTAGTGAGCGAGAATAGTACCTCTTCTTAGCACAGCTACTTCTTTCACAGCAAATTTCTGTTCAACATGGAATTCTTGCAGATCAACAAACGTTGGTACAATCATGATGAACGTGAGCTTGAAACGCGTATAAACGTGAGCTGGAAACGCGTATGAACGTGAGCGGGAAACGCATATGAACGATACTGATGAAATTCTCACTCTTTATACCACAATAACTGCTGACTGATATATTTTACATGATCTTGCGCACAACGTTGGACAGAGGGCAATATTCGACAACACGATCATGTAAAATGAGACAGTATGCGGTAGTATTCGCAGGCACATTTTCTTTACACTCAAATTCTAGTCGCACATCCACAATGGCACTTTTTATTGACTCATTTTGTCGAGAGCAATCAATAACGACAAATGGTCCATAAGATAGAAACGTTGTTACACTGCAAAATGCCTCATAACAATTGCATCCATAATAAGCTTTGCAAATACGTGTATACATATCATACAGAATTGCATATCTGTTTTTTGTTCAAATCTAAGTTTAAATCATCATATGGATAAAATTCAGAATTGAGATACAGTTTCACGTTCGTTAGTGTACAGTCATCGAAGATAGATGATCCTTTTGACATAACATTCTTACGACCAGTCTGCAAAGCAAAGATAACATATCGAGGCTTTTCAAGTTGCGTTGCAGCTTTAACTGCCCATGAATGTTTTGTTGTACTCTGCAAAAGAGGATATTCATATAAGTCCCACGGGCGGATACTCATACTTAAATATTGTCCACGGTCCAAAGCTCGCAGTAACGATAGTTAATTGACATCATTTAATGTAACATGAGGCATCCGCCACTGTACTTTATGTAACTCAATTACAAGCTCAAGCTCAGAATTTCCTTTTATTGAATTATTGTCATTGCGGGCACGTATCAAAATTAATTCGTGGCGAGCGTTGATAACCACACGTTTATAATCTTCACAGAAGCCCAATAATGCGCGAAGGGGTACGCAAAAATTAAAGAATCCAGATTTAGGTGTTGGGCCATCCCATCCAGCATTTTGCATCAGCATAGCACTATCAAACGTGAGTGATACATAATTCTTTAGAGAGCTTGTAATTCCGACATTTCTGTTGCGATCAATTTCAACACCATTGAGTTCGTAACAAAGTTCATCGAACATAAACGCCACACAATTATTTCCAAGTGTAGCCGTAAATGTATCATTAGGTTTTTTTATCTGCAATTGTTCTTCAACGTAAATATAGCTTTCACATGGCAATGTGTATAAATCTTGATGTTGTATAGGTATTCTTATCTCATCACTATATCCAAACGTAGTGTTAGCATATGGATCGTATGTATGAGTTTCAATTTTTACAATACTACTGTCAAAGATTGGCGCACCTTCAATGGTTAATATTTCAGCCATTTTAAACGTTGCGTACAAGGAAACCTAATGATTTTAAAAATTCAATGTTCGATGCTGTAAGTTTCTTTTTTGGTAAATGAGTTCCTCTGTTGTAAATTATATTACTAGGTTGCTTCACTCGCGGAGTTTCATGCTAAACGAGCATTACTGACTACACTCTGTGCTAAATTTATTTATTTAATAAATTGGAAAATCATAAAATCAAGATTCACAAACAATAAATTGCTCATTATCGAAGTCGGGGATGAACTCGCGACTCTGCAGGGAACGCAATAACCAAAAGAAATTTTACACCGGCTATAATTTAGCACAAAGCAAATTCGAAACGCAAAGAGAAATTTCGCATACGGTTTGCAATAAGGGAAACGCAACGCAAACGGAACGCGAGAGAGATACACAACGCAACGGAACGCGAGAGAGATACGCAACGCAACGGAACGCGAGAAATATATACGCAACGGAACGCGAGAAAGATATACGCAACGGAACGCAAGAGAGATATACACAAAGCACGCAACAGAACGCAAAAAATACTCTGGGCTGCCGGCACAATGGCGGCGATACAATGCCCACTTCCCGGTACCCCACCGAGAACGGATCGGCTTCCGAACTTTCCTAACACGCGCGCAGGACGTGTCACGACACTCGCGAATTCCTGCTTGAACCTCCCCCCTTTCACCCCGGGGCTCCACGCAACACGCTTGCAAATACTCGCCGCACGCCGTCTTCACGTGATGGCTGCAATTCGACGTCCCACGTCGCGATGAACACGGCACTCCGCCGATTACAGCTTTTTCCCTCGGTGGCTGAATATACCCGGAGAGCCGGTATGGTCCCACGGCGCGGCGGAATCCGTCGTCGTCGTCCTCGAATCCGCTCTGCTGCGGTACTCGCGCCGGCACCCCGTGCCGGTCACGTGATCGGTGAATGATCGGCAGCTCCTCGTCGATTTTCTCAAAGAGCTGTAGCTCAGGATTGCCAGCCCCTGGCCGGAACCCGTTTATTAAAACATGTTTAATTTTTCGATACCGGGCGACTCCTGGCCCTTCGTCACGAAAACGGCACTCACGGTACGGCACGTGATAACTGCGTGCTCAACAGCTCGCCGGTCGCTCTCCCTCGTCATCAGTCCCGCCGGGCGGAAAATTCATGTAAGACTCGCTCGGTGAAATCACTCAAGCCCTTCACGGGCGGAAAATCCATGGGAGAAGTCTTCCCTGTCGGCGACAGCCTCCGCACTACCTCGTCGTCGGTCCTGTCGGCAGAGTTCGGCACCTCGGTCTCCGTGCGACTAACTCGAGACTCGCGAACGGGCCCGTTGCCAGGCCAACCGCGCCGACGCAATACTCATTACGGTGTCGGCACCGCCAATTTTCGCGAGTCGGTAAATCGCCAGGTCGGTAATCCGACACCGAAACCGCGAGATAACGCAGTTTTTTGTTACAACTCGTTTTTGCACATGTAGTCTCACAGTAATTTCTTTATCTCCCCAAAATTACCTTTTTTAAAAAAAAGGTATAAAAAAGCGCCAAGTATAAGCGCGCGAAAAGCATTCTCGACAAACTTTTTAAGTAAAATCAAGATTCTTCCAAAAAAAAGACTCCTCCAAAACCAAGATTCCCTCAAACAAAGATTTCTCAAAAAAAGAACCCCCCCCCTCCTAAAAAAAACTCCGAAAACCAAAACTCCTCTCAAAAAAAGACTTCTCCAAAAAAAATAATTCTCAAAAAAACTCCTACAAAAAGACTACAAAAAAAAGACTCCTCCAAAATAGAACATAAAATGTGTACATTAATATCAAATACTCTCTATAAAAATAATGAGATCAAATAATTGCGCCAAGAACCTAAAGAAACTAGAAAATTATATTTAAGCAAAATCAAGACTCCCCCAAAAAAAGACTTTCATCAATCAATATCAAATATTCTTTATAAAAATAATGAGATCAAATAATAGCGCCAAGAACCTAAAGGAGCTAGAAAATTTTAAACGTTATAAACCCATGTAGAACCGTACACACGTAGACCTAGGTTCGCCCCGATAATAAAACGTTAACATTACAAACCCATGTGGAACAGTACAAACGTAGATCTAAGTTTGCCCCGATATGATATAACATGGTAAAATGTAAAAAAAAAAAAAACTTGGCGCTGCGAAACCAAATCTTTAAAATCGAAAAAAACAAAAAAAAAAATATTGAATAGAAAATGTAAAAAAAAAAATAATAAAAGTAAAGAATTTTAATAAAAAATATTAAAACTCAGCAATGCAACAAATTTTTCCCGTCCTTAAAAAAAAGATGGAAAGAGGGTGAGGGAGAAAAAACAAGAAGGGTGATGACATAAAAAATATGTTTAATATAAAATAAAAATATATTGAAAATGCGCAATGCAGCAAATTTTTTGCCGTCCCACTTTTACAGACTGCGGACTGTCAGATGTATTATAAATCTTAATATACATCCGGTGTGGTTACAAAAATCTGATGCATAGCACATCGTAAAAGCAAAAATTATAATTTGAAATTTTAAAGAATGTTTTTTCGACTTTAAAGATTTGGTTTCGCAGCGCCAAGTTTTTTTTTTCTTTACATTTTACCATGTTATATCATATCGGGGCGAACCTAGGTTTACGTTTTACGGTTCCACATGGGTTTATAATGTTAATTACGTTTTATCATCGGGGCGAACCTAGGTCTACGTTTTACGGTTTCACATGGGTTTGTAATTTCTAAAAAATTTTCTAGCTCCTTCAGGTTCTTGGCGCTATTAATTGATCTCATTATTTTTATAAAGAATATTTGATATTGATTGATGAAAGTCTTTTTTTGGGGGAGTCTTGATTTTGCTTAAATATAATTTTCTAGTTTCTTTAGGTTCTTGGCGCAATTATTTGATCTCATTATTTTTATAGAGAGTATTTGATATTAATGTACACATTTTATGTTCTATTTTGGAGGAGTCTTTTTTTTGTAGTCTTTTTGTAGGAGTTTTTTTTGAGAATTATTTTTTTGGAGAAGTCTTTTTTTGAGAGGAGTTTTGGTTTTCGGAGTTTTTTTTAAGGGGGAGGGGGGGTTCTTTTTTTGGGAAATCTTTGTTTGAGGGAATCTTGGTTTTGGAGGAGTCTTTTTTTGGAAGTCTTGATTTTATTTAAAAAGTTTGTCGAGAATGCTTTTCGCGCGCTTATACTTGGCGCTTTTTTATACCTTTTTTTTTTAAAAAAGGTAATTTTGGGGAGATTTCATTCATTTTGTAGTTTATAATCAACAATATTAATGTACACATTTTAGGTTCTATTTTGATAAAATTTTTTTTTAGTCATTTTGTAGTTTTTTTGTGGATTTTTTTGGGGAACAATTTTTTTTTTGGAGAAATATTTTTTTGGGAGTTTTGTTTTTAATTAAAATACACATTCTGTTTTATTTTGGGAAGAGTAATGTTGAGAGGTTATATCAATATAGAGACACGTTAGTATTTTGCGTTTTACATATAACATGCAGCAAAACTAACCATGTTATTACACTACATGTCATTTATTCTTAGCTATCTTGAGATTTTCGGATTTTAACAACAATCCAACCAATGGCTTTCTAAATAGGTTCCGTTAAAAGCTTGTATATTATTTATTGATTTTTTTCAAGAAAATTTTTGACATATATAATAGAATGGGCCCCATCCAACGCCCATTCTCGTGAAACGCACCAAATTAATTAATACTTTTCGTCTCTCCGTTGCAATGTTACATTTGACACCTCTAACGTTCTTATAAAAATATTGTTCTCTGGTGCTCAGCAGCCTTTTGTCGGCGCACAGCAGCCTTCTATCTGTGTACAGTAACCAATATTTTAATCATTTCGCAAAATTTCCTATTTAAAGATATTAATATTTTCTCATCCCATCATTGTTTAATCATTACGCAAGGTTTCTTATTCAGAGCTATTGAGATTCTTTTTTTTTTAGCAAAATTTTTATAAATGTCTTAACTAACTATCAATTAGATTTTATTTTATTTTTTTAATTAATTAAATAACTTATTGGTCCATGCATGCAATGTTAAATAAATTTATTTTTTATCAATTTTTTGTAAAAATAGTATATAAAGATCTTTAGCACCTCTGGGCCATTGTCTTTTTTTAATTCGCGCATTATTTATTTCAATCCAACTATTAGATTGTCTACAAATACTTCTATAATTTCCTTCTTCAATACTTGAACCATAATGAAATATGGCATTCATAACTTTATATGATTTTTCAGCTATTATTACTGTAGCCGTTGGAATATGAGATATATTACAACTACGTATTGCTTTTACAACTTTATCGTCTTTTAACGAAAATATTGCAAAATGAATAATAATTATATCTTTTGTCAATGTTAATTCTTTTTTAAACAGTACACTATTTCCTGTACAATTATCACAAAACCCGTTATCAGTTTGATACCACTGAGAGTATGTAACATTAAATAAATCTTGTAGATTATAGCTGTGTATGTTAAAATTAATAATAGGTATTGAAATAAATAAATTATTAAAACAAACTGTTTTTGTATATTGACACGTAACACACCGAGTAGTAGAAGTTACTTCATGCTCTACTGATTCTCTTATACACTCGTACCTTGTACACAAAGTTGTTAAAAAATCGATTCCATCTAGTTTTATATTCATCGTAAACGATTCTCCTAAATCTTGTCGAACATCATATGTATTTAAATTACTCATTCCATATTCATACCGATGCATTAACATACGTAGAATATTTGATTTATCACAATTAAGCAGTTGCTTTCTAATAGGACTTAAATGAAATAGACATTGTATAACCGTATTAGCATAACATGCGACATTTTCTGTATTTTGAAAACTACGTAAAACCCAAGTAGTATTTAATTGTAACGTTTGATTTTGCTGACCATTTTCTTGAACAGTTTCGACTAGTTTATTAGATTGTATCCATAGAATATCTTTCACTTTGGTACGACGTTCCTTTTGCATAGTAATTATTTCTGCCTCTGGTTTGTACTTATACCTTAATCGATTGTATTTGTCAATAGCTTTTTCGTCAGCTGTCACTTTGGAAGGATCAAAGTTAATCAAATGCAATCCTTCCACAGTTGTTACTCGAGACAATGCAACGTAAGATTGACCACAATTAAATATAGAATTGCCTATATCAATAACAGCAGTATGTAAACTCAATCCTTGACTTTTATGAATAGTTATTCCATAACTCAGACACAGTGGAAATTGTTTTCTTACAACAAATGCTTTATCCACCACTTCAAATTTTACGTTTACTCTTTCTATCAAATATTCTAATCCTGAAAGTAAAAGCAATTTAATTTTTTCCACACAATCAGTAGATATATCTCGTACAACTGAAACTACTGTAGCTATTGTACCGTTCACCAGACCCAAAGTAGCATCGATATTTCGCCTTATCATAACTTTTGCTCCAATTTTAATTACAATTTCTTTTAAAAGTCCAGCAGTTTTGGAATTATCATCATCATTATTTGATAATACTTTTAATACTTTTTTTTTCAATATGAAGTACAGTCAATTGTATCTTCAGCAATTAGTAATATCTCCTTCGAATCAATGCGACTTAACATAGCTGTATTGAGAGCGTCACACATATGACGTGCAGGTAGTAAACAAACAGCGTCCGATGAACAATTACTAATAAAATCACATAATTCCTTTAATCTGGATTCCAAAGACTCACCTTTAAAAATTATTTTTCTATTTTCAAGTACGACACGATCAGTCATTGTCAATGTACCAATACGAATTCTCGACAACAATTGCCTATATGTATCGTCTTCTCGCTGACGCATATTAATCGTCAATTCATCATAATGAAATAACGTAGACCACAAATTAATAGCAGTTAAAGAACCAATGCATTTGTTCATTTTATCATTTGATAATTGTGCAAAAATACAATCTTCACGTACAGGAGGCAATTGAAGTAAATCGCCAAATAAAAGAATGTGTTTTTTACCGAACCAACCATCTTCAACGTCATTTGTATCAAAGATTTCTGTCAATCGAAAATGTATATACATTAAAATCAAATTTGATATCATTGACACTTCATCAATTACAAAGAGAACAACTTCTTTAAGTTCAGTTCGTAAAACTTTTAATACATGATTTGACAATGGTTTATACTTTGAAGTCTGACCATGTTCAACAGGTAATTGAAGTAATCTGTGAACAGTCAAACCATCAATGTTAAACGCTGCTATACCAGTAGGTGCTGCTAAAGCGGTATCTTTGTTGAGATTATGCTTAATCCAACATTTAATCGTTTTAATTAAGAAACTTTTTCCAGTTCCACCTTCTCCACTAACATATAAACGTAATATCGAATCTTTCGATTTTACCGTATCAATGACTCTATTAAATACTCTTAGTTGATCCGCATTTAATTTTACTATCATTTCTGAAACATCGATATTATCTATTTTTTCACCAAGATCTCTAAAATCTTGCATCGCTTCACCAGCTTCTATATTTTGAATACCAATCGGATTATCAGGATCATCCTGAGACACTTTCTTTTGTTGTAATTCTTCATCAACTTGCTGAACCAACTGTTTTGCATTTTCAAATGCCTTTTGCAATTCTTGTACTTTTTCATGATATTGCAATGCCTCTGTAAGATGTAATTTTGCTTTTTCAAATGCTTCTGCATAAGTGTCACAATTATTTTTAAGATCGTCTAAATTTCGCCATGGTTTAAACATAAGCAGTAAAGAAAGGAAGTAATCTTCGGGCTGTGTTTCAACATTGTATTTATAGTAATTAATAAGACATGCACATCGTCGTCGTTTAAGAAAATGTTTACTATCTATTTTATAATATTTAGGTATATTATTCTTTGGCTCGATTGTCGTGATATCATACCATTGGGTAAACTCGTAAAGAGACATAGATTCCATTTCTTCCACTCTTTGTGGATAATAATCATCTACTAAAGCTGGACAAAATAAATCTGTGGATTCATTATCAAGAGCTTCAATCTCTTTACGACTTTTTAACTTTTTTTGTCGTATACGATTAACGGTCAACCATTTAATAGTTGTATTACGATCGGTTCCATATAAAGGAATGCTTAATAATGTATCTGCAGCTTCAAGAGCTCCACATTCCCTATTAGTTAAGGATCGTAAACCATAATTCCAAAGAACACTGCCCAATGATTTATTTTTATTATTTTTAAAATTCTCAAGATCGAAGTCAGATAACTCACTTTTACCCGCTTTATTTACATACTTAGTAACATACCATGTAAGCAAGGTCGACTTTTCACCAATAAATTGTATATCCATATTTCCTTCCCATGCAGTAAGAAGCACGGGATTATAATCATTAATATCAACTTCATCTTCTGTTCTAGGAAGATCATACAATCTACTTTTATGTTTCAATTGCTTTCTACCTGCTATTGCAGTTGCTACATCTCTCATATACAATGTTTCAGTAACAGGTCGTGGAAATCCAAAACGACACCTACGAATAACTTTTCGTCCTACTTTTTTCGATCGTAGACAATAATCATTATGTCTGTGTCGTTGATGTTTATCAACACGACCGTACAATAATGGTGCAATATTTTTATCTGGCTTTTTGCAGCTAATGTATTGCGAAATAAATTTTAAAACTTCTTCTACAGAAGATTCTCCAAAAATTGGTGAATTTTTTATCCAAATTAATAAATGAAAATGTTGTATGCCTCTACTTTGATATTCTCGTCGCCAAAAATAGTGCGTTACTTCTCCGATCGGAAAATCTTTCGAACAAATAAAATCTATCATCGCTCGAAATTTATTATCAAGAAATCTCGACGTTGATACAGGATCTTTAGCAACAAGTACACTAGTACTCAACGAAGAATCTTGCCATCCATTAACTTCACGAATATATTCACCTAAATCGTCCCATAACCATTCACTAGGACTTAACGTTAAAAACCATGTTGCAGGTCCGTAATGTCGAGCCATACAATCTAAATCGCTTCTTGGTCGACGCCAATATTGCTCTGTATTTCGAAGTACGGAAAATATAGTATTTAAATTGGACTCCAACAGTTCTTTCGACATAGCTTCTAAATATTCCGCAGCCGTATAACGGCTTCGTGGATCAATTATATTCATTTTATGATAAATTCCACGACTTAACTGACGAATATTTGCTCTATTTAACAAATAAAATAAGTATTGTTGATTCAGTCTAAATTGTGGATGCTTAGACATCAAACGACATTTAATAAATTCATGTTCTTCAAGTTTGTTTGGTCTTTTTTCATCATATTGTCCATTTTTACCGAATGGATATAAATCTGGAAAACACATCAAATCCAAATTCTTTTCACGATTATCCAAAGGTACATCTTGAATTTTTAACATTTGATACAAAGCAGTTGCAGTTTTATTTTTTTTTTTCATATAATGGATATATAGTATATTGCTCGTAGTAACTCTCATTGTCATCTTTTTGAGTCAACATAGCCTTGCGCTGGTGTAATTGAACTTCATCATATGTCATCTTTTGCGTTTGCAAATTGGAATTATTTAAATCATTTTCTTCATTAAATGGAGCTTCTGCATCATTTTTTGTTTCTTGTGCCTGAAATTCTACGTTATTTAGACTTCCTAAATTTAATTGAACATGTGTTATGGGCAGTACAATGCCAGAATATAAAAAGTTATGAATTTTCAACCATTTTAAAGCTTGATATATTTTTTTTAAATCCACTAAATCTTCCCAAATAATTTTTGATTTAGTTGGAATATTTCTAACTAAGATACGTAATTCGTGATTTAAATTTATTGGATCAATTTTTGAACATAATTTATTAAAAGTTTCTTCTAAAGGAATTGGTAAATGAAAAGTTGAACCTTTAACTTTTTGTATTTTTTGTCTTTCTGGAATTACCTTATGAAAAACTGTTCCCATTTTAACCACAGTCTGAAAAGCTTTAGCTCTCTGTATAAGTATTTTCTCAAATTCGTTCAGAGAAGATATACACTCCGGTACATCATTTGCGAATAAATTATTTAGAATACAATAAGCAGGCAACAGTCCGCTACGAAATTTCTTATCACAATAATGACATATGTATTCAGGATTAATTTTTTGTTGATCTACATATGCCATTAAATCGTTCCAAATTGGATTACATCTACGTGTTTGAACTTTATTAATAACTTTAGAAATATTTTTCTTGTAACAAAGTCTTTCACACGATATACAAATATATCGTGGTGTATCAAGAGAACGTTTTTTCAAAACTTTAAACGCATTTTGATACTTTGAAATAATATCATCATCGCTCATAATTGTATCACTTTGCTGATGCTTGTATATATCCGCTATTTCTTGTGCTGAACGTATAATTTCCTGTAGTTTATCAACTTCACCACAAGTTAATGCTTCGTCCAACTGTAACATTTTTTGATAAGAGCTATAAAGTTGGTAAAGCAAACGTTTAATATATCTCACTTTTGGGAAATGCGGTGATAATAATTGAACTGGAATAAACATAGCTTTACAAAGATTTAAATTAATGTAACAGCTATGTGCGTGACCCTTTTTAGAATTTTCTAAATTTTTATCAAAAATTGTTACAGTGCAATCGTGAATTCTTTGCATTAGTTCTGGAATTTTCCTCAAAGTACACTTATTTATAGCTTCTAACAATTTTTGATATCGTTCGATTAGAAGCGGATCATTAACTTTACATAAAGTACCGCATAACCACGATTTTTTTGCTCGAGCTTCTACCAAAGGTAACGTATTAACAATTTGTCCTCTCGTATTTAACATTAAAGGTTCTGTTTCATTAACTTTGGATGAATTAATATCACAATACGTCGAATCAACGAAATAATTTTCAGACGAAGCTGTATGTCTAGATATACCACAAAATGCACTTATTTTGTCATCAACTGTAATACATTCTGCAGCAACAGACAAACATGTTTCAGATCTATTTTTGAGTTTAGCTAATATTTTATACATATTACGAACAAAAGTATCTCTAATATTGAAACACCACCGAACAATTTGTTCTGCTTTCAATCTTTTTTCAATATAAGATTTATTACTATTAGTAATACCTTGTTTGTATAAAATATGTATCACATATGTCTCAAAAGAATTATGAGTTCTTAAATAATTTGTAGATCTAAATTTTGCATATTTTTTAAATATATTTTTGACAGGATTACTATTTTCCACTGCAACTGTGGACTCTAATTTTTGTTTCTGGTAGTATTGCTTATTATAAAGCCACTTACGCTCTGAGTGCAACCTGTAGAACGTTTTTTGTCTTTTTTGCACATGCTCTGAATTGAAAAAATAAAATATTCGTTTTCGTAAATGTTCTTTTTCTTTATTTTTTATGTATAAACATTGTTTTTTTATGCGATAAATTTCTTTTTTCCGTGCATAATTTTCTCTCCGTTTAGCAAGCTTATATTCGTTACTATTTTCACAGTCTTCTTTCTGTTTAGCACGTTTATTTTTTCTTTTATTATGTTCACATGGTTTTCTCTGTTTAACAATATTATTTACCGAATCTTCTTTATATTTACGCCGCTTTTTAGCACCTTTATTTTTTTCATCTTCATAATTTTGACAGCGTTTTATAGCACATCTCTTTAAATTTTGTGCATAATTCACTTGGTCATTATCATGTACATTGTCTTCTTGCTGACATTGTTTATTTTTATTAATATTATTTAATTTTTGTAATTGCTTCTTATCATATTGTCGTTTTATACGTTTTTTTGTTGCGTCTAACTCTTTTGCTCTTACTACAGCTAATGGTAACACTTTCTGTATTATGCCACATTGCAAATCTTGTGGAAAATGCTCTATCATATTAGTTTCAAAAATTTTTAATAAATGCGAACGCATTTTACTCCAATCATACTTTACTTTCTCGGGTTTTATATTGAATAATAACGACACGGCGAAAGCTATGGCAAAAACACCGCAATCGTCACTATTTGGTTGTTTTTGAACAAAAGGAAATATAATTGAATTTTTTTTTTGAAAATCATATGTTGGAAACAACCTTGATAACATTATTAAATGATCTTCATGTACATTTTTTGAATTTAATGAATCATAAATAAATATACGTTTTGTATTGTAATAACTACATACCCAATGTTGTTGACTATATAATATTTGTATATGTTTTTTGTTCGGAGAGACAGGATTTATTGTTTGTGGTAATTGTATCCGCCACGTTGAAACAGGTTTATAATCTGAATGGTTTTCCAACAGATTGTTAAAATAATCCATATGGACATCACTTAACCAATCTCCCCGAGTAATTTCATCTTTTTCTTTAAGTTGTAAAATGACTTTTTTTTGTTTTGAAAACATGTTATTTATATTACAAATTTGTATTTATAAACAACAAAGCAATCGTTTTGTGCAGGCACACAACGGTCTGTGTTTTTTGGCACAAAAGCAGACTATAATCTTTGGTGCAAATACAACGTATAATCTTTGGCACGGAAATAGCCTATGTTTTGGCACAGAAGTAGCCTATATTCTTTGGCGCAAATAAAGTATATATTCTTGAGTACAAATGCAGCCTATATTCTTTGGCGCAAAAGTGGCCTATATTCTTGGGCGCAACTGCAGCCTATATTCTTTAGCGCAAATGCGGCCTATACTCTTTGACGCAAATGCAGCCTACGATTGTAAGCGCACAGCAGCCTACGTATGTAAGCGCACAGCAGCCTACGTATGTAAGCGCACAGCAGCCTACGTATGTAAGCGCACAGCAGCCTACGATTGTAAGCGCACAGCAGCCCACGTATGTAAGCGCACAGCAGCCTACGTATGTAAGCGCACAGCTGCCTACGTATGTAAGCGCACAGCAGCCTACGTATGTAAGCGCACAGCTGCCTACGATTGTAAGCGCACAGCAGCCTACGTTAGTAAGCGCACAGCAGCCTACGTATGTAAGTGCACAGCAGCCTACGTATGTAAGCGCACAGCAGCCTACGTATGTAAGCGCACAGCAGCCTACGTTAGTAAGCGCACAGCCGCCTACGATTGTAAACGCACAACCGATTTTATTTAAAAAAAAATCCTCCAAATCGACCTAAACACAACCGCTTTTAACCTGAAAAAAAGAAAAAAAAATTGCATTCATAAAAAGAACAAATAGCGCGGAAAGAACGGAGCGTGCGGAAAAAAGGATAGCGCGGAAAGAACGGAGCGTACGGATAGAACGGATAGCGCGAAGAAAACAGAGCGTACGAACAGAACGGATAGCGCAGAGAAAACAAAGCGTGCGACGAGAAAGGATAGCTCGGCGCGTTTTTTGGTTAATTCAGCCAATCAGAAGAGATTCAGCCAATCAGAAGCGGAAAAAGTACAAGAAAGCGAAAGAAAATTGCAAAAATTTACAATCGAAATGCTACAAGCACATTTTTGGTTAATTCAGCCAATCAGAAGCGGAAAAAGTACAAGAAAGCAAAAAATAATAAAAGTACAAAATTAACAATCATTAATTGCAAAAAATCAGTCAATCAGAAGCGATTCAGCCAATCAAAAGCGAGAAAAACAATAAAAATGCTTTAAGCGTAATTTTTAGTTAATTCAGTCAATTAGAAACGATTCAACGGATCAGAATGGTTAATTCAGCCAATCAGAAGCGATTCAGCCAATCAAAAGCGCGAAAAATACAAGAAAGTGATAGAGATTAGATAATAGTCATTAATTGCGTAAATTTACAACCAAAATGCTACAAGCGCGTTTTTTAGTTAATTCAGCCAATCAGAAGCGATTCAGCCAATTAGAAGCGCGAAAAATACAAGAAACTGATAAAGAATAGATAATAGTCATTAATTGCGTAAATTTACAACCGAAATGCTACAAGCGCGTTTTTTGGTTAATTCAGCCAATCAAAAGAGATTCTGCCAATCAGAAGCGGAAAGAGTACAAGAAACGAAAAAAAATAATTAACAATTATTAATTGCAAAAATTTACAATCGAAATGCTTTAAGCGTAATTTTTATTTAATTCAGCCAATTAGAAGCGATTCAGCCGATCAGAAGCAAGAAAACTACAAAAAGAACAATTAACAATCATTAATTGCAAAAAATTACAATCGAAATACTTTAAGCGCAATTTTTAGCTAAACCGATCAAAAGCGAGAAAAGTACATCAATACGAAAGAGAATAGATAATAGTCACTATTTACGAGATAACGCGAGAACTTGATGAAAACCTAATGACAATTTGCGCTGACAATGTGGCTGAATTAAACTTTACACATTATTTTTCATTATTAGAAAGCGAAAAAGAATAAATAACAATCATTAATTGTGAACATTTACAATATAAATGCGACAAACGCATTTTAACGCAATTATTGTAAACTCGCACAAAATCGCGATCGGCTTTTATATCCTTCCCTCCAACTTCTGCTATCGACATTATTAGAGCAAAATGGCGAACAAACACGATTTTGAGAAAATTGAACAAAACTACTTCGAAAATTTCCGAAGGTAAAAATTAATTAATACGCACGCACGCACGCACGCACGCACGCACGCACGCACGCACGCACGCACGCACGCACGCACGCACGCAGGCACGCACGCACGCACGCACGCACGCACGCACGCACGCACGCACGCACGCACGCACGCACGCACGCACGCACGCACGCACGCACGCACGCACGCACGCACGCACGCACGCACGCACGCACGCACGCACGCACGCACGCACGCACGCACGCACGCACGCACGCACGCACGCACGCACGCACGCACGCACGCGCACGCACGCACGCACGCACGCACGCACGCACGCACGCACGCACGCACGCACGCACGCACGCACGCACGCACGCACGCACGCACGCACGCACGCACGCACGCACGCACGCACACATATATATTTATTTATTTTCAGCCACATGGAAGAAGTTGAAAAGAACCAGCAGCAGTCTCCTTGCGACAAGGAGACGGCTGCCCAACAGCAGCCGTTTCCTCGTCCCAAGGAGACGGTCCAAAGTGCTCATCATTCACAGCCTAGATTGATATTAAATATCCAAAGAGACCAAACTGGTCATCATGCTATATTACAAGAAGAGGCCGCCGTACCACCCGCCGTACCATCCGCCGAACCGACAAGAAAAGATTTGTTGGAAAAAATAAAGGAACTAGAAGAAAAATTAAAAAGTCGTAAATCAATATATCAATATAAGCAATATATCAATATAATATATATCAATATAAGCAATATATCAATAATTTCATTTTATTACTTTTCAGCTCCTAGATGGCAAAGAGAAATACGAAATAGGGGCCGGGGCCGTGGTCGCGGACGTGGTCGCGGACGTGGCCGCGGACGTGGCCGCGGACGTGGCCACGATGCCGGTACAAAAATTCATAACCAGACCCTATATTTTTATTAATAATATAATTGTTATTAATAGGTAAGAAAACAAAATATTATTAATTTAATTAGACATTTTTTTTAATTATACATTCTATAAATATTTCTAATATAACATTTTATTGCAGGTTAATACAAATTAGAAGTTATAAATGATGCTCTGATCTCTTTGACTTGGAATTTTTTTTTTCAACGAGTAATCATTTATTAAATAAAAATTAATATAATACGAAGGATACGCTAAAGATACAAGACATTCATAATTAAATTAACTGTTTCACTTTTTACTTTGTTTAAAATTTATAAATATCGACAGTATAAAAATATATTCTATTTAAATATTTTATTTAATTCTTTGCAAACACTTTCAGATTGCCATTGTTATTATCCCAAATTTAATACTAATTTTTCAAATTTACCTTTTAATATCTAAATAGCGTTTGATTGCTGACATTCTATTGTTCACTAACTCCACTGCCCGACTGTGAATATCTGGATCTCGCGGTGTCATTACTTTAGACAAACATCTGCTCGCTTGATTCAGAGCGTTTAATGCTTTTTCGTAATTCTGAAACTCGTCGATTTCCACTTGCGCGCATGCCACATAAAAATTTGCCAACAGATCCATAGCTTTACCCTTGGAGTAGAAATTAATTATGTTCTGTAAAATTTCTGGTTGGTTTTGCCAATTCAAAGATTGTAAGTAATTGTCTGCCATAATGTAAATTTCGCGATTTCTTGAGACCTGCGCGAAGAAACAGATTTTTTTGGTGTCTCCAGACTTAAGCAACGCTTTCATAGCACGTAGTTTGTTACCGGCCTGCGTAAATTTCTTAATCGCAAGATGATAGTTCCCTTGATCAAAGGCGATCTCGGCGATTTTTTCAAGTGTAGAAATTCTCATACGCTCGCGATCCGTGTTATCGTTGCTCACTTTTTCAATCGTCAGTTTGTCCGCGAGTTCTTCATTCAACACAACGTTATGTTGCTGGATTAGATTTAAGGCCGCCATATAATCTCTGCCAGTTGCAAGTAAATCCACTGCTTTGTCGATCTGGTCATTTTGCATAAAATAATCGGCACACTTACGAATCAGTGCCGGATCAGAATCTGCATTTACATCTGTAATAATCAATTGCAACGCACTGTATTGCTGTGTTCTGAATGCGACATCCAAGGCTTTGTGTAAGAGACCGGCTTTATGATACAGCAGTACTGCGCGATCCGGTTGATTATTGTCTTCGTAAAATTTAGCAACGTCTATCTGTGAGTGCCGTGACGCCAGTATAGCTAGTGGCCACAATTTTTCCCGCATAAAATGTTTCTGCGAATAACAAATATCGTAAAAACTCTTGTCAAGTAAATCGAAATGGGATAATTAAACAAGATATAAAGAATTTTAACGCTATTAAGCTTTAAAAGCTTCTTCCATATTCGCCACGCTAATATGAAAACTAAAGTCCATTACTGCTTTTCTGGTAACAGAGTCACCGAGTCACATTCACCGAGTTTTTCGAAGTCTCTCATTAATAACTGCACTATCTTGCTACTTTTATCCACGCTTTTTTCCGAATTTAAAATAACAATATGTGGTGAATGTACACCTAGCAATCGTCAATTCTCGTCAGCGATTGGTTTCACGTCCTGTATGACAATGCCATGATCTGATGTCACGAATAATGATACTAATACTACAGAAGCTTGTGCAAAAAAAAAAAATTACTTATTAAATGTAGTCACTATAGAATATATGTACAGATAAATTCAAAATGTAACTATAAACAAATTAGTATTAGTAGATATTACCTGATCATTTTCTTTAATAAAGCTTATAGAATTATGACTTTCTAATCGTTGAGCTCGACATACTAATAATCTGGGTTCTTCCACATCCCAGCAATGCGCCGTAATTAATCTTCCTTTGCACTGTGCAGCTCTAAAAATGCCAAAGTATTATTATCTTTGCGTATTAATATACGTTAACGTTACATTACTGAAAATCATAAATTACATTCGATATGCAATCGATTAGTAGAAAATATGAATTTATTCCAGAACTGTAAAAAAAAGTAGTCGCTACAATTACGATTACAATTATTTGTAATATAAGGCGAAGTAAGCGTAATCATTCAGTTATTGATTACTAAAGTAATCACTACTTGTACAGCTTTGATTTACTTTCATTTGTGATTCGATCTGCAATCGAGTCAAACTTTTTCAACTTATTTACTCACAACTTAGAGTCATCATCGGCAATGTCATCCGACTCTCCGAAATCCATTTCATGAATTTGATCACTCTCAATATCCCAAACCATGACAACGGTGATCGAGACACAATGGCAATCCAAATTACATCTAGCCTCAATGACTTCGGCAAAATCATTAATCATCTCGTACGTTGCCATAGCGCGAGTATGTAATACAATTAACACATTGGTAATACAATTAACAGATAGAAGAGAATTTCGCGATAAACTGACACCCCATGTTAACTGCTTCACTGTGCCATGAATTGCACAAGATTCAGGAACATTCGGCCAAGCATTTTCATCACAATCAGATATATTTTTTCTTTTCCATAAATAAATTGTACCCAAGTTAGTGCCAGCAGCTAAAGTATCTAAAAACGACAAAACGATATTAATCGATTGTTTAAAAAACTTATTTCTGTAGAAATAATAATTAAAATATTGGCAAAATATTAAGAAAAAGATTTTTGATCTAATATATCTCTCTCGTCTTCGCGCAGCAGCCGCCTTTTTCGATTCCTCTCTTGTCTTTTCCTTATCAAGTTCTTCTAATAGTATTGTGGCATTTTTATTTGCTTTAGCAGCCTGTGTTTCTTTGGCAGCTCTTTTTTACTTTCACACACTCCTGACATTTTTCTAAGAGCTTTTTGTCGCTAACTGTCGCTATATATCTTGTCATTTCTTGATGATTCAGCCATCTCTGAAATATAAGATTATTAATAATAACATTTAAATTATATTTGATATAATATATATACTAGAAATAACATTTAAATAATATTAGTCACACTTACCTTAATTATCGGATCACTGCGGATCACTAACCTCACACGTCAAACTCACACGGCAATCAACAGAGTCGATAATCGATAAATCAATCCGCACCATCTAACGACGCGAAAACGAAAGGGACATTTTTCGAGACGTAAAAATGACGACGGAGTATCTTAATAATTTTATACTTGTAACCAAAATTAACATCGCGATATCTTTATTTATAGACCACGCAGCGAAATAATAAAAAGACTTTTATTATATAAATCGACCATAATCTATACAATATGCCTATTAAGAAAAGCGATTGGTTGAGCCGTTATTGAGATCCAGTAATCTACGGATTTCTCAAAACGTCGTCTCGCGTAATAGAGGCACGATAGTGCCTCGCTGCGCCTATACTTGGCGCGAGGTACTACCGTGCCTCTTGACCACGAAAATCCAGCAAGTGTCCGTACTGATCCGCAATGCGAATCGTCAAGTCTGTAATGCTTCGTACGACGATCGGAAGGTAAATGATATGTGTTGGTGTTTCCGATATCTTATATCCTGGTGGAACGTTGGGTGAAAACTCATGAATTGCGTGTACACGTGTGGCGTTGCTATACGCACCTCCAGTCACATTACATTCTATGCGAATAATGTTAGTATTGATGAAATTTATCGGAGCATCAGACTCATGCCAACGATGAGGTTCGAGTATACGATTAGATGAGAATCCTAGCAATAAACCAATAGTGTGAGATTTAGTGAAATTTAGTCGATATGCACACTTGATTTCACTCTTCAACGTATTGTTATTAGCTCGAATTAATAATAATGGGTTATCATTATCATCATCAGTATTGCGTGCTATAGTTTTTTTCACAGCATCAACGAAACGATGTTGTTTGAGTGCCCGCCGCAAATATATAGCAATGTCATGCAGCTCATACGACCCGTCAGGAATAATTATCTCCGTGTCATTATCAGTAAAATAAAACTTATTATTTGTTGAGTTTACATTAGGTATCGTGTAATACGTTTCAAAATCTGTTAATCCAAGCTCATAGTTTCTATCACTTAAATCCACTGGAGGAAAGTAGCTCACCGCCAGGATGCTACTTTTTCCCGAAAGCGTGAACGTCAGCAACATGTTTGATACTGACTGTAGACAGCCTAATACATGTCTTTAAAATGTTTGTTAACTGCTCGTAGAAAAAGAAGACACAATTGTCCACAGTTGGTTTGATCGTAACGCTGATATGATGAGTGATTATATTCGATTTGCGTTGTATCATTATCTAGATAATGTACAAGTTCCCGCGGCGGTCGAAGATTACCAAAGCTATCGAAATATATAACGTGATTTCCTCTCTTAGCATATGCCACCCAATGAGTACCAGATTCATCGGCATTATCCAAATTCACGATGCCGCTTTCGTTGCGATATACTTCTCCAGCTGGTAATGTGTTACGCAAAAAAACACCTCTGAAATATGAAATGCGCATGCGTTTTGCCAACTGTAGCAATTGTATATCTGTAGTAGTGCCTTTAGGAATTTTTAACGTCGCATCGACGTTTTTTTTTCCTCTATTCCTAGTTTTACTTTTTTTCATAACACCGCCACCACGTTTGTATGGAGCTAGATAAACTCCACGACCTTCCATAGCGTGATTATGACGTTTCGTCTCTTCAAGCTGACGTTGCATTGTTTTCTTATTATTTACAGCCTAGGCGATTCCCGCGGCACCGCCAGCAAGCAAACCGATCACTCCTAGTAATGGTAGAAGCGGTATAACACCACCACGTTTTGCGACCGGAAGTACTCGCTTTTTCACTGTTTTTTTAGCATTCTTCTGCTTTTTACCATGTAAGCCCATACCAAGTTTTGTTTTAGTCTTCATCGCAGCCCAAACAGTTGTAGCAGCTGCTTTTTCTCCAAAACTTGAATCTTTCGCGTGAAGACGTTGTAGCGCTCTATTTGCGAGAATATTATCAGCCACGTGTCGTTCAGCGAGTTTGTTACTTCGAGCATAAGCTATATCGTGTTCGCGACAGGCTTCATCTAACGGATTAATACCTTGATCTCCCCTCGCGAGACGTTTGTCTAATCGAATTCCCGGTCCACAAAATCGATAGCCTGGTATATGCAATTCAAAAGGAAGTGAGTTAATCGCGCTGTTTAACAAACCTCGTCCGCATTTCTTTGACATTCGGCATAATTTTTTATCAACGGCGCTGGACCATTAATATGCGTTTCTTGATTTGGTAAATTATAATGCTTCAAACACCTGTGATATTGTTGAATCTCCATATCAGCTCTTAAATGTTCTGAAAGTTTATCCCACAGATAGTCTATATGCTAGTAAAACTGTTGTAACAAAAGAATCTTTGGAATATATTGTAGGTGTTCCGCGGTTAAGCTGCAAATATTGCTGTTGTCCGACAGGAGCAAGAACATTTTGAATACTGACCGTATTGAATGTAAGCATCACTATAAATTAGATAGCGTATGCATCATTTTTTTCATATTGACAGTAGACCACGGTTCTTGCAACACGCGATTGAGTTGCATGATGCTGTTTGCGCGACAAGCGCCACCAATTAAGGTGGCTAATATAGATAACAAATTAACATCTGAGAAAAAAATTTGCAAGCATGGAAGTATGCTACCAAGTTCCATTCGAGGTATCATTTGCGGTCCATCGAACTGTGGTAAGACAAACGTGTTGATAAGCCTGTTGGAAAGTCCGCACGGTTTACGATTTGAAAATATTTATGTGTATTCGAAATCACTACAACAACCAAAATATCAATACCTTGAAAAGTTATTGGCACCGATAAAAGAAATAGGTTATTATACATTTTCTAATAATAATGATGTGATTCCACCGAGCGATGCTCTTCCAAATTCAATCTTTATCTTTGATGATGTGGCATGTGATAAACAAAACGTTGTAAGAGAATATTTTGCGATGGGCCGACACGCAAACGTCGACAGTTTTTATCTATGTCAGACGTATGCAAAGATACCGAAGCATCTTATACGCGACAATACGAATTTAATCATTTTATTTAAACAGGATGGAACAAATATGAAGCATGTATACCATGATCATGTAAACACTGACATGTCTTTTATAGAATTCAGTAATTTGTGTAATATCTGTTGGCAACAACAGTATAGATTTGTAGTGATTGATAAGGATAGTGCGATTTCAAATGGCCGATATAGAAAGAGATTTAATGAGTTTGCACTATCCTAACACAGTCAGACATCGTTGAAACGTCCATCGAGTAAGCTGTAACAATCACAATATGAAGAACAGAATTGAACGTAAAGATTGAAAGAAGATAGTGAAGCAAATCGCCCAAACGAGTGATGCGATTCGCAAAAAGTATCAAGCTCTCAAAACGGGAAGAATGGACGAGAATATCACGTTGGAGCGACACTTTAAACCTATCATCACACCTCTAAAACAAATTGTTGAAAATACTGGCGGAAATGCTGAAGTCGAATCAGTTATACCGAAAAATAAATCAACACCAAAACAGAAACGGCTAATTACAGCGTCTCCGATATCACTATCTGATTATGAAAACGGATTATCGTCAGAACGCAAACGTCGATTAAACGCCTCAACGTTGATAACAACATCAAGTGATAATGATAATGATGATGAACACGGATCACCGCCGAAACGGAAACATCAGTTAAACGCCTTATCGCCGATAACAGCATCGGCTCCGATGAAATCTACGGTAAAACGTTTACATACTCAACCGATATCATTATCTGAAGATGAATATGGATCAACACCAAAACAAAAACGGTTAAACGCTACATCAACTCCACTTAAATTGATGACAAAACGATCGCATACCTCATCGTCGTCATTGAATAAGATATCAACGAGTAAACATCAACGAAATATAGCACATGATGTTTCGCATGCTTATAACATTGGCGATGTTTTTAATCATACAAACGAATCGCTGATAACACCAGTTCAACGTTCAACGCATACATCGAAAGAAGTATCAGCTCTTCAAACGCAGTATGGACCGATGGGACAAAAGTATTTAGGCGCTGTTTTAAGTGGTACAAAATCTGTCAATATAGATAATGTGTATGGAATTTATGTCAGTGACGATAGCACGATGATTGGTAACAAGCGTATCGATGTGGATAAGAATGATAATATATTCATAGATGGTAAAATGTATTCTGGGACGCCAGGTCTATTTAAATTAATTTTCATGAAAGTTCCCGATGAGAGAACTTACAACAATATTGATAAAGAAAACTATAAAAATATACTCTTGGCAACAAACTCTTATAAACGTGACTACAACGCGCAGAATTAGGTGAAGAGTAACAAGGGTTACAAATACAAGAGTATAATCGCTCTTTTACTAGATAAAAAAATTGGGCAAGGCATACCACACACTGTGACAGTCAACGACAACAGGATCAATTACGTTTATTGGGATGATCTAAACAAGCTTGTCGATCGGCTTCGATTGCTTGAAGCATCGCGTTGCGTTGGTCATAACGCTCACGATAACGAGATTCTATCTATTATCGAGGAACTTCGCGAAGCAGGACTTATCATAAATTAATACACATGTCAACGATTCATTCAGTGTGTACTGAAATGCCGATCAACAAGTTTGGAATATCGCTTACAAGAAGCGATGTGGACTCGCATGATCGATGCAGTGCGTTACTTAGAAATTACGTGCGTGATAACGCTCTGTGCGCAATAACTACTGATTATGATGCAAGGTCATACAAAATTAAGCATGTTGCAGAACCTTCAGACGATGATGATACAGTCAATAAACGATATGTTCAATAAAACGTACGCATTTTACAAGATCAACTGAAGGAATTGAATACAAAAATAGAAATATTACAACGTAATGTACAGGATATGCTAAAAACACGCTCCACTGAAAAAACTAAATTTATACAACAAATATCGAATAATAAATAATGTCTGCATCATCAAGTTTCAAAAAGAAGCAGTTGGTAAATGAATTGCATGCTTCAGCAAGAAAAAATTTTTCTCGAAGACATGTCATAGTGTGCAGATATGATGATCTGTGGCAAGCTGATATCGTCGAGATGCGTCTTTACACACGTGTCAACAAAGGCTACCACTATATTCTCACCGTTATCGATGTGTTGAGCAAACATGCATGGGCTATTCCGTTAAAGACGAAGAGTGGTAGCGAAGTTGCTAAGGCGATTGCGAAGATATTTACAGATTACAACAGATGTCCAAAAAATTTACAGACTGACAAAGGAAAAGAATTCTACAACGCAAATATGCAGAAGCTTATGAAAGAACATCATATTAACCACTATTCTACGTATTCTGTAATGAAAGCGTCAGTTGTAGAACAGTTTAATAGAACGCTTAAAAATAACATGTGGAAGATGTTTACACTCAATGGAAACTATAAATGGATCGATTCGCTGCACCAACTCGTTTCAAATTACAATGCACGAAAGCATCAAACTATCGGAATGCGACCTGTTGATGTTACTCCGGCAATCGCGAACAAACTCTAAACAACGGTGTACAGTCGTGTAAAAATCGCAGCTCCAACGCAATTTAAAGTGGGCGATTCTGTACGTGTGAGTAAATTCAACACGATATTTGAGAAAGGTTACACGCCTAACTGGACCACAGAAGTATTTAAAATCGCTAAAGTGTTGCAAACTAACCCAGCAACATATCACCTGGTGGATTCTCTTGAAAAACCTATAGCTGGAGGATTTTACGAACAGGAGTTACTTCGTGTGAAAAATCCCGATGTATATCTCGTTGAAAAAGTGTTGCGAAAAAAAGGAAATAATGTTTTTGTAAAATGGTTAGAATTTAACAATTCTCACAATTCATGGATACATAAAAATAATGTTGTATAATAGATACATTTTTTTATTTTACATTCATATACATTATTATATGTAATACATAAGTGTATATAAAACTGAGAAAATATATTAACATTTTTTTGTTACAATTGTATTTTATAATGTCCCCACGGTAAAGTTTTCGTAGAACCGGGTACGATATATCGCTTATCATCGTATGGACTTAGAGCAATTTTCTTTTCGCGTATGGTATACACCTCATGCAACTTCGATCTTATACATGTCTGCTGCCGAGTCATTTCGATTTCCTCCCGCAAACATCGCACATAATCATCGAATGCTATCGTCTTTGCTACAATATTATTTTTTACGCCTTTAATCTTTTTCGTATCACTTTTACCATCGACTCGTAAAGCATACATTTTTGATCTAAGTCTTATGAATTCGGTCATAATCGCACCATTGTTTTCATCTTTCATCAAACTGGGCACTTTTTTATTGACGAGTGGCATATTATATACATTGTCGGGTGCATAGTCGCTCGTATCAAATCTGTTAATGTCACGTTTCATAGTCTCATATACGTCATCACACTTGATATAATATATGAGACTATCTGTGTCAGTGTACATTACTTTACATTTATCGTGATACAATGGTTGCATATACTCGTGATGAAATTCATATAGGCATGTCTTGGATATGTCAAAAATGCACATACCAACATAAATCGATTTATTGAATTTAATCTCGAGTTTACGCATTTCAATCGCCACAAGATTTTCAGCAAAAACGCTACGACTGTGAAAATTTGGTTTCCCAATCAACGCTTCAGCACCGAATCTACCTTCCCATTGTGTTATGAGCTTTATATCGACATGATTGCGTACATTTTCCATGGTTGTACCAAATACCGCATTGTTCATTAATTTATATAAATTCTTTTCAAAATTATTTGTTGCTGCAGTTCTAAATGTTGTGTTAAGAGGATCCTAAAGACAACCAAATCGTAAATTCGAAAAATTTTTTTTTTGGCTTAACGGAATTAAAAATCCTTTTACCCGATTAATGTACAGACGCTAATGCATTGGAGAATGGTCAGTTTTAAATAAAATATTGAAAAATTTTTTTCAAGTTTTGTAGTTTATATAAATAATTGTTTCATACACAAAATATGTACTATATGTATACAAATAGAGACTGTTCTCCAATGCATTCAATATCACAGAAGACAATAGCGTCTGTGAAATCTCGATTAAAAGCCTAAAAAAAAAGATTTTTCGAATTTACGATTTAGGCAATTATGCATATGTCAACATGTGCATTAGTGATGTCTCTTGGTAAAAATGTCACAAAGATTAGTTGCCACGTCTTTGAGTAGATGGCACTGTTAAAAAACATTCAGCGCGTTAACAACTACAACTCTAACCGAGTGTCTATAAAATTTTCATATTGTTTCTTGTGAAAGTGTACAAATTCATACAAAAGAAGAATGGATGAAAAACGGACTAAAAGGAAAAACGACACTTTTGGATGGAATATGAGCATGTAAGTGTAATTAATAATAAATTTATTATTTTCTTTTATATATAAAATAAATACATGTACCCCTTGCAGTGAGGATTTGGGGTACGTTATGCGGCTTACAAAAATTTTTCGAGGACGACGGTGACAGAAAAAAAATCATGGGAGTGCATGGAGTACAAGGACATTTCACGAAGCACGGCGGCATGAGACACAAGAGCGGCACAATATCGGAAAGATCGCTGGCGCCGACGGATAAAACGTTAATATTTCTGCAACAAATTATTGCGAGTAGCATTTTTATTTTAGCCTCTTGTCCCTCATTTCCGCGAAAGCTTGCTCGTGGAAGAGACAATAAACACATTCGTTTCCTGTGTACATAAGTCTTGCCCGTGTTGTAATAATCCATATTTTATATCGATATGTTAGAGTAAGAATGTAACGCACAAATCTAATAATATACCGCAACGGTTTTAGGCGAATATTATTTTCTAACCTATTGTGATCTATTCTATTGTAAAAGCGAATAAATACCCGTAATGATTAACTATCTATAAGAAAGTCTTAGTGGCGTTAGGACTCGATGCTGGATTAATGATCGGAAGTTCGTGGGTTCAAATCCCGCAACGTTAATTATTTTTTTTTGTAAATTTTTTTTTTTTTATTTGCATATGCAAATAACAACGACACCATAAATACATTGTTGATTGACGCAATGTGTAATACCGATGCATTTTGTGAATTATAAAATTCGACTAATTAGTTGAACAGATTTATGAAAACATATTCGACATAATGTTCAATTAATTAGTCGAATTTTATAATTCACAAAATGCATTGGTATTACACATTGCGTCAATCAACAATGTATTTATGGTGTCGTTGTTATTTGCATATGCAAAAAAAAAAAAAAAAAAAAAAAAAAAAAAAAAAAAAAAAAAAAAAAAAAAATTAACGTTACGGGACTTGAACCCCCGAACTTCCGATCATTAATCCAGCATCGAGTCCTAACGCCACTAGGACTTTCTTATAGATAGTTAATCATTACGGGTATTTATTCGCTTTTACAATAGAATAGATCACAATAGCTTAGAAAATAATATTCGCCGAAAACCGTTGCGGTATATTATTAGTTGTTAGATCTGTGCGTTACATTATTACTCTAACATATCAATATGGAATATAGAATATGGAATATTACAACACGGGCAAACTGAAGAAAACGGATTCACCGCGATATGATGCTTTAATGTTTCAAGCGTGCAGGCTCGTGTACACGAAAACAAATGTGTGTATGTGTGTATGTGTCTTCTCCACAAACAAGTTTTCACGGATAGGAGGGACACGAGGCTGGAAGACCTGCTCGGAATCATTTGTTGCAGAGATGTCGACACGACCAGGCCGCAAACAAAAGTATTATACATCATAATCAATAGTTTTAAATTATCTGTAGAGAGGAGAGAATAAGTGAGACACACAGAGAAAGAGAGAGAGAGAGAGAGAGAGAGAGAGAGAGAGAGAGAGAGAGAGAGAGAGAGAAAGAGAGAAACAGTGATTTACATTTTATTAACAAAAATGAATTTTTTTCCAGCCAAAAGCCTAGGCGCTACGCCATCGGCGAGACCAGCGTCGGCGTCGGTACCGGCGTCGACGTCGAGACCAGCGTCGGCGTCGGTACCAGCGTCGACGTCAAGACCAGCGTCGGCGTCGGTACCGGTGTCAACGTCGACACCAGCGTCGGCGTCGGTACCGGTGTCAACGTCGGCACCAGCTTCAGCGTCGGTACCGGTGTCGACGTCGGCACCAGTATCCCACCAGTTACGCACATGGGCGCAAGTCGCAGCGAAACCGACGCCTTTACCAAAATACACAGAGGTAATACTCCCCCCACCCGCCTCCGCCACCGGGTCCATCAGGAGCAGCACAATATATTCCGAGAGAATTTTCCAGAGAGAAACAGGTAACATTAAATTTTAAACGTTATTTCGTTTAACATTAATTTTTATTTAAATTTTTTCATGTATTTAATTTGTGAATTTTTTTTTTTTAGATATTGAAGAACGCTGTACGCAAGGCGATCCAAAAGGATCGCCGCAAGCGAAATTATGTTGCTCGTACGTCGTGCTGCTCGTCGGCGTCGGCGGGATATCCGATGTACTACGGACAGCACGTCCCGCAGCACCACGTCCCGCAGCACCACGTTCCGCAGCACCACGTCCCGCAGCACCACGTTCCGCAGCACCACGTCCCGCAGCATCACGCCCCCC
Source organism: Cardiocondyla obscurior (assembly GCF_019399895.1). Classification (NCBI taxonomy): domain Eukaryota; kingdom Metazoa; phylum Arthropoda; class Insecta; order Hymenoptera; family Formicidae; genus Cardiocondyla; species Cardiocondyla obscurior. The sequence goes on along the minus strand of NC_091884.1, from coordinate 3,023,364 downwards.
ACTCCCATGTCGTTTGTGCCCTCAGCGTGTCCCAATTATTTTAATTTGCCTTATTTTTATAGCGAGCCCCAACCGCACATCGCGGGGAGCAATTGTAATTTGTGTTCATATTATTAAAAAGAATCGTTCAATGTATTACAGTAGAATTATTTTCACTCCTGAACCTATGTACACATTCTTCACATATCCCGTCATCCGTTTCTTATTTCTTTCTTTTTTTTTTTTTTCTGTAACTTATATGTAGCATCATGCGTCAACATTTATTCTTATTTTGTTTCTTTTTCTTTTTTTTACTTTATGTGTAAAGACCTGACTAATAATTTTCTCAACGTGTATACAACGGTATGGAGTTCTTACTTAATGTAGTTTCAGAAAATACATATTTCGGCTTTGATATTTGTACGTTGTCTGATAATGTCTTACCAGTAAATTATGCATTATTCTGTGTCACTATACGTGTGTATTAACATATTTATCATTAACTTATTTTGATGTACTATATAAATTTCTATTTATTGGTAAGTAATTTACGTGCATGGTGACACAGAATAACGACTGTGGGCCGGTTGTTCCAACTTCCTGGCAGTTTTACCTGTCAGGTAATCTAATGTCTATCTTCATCTTTCTTTCTAAGTAGATAAAGATAGACATATGATTACCTGACAAGTAAGTCTGCCAGGAAGTTGGAACAACCGGCTCTGAATGTCTTACCAGTGAATTATGAATTATTCTGTGTCACTATACGAGTGTATTAACATATTAATCATTAACTTATTTTGATGTATTATATAAATTTTTATTTATTGGTAAGTGAAAAATTATTTGGGCGCGTGGATAAATTTTTATAATAAAAACTCTTTAATTCACAAACACTGGTTTATATTTGGTTTATATTTTACACACACTTAATCAAATAACATAAAAGAATATAGAACGGTATTTAAGGAGGTTTCAATATGTGACACGTCTGTACCCGACGACGACTCTTTTTCAAGTGAGGTAGTCCCGATATTAGTTTTATCTTTGAATCAGTAAAGGGGCTTCCCGGTCCTTTGTCTTAAGAGGTTTATTCCCTTTCTTATCTAGTTGACACAAAGTCACGTAGTGTTTCCGGTCTACTAGGAATTATTTATTTGTAAATTGATTCGGTCTTATTTAAAGTTAAATTTATAATTATTGTTTGAAGCGCATATATTTTAACATGTTTGAAGCGCATATATTTTAACAGTAAGTAATTTTCGTGCATGGTAACACAGAACGACTAATTCACTGGTAAGACATTCAGTCGATATTCTGTGTCACCATGCACGTAAATTACTTACCAATAAATAGAAATTTATATAGTACATCAAAATAAGTTAATGATAAATATGTTAATACACTCATTATGACTTTTTTGCAAAATTATTTGTTTAAACAATTTTGCAAAAAAGTCACTCATCGGAATCCAACGTAGAACGATGCTATGATGTTAAATAAAAAGAAATTATGCAAATCCGATACTTGGTTTTCGAGATATCCATTTGTTAATTAAGAAAAATTACAATATTGAAAAAAAAATTGTACCGTGTCACTCGCAGCGTCGTCCGACAATCGAATCCGATGAGTGACTTTTTTGCAAAATTATTTGTTTAAACATTTTTTTACACATTTATTTAAATAATTCTTCTTTGATGCCGTGTTAAAAACAACCGTAATACCGATGTTGTTAAGAAGAAATTATGAAAATCGCTTATTTCGTCTTCGAGCAATCTATTTGTTAATTAAACGAATTGTTTACATGATCGTGTCCCCGTACTTAATATATATCTGCTCTCTTCTATACCTAGATCTCGAACAAACACATGGACACGACTGTTGCTTTGTGTGCATGTGTTACCGAGGTAATTTGCATTCAATGTGTTTTCTTCGTATAACTTCTAATGAAATTTATTAACAAGATTTTAATCAATAATTAAAAATTATTTTTACCAAATTTTTTTACGAAATCTGTAATTGTACAATATTTAAAAAATTAACACACTGAACACAAGAACACTGAACATTACACTAGAACATTGAAACTATCGCACACATTTTATAACTTTGGCAATTGTTTTTTTTTTTCTTCCAACCCCAAATTAAAAAACACAATCTATTGTTTGTATGTACGTACACAAATGAATATTACAAAGATGTTTTATTTATTTCAGAGATACGTTCTCCATAATAACTGATTAAATATAACTGTTTATTCATTACGTTTGTGATATTTTTAGTAAACTACACGTCTGATGCGTCTAACTTGACGGTACAGACACAATATAAGTAAAATGTAATTTGACTGTATTGAGTACATATGTCTTATACGTCAAAATTACGTCTGATGCGTCTAACTTGACGGTACAGACACAATATAAGTAAAATGTAATTTGACTGTATTGAGTACATATGTCTTATACGTCAAAATTACGTCTGATGCGTCTAACTTGACGGTACAGACACAATACAAGTTAAATGTTATTTGACGGTACTAAGCACATATGTCTGATGCGTCTACATGATAACAATTATCGTCTGATGCGTTTTACTTGACGGTACAGCCAATTTTTGTGATAGATTTGACTACAAAAATCTGATGCACATAAAAGCAATAAAATAAACGTTAGATGCGCCAAATTTGACGACATTGTTGACGCTACATTTTCATATGTATTTAATGGAGATAAAAGAAATAAATACAACGTAAAACAATATATATTGAAAAAGAATTATTTGCTGTTTTGTAATTATTATAAATGTTAAAAAAAGCAATAGATTGTGTTACTTTACATTATAAATCATTTTGTTATTAATAAGAAGACGCAAACGCGTGCACACACACACACACACACACACACGCGCGCGCGCGCGCGCGCACGCCCGCACGCCCGCCCGCCCGCCCGCCCGCACGCACGCACGCACGCACGCACGCACACAAATGGACACTTAATCATAAAAAATAAATTTTTTTAATATTATACTTATGTCATTAAAAAAAATTATAATAATTATATTATTAAAATAAATATTTTTTTTAGGCGAAAGCTTATGATGGTGCTGAAGGAAGCAAAAGACTCCACGAAAAATGATTCATCAGAAGTTACACAACAATCATCAATGATACCACTGATAATCAATTCCGAAAGCCGCTCAGATACAAGTCTTGCCGTTAATAAAGCATCTAATAAAGGTAAATTAAGTGAATATAATAATGAAGATGACAAAAGTCATCTTACCATCAAAAAAGGCCTGGATATAAATACTGTCCAAAAACATGAGCCTGATGGTAACTATATTATAAACATGTCCCATTTTCTAAAAGAAATGCACAGGACATTTAATGAGCATGCGCGTGGAATAGAGTGCCTATTTAAAGACTGGCTACTCATAAATTCTCGTCGCTATGGCTTATTGACTGAATTTATGTTTCAATGTCAGATGTGTTATTTCAAAGCAAGTATTTGGTCAGAACCAAATAATTCAGACAATTTAGATATTAATTCAGCCATCGTAGCTGGTACTATTACTGCTGGAATTGGCTTTGCTCAGTTGCAAGAACTGCAAGCAGCCCAGAATATTTCTAGCATATCTGAACCAACTTATATAAAGTATAGAGAGTCGTTAGTTAATGACTTTCAAGAAACAGCCATGAAAAATATGAAAGAGTATGGCGAGGTTGAAAGAAATCTAGCTATTGAAAGAAACGACCTAATAAACGGTATTCCGTACATTACTGTTATAGCAGACGGTAGTTGGATGAAGAGATCGTATGGTAATACATATAATTCTGTGTCCGGTGTTGGGGCAATAATTGGCTACCACACGAGAAAAGTTTTATTTGTGGGTGTGCGCAATAAATTTTGTGCAATATGCGATATGGCTAAGCGTACAGCTACACACGTAAAAGCCCACAAATGTTACAAAAATTTTGACCAAAACGCAAGCTCTACAAGGATGGAGAGCGATGCTATTGCGGAAGGTTTTAATTGCAGTTTAGAAATGCATGGTTTGATATATAAAACTGTTATTGCGGATGGAGACAGCAGTGTATATCAAACTATTCTTGATAACGCACCGTACCAAAAGCAAATGGTGACGGTTAAAAAAATAGAATGCGTCAATCATTTGCTCCGCAATTTATGCAAAAAATTAAAAACTGTAACAGAAATAACTCAGCCACAAATGCGAAGACAGCGTGGCTTTGTACAAATTCGAAATATTGTTCAAAAAATATTTTAAATATTAGAAGAGAGGTAGAAAACCTCGCAACATTACGGCGAAAAGAATTAAAACCGCAGCATTGCAAGGCTATGGAGTTACAAAAAGATATAATTAACATTCCAAGTCATATTTTCGGTGAACACAAGCGATGCAAAGCACTTGGCCAAGAGTGCAAAATAAATGAAACAGAAAAAAATTATGTACCATATTTGAAAGTATATGGTTTGTATGAAAAAGTAGAAAGAGCTATTATATACATAAGCGGTTATTCCGACAGTTTGTTGTTGAACTGCACCAATAATCCTGCAGAATCATTTAATTCCATAATCTGTAAAGAGATTGGTGGTAAACGCATTAATTTCGGCAAACGAGGCTCTTATAATGCAAGAATTGCGGGAGCAGTTGTACAATTTAATACACAACAAGTGCTAACAGAAATACATCGAAACAAATGCGACAATGTTCCGCCCGTTATCGAGAAACTTGAAAACCGACGTAAAATTAAAATTGCAAAAACTAGAGAATACCGTCAAACTGTGGGAAGGCTTAAAAAAATTGAAAAAGAGCCAGGTACTGATGGTTATTATAATCCTCAATCAAAAAAACCAGACCTCCCGTTCGATGTTTTCGAACAACTTCGCGAACATCATGTTGAAGAGTTGTCCGAAAACGCCCAAAAGTGGCGGGAAATTGAAAGTGAAACCAGAAATCAAAATAAATCTGAATTATGGTTAGCACTTAAACGGAAAATGTGAACCGCGTCTAATTTTGGAACTGTATGTCGCATGAGACCGACAACATCTTGCGCAGGAACAGTGAAAACGATTTTATACCCTTCGTTTATAGACACCGCAGCCGTGAAATATGGGCTTGCTATGGAGGAAATAGCGAGAAAAGAATTGGCAACTAATCTGAAAAAAGAGGTGAAACCTTGCGGATTATTCATAGATACAAAAAATCCATGCTTGGGTGCCTCTCCAGATGGCCTTATTGACGACAATGGTGTCGTTGAAATTAAATGTCCTTTATCGGCTGAAAGTTTAACAGCAGAATCAGCGATAGAAACATTGCCCGCTTTAAAGGGTATATTTGATAAAAAAAATCCGAATGAAATAAACCAAAAATATAGATATTTTTATCAAATTCAAGGACAGTTGAACATAACGCAACGAGAATATTGCGTTTTTGCTATATGGACGCCAAAAAGTATGAAGATTACGTATGTAAACAGAGATCATGACTTTTGGGAAAACAAAATGCTCCCTTATTTAATACGCTTTTATTACGACTGTATGTTACCGAAAATTTTAAACAGTCGATATAACAGACATATGTCTATTCGAGATCCGGAATATATAACAGAAGCGAAAAAAGAAGCGGCTGTTAAACAGAGTAGTCGTAAAAGCATAAGGCAACACGCACAAGTTAAAAATACGATCAATAACGATCAAGAAACTTTGTCGTGTTTAAAAGCAAACATTGATACTAAAACGCTTGATTCATGTATGGATCAAGATGATGAATGTATATATATTAATACAATTACAAAACAAATTATATCTGAAGACGATAAGACAAGACGTAAAATAAATTTAGATAAAATTATTATTTCTGTTTCTGTTGTAAGAAAAAACGTCTTGTCCAACGACATGTTAAATGATGAATCGCTAGATTCATTTTTACGTGTTGTGAGAGAAAACTCTGACTTTGAAACTCAAAGTGTGCAGTATCAGTCGTATTCTGATATAATTGAAACTAGTCAGAGCAATAAAAGCTTGCAAATCATTGGTGGGAAAAGTAGTTGCCCCAAAATGTATAATAAATTAGAAGAAATTATGCACTGGCGGTGCATATTTTTTGATGGCGCCAAAATTCATGTATATGATAGTATGCTGAACTATACATATGACACTTTGGCTGCCAAAGAAAAGAATTATATACGTTTACGATATCCTACAATCAGGCAATGCGATATCATATTTGAAAATGTTGATATGCAACCTGATTACGAAAGTTGTGGTATATACGCAGCGGCTTTTGCCACAACGGTTGCTCTAGGAGATAATCCTTGCAAAATAAAATATTCCAAGAACGTATGGGCCATGAGAAATCATTTTATGAAAATAATACAGGACAATAAACTGATACCTTTCCCCATAACAAACTAGTAACATACATACAGTAAACTGCATTTTGCTACGTGTTACTTGATGTTATGAAAAAAAAGTGTAATAAATGAATCACTTTTTACGTTATTACCAAAATAATAGTAAAAGTCTATTCAGATGGTACTGATTTTTATCAGAGGCATACATCAGATATTGATCGTTATTAATAAAATAATACATGCATCTTTTCAGGTAATTGTACTGAAAATTAGAAGCGTCTCTTTTGACGGTACTAAATATTAAAATTATATGTAAAATTAAAACGGAGAGACGAAAATATAATTCTTGGTTGCGTTCTCACGAGACTGGGCGTTGGAGGGGCCCATTTTTCATTTTTCATATTTGAATTAAAAAAGTGAAATACTGGCACTTATTCTATTATTTAATTTGAGTCAAAATAAGTTGCCAATGTCAATTACAAGTGCAAAAATGATTGAAAGTAAATGCATGTCTATGTACGTATTTATATAGTTAGACGTACTGTTACGTTCTGTAACTCCACATCTCCTTTTTCCGACACATGGTTGATAAAGTAGATAATGAAAAGTATACCGAATGTATTGGTATCAAAGGAGAGGGTTCTAAGTTTCCAGAAAAATAATTTTAACCGACGGAATATCCTGAATCGCCAGATGTATAAATAAAAGAAGGAACCTGAAACAATTGTACAACAGATGCGGAATATAAAAATCGAAACGAAAGGATTTGTCAAAATATTCAATAAAGATTAATAGCTCGGAAAGATTTGGAATATCTTAAACTAACAATAAATGCCTGGCGGTACACAAAGGAAATTCGGGAAGAAAAACAATTTAGTAAAATCAAATTTCGCCGTGGATCTTAGGGATTAGAAAACGGAGGCAAGAAGCCTGTAATAATAAAAATGGGATACGCGGGCGGAAACTATAAAAGTCAGGGAGCAATTGCACGCTGCCGATAAAAAGAAGTTATCTAAACATTTTCGAATCTGTTATCTGGAAGCTTAGAAGGGTTAAAACCACGTAGAGGGGAGCTCATAAACATTTTCTCTTGGACCAATAGATATTGGGAACTCCTCACCAAAAATTAGAAACTAAGGGCGAAAACTTAGAAAATTAAGAAAACTGAGAGAAGGGCGACCAATAATTGTGAAGACGGAAAAGTGGAGGAATAAGCCTAACGAATAGAATTAAAATTTTGGATAAGACTAAGAATCTGGCGCTGGTCCTCCCCTTTTCCGAGCTTATAAAACCGAGCGCTTCGACGACGCTCGCTCTCATTCTCAATCCGAACTTCACATCATAGTTTTTTTTTACCATTGTTACCAGAGATTTTAAGAAAGTGTTGGTTTGTGCAACTTTGTGTGGGCAGAAATAAAGTGAGGATTCAAAGAGTCAGTCTACGGAACCTCAAGACAACAAGTAGTAAGTGAAATCATTTATTTTCTCCTAACCCTCCCCTAAAACCAGAAACGGTTCCATTAAATAGATTTTTCTTGCATTAAATTTGAATAAATAAAAATAAAATGAAAATTGAGGGAATGGTCAGGGTGCCGTTCACGCTTTATAATTTCGCTATCTCTCTCTCAAATCCGCCTGTTTTCTTGGGTGCCTCGACCTGCCTAGCGGGCTTCCTTTTGTCGGGGGTTGCGATATGCCGCCAATAAATGGTGACTATCAAAACCTTGACTTGAGTAAGGCCCCATTTGGCTAGAGGAACCAAGGAGACTTAGGGTGACGACGGAGAGATCCGAAAGGAGTTGTGAGACGTGATGCCCAGGCATATTTTCCTCTCCATAATTCATTTACTAACTTAATTCATTAAAATGAAATCCTTTTAGTGGAATCATCGAATTTAAGAACACTCAAGAAAAGCCGGGCTCGCCGTAATCGGCAAATACGGAATTTGAGGAACCTGATTCAGAGTTTCTTTATCCAATATTTATTCGCGGCGGCGCCAGGGGAGATAAGAACCGACCCTCTCCGAAGAAGAGGAGAGAGGTCGTGGTCGCCTCAACCCCCAGCTCCCCCGACTTCACCGGCTCCCGAAGAAGTTTCCCAGAACGTTGAGATATCCAGGGAACTTTCCCCTTCTCCGAATCCGCCGAGCACAAGCGGCAACGCGACCGAACCTGAGCCTGATTCGGAGCAGTTCCGCCCTACGACTCCTTCCTATTCTCCGGACATTTCGATTCATTCTCCAGGAGCTGCACCTAGAGTATGCTCCTCTCCTATTCCGTCCCCGATACCTCATCCTGGGGAGCCTGAGGAGGTCGACTCCTTTGCTGACGACGATACTGTCTTTTGGCAAGAGTCTGACGGCCCAGAGCCTTCCCCCTCCCCCGCCCCGAGTGTGGAGTTCCTCGACGGGCAAGAGGAACCTAGAGCGATCGTAGATCCTCTCCTCGAGCTCCTCCGGAGGACTTGCTCTCTGTGGACGGATCCCGTCCCTGAAAGGGCCTTTACAATAGGCCCTGATTCCTTCGATCCTGAGGAGATCAGGAGAGAGGCCAGTAGGGCATCTCCTGATCAGAACGTCCTCATATTTTATCCCGAGGTGGAACACCCTTTCTTAGCTCCGGTCAGGCTGATTGATCGAGTATTTCCGAGATCGTCAGCTAAGATCTCGGAAATAATTGAAATCGATCTCGATTAATTATTATTATTATAGAATTTTTGTGTTATTTCCCGCGTAATTTGTTAATAAAAAAAAATGTTTTAATTTTAATTTAGTATATTTAATTAAATTTTAATCAGTTTATAACTTCTTGTTTTATTATTAATACTATTAAAATTATATTCCACCATCTCTATTTCGCTTCACTCAGAAGAATAAAAATGTTAAAATTAAATCTTATTAAAATCTGAGTACTGAAATTTTCTTTTTAATGAACCTTTGAGCTCCATTTATTGCGAAAAACACCTCCGGTTCTTTCCCTGGGAACAAGAAGTAAAATTCTTTCTTTCAAAAGAACAAAAATCGCGCTAACTCAAATCTTTTGTCGTTCAAATACATTCCTAGCGCTTAATACGCGTGGCGTTGTCTCCCACCCGTCACGCAAGAATTGGTAGTTGCGTCTCTCTCTCTCTACCCTTTACCTGCTCTCAAACCATTTCCTTAATCATTGAGAAGCGGTAATCCTTCTACTAGAATTATTTCTAAACCTGACGTAACAGTACATAATTATTTTATATTTTACTTGTACATCTATGCACGTATGTACATGAACACGATTTCAACCAATGGGAGTTGATCGAAAATCGTAAAGTGACGCTCTAAACTCGATCGCTTTTACATCGTCGCCGGTTCCTTCACCAAGTTCAGAGACAACTCGAGTGAAAACCCGTCGAAAAAAGAAACTGCTACAAACTCGCGAGTGCAAAGTTCGTATTGCGGTTGAAACGCACGGAGTTTCCGACAGTTCCGACGTGATGTTCATCGCAATAATTATTTTCGAGTCAGTGAACGTTCAGTACGCGTAAATGTAAAGTGCGTGTTCGACGTATCGCGGGTCACTTTATTCGCCGTCCGTTTTGAGCTCCCGATGTCCGCTGTTTTCGCCGACGGGAGTTGATCGGAAACCGCAACGCGACGCTCTGAACTTGATCGTTATTCATCATCGCCGGTTCCTTCATCGAATTCAGAGACGACACGAGTAAAGACCCGTTGAAAGAAAAATAGTGCAACGAGTATCGGGAGTACGAGGGTTATGTTGCTTGTTGCTGTCAAAATGCCCAGAGCTTCCGACGTGAGGTTTGCCGCGATCATTGAGTCAGTGAATATAACAAGAATCAGAAGCATGTAATACGATGGTACTGATTCTAAGAAACATCAGAAGCATCTGTTTAGATGGTACTGAATGTAACAAGAATCAGAAGCATCTGTTTATACGGTACTGATTCTAAGAAAAATCAGAAGCATTTCTTTAAATGGTACTGAATGTTACAAGAATCAAAAGCATGTAATACGATGGTACTGATTCTAAGAAACATCAGAAGCATCTTTTTAGATGGTACTGAATGTAACAAGAATCAGAAGCATCTGTTTATACGGTACTGATTCTAAGAAAAATCAGAAGCATTTCTTTAAATGGTACTGAATGTTACAAGAATCAAAAGCATTAGTATGATAGTACCGATTTTAACAAGAATCAAAAGCATCTGTTATGATGGTACTAATTCTAAAAAAATCAGAAGCATCTAATGCTTTATACGCTTGTACATTTATGTATGTTCACCCTGTATGTGGTAATAGTATAATTACAAATGTTGATATTACCGACTCTGTTGATAATACCAACATTTGTAATTCCTTTATTATTATCCCCGTTTGAGTTCGCGATTCACTTTAGGATCCCCTTAAGCTCAATATATGCGCGAAGCCATGACGATTGTTTAAATTTTAATACGCGATGTATTTTTGTAACGCGAAGATCATAACGCATACATTGCTGCACGTTGCGATAATGAATGATGTAACGTTTTTTATCGCTCAACGTTGCAAGGAGCTTCTCCTGCCGTTTACCGGGTGGCTTATCGCGTGTTGGACAAAACGGTAGGTCAGTGTGCGCATTATGTAAACCTTGAGGATATTCTAAGTCGACCTCGAGAATATAACCAACGGGTAAATCAAGCGGTACGCTCAGTAATCAAAATTACTAGCGTTATCAATCCATTGAAAATCTGCGTAGGGCAATGGCTGGCACATCGCCCAACCATACAAATTATTAACATCATAGTATATCAAATACGATGATGGTTTTGATTGATCATACGACTGCGTGTACTTGTTGTTGGCGTGTGCATATCGATTTGAACATTGACTTAAGCCACCTCGAATATCGCGTTCAACGAACATAACCATATCAATATCTGTAAAAAGTTCAAATGTAATGCCTGTATGTTTCAGCATTGCATCCCACGTAAAACCAGGTAATGTATAATAATACGCTTGGTCAAGCCCATAACTCGTTATACAACTATCTCTAAAATTTTCAAATATATCGGCCAACAACAATACATCAGTTTTTAAATACAGATTACTGTACTCTCCGAGCGATTGAATAGAGAACCGACACCAGATATCAACGGCGTGTGCGTAATCGCTTTCAGATACGGTTTCACCCGTCAATGAACTATAAAATTTTTCACGTGATGGTAAGCATGAGTCGTCCAACCTTTCGATACAGTCAACATATTCATATGGAAAAACGCCTTTGCGTGTTAACAGATTAAAAGTTTCCATCGATAAGTTATGAAATTCACGTCGCGAAATTCGCAGTTTATCAGTATTAAGAAAGGATGCTAATTTATTGAGACTCGTATTTAAAAATTTAAATGAATCAATAAAACGTAACTTTATACAATCATTTTTATCATCTGTAGTACTTTTAACATTTTTTGTAAATGATATATATTTTTCTTTTGTTAGAGGAAGCAACTCTATCGCTCCATCGTACGCTGTTGCAATTTCTTTAATTATAAAATGTGCATCATAACCTGATAAATTATGAAACACGATAGGAATGTAATTTGAATCCATAAAATTTAAGTTACAATTTGAATGTGCAGAGCCTTTGTATCGACCGGTTAAATGACAATGATCGCGTACTCGCGTATCACCGGATGCGAACGGCTTTTCGCATATATGACAGTGTGTTGCTTTATTAAATTTTTCCCACTCGTCTCGTGTGAAATCTGTCATAGGTACAGCGTTTGATTATAATGTCTTTACATCATGCGCTAGGACTCTTAGTTCCTCGGTGAACCGTGCAATACAGTTATTATCACGACGAAACCGATACCACGATAACGTTTCATCGTATGAGCAGCACACATAGTACCCTATGCTAAATGCCTTGTGATGCTGATAGGCATGTGTAGATGTTGTTGAATCATCATTCACCTTTTCCAACGTGCATTTGAGATCGGCGTAGACTATAAATGGAACTCGTTCCTTCCTTCTGTAGTTGCCAAAAGTTAGCCATTTCTCATTATCGGTGAGCAATTTGATAGCACATTCGTTGATATTCATGCACTCGACGCTATGTTTCTCCATCCTGTCACTCGAACTGAAGTATTGTAGACAGCTAAAAAAAACATATGTCTTTAAAAAATTTAATTCAATATAAATTATTATTATTATTATTATTATTATTACTTATATAAATATATATTTACCGATCACAAAAATATTTTCTGTTCTTCGTTTTATTCAGTTGTATGCTTAAGAGGCGAGAAAGATTTTTTATCAGCGCAAAATGTCCCGCATCAGCATTGTCATGTTGCACGTACAGCATATGAATGTGTCTCTCTTTCTTCACATCGGTGAGTCGTATTGGCAGAATTTTCTGTTCTTCAATTCCATATACGTTGATTAAAATGTTGTTGAGTTGTTCAAACTTTTTAATTTGTTTCAATGTTACTGGAAACTCTATACCTTCTAGATTTAATACTGTAGAATAATATGGATATGACAATTCTCGTTCCATGTGTCTTTCAGCTGGATGTAAAACAGCAACAATTGACCATGTAAAACATGCATTATCCGTTGATTGAACATTTATTATCGCTTTTTTCATTTTAATTTTGTGCGGTAATTAAATATAACATCCCGCATGCAATGGATTATATTTATTAATATTTATAATCATATTATGTATATGCGATAACGCCCAGCCGCTATCTCGTTCTTGAAACTCATCCAGCGAAGCAAGAATAGACTGCATGACACGCGACTCATACCACTCTTCTAAATCAGATGTGCTAAAAAATTCACTGTTTCTCGTGTGCACGCTTTTGTTCGTAGTTTTATCACCTGATACAAATTCACCATTAAAAACTGCATTTACTTTTACATTATGATGCTTGCGCATAACATAACGCACATGTTCAAGCACGATTTTTCCAGCATCTTCTAAGAACTGTCGAGGCTCCATATGTTTCACATTGATAACAGCACCAGTCACTATACGATTTTCAAAAGCAGAATCGATTTCGCGCCATTAAAGTTCAGCTTCTTGTCCACTATATCCAGCACCCGCATGAATAAATCGTTGCCGTGTTACATGTTTTAAATTTTCACATCGTGCGATACTAGTAATCAATGATTGTTGTGCGCCAATTGATAACCGCGCTCTTTTATTTCGCCCGTGTTCTTCCAACGACTCGATATACTCGCAACACCGTTGCTCCCATATGTTAAATTCTTTGTGTGAAGTCAATCGTACAGCTTGCTAAAACAACTCTCGCTCTCTAGGATCCATACTGCTTTTATGATTCCAACAGGAATACTAAAATCTCGCGCATATGTTCTGCGACTCTTATACTGCAGTATTTGGTCAACGTTTTCATTTTCATATCTCGAACGTGACGCATATGCATCTCAAAAACGATTCACCACGTGTGCCATGACAATTATGGATTTTTATATGTTTCTTATAAGAGCGCGTTGTTCTCTCGACAATGCCGTGTTGATAGAGATATCTTTACCGTATACTCGTATTAACACGCGCCTTTGATCTCATCTTGAGAACTGACATGTGTTATTGATATCATATGTAACTACTTCGACAGCGCGATCTCATCTCGAAAACAAGAATTTGTCATAGTCTGTTATGACAAATCTAAGATTTTACCTTTTTAGTACGCGTTGTGAGTTTAAATGTCTGAGCTTTCAGCGTACATCTGTGACAATGAATATCAATGTTTTTACATTTTAGCACGTACTGAATCTCTCAATTTCACATCTATATCGCTGTAATCTCATTCTCAAGAAACAGATACATTGTAGTCTGTTATGGTAAATCTAAAATTTTACCTCTTTAGCATTTGGCGGGAGTTTATTGCCCTCAATGCACAATTGTGACAATGAATATCAATGTTTTTACATTTTAGCACGTACTGAATCTCTCAGTTTCACATCTATATCGCTTTAATCTCACTCTTGAAAAACAGATACATCGTAGCCTGTTATGACAAATCAAAAATTTTACCTCTTTAGCATTTGGCGGGAGTTCATTGCCTGCGCTCTCAGCGTACATCTGTGGTAATAAATATCAATGTTTTACATTTGAGCACGTACTAAATCTCTCAGTTTCATATATATCGCTGTAATCTCATTCTTGAGAAACAGATACATCGTAGCCTGTTATAATAAATCTAAAATTTTACCTCTTTAGTGTTACGTCTCCGACTCCGCGTCTCTTTTTTTCGACATATATTGAAATTTTAGTTAAGGGGAAGGTAGACCGTAGTCCATTGTAACACAAAAAAAAGGAACTTCAGAGCCTTTCAGAAGATAATTCATAAGACGTCAACATATTCCGGGACAATTTGTTGCGTGAAAGCATAAAAAACATGCAACAAATTGTAAACGGGCGCCAACGAAAAGTCAGACAAAGAATTTGTCTAGACATAATACAAAAAATCAAAACCTAAGGGGTTCATAAATATTTCAACTTTGATAACCTGTCGGTCACAGGAAAAGAAAAAATAACTTTTTCTTAAAATTGTAATTGCGTATAGATCCTGAGCTTTAGAAAAACCAAGGGCGCGAGAGGCCCGTAATTACCGGAGTATGTGGTGCAGACAAAGGCAATAAAGTCAGGTAACCATACGTCATATGGAAGGTAAAAGTTTCCCCACCATCCCTCGATGGAAACGATAGTAAAATTCTGGAAGGCTCGGAAGGGATAACTCGTTGAAGCGGGGGTGCTTCGTAGGCATATTATTTTCTTAAAACCAATGGATTTCGGGAACTCCTCACCAGAATTTAGAAACTAAGGGCGAAAACTTAAAAGTTTAAGAAATAGAGAAGGGATGAAATGCGAATGCCCAATAATTTTGAGATAGGAAAAGTGGAGGAACAAGCTCTGCAAATGAAAGATTAGAATTTCGGAAAAGTGAAAATTCGGGAAGAGTCCTCCCCTTTTCCGAGCTTATAAAATCTTGTACTTTGGCGGAGCACGCTCTCTTGCATCTCAGCTACAGCCGATACAGTTTATTTGAAATTGACGTGAGTGTCAGACAGTGCAAGACGAAGCATCTAGTGCAGAAGAAGCATTTAGAAGATCGCCTGAAAAGTAAGTCTCAACGTTTCATAATGTATTCCCGCGAAATTCGATTCCACTAAATGTATTTTCTAAACCAATTGTTTCCTAAGTATAATCAAAGAGAGAAGGAAATGTCTGAGTCGAGGTTCCGCGGTTTTGATTCTGTTCGGTTGTTCCTGTGATCTGTTAAATGTGTGAGAATGCCTGCTTCCGGATATTGGCCAGGATACGCTGTCGAATAACCAGCAATTTTCAATGGTTTACGCCGCGAAATACTGTTGGAAGTTTGGCGACTGTCCACGGCTAAAGAATCGGCAAGCGATTCTCGCCAAAAATAGATTACGTGGATTCACTCATGGACGTGTCGAGGCCTTCGGAAATCGTCGGTGACGAATGTCCTTCGCTCCATTCTTTGTTAAACCTTGCAAATTTCTGTTGAATCAAATTAAAAATAAAATTATAAATTTTAGTGGAATCTTTTAATAAGAAAACTCTCAAGAAAAGCCGAGCGCGAAGGAATAAACAGATCAAGAATCTAAGGGAGCTGGTCCGCCGCTTCTTTATCCAGTACTTGCTCGCGGCGGCACCAAGCGAAGAGGTGTTCGTTTCTCCTGCGCGCAACGAAGAGAGACCGTGGTCCCCTCGTCCGGGCCCTCCGCCACCGTCACCTGTCCACGGAGACCCGGAACCCTTGTACGGATATATCCCGCAAGAGGAGATCCCAAGCGTCCCATGCGAAAATTCGGCCGCCGATATCAACCTCTCGAGCCAGTCCACGGAGCCGGGATCGGAACAATTCCGCCCCACGACTCCATCGTACACTTCGAATTCGTCCCTCATCTCCGAACCACGTTTTCCCGGAGGTGAGCCAAGAGCCTGTTCCTCTCCTCTCTCACCACCTCTTTTTCCGTTTGAACTTGAGGAAGCCGACTCTCTGGGCGAAGATGAATCCATCTTTCTCCCAGAAGTAGACTTCCCCGATCAACCTCCATCTCCCGTCCCGAGTATCGAGGTTCTCGAGGAGCATCCGGAACCGAGAGAGGTTATAGACCCTCTCCTGGAGCTCCTATTCAGGCCCTGTACTCCGTGGACAGATCCTGTTCCGGAAAGGGCCTTCTCTATCGGCCCTAACCACTTTGAGCCGGAAGAGATCAGGAGGCAGGCAGCTCGGTCTGCTCCTGATTCTCATTTCTTTATTTATTATCCCGGGGTGGAATTTCCTTTCCTGGCCCCGATGCGACTTATCGATCTAGTATTTCCGAGATTCACAGCGAGGGTGGTGGAAATAGATGAAATTACCTTGGACTAACTCATACAAATACACACACGCACACACACACACATACACATTTTGTAAATACTCTCTCGTTTTCCGAAATGCTAAATTTATACTTATTCATCCGGTTACACCCTTTTTCATATTATTTAATTTTTACTGTAAAAACATTGACGTTATTTTTATATTTAAAACGATCTGATTAAATTTTCTAAATTGTCACTCTGTCATTTATCGATCAATTTTTATTTTGTAATTCAAATCGTTATACTTAGAATTAAAATTGTTATTTTTGCGTTATTGAAATCATGATTTAATTATTTTATTATTACCCTGAATTATCCTACTTAAGCGAACAATCACGCCTGGTTCTATCCCAGAGAATAAGGATTCATTTCCTTTCTCTAAAAAGGAACCACTTACGCGCTCAATCGGAATCCGAGATATTAAAATAAATAATCTGCGCCTAAAATTGTGAAGATTCGAATCTCGAATCTCACGTAAATTCGGTGGTACGTCACTTTTCTACCTTACCGTCAAATTCCATTCCCGAGGATTCCTTCCAATTAATTAATTAAATAAAATTAACCTTCTTGACGTAACATTAGCATTTGGCGGGAGTTTATTGTCCACGCCTTCAATGCACATCTGTGGTATTGAATATCAATGTTTTACATTTTAGCACGCGTTAAATGATCAAGAGACGCGGTAGTGTCTCGCGTCAAGTGGATGAACTGTCTTGACTACCGCTATCTTTTACGCGAAAAATCGTACTGGTACCATTTGATGTATTTTTTTTTTCTATTTTACGTTTATCCGATTTTTTTTTATGTTTATTCGATAGATCATGGTCGACTTTATTAATAAATATATTTTTTTTTCTTTTACGCGTTTACGAGATATTTCATTTTGAAAATTGTTTGGGCTGATTTTTTAATGTTATGGTCATCGTCGAATTTGTACTTTTCTATTTTTTGCCAATAGATGGAGCTAGTTTATATAATCAATAAATCAATAATTTCATAAAATTAATATTTTATATTCAAAAATTAATATTAAAAAAAATTTTTTTTTTATTAGATGGTGAGAGAGAGAGAGAGAGAGAGAGAGAGAGAGAGAGAGAGAGAGAGAGAGAGAGAGAGAGGGAGAGAGGGAGAGATGGAGAGAGGGAGAGAGGAAGAGAGGGAGAGAGGGAGAGAGGGAGAGAGGAAGAGAGGGAGAGAGGGAGAGAGGGAAAGAGGAAGAGAGGGAGAGAGGGAAAGAGGGAGAGAGGGAGAGATAGAGAGAGGGAGAGAGGAAGAGAGGGAGAGAGGGAGAGGGGGAGAGAGGGAGCTTTTTAATATCTTAAAAAATCAATATTTAATAATTTAAAATTAATATTTATTTTTAACTTTTTTTTAATTAATAGATGGTGTGAGAGATTGAGAGAGAGAGAAAGATGGAGTGAGCGAGTGAGAGAGAGCGAAAGAGAGGGAGATATTATAATTAATAATTAATAATTTTTTTTTAATAGATGGTGTGTGTGTGTGTGTGTGTGTGTGTGTGTGTGTGTGTGTGTGTGTGTGTGTGTGTGTGTGTGTGTGTGTGTGTGTGTGTGTGTGTGTGTGTGTGTGTGTGTGTGTGTGTGTGTGTGTGTGTGTGTGTGTGTGTGTGTGTGTGTGTGTGTGTGTGTGTGTCAAAAAATCAATATATTGATTTTTTGACACACACACACTCCCTCTTCAAAAATAATATTTTTTTAAACTTTTTTTTAATAAATGGTGAGAGATAGATTGCGAGATAGATTGAGAGAGAGAGGGGAGAGAGAGAGAGAGAGAGAGAGAGAGAGAATTTTTAAAAAAAAAGATAATATTAAAATAAAAAAAAAGTGATATATATAAAAAAAACTTTTTTTAAAAAAAGAAGAAAAAACGTCGAGTGAACGAACTGAATGACAAAGAAAATTAAAAAAAAAAAAAAAAGAGATAATATCAGAAAAAAACGTCAAGTAAGAAAATGAATAATTACAAAATTAAAAAAAAAAAGTTTAAAAAAAAACTTGACGCTGCGTTCAAAATATTTTAAATAAAAAAAGAAAAAAAAAAGTCAACGAAAAGTTTTTTTTAAACTTTTTATTTCTTACATTTTGTAATTATTCATTGTTTTACTTGACGTTTTTTTCTGATATCATTTCTTTTTTTTTTTTTTTTAATTTTCTTTGTCATTCAGTTCGTTCACTTGACGTTTTTTTTCTTTTTTTTAAAAAAAGTTTTTTTTATATATTACATTTTACCACGTGTTTGATAATCGTGCTGTGATATTGTGGAGGGCTCTTACGTTCACATTTATGACGTCGCAATCTCACCCCGAGAAAAGATGTTTTCATATAAGGTATTGCGATTTGTAAAAGCCCCCGCTACTTACAAAATTTATACTATGCTCAGTGGTGGGAGTAGTATAAATACATTAGGTCTCTTTATTAATTCTATTAGATGATTTTAAACCATTAAACTTTCATTGCGACTATAATGGAGTGGTCTGATGAATCTTCGTCTTCATCTGTTGAAGTGGTACTTGAAGCATCGTCAGAGTCCGACGCCTCCCCATTGCCTAACGATAGTAATTACGCGAGTGACCAAAGTGACGATCTGACAATTCATATTTCCCGAGAATTGGATTCAGCGCATATTCGAGCACTTACTTCGAGCACGAAGCATTGCATGATATATGTGTATTATTGTACACCTAGTGCAGCTATTGCCGTTTGCACGGAGTGTATGATCGCATTTTCTGATTTGGGAGGACCTATGACTTATTCATGGACATGAGATCAATTCACACAACGCGTTATACAGGGTGTTTGAAATAAGGTTTCCTTCCCGGTAACTGTAGATAGATATCGGAAATCAGTCAGATATCATTTAGTGAAATTCGTAACCGTTACCGAGTAAGAAATTACTGAATTTTGACGAATTAGCGCGGAGCACATAATAAGTCGGGCGCGGCAGGTGAGAGCGGGTAGGCCTTAGGGAGAGAACGGGGGTGAAACGCCGCGCGACAATTGTCTATCACACCACGCGTTGACTCCTCCCACCCCCACCCCACACCGTCGCGCGGCGTTTCACCCCCGTTCTCTCCCTAAGGCCCACCCGCTCTCACCTGCCGCGCCCGACTTATTATGTGCTCCGCGCTAATTCGTCAAAATTCAGTAATTTCTTACTCGGTAACGGTTACGAATTTCACTAAATGATATCTGACTTTTCGATTTGTATTCCCGATATCTATCTACAGTTACCGGGAAGGAAACCTTATTTCAAACACCCTGTATAGCAGATCGTGCTCCAATTGCAATAAACCAATGTATTTAATATTTCCGTGCAACATATGTCCTGTTTGCACTGTTTCACAATAAAAACTGTGCTTGTGATATACAAAAAACTATGGATTCTTTACCAAATGAGGACAATTCGTTTTATAGATGTAGCGATGAGGATGATGAAGCTGACGAACTTTTCAAAGTGATAAATACAAACTTTACACAGCTTAAACCTCAAGGATCCATCAATCGTTTTCTACGAAATCGTGAACTAGGTGTCCGCGGTACCTGTGAACCGATTGTGAGACGATCTTCGATTGATATGCATCACAGTTATCGTGAGTGGCCGCAGCATATAGTGAAACGCAAACTTTGTTCTCTTCGCGGCATACGTGATAATGTTTCGGATTTCTTCGAGTCATCGAAATTACGAAGATTTCTACAATCGGGTCGATTTGATGACTTAGCGATTAATCAAAGAGCCGCGTTACGACATAGACTTTGCTCCGTTGACGATCTAATACTTGGTCTAAAACTTGCTATTCAACGTTGTATCGGCCGCAAAATGGACTTGCCTCCATATATAAGTTACTATCATCCAGTGAACTGTTATATGTGGTGTGACGTGGCGGCTTTGGCTGCTTCGTCGCAGCTCCCCGCGGCCGTCACAAACGCAGCGGCGTTAGACGAACCGCAATAGCGTAGAAAGCGGAGGGAGGTGCGGGAATCTCCGGAAGGTTCGTGTTTGGTTTTAAGGCGGTAATTAACGATCGCGATGCTGGATTTTGTTGTTACCGTATGTTGCCGAGATTGCCGACTGTCCTTGCCGCGAGAGGAGCGGGCCATAGGCAGAGGCGCAAACTTGCGGAAGAAGGGGTGACCGGATACGGGCCCGGATGGGAGGCCACCCATCCCTAGAACCGTGGAGGAGGCTTGTCGCCTACACGTTTCAACGCCGAAAACCACCTGCGGGAGAATTATTGCGGCAACGGACTATCCGAAACCCGCGCCAACCGGCTAGTACCGATAGAGCTCTGTGAGGGCAGCGGCTTACGCGGGAAATCGGCAACGAAGCGCGGAAAAATCCGCGAGGCGCGAGAGTGGGGATACGCCGGGCCTCGTGCCGAAAATTCGCGCGGTCCTCGCTCTCTTCCGTGTAGACCGGCGTACTAAGCGGGCGATAGACGAGACACCCCGAGCGATAGAGAGAGTTAGCGACCGAGTGAGATCGAGAGCGAGCGAGAGAGAACGACGGAGCGAGAGAACCTGCGGGAGCGAGCGAGGACGAGACCGAGGGGAGATCGCAAGAAGCCCAGGCGAAATTTCATCGGTGAGATCTTCCACCCGCACTGCGGAATTGTTATATTGTACGGCCCACTGCCTCCCGGGGAGACCGACGCGGCTTTAGACGATACCCGGCCACGTAGAACGGGCACGCGGGCCCGTTAGTTTTTCTCGGTGGATCTTTGTCGCGAGGCAAGGACGTAGCGTTAGAGGGTGGCCGTCGACGGGCGTTTAAAGGCCGGTGTCTGGACCCCGCGAAAAACACCGGGACGGTTTGTGCGCGCTAAGAGATTCTAGCGGTTGTAAAGCATTCGTAGGTCGGGTCCGCACGGAGAGCCCTCGGCCGCGACCGAGGCCGGGAAAAATCTACCGCGATTTCGTTAACGACAGGCGAGCTTTCGCGTATATTCTTTCGTGTCGTGGTGTCCCGTGGAGGCACGTCGCGTGCGAGGGAGACGCGTGGCCGGCAACCAAAATAGTCAGGGCCGACGCGAGAGATTGGGAGAACAAGGTTCACGGGGGACCCTCGTGGCAATCTAACAGAGGTTCGAACTAAAGCCTCGATCTAGGTGATCGCACATAGATCGAGCCCGCGTACGATTATGAAAATTTTGTTATTTTTTTTGTTACTCGTCATATTTGTCTCGTTCCGTTGAGTGTTAATAAACGGACTGAAAATTGTATTCGCTTTGTTCGCGTATCTATTATGTTGTGCTGTCGTTTCCGTTGGTCCGAGAAATTCCGTCTGTGATACCCCGCCCCTCTCCGTTCGGATAAGCTAGCCCCCGCGCGTGACGGCGGTTCGAGTTCGGTATTAATTGTCGAGGAACGGATAACCGATCCGGGATACAAATCGGCGCGGCTGAGCCCGTGCCTGGCGCCCAAAATTGTATTCGTGTGAGATCCCGCCGTCCCGCGCCGGAATACGGCCGAGGCACCGCGACCCTTCCTCCCTCCCTACCCCTCGTGTCACGACGGTGCACGGATTTTCGTCCGTGCACGGCCGTCTCTTTTTGATCGCGACTCTCTCCCTCGCGGACGAGGGAAGAAATCGTGACAGTGGGTGGATACATTTCTGGATCGATATCAAATGCTTGATCCTTGCTTCACCATAAACATTTCACTTGGTAATGGGTTGTGTGGTAAAATTTTTTTATGCAATTCAAACCATTGGACTTTTGCGCGAAATTTATCTGACAACTGTGATGCTGTTACCGCGCTTTAATTGCTACGTCGCACATGCACCCATGATCAGGTTGCATGTAATATATGTGTGGACAGCCTCAACGATACTGAGGAAGAGATGACCTCAGTTAATGACATTTTTTTTTTAAATTAGTGACGCATATAACTGTGGTGGGAATTTTAGTATAAAAGTCGCATATTCTCGACGTGTCGTTATCAGTTTGCGAACTTTCATGCACGAACTCTATTGTCTCGAAGATACTGCTGCAACCATGAATTTTTACACTCCAGTACCAAGCACGTTGGCCGGGAACATGAAGTAAGTATTGTATATTGTATTGTGATAAAAAAATCTGTTTTTTTCTTTTATTTATTTATTGTATTTTCTATTTAGTTTGGCCACACCGCAGTATACGCACCGTATTCTGGGGAGGAGATTTGCTTTAACGCCTACTGCATACAAGTATTTGGACATTGGTATCAACGCTGGACTTGTATCACATGTGGAATTACTTCTTGGCGATACCAAGGGAAATACTATGCTGCTACCGCATGCTACATGGACAGCGTTGATGGAAAAACGTGAGGCCGTTAAGCTCTTTGTTCAACAACCGTCTGCGGCACCACCACTGTTCATTCGCAATTTAACTTTAACAATTGTAAATATTACTACTAGTGACACTATAATCAAATTATCGTTAGGAGATATACATTTATATATAAAACAGCAAACTGTATTATTTCTATTTGACATTAATCATTGCGTTGAGCATGTTTATTTCTCTCTTTCACAAACTGTAGACGCTGTTAGTGAAACATTTAAATATTTTGTATCTAGTTTACGACGCGATGCTATTACCAATAAAGGTGATGCGATTAAATTGTTATATGACATTTATGATAAAAATGTGCTCATTGATTGTGAACTCATTACGTTTGTTATCGATCGTATTGTTTTTGAGGCGTCAAATACTGTATTTTGTCATTAATTTCATTAAAAATGTATATGTTACATACTTTACTTTTGTTATAATTTATTTCATCTTGCTCTTATCTTCCGAGAAGCCACGGGCTTTTATAGTTGCTATCAGTACGTGATTAATAAAAAAAATCTTACGTTGCGTTCTCGGGATGCTCGTTGTATGAAGGTACGTAACAGATCTTCATCGCATGGTTGCATTACCTGCGTGATAGATATCTTTCATTATATATTATTATTATTATTTATTATATTATTAGAATTTCTTTTATATTGTATCTCTTTTTTTAAGCATATTACTA
This sequence comes from Cardiocondyla obscurior, assembly GCF_019399895.1. Classification (NCBI taxonomy): domain Eukaryota; kingdom Metazoa; phylum Arthropoda; class Insecta; order Hymenoptera; family Formicidae; genus Cardiocondyla; species Cardiocondyla obscurior. Next base: position 2,999,602 of record NC_091884.1, on the reverse strand, counting down.
GTACTTCTTTTTGTTACAAATATACTTATACTAAAACACATTACTTAGGCGTACCACGTCTTTGTCATCGACTAAAGTTGTATGCAACAGATCTTCTTCTTTGAACGGTTACATTACCTGCGCATGAGATAAAAAATTTCTTACATTACATTCTCGGATGGGTTATGACTCTGAAATACCCCCACATATTTTTTTTAGCCCTTTGTCTTTGAGCCCGCAGCCGTCAGTAGCTTCTGACATTTTAAACAGTGACAATGGAGCCGATGGATGTAGAATTTGAAGTGTCCGAAAAGTGTAGAGCCCCGGTTTGTCGTGCTATGTTAATAAACTGCTTGCGTCAGCGCGAATTGGGGTTCACCACCCCGCTGAACACGGCGCGGGTGTGGTGCCCCAAACATCAACAAATTATCGGTTCAGCGTCGTGGGACTTTATGCAACACAACCCGGTGTACGAGGAGAAGCGCATAATTATGACTAAGCTTTACCTGTGCACCGGGTCTATCGGCACAACAACAGTTACCGCGCCGAAGCCGTCGGATAGAGAAAGCTATCCGGCAGCTAAGAGGCGCAGGCTTCATTAAATGTAAGTGCGCGTGTGTATGATAAGATGCGTCGTTTTCGCATCTTCTCATACACATTTTATTACTAATATGCAGTGAAGAGAAGGAGGTGAGAGGAGGGAGGAGGAGGAGGAAGGAGGAGGAAGGAGGAGAAGAGGAGGAGAGGAGAAGGAGACTGTATATAATGGTAATATTAAAAATTGAATAAATGTGTGCATGAGTGTGTGTGAGAACGCGTGTCAGGAGATATGAGGTGTCAACGCCTGGTCCGCGATCTGATACTTCTTATCTCCTCACACGTGTTCGTCAGTACGTGTCGAGACCGCGTTTTTGTCAGTACGTTTCGAGACCGCGATTTTTTGTCAGTACGCGTTGAGACCGCGTAAGAGTAGCATTCGCGATTTTATTTTTTGTGTCGTCAATATTCATTTGCGGTGGAGTTTTTAGTGCGGTATAGCCGCTTCACGGCGAGTCCCACACTACCCAGAAAAATCGGGCTTTGGGTGTGCGTAAGTTGCATTTTCTCCATCCACGGAAAACAAAAAAAAAAAAATCGTGAGATGAATAACACTCGCAGTGACGTGCGATGTGTTATCTTCTTCTCACAGCATTTCATGCAGTTCATCGCCACATCTCTTACCTTCAAGATGATAACGTTCGCGTAACTCGACACGTACGTGGAGAACGTATGACGCATTGCATCTGACGCATTGTTACCCCTTTCCCTCTTCTCCTGGTAACACAAACGTGGGGTGCTTCCTCCCCTTATGATAACAAGTGCCTTGATAACAAGTGCACTGATAACAAGTGCACTGAAATCAGGTGCACTGATAACAGGTGCACCGATAACAAGTGCACTGACAACACGGGTTACCTTCCGACCCCGCGCCCCCCCTCGGCGCTCTCGGAGTAGAACCCGTGTTTATTTGCTACTTCCATCCAACGGTGGGGACAATTTTAAGATGCGTTCGGCGTGCGCGAAATACGGGTTTTGTCAGTGTGCAGAGACAACATTTAGTGCAGTTTGATCGCGGTGTTCGTCGGAACATTAATCGTGAGGAAGAAATTCTAAACGAGTTCGAAAATGATCCGACAAATAGTGTGCGGTGCGTTGCTGAAATTGTGGGTGTATCAAGACGATTAGTGCACCGCGTGATACAAGAAGATGGAGTGCACCTGTATTATTACCAACGGGTGCAACATTTTCTCCCACGGGACCAGATGCAACGCGCAATTTTTTGTCAAAGTATTTATATTTTTTCATTTTTTAAAACACATTGTTTTGACAAAATACATGAAAAAGCGAATAAAACGATCGACGCGCAAACTCTTTTGTTAAATCTAATTCGAGCAATTTGCTGTTTTATTATCAGAATCGTGAATCTTGCAAGCAACTTGATCGTTTTTATTTAATTTGAAGAAACATTAAATCTTGTTAGACAAGCAGGTCGATGTAATCGTTATGTACGTACACAATCGACGCGACAACATTTAGTCAACCTGCTTGACTCTAAATACGTTGAGAACGCGTATACATACATTTGTCTAACAAATACATATGTATGTATACTTTGTTATAACTGATACTTATAATCAATTTAATTTCTCAATTAATAATATTTAATAATGTATGTTGACAGTCTTTCTAGCTCAATGTCGTCAAGATGAGACGTTTCCTGACCGTATTTTATAAAGCGACGAGGCAATTTTTACGCCAAATAGAATTTTTAATTCTAAAAATTTCATAATGTGGCAATACCAAAATTCACACGCTGTCCGTCAGTGTGTCTTCCAATTTAAATGGAAGTTGAACGTCTGGGCAGGAATAATTGGCAATAGAGTAGTAAGTATTTTTCTTACATAAAAATTATAATAAAAAACAAAATTTTAAATATTTGTATTATTAATTTGCAGATTGGTCCATACTTTTTGCCTCCGCGCCTCGATGGGAAGAGATACGCGCAATTTTTGGAAAATCACCTTCCAATTTTGTTAGAGGAGCTTCCTCTACAAATGCGGCAGACGATGATTTTCCAGCACGACGGAGCACCACCGCACTATTCACGTCGCGCGCGAATGGTCTTGGATCGACACTTTCTAGATCGGTGGATAAGCCGAAATGGTCCAATTTCTTGGCCAGCAAAATCTCCAGATCTTAATGTCCTTGATTATTTTGTGTGGGGGTACATAAAAAATCGAATGGAGAAAGTGCGCGGTCGTAATGTAGAGGAGGAACGCGAAAACATCGTAGCGGCCTTCAATACCATTACGCCGAACATAGCATATCCAGTACTCGACAAATCATCTAGAGAGCACAGCTATGCATACAAGAACAGGGCAATCATTTCGAGCAGCTGATGCATTAATTTTTAACAGTGGATTAGGCCTATTGGGAACACCACTAAAAAAATTGCGCCAAGCTATCTACCTCGCGAGGTGGTGTGGAAACAATAGCGTTTTCATACCGCAATACAATTTTCTTCGCGCATTGCTCGATGTTTCAATAAATAGTACAGCGTAAACTGTGATTTCAGACAACCAAACCTCTTCCCTCACCATGCGTCGTCGCTTTTCTTACCCGCGCGCCGTCCTCCGACTCGCCTAAAAACCGAACCGCTCAATCTATGATTTTTGTAAAGTTGCGTGGGATGGGCCGTACTACCAGCGTCTCAGTAGCTTTCAGCGGCGCGTTCTTACTTGCACGGGGAGCATCAAATCTGTTGTAACCCGACCCTGGCAACGAGAGGGCCGCGTCCGCGAAAGCGCAGGCTGGGTTAACAGCCGGCGTCAATCAGATCTTCCTTTTCTTTTACCAATTTTACACTCTTCTGTCTTCTTTTACATTTTTCTCTTACTTTATTTATCCGGCAAATAAAAAAAAAAAAAAAACCACGGCTTATCTCCTAGACGCATTCTTATTTCTACCTTATTCTTTCTTATCAGTCTTTCATCTTCTTTTAATTTCTCTTCTTTCTTGTCCTTCCCTGCAAATAACTTACTTCCTACTTATCGCTTTTCTTACTTTCTCTAAACGCCGCTTAGCACACCAGAGAGAGAGAGAGAGAGAGAGAGAGAGAGAGAGAGAGAGAGAGAGAGACCCATACGTTACACTCACACCGCCAAAGATCATTCTCTTACTCTACTTCCCATTCATTCTCATAGACCCCCGCTTCCGACGCTTTTACATCTTCATAGTCTACCTCATTTATTCTTTTATTCTCTCCTATTCCTTCCCTTACCCTTTCCAGTATTCTTAACCATTCCTCCCCATTTCCCTCCCCTCCCAATACATCTCCAACTGCCTCCTCCCAACTCCTCCCGTCCCCTCAGTTTACACACTGCTCCCAAACATGTTTCCACGTTTCCTCCTCATCCAAACACATCCTACACATTTTTTTATCTATTTCCTCTTAGTATCTATTTTCTCTCATATCATCTCCCACTCTAAAACTCCCCACCCTTTGCCATTTCTCCTCCTTCCATCCCTTCTTTAAATATTCCGGTACTCCTTCCTCCTTTATTTCTCCATAATCCTTATTAAATTTCCCCATTCTTATTTTTTTCCATCTCTCCTTTCTTTGCAATTCTTTATCTTTTACCACCATCTCTTAACCTCTCAGTCCCTCTTCTTCTCTTCTTTCTTCTATCCTCTCTAGCGTCCACCCTAATCTTTTAAAAAATACCTCCCTTTCTTTTTCCCATTTTCTACTTGTTTTTCCTTCCCTCGCTCTCTCTTTCATTTCTTCCCAACATCCTCTTGCTAAAACTCCCCCTCTTCCTTCTTCCAATCTTTTCTCATACTTTCAAGCTTTCATTCCCGCTTTTCCAGACAACTTTTCTCTCTGAAATTTTTCTCTCATTATATACCCCGGCACACTTCTACTTACTCCCATAATCCATCTCAAATACCTCTCATAAATCATTTCAATCTTTTCCTTTTTCTTCCACCCCCATATCTCCATCCCATAGCTCATTACTGTCCATACAAGCCTGTCAAACAGCCATAATCTTCTGCCCCAATCTTTTCCAATTTTCTTTTTGCCAATATTCCATATTTATCCCATCACTCTTGCTGCTTTTTTTACTCTTTCCTTCACGTGCTCTTTCTGATCTCCATTCCTTGTCATCACATATCCCAAATAATTAAATCTTTTAACCTCCTCTATTTCTTTACCCTTCCATACCCACTTTACCCTTTTCCATCTCCTTCCCTTTTTTCGGCACTTCATCACCTTTGTCTTGTCCACATTTACCTCCAATCCCTTTTCTTCCACATATTCCTTTAATGTCTTCAGCATTCCCTTCATTCCTGCTTCCGTTTCTGCAATCAGTGCAATGTCATCTGCGACTACGCCAGCGAGTACACCCTCCTGCCCTATATCTTAGTTCCACCCCATCCGCCCTTTTCCAATTCTTCGTCCAAGTTTGCCAGCAGGATCGTGAACAAGCTCGGGCTCAGCGGACATCCCTGCTTCACCCCTTTCACCGTCCAAAATTTTTTCTCTTCCTCTTTCTTTACTCTAACTTTGCTACTCGTCTCCTCCAGTATCTCTTCGCACCTTTTTACTAACCCTTCTCATATCCCCCTCTTTCTCATTGCTTCCACCAATTTTCTTCTGTCCACAGAATCGAAGGCTGCCTTTATATCAATGAAAGCTATTACTAGCTTTCCCTCCTTTCCCTCTATTCTTCTATTTATCAGCTGGTTTAAAACATAAATTTGATCCAACGTCCCCATGTATCTCCTGAATCCTGCCTGACTCTGTGGAACTATTTTTTTCTCTTCCACTTCTCTTATTCTTCCCTCCAAAACCGACGCATACACTTTATACCCTGTTTAAGTCAGTGTCACCCCTCTGTATTCTTCCACTTTTTCTTCTTTTCCTTTCTTTAAGACTGGCACAACTATCCCTTCCCTCCACTCTTCTGGAAACCCTTCCCCTTTCCACACCCTTTTGCATAATTCCCATAACTCTTCTTTCACCTCCTCTCCCCCTTCTCTCCATATCTCATTTTCAATGTCGTTACTCCCTGCTGCCTTTCCTTTTTTCAGCTTTTTTATTACCTTTTCAAACTCCTCTTTTTCCATCTCCTTTTCCTCATCTTTCTCCTTACTTCCTCTACTTCCCTCCCACTCTCTACTCCACTCCTCCCAATACCCCCCTGAAGTATTCTTCCCATTTTCATATTTCTATCTACTCATCCAGCCCCCTCCTTCCCTTCCGTCCTTTGTTTACTATTTTTCATACATCTCCTTCTGTCTTTGCCTGCTCCACCTCCTTTTCCCATTTCCTTTTCTCCTTCTCTTTCTTTCTGTCACATAGCTTCTTATACTCCTTCTTACTTTTCTTATACTCATTTTCACTCCCTCCACCCTCTCTCCATTTTTTCAGTTCCTTTTTAACTTTTCTTTTACTCCTTCTGCATTCTTCGTCCCACCAATCGTCTACCGCTTTTTCCTTCTTTTCCCCTTTCTTATTATTCACTTCTCTTCTTACTTCATTTTTTACTTCTCTTATCCATTCACTCAGATCATTCTATTTTCCCTCTTTTTTCTTCTCTCCTTCTTTCTTTCTTCTAAACCCTTCCTCAAACAGATTCTTCTCTTTTTCATTCCATTTTAACCTTCCCCTTCTTTCTTTATTCTTATTCCATTTCCTTTTCTGCCCCCCTCCCTTCACCATTACTACTATCGGGTGGTGGTTTGAATCTACTTCTCCTTCCACTTTCATCTTCTTAATTCTTTTTTTTGTCTCTCCATTGCAAATCACATAATCAATCACTCTTTCCCTTCTACCCCCTGTATATGTCCACTCTCCTTCTTCATCCCCCTTTACACATCCGTTTAAAATTCCCCACCTCTCCTCTTCCAACATTTTACATAATTTTCTACCCTCCCCCGTTATCTTTTTATCTTTTGATCTTCTTTTCTTCTCCTCTCCCTCTTCCTCCACAAATTTATCCCAAATTCCTCCCTCCTCTCCCGTCCTCACATTAAAGTCTCCTCCTATCAGATAATTACATCTTTCCTCTTTCTCCTCCATCCATCCTTTCATCATTTCCGCTACCACCTCCATATTATCACTAATATAAACTCTTCTTATTTTCCATTTCACCCTTCTCCAGTTTATCTTTATACCCAATACCCCCTTTATCTCCTCCATTTCTCTTTCTGTTTCCCCTTCAAACTCCTTCCACCATCCCATTATCATTCCCCCCATTGCTCTTCCCTTCCTATTCTTTTTCTTTGCTTCTTCCCATATCCATTTGTATCTTTTTGGTAGCTTCCCCTTGATCCTTCTCCTTCCTTTTTCCTGCAGCCATGTCTCACACATAAAAATCACATCCCACTGCTCTAATTTTTTCCAAAAATCTTTATCCTTATTTTCCACCCCCGCCACGTTCCAAAAACCTCATTGCACTTTCCTTTTTTCTTTTCTTCATTTTTACTTCTCTTTTCTTTCCTTCTTCTTCCTCCTTTTCTCCTTCCATACTTCTTCCACTACCCATTCCACTTTCTTCCCCTTCTCTTTTTCCGCCTTTCTCTAAAAACTCATGTTACTTTTATCCACCATTATCTTTTTTTGTCCTTTTCTTCCTCTTTTTCCCTGGTCTTTACTTCCGTTCATTTTCTCAACTCATTTTTTATTTCGTTCGAGGGGGACACAAAGAGCGGAAAGAACAAAGAGCAATATAAAAAGATAACGGTTGTTGACCGTTAGGCTACATTTAAACAAACAACTATATTTTCAAACCAGCCAGATGTAAAAAAACTTTGGTTATATTTTATTATTATTTAAAACAGAAATTGCTTGAATTTGTTATATAAGAAAAGATTAAACATTTATTTTAAAACATATGTGGGTGCAGATTTGCCTGCACCCCGGCAGATGACGGGACCGGTATCACCTGCGACCGGCTGTCGTCGCAAGCAATTGTTAGTGCTGCGCACTATCTTCCCCATTGTCTCCCTTGCCTAGCAACAGCCCGGCTTGGCAACGGGAGCTCTTTCGTCAGCTTCCGCTGACGCAGCGTTGCATCATCTCCTGGATGATGCACCGGGAAGTCCCGTCTTAAAGACAAAGCGTTGATAAGCCACAAAAGAACTTCCTTCGTACTTCTCTGCTGGCGACGCGTCGGAGCGTCAGTCCAGCACCAGAAGTCGTACTTCGCGCACGCGACTAGTTTATATCAAATCTTTTTGTTCTTTATTACTTTATAATTTTCTTGTAGTTTTCTTTTATTGAGTTTGGAATTATATTTCATTAATTTTTATTCTTGGGTATTTTACTGTGTTTCCTGCGCGCTTCCTAACCCGCGAACCTGTGAGATCCCAAACATAAACTTTCAAAATATTTATTTAAATTATATAATTATATTTTTCCAGCATAATTTTTTTTTTAATAAATGTCAATAAAAATGATTATTTTAATAAGTAACATACTTTAAAAAAAAATAAAAATAATTAATCCAAAAAAAAAAAGTTAACTCGACGGGATTCGAACGCATAATCTCCATATCGCGAGTCTGACGCGCTCACCGCACGACCAATCGATCACTGCTGATAGATGGGTTAAGTTTAGAGTAGATGACGCGCTCGCTTATTTACAGTTGTTAATTATTTAAAAACTAATGGCCATCTACTGCTAATCGTCGACGCGTAATCTTATATTTGCCTTACCTGCTACCACACCAAAGATCATTAAAAAACTCGGTTGGCAGTTGGCGATGTCTCCTTGTCAGTATGTGAAGATGATTTCGGTACATGCGTCGCAAATTCTATTTTTTAGTACTTCAGCATGTTTTGATTCAGTTTTATACACATCATTTTTTAAAAGAACCCCACGCGAAAAACTCCTGAGAATTGTAATGCCGATTACCTTTTATTTAAAAGAGTTAACATCAAAACGAAGCGTGCATGTCACACAAGTCGCTTGAACATACACGGTCGGTCTCATTAACTTTTGAGAAATTACAATGGAAAAATACTCGTATGATGAAATAAACGATATGATATTGATTTATGGTGAGTGCCAACGAAATCAGAGGCAAGCGGTTGCTCTGTACGCAAATAGATTCCTGGACAGACGTCGTGTAGACCACGGATTTTTCCACCGTTTCTGTGAAAGATTGAAAACGAATGGCCAGTTTTATAAATCCCGTAGGCCCATTCATGTTCCAAAAAGAAATCGGGAAGTTATCAATGCTATCCAAGAGGCTGTTGTGGCAAATCCTCATACAAGTACGAGAGCAATTGCCAGGGACTTAAATATGTCGCATGTTGCCGTGCATAAAACTAAAATATTCGTTAAATATGCATCCATTTAAACGGCATACTTCTCAGAAACTTACACCTGAAGATATGGACCAAAGATTAAATTTTTGTAAGTGGATTATTAACCATGTAATACTAAACATAATTATTATTGTTTATTATTATTGGTAAAACATTAAAATTGTAAAAAATGTTTTTAAGATGTCTTTTAGGCTGTACAGATATTTTTAAAACTTTTTTCAAGCGTGCGTGTTGTACGGGTGCCATCTGCTTCGTACTAACTAGACTCCAATTTATAATTCGCAGGTAAATTTTAATGATGCCGGAAATGATTTATTCTTAAAAAATATTCTGTGGACTAATAAAGCCGTTTTTAGAAATAATGGGTACATAAACCGGCAAAACGAGCATCATTATGCAGAGCACAATCCCCGTTGTATTAAAGAAATAAACATTCAAGACAGATGGACTGTTAATGTGTGGCTCGGAATTATAGGAGATCATGTAATTGGTCCTGAATTTATTCAAGGCAATGTAAATACTGAATATTATTCAGAGTTCCTTCTGAATCGGCTCAACGAACTTTTGGAAGATGTGCCATTGGCACAAAGACTGGAAATGAGATTCCAGCAAGATGGACATCCCGCTCACACTTCTAGTTTGGCAAAAAATATTTTAAGAAAAAAATTTTCTGAAAAATGGATCGGGCTTTATGGTCCTCAGGAGTGGCCACCACGCTCTCCGGATCTCATGCCACTGGACTTTTTCGCGTGGGGTTATTTAAAAAATAAAGTGTATAGAAATAGTAGGGAATAAACACGGGTTCTAATCCATGGGGCAATGAGCGGGGCGCAGAGACGGGTGAAGAATCTATGACGAGAGGAGCGTAGAAAGGGGGAATGTCAATAGCGTAGAGACGAGGGATTGTGAATATGAGCAATTCACCCTTCTCCATTTTTTCTCTCGTATGTCACCACGCCAATGAGTTCCCTCTCCATACAGTTCCCTCACCGTAGATCCTTCCCCCGTCTCCACACCTCACCCTTTGCACCCATGGATTAGAACTCACATGTCAGCAAAATTTCTCATACCAACCATCTTTACGCATCGTATGCATCAACCATTTTTACGCATTATATACTGTGACGTGGCGGCTTCCGCTGCTTCGTTGCAGCTCCCCGCGACCGTCACAAAGGCGTAGCGACGCCGCGAAAATTTGCGATAGAGAGGAAAACGAGGAGGGGCTGCGGAAATCTCCGGGGGTTTTATCTTGAATTGGGAGACAAAAATTAACGATCGCGATTTTGCGTATTATGTTGCTACCGTATGTCGCCGAGACTGTGGGTTGTCCTGGCCGAGGAGGGAGCGAGCGGAGCGGGTTATACGCGGAGGCGCAAGCGTCCGAACTAGAGGATGACAAGATACGGGCCCGAGATGGGAGGCCACCCATTTCGAGGGCCTTGAAGAAAACCCGCCGCCTACGCATCTCGGCGCCGGAAGGGACCTGCGAGGAAATTAACACGACCGCGGATGATCCGAAGCTCGCGCCAACCTATTAGTACCAATAGGGCCCTGTGAGGGCAGCGGCTCTCGCGGGAAATCGGCGGCGTAGCGCGCGGAAAAATCCGCGAGACGCGAGAGTGGGGATACGCCGGGCCTCGTGCCGAAAATTCGCGCGGTTCTCGCTCTCTTCCGTGTAGACCGGCAACCGAGGCGGGCGTTAGCCAAAGCGATCGAGATAGGAGCGAGCGAGCGAGAGCGAGAGAGAGAACACGAGAGAGCGAGGACGACTCGAGGGCCTGGACGCGTATTCGGTGAGATCTTCCACCCGCATAGCGGAAATACTAATTTGTGAGACCCACCGCTTCCCGAGGAGACCGGCATAGGCTCAGACGAGACCCGGCCACGTAGAGCGGGCACGCGGGCCCGCTAGGGAATTTGGTGGATCCTTGTCGCAAGGCAAGGACTTAAAGTCAGAGAGTGGCAGTCGACGGGCGTCTGAAGGCCGGTAGCTGGGCCCCGCGGGAGACGCCGACCTGATTTATTTGCGATTAGAACAGTAATGATCTGAGAGGCTGTCGTACACCGCGTCCGCACGGAGAGCCCTCGGCAGCGGCCGAGGTCGGGAACTGAAACCCCGCGATTTCGTTAACGACAGGCGAGCTTTCGCGTATATTCTTTCGTGTCGTGGTGTCCCTTGGAGGCACGTCGCGTGCAAGGGAGACGCGTGGCCGGCAACCAAAAGAGTCAGGGCCGACACGAGAGATTGGGAGAACAAGGCTCACGGGGGACCCTCGTGACAATTTAATAGAGGTTCGAACTAAAACCGCGGTTTAGGTGATCGTACCCGGATCGAGCCCGCGTACGAGTATGATAATTTTGTTACTTTTTCTTGGTGTTACTCGTCCTATTTGTCTCGTTCCGTTGCGTGTTGTTCGCGTACTTATTATTTTGTGTTGTCGTTTCCGTTGGTCCGAGAAGTTCCGTCTGTGATATCCCGCTCCTCTCCGTTCGGATGAGCAAGCCCCCGCGCGTGACGGCGGTTCGAGTTCGGTATTAATTGTTGAGGAACGGATAACCGATCCGGGATACCAATCGGCGCGGCTGAGCCCGTGCCTGGCGCCCAAAATTGTCTTCGTGCGAGATCCCGCCGTCCCGCGCCGGAATACGGCCGAGGCACCGCGACCCCTCCTCCCTCCCTAACCCTCGTGTCACGACGGTGCACGGATTTTCGTCCATGTACGGCCGTCTCTTTTTGCTCACGACTCCCCTCCTCAGGGAGGAGAGAATAAAATTTATCGTGACAATACATATACCAGCCATTGCTCGCTGGTGTGCAAAATATAGTTTTTATTGATGGTATCGATACCATCGTCACTAATTTTATAATGCAGGGAGCGTGAGAGAGGGAATTTTTTTCCAAGGTAATGATGGAAAGAAAAAATAAAAATTTTATTTAATAAAATTTTTAATATAGAAAAATTATGCATACATAACTTAAAATAAAAAAGAACATACATTATTGAAAAATAAAAAAACATGCATAATACAGTTTTATAGTATACACCCCATCATCCTCTTCATGTATATTAGCAATTTCAGCGGCTGCTGCGACAATTAAAGTATCTAAGTCACTTTCCGGTTGCTACACGTATGCAGTTTTTTGTCATGAGATACTTTATTATAAAATTAAAGATGCAAACTTGTAATATGGTCATCTCGTCATATGTTTTTTAAACATATATCATGTAACCATATAAAATTTTAAAAAGATGCGAAATTTTTTTGCAATATGATCACCAGTTACACGTTGAAATGTATACATATCACGAAAGTTGGAGATATTAATAACAAGATTATTGCATCATTTATAAAAGAACTCAAGTGTGTGGCTAACACGTGCCAAAAAACGCAAATTGTACAAAAATCACCAGCTATGAGTTTAAATGTATATGTCACAAGGTTAGAGATATCATTAACAAGATTGTCTTATAAAAGAATACAAGTGTTTGGTTGACACATGTTAAAGAACGCAAATTATGCAAAAGATGTGAGTATAAAAGCAGCGAGGCTGTAAGGATACATAATATATAAAATTGTGGAACGTTCGTGCCAACATGTCAGAACAAAATTTATACGAGGATCGTGTTGAAAATTATATTAGCGTGACATACCCAGCTATTGGGGTAAATGCAATTATAAAAAATAAATTAAAGTAAACTAATTTTTTAATGGAAAATGTGGAAATTAAAAAATGTTTTTTACAGCGCATATTTGTTGATGGAGAGCCCACATATGAGATGAAAATTAAAAACATGTTAAGGTTGCAGATACCTCACACACAGCCTGTAAGTTACTAATATAAAAATAATAATTTTTATTGAATAAAATAAAAATATAACACATTATTTTTTTTAGAATTTGATAGACCCTGAAGAAATAAAAATCAAGGGGTTTATAAACATTAAAAAGCGACTGACAATACGGCGAGAGCGCCAAAAAAATCAGGCGTATAATAAATATATGTGGATGAGCCCACCCAACGATGGCAACGACTTCGGGCTGAGGGAACTATTTGGTCTGGAGTACGACGCAGCATTTGCGCCCGAAAGCTGAGATTGAAATATTAAGAAAAAATATATTTATACATTTTTTATATATAATTATATACATATATTTTTATAATTACATATATATATTTTTCATAATAAAACTTGTTTTAATAAAGATTTTTAGTTTTTTATTTAAAAAATCTTAATAATAATTCTTTTTTTGATGCGACATCCACCAATTATATATTTTTAAAACATTTTGTAACGCGCAATGTTTATCATGATTGTCACATTGCATAGTGTTAATAGAATCTAAAACATTTAAAGACTGTACATTTTCATAATCGACGTCTAAGGTTTCAATGATGTGGTCTTCTCCAACATCATCGTTGAGCATATCAGCCAACCAAGCACGTTTCTCATATCCTTTGACATATATAAGACGTGACACTTCGTCACCGTTAGCACCTGCTACAGCCGTTGTAATTAAATGTTTTGCCATGTTGTATGGCACGGTTCCATCTTCCCAAGCCAGCGCATGGTGATATTTTATTAGCCAAGAAATGCATGATTTTTCAGATCGTGTTAAAAATTTCCATGGCATGGGACTCTTAAAAATGTAATGAGTCAGAACAGCACCTTTTCTTAGCACAGCAACTTCTTTTACAACAAATCGTTGCCCAATATTAAAACCTTGAAGATCGACAAACGTTGGTGTAATCATGATGAACGTGTGTCCGAAACAATAATGATTCGTGTCAATAAAAATTGTTTCTCTATATATGATAAAAACTGTTGACACAACAATTTTATAAAACGTTGGATAATGGACTGTATTCAACTATACGATCATGTAAAATGAGACAATATGCGGTTGTATTTGCGGGAACATTTTCTTTACAATCAAATTCTAATCGCACGTCCACAGTGGCGCTTTTGATTGATTCGTTCTGTCGAGAGCAATCGATAACAACAAATGGTCCATATGATAGAAATGCTGCTACATTACAAAAAGCTTCATAAGAATTGTTGCCATAATAAGCTTTACAAAAACGTATATACATATCATAAAGAATTGCATATTTGTTTTTATCGAAATCTAAGTTCAGATTATCATATGGATAATATTTAGAGTTGAGATAAAGTTTCACATTCATTAATTTACAATCATCAAAAACGGTTGATTTTTTAGACATAACGTTTTTGCGATCGGTTTGCAGAGCAAAGATAACATATCGAGGCTTTTCAAGCTGCGTTGCAGTTTTGACGGCTCAAGAATGTTTTGTCGTACTCTGCAAAAGAGGATATTCATACAAATCCCATGAGCGAAAAGTCATGCTTAAATATCGCCCGCTATCCAAAGTTCGCAGCATGGTTAATTTATTAACCTCATTTAACATAACATGAGGCATTCGCCATTGTACTTTATACAATTCAATTTTAGGTTCTAATTCCGAATGTCCAATAATGGAATTATTATCATTGCGAGCGCGTATTAGAATTAATTCATGGCGAGCGTTGACAATCACACGTTTGTAATCTTCGCAGAAACCTAACAATATACTTAATGGTACGCAAAAATTAAAAAATCCTTCTGGCATAGTCGATGTTTCAGCCCATCCCGCATTTTGCAGCATCGCAGCATTATCAGACGTTAGTGATATATAATTTTTAAGAGTGGTAGTTATTCTAACGTTTCTGCTGCGATCAATTTCCACAACATTGAGTTCATAACGGATTTCATCGAACATAAACACTATGCAATTAATTCCAAGCGCAGTTGCCAACTTATCATCAGGGTTGTTCTTTTTTGTCAGTTTTCCTTCAATATAGAGAAAGCTGTCACATGGCAATGTATACAAATCCTGTTGTTGTATTGGTATCCGTATTTCATCATTGTATCCAAATGTTGTGTTAGCATATGGGTTGTATGTATGAGTTTCAATTTTGCAAATACTATTGTCAAAGATCGGTTTATCATCAATAATCAATATATCAAACATTTTTTAGATGTTACACACAATGAAACCCAACGATTTTAAAAATTTCACGTTTGATGTAGTAAGTTTTTTCTTCAATAATTGAGCCTCTTTGGTGGAAACTGTGTATTTAGTTTGTCTCACGTTCGACGTTTTATTCAAAACGAGCATCTCACACTAAAGTCGTCTCCGCACATGCAGTCTCACGGTAATTTCTTCGCCGCGAAAATCAAGCAATCGTCCGTTCTGATCTACAATGCGAATCGTCAAATCAGTAACGCTTCGTACAACTGGGAGGTAAATGATCTGTGTTGGAGTTTCAGATATCTTATATCCAGGCGGAACCTTAGGTGAAAACTCATGTATTGTATGTACGTGTTTTCCATTACTGTATGCACCCCCCGTTACACTACATTCAATGCGAATAACATTTACATTGATAATTTGTATCGATGCATCCGATTCATGCCAACGTAATGGCTCGAGTATGCGATCTGGTGAAAATCCTAACAACGTTCCAATGTTGCATGGTTTGGTGAAATTTATTTGATAAATACACTTAATTTCACTTTTCATCGTATTGTTATTAGCTCTAATCGTTAAAGGATAATCTTTATCATCATCGCCATATGAAATCATGTTCTTTGTAACATTATTGACATGAAGCTCGTCGAGCGCACGTTTTAGATATTCGGCAATATCACACAGTTCATACGAGCCGTCGGGAATGGTAATACTTTCTCCATCATCATTATCATCAGCATTATCGAAATAGAATGTATTATTTGCTGAGTTTACATTAGGAATTGTAAAATATGTTTTAAAATCAGCCAGCCCGAGTTCATATTCTCCATCGCTTAAATCTATAGCGGGGAAGTAGCTCACCGCGAGGATACTACTTTTACCCGATAACGTGAGTGTCAGCGACATGTTTGATACTGAGTTTACAACGCATAATGTTTGTTCTTAAATTGTGTATCGATTGTCTGCAGAAACTGTAGACACAATTGCCCACAGTTGTTTTGATTATATCGTTGATATGATAAGCGATTATATTCAATTCGTGTTGCATCATTCCCTAGATATCGAGCAAGTTCTTGTGGTGGTCGAAGATTGCCGAAACTATCAAAATATATAGCGCGATTTCCTCTTTTCGCATATACCACCCAGTGGGTACCTAACTTTATCTAAATTCACAATACCGCTCTCGTTTTGATGTATTCCCCCAATCGGTAAAGTATTACGCATAAAAACGCCTCTAAAATATGGGATGCGCATGTGTTTCGCTAATTGTCGCAATTGTATATCGGTAGTAGCACCTTTGGGAAGTTTTAACGTCTCATCGGCGTTTTTTTTTTTCCTTTCTTATTTCTATTATTTTTTCGAATTCCACCACCACGTTTGTATGGAGCGAGATAAACACCGCGACCTTCTATGGCGTAATTGTGACGTTTCATTTCTTCAAGTTGGCGTTGTGAGGCTTTTTTATCATTTACAGCTTTTGCGATTCCTGCGGCTCCACCAGCGAGCGAACCGATAACACCCAGTAAGGGTAGAAGCGGTATAACGCCACCACGTTTCGCTATCGGAAGTGTTCGTTTCTTCACCGTTTTCTTCTTCAGCGTATTCTTCCTCGCTGCACATAAGCCCATACCAAGTTTCGTTTTTGCTTTCATAGCTGCCCATACGGTTGTGGCTGCAGCTTTTTCACCAAAACTTGAATCTTCTGCGTTAAAACGTTGCAGCGCTTTATTGGCGAGAATATTGTCAGCCACGTGGCGCTCTGCGAGATTGTTGCTACGTAAGTAAGCTATATCGTGATCACGACAAGCTGCATCTAATGGATTAATTCCACGATCTCCTCTGGCAAATCGTTCGTTTAATCGAGTTCCTGGGCCGCAAAACTGGTACCCGGGTATGTGCAATTCAAACGGAAGTGCGTTAATCGCTCTGTTTAACAAGCCTCGCCCAATTTTCCCAGACATTCAATACAGTTTTTTATTAATGGCGCAGGACCGTCAACATGTGTTTCATAACTCAATAAATTATAATGTTTTAAACATCGGCGGTATTGTTGAACATCTAAATCAGCCTTTAAGTGTTCAGGAAGCTTATTCCACAAATAGTCAATATGTTGCGAAAATCGTTGCAATAAGAATATTTTTGGAATATGTTATAGTTGTTCAGCGGTTAAATCACAAATATTACAATCGTCCGACAGCATCAAAAACATATTGAATACTGAGCGTTTAATTTTTATGCACACAACTATAAATATATCAGCATGGATGATATTGATCTCATTTAGAAGGTAGAATGCGGTTCATACAGCAAGCGCCACCAATCAAGGTGGTGAATTTCGATGACAAGTTATTATCCGAGTGTGTGTTACATAGACATGGAAACATGTTACCGAGTTCTATTCGCGCTATCATTTGTGGTCCATCAAATTGCGGCAAAACTAATGTATTAATAAGTCTGTTGGAAAGTCCGCATGGTATACGATTTGAAAACGTTTATGTATACTCGAAATCGTTGCAACAACCAAAATATCAGTATTTGAAAAAGATATTGGCGCCAATAGAAGAAATTAATTATTTCACATTTTCAAATAATATTGATGTTGTTCCACGAAGCGAAGCACTTCCGAATTCTATATTTATTTTTGATGACATAGCATGTGATAAGCAGGATGCGGTAAGAGAATACTTTGCAATGGGGCGACACGCGAACGTTGACAGTTTTTATCTTTGTCAAACGTATGCGAAAATACCGAAGCATCTTATACGTGACAATACGAATTTTTTAATTCTATTTAAACAAGATGGTACAAATATGAAACATATATATAATGATCATGTTAACACTGATATGTCATTTGAAAATTTTTGTAAATTGTGTCAAATATGTTGGCAACAAAAGTATGGATTTGTTGTGATTGATAAGGACAGTGCTATTTCAAACGGTCGCTATAGAAAGGGATTTAACGACTTCGTGGTATCCTAATGTGATCAGTCGTTGTCGATACACCGATTGATAACTGTCAAGCTCGATATGAATAACAACAGTGAACTTAAAAATCGGGAGATAATTGCGAAGAAAATTGCTCAAACGAGCGATTTGATTCGTAAAAAGTATCATGCTATGAAGACGGGAAAAATGGAAGAAGATATCGCGATGGAACGACATTTTAAACCCATCGTTGAGCCTCTTAAACAGATTGTAGAAAACACCGTTGGAAACAACGAAGTTGAATCAGCCATATCAAAGAACGAATCGTATTTTCAAGAAAAAAAAGATGTGTTAACGCCGAAACAAAAACGATTAATTACAGCATCTCCAATATCATTACCTGAAGAAAAAGAAGAAAGTAGATTGACACCAAAACGGAATCGATCAAGAGGCACGGTAGTGCCTCGCGCCAAGTATAGGCGCAGCGAGGCACTATCGTGCCTCTATTACGCGAGACGACGTTTTGAGAAATCCGTAGATTACCGGATCTCAATAACGGCTTAACCAATCGCTTTCTTAATAGGCATATTGCATTGATTATGGTCGACTTATATAATAAAAGTCTTTTTATTATTTCGCTGCGTGGTCTATAAATAAAGATATCGCGATTATAATTTTGGTTACAAGAGTAAAATTATTAAGATTCTCCGTCGTCATTTTTACGTCTCAAAAAATGTCCCTTTCGTTTTCGCGTCGCTAGATGGTGCGGATTGATTTATCGACAGTTTGATAATATTATCGACTTTGTTGATTGACGTGTGAGGTTAGTGATCCGCAGTGATCCGTTAATTAAGGTAAGTGTGACTAATATTATTTAAATGTTATTTATAGTATATATATTATATTATATCAAATATAATTTAAATGTTATTATTAATAATCTTATATTTCAGAGATGGCTCAAATTCTTAAAGAAGGTAAAAATTAATGGTTAAATAGCGAGGTAATTATCAAAAATTTGTTTGTCAAATCTGTAACAAAATATATTTTATGATTAGGTTTCTTGTCTGATGGCTGCGTTTCGAAAAGGTCATATTAAGGTATTGAAATGGATGGATGGTAAATCACGTAACGCAATTTCCAAGTGATCAAGAAATGACAAGATCTTGATAGCGTTACCAGTGCAGGATCGGTATCAACAACTTCGATTACAACCACTAGGACATCCACCAATATTAATTCCGATTGAAAATTGAAAGGTCAATTAGTTTTTGAAACTTCCTTGAGGCATCCTGCTGATAGAGAAGATTTTGAAGCGACTGGTAATGAAACTTATGTTCCTGGCTAAGGAAAAAAGTCTTATAATAATCAATACGATGGAGATACTTTAAACACATCATCGAAAACGAGTAATACCAGCCCCAAACAAAGTGGAAAGCGTGAAGAAGGATGGAAAGAAGTTGTACGAATGTAAGATACATGTTCTTGAAAAAAGTTTTTCAATTAATAATATTTACGGCTATCTAATGTAATTGTGGTTTACAGGGGACAGTCTGATGATTCGGGAAGATTTATGAATTCACGGTTTCGTTCTAAAAAAGTGTCCGTTCCCACAAATGCTATCAGCCGAGTAATAGGCAGAGGTGGCAGTCATATAAATGCTATTCGTGGTGCTACGGGTGCGTACATCGAAGTAGAAAATTGGTAACATATATAGCATCATTTTTATAGGCAAATTCTCAAATAAAAAAATTTACTGAAAAAATTAAGCAATTCGAAGAAACGGATAAAACTGCAAAGGTAATGTTTTTTTTAAATAATTACAATTTATTGTTATATTAAGATTGTAAAGAAATGTGACAATTAAAAATACTTTATTCCAGAATTTCACTTTGTTATTAGAACAAGAACAAATTCAGTGGAAATCTTTGGAAAATAAACTTATGAAACAGATTGAAGAGAAAAAAAAACGATGTAAAGCTGAAGATTGAGTTTAATTAATGCAATTCTTTATGGAATAATTTCATAATTTGCTCAGGCAGGCCTGATAAATAATCGTAATTGTTGTGGAATTGTAACAGAGAATTTTAATTTATGTATAATTTATTTGATTTTCTAATTATTGTGTAAATAATGTTTGCTTTCTCCGATTCGTAAAGCTCTAGCTTTATTTTATGCATCGGTTGTAATCTCACAAAATTAGTGTTTTCCTTTTACATTTTTCTCCTACTATTATCATATTTGCACATGTGACTATATCGTGATAAGATAAAACAAAGCGAGAAAATGAAATTATTTCATACATGTGTTTTGCAAATAAAGATCTATTCAAAAGAGAAATTTTATAGTAAGAAAAATAAACTTATTAATATTAATATTTATGGAATAGATTTTATAAATAAAAGTTTCTTTATAAGTAAATCTATTAGCATTTTTCCAGTAGAGCTGATGATCAATACTTATGACAAATAATAATCTTAATTATATTATTATGATTTTATTTAAGCTTTCACATATTCTTTTTATATTGCTGATTGTAAAATAATGTTTTTAGGATTGCTGGCCAAGACGAGATTATTGGAACAGCAACAAAAAACTATAGAAAAGATTAAAGCAGAAGAAAAGCGATCTCATTGGAAGGGCAAGGAATTGCTGGCCAAGACGAGATTATTGGAACAGCAACAAAAAACTATAGAAAAGTTGAAAGCAGAAGAAAAGCGATCTCATTGGAAGGGCAAGGAAAATGTAGTACATTCAACACCTATTTCTTCTCCGCATAAAACATTAACGCCATTAAAAGATACTCAAATTTATATCTGTAAAGAATATTGCTAAGAATGTTTATGTTTAATTTTTTTAAATATGTATTATTAGTATTTTTATTGATTTTTCTGATTATCGTTAATACATGTATTTGTTTTACACAGGTTACTAAAACAAAAAATAAAGAAATAGAGGAGGTAAAACAAATTTCCTCCAAAAAAATTGAAGAAGAAACTGAACAAATAATGAAGCATGCTTAGAAACTGATCAATAAAGCTGAAACTGATAAACAAGGTGCACTAATAGCATATTGTACCGAGAGTACAGAGCAGGTGAAAAAAACGATTATCGAATGCGATGCTAAAGTCTTTGTGAAAGTTTTTAAACATTCAAACACATTCATACTTTTACAATATTAATTTATGTAATTTATTCTGTAGATATATATATATATATTTTTTTTTTAAATCTATATTTTGTTTATTACTTTTCTCTATACGTTTCTAATTTATTCAACTTATACGTACTCTTTGTGATACTTGAAAAAATTTTGGGTTTAAAAAAATATAAATAATATGTTAGAATAAAATGTGTTTCAGGTCAACGCTATGGTCGAAGAAGTGCGAAATACCGTGGAAAAGAAGATACGGCTTGCTAACGGCAGATATAAAACGTGTTTGGTTCGTATAGAGGTAGAGCGGGTTGCATTAGATGAAAAGCTTGCACAAAGAATTATTATTATGTTATAATTTGTGACTTTCAGACGAGTTTTAGTTAAAGTTTACAACTCGAATTGGATAAAACAGAAAGCGAATTAGCGAAAAAAAAATAAGAATTGAGAACTTTAAAAGATCACATTAGAGCAGAAGCAGCTGAAATGGTTAGTAAGAAAAAAGGATTTGATAATATAAAATCAATCTTTGAGACAAAGATCGATTGAAGTGTCCAGGCGCTTGCGGCGACTCGATACTAATAATAATCGGTAAGCTCGCGAGAGAGAGAACAAATAAAGACAATTTGCAAGGTAAAATAGCGAAGACTAATTTAGCTTAACGTGCTCCGTGCAGGAGCTTGAATTTACACATATTTGTATTTTTTAGCATGCTGTTCGGAAAAAAGAAACATGTAGATGTGCAGTTTTATACTGAAGTCGGCGAAATTACTACAGATTTATGTAGGTAAACATCAACACATGCATGATCGCGACGATCTCGCAGCTGAACAATCGGAACGAGAACTAAGACATAAATTAAAAACTGCTTTTAAAATACTAATAATAAGGGTAATAATAATAAAATAAATGAAAAGGAATCAGTTATGTAATAATTTATTACTAATAATAAGGGTAATAATAATATTTACATAAAACTGTGTGCACTACGTGATAAGACAAAAATTAAGTACATATACATATTTTATTTGAAATAATATCGATATACTTGTTAAAAAAGTTATTAATAATTGATGATAACGAATGTCTTCGGGCTATAATATTCAAACTTGAATTTTTCTTTTTTAACAGAATTTATAAAAAGGTTTTCAATTTTATATTAGAGCTATCTTCTTTTTATTTGGCAAATCAACACATGTACATACGTGCACTCTGTTATCTCTTATTTAAATACCGAAATACGTATTATCGTCTTGAATATTTTAGATAAAAAGATTAACATAAATTGTTGGTAATCGCGAATAATATTTTTTCGATTATTTAAGATACCGACCCGCATATATGTCATTAACATGACCAAATTGTCGTCACGATGTATCGTCGCGGGGACTCAATGAGAGCATTTGAAGGCTTTTATGAAACAGAGGCGTGCCACTTGTCGTTACTTTTGCAAGAGTAGAGGATCGTGCACAGATTCCTGCGGTCCATAAAATTCTGCTCGAAGAACAGTCATGCAGTATTTGACGTGACGCTAACTGATTAACATACATTTGGATGCGCAAAGTATATCAGAATATATTTAAACGAGAGGCTGGAGAAGTCTGCCGTAGGATGAATTCATTACAAATAACGGTATAAAAATTCATTTAAAGATTCGGTGGCAGCCGGATCCAACACAAGTGGAATCTGTATTTCCTTGATAACATCTAAAGTATCTATTGAAATATCGTGTAAAAATTAGTAATAGTGATGTTTAGAAGTGAATAATTTTTAACCATCAAATATTAATTTAAAAAGAAAGGACAAAGATGGACAAGAGTAAGTAAAATGGGGTTCTAATATTGTATACAAGTTTTGTTTGTTTATTTAGAATATTACAACTAATTTACCATCGTAAAGAAAGAACCGTTTAGTTCTGTAATTTGTAATAGAGTCTTGTTATAAAGTCTTGTTTAAAGAATTTAATTTGTATTTTTTTAAAAAATCATATTTAATATTTCAGAAAAGGAGTTAATTAAATGTCGAGACGTTTTATGGCTCTTAGTTCTTTGCGGTTTTGCCATCAATTACATGTTACGATTAAATTTGAATCTCACTATTGTTGCAATGGTAATACCGTATCCGAAACCCGCAGCTGTTGCGCAGTGCAATGAGGAAAACAATGCATCAACCGTTGACATTTGGATTAACGAAACATCTTGGGATGATAATACTTCTTTCGTAAACGTCACGGTATCCTGATTGTGAATAAAATTAATGAGACGTGCGTTTCGTATACAATATCAGATTTAACTTTTGGTTGTGAAAGAGCAGCGCCTTTTCTTTCAACATTTCTTATTTCACAATTTTGTTTAGTATGAAGATCGATTTGCTTGGAACGAGTACGAACAAGGACTAATATTGGGAGCCTATTACTAATTACACTGGATATCGCAGCTTCCTGGTGGTCTAATAAAATAAATGAAAAGGGTGTTAACCTGCAATAAAATGTTATATTAGATTAGAAATATTTATACAATGCATAATTAAAAAAAATGTCTAATTAAATTAATAATATTTTGTTTTCTTACCTATCAATGTTTAATAGAAATATAACGTTTGGTTATGTGTGGTACCGGCACCGTGGCCACGTCCGCGGCCACGTCCGCGACCACGGCCCCGGCCCCTATTCCGTCCTCCTTTTTGCCATCTAGGAGCTGAAAAGTAATAAAATGAAATTATTGATATATTGCTTATTATATTGATATATATTATATTGTATATTTATTTACGTCTTTTTAATTTTGCTTCCAGTTCTTGGATTTTTTTTAATAAATAATTTGTTGTTTCGGCGGATGGTATGGCGGCCTCTTCTTGTAATAATGAATGAGCGCTTTGGACCGTCTCCTTGGGACGAGGAGGCGGCTGCTGTTGGGCAGCCGTCTCCTTGGGACGAGGAGGCGGCTGCTGTTGGGCAGCCGTCTCCTTGGGACGAGGAGGCTGCTGCTGTTGGGCAGCCGTCTTCTTGGGACGAGGAGGCGGCTGCTGGTTCTTTTCTACTTCTTCCATGTGGCTAAAAAAAATATGTGTGTGTGTGTGTGTGTGTGTGTGTGTGTGTGTGTGCGCGCGCGCGCGTGTGTGTGTGTGTGTGTGTGTGTGTGTGTGTGTGTGTGTGTTAATTAATTAATTCTTACCTTCGGAAATTCTCAAAATAATTTTGTTCGATTTCTTCAAAATCAATATCTGGTTCGTCGTTCGCCATTTTGCTTCAATAATGTCGATAGCAGAAGTTGGAGGGAAAGATATAAAAGCCGATCGCGATTTTGTGTGAGTTTACAATAATTGCGTTAAAATGCGTTTGTCGCATTTATATTGTAAATGTTCACAATTAATGATTGTTATTTATTCTTTTTTGTAGTTCTCGCTTCTGATTGGCTGAATCGCTTCTAATTTTCTGAATTAACTAAAAATTACGCTTAAAGCATTTCAATTGTAAATTTTTGCAATTAATGATTGTTAATTATTTTTGTTTTCGCTTTCTTGTACTCTTTCCGCTTCAAATTGGCAGAATCTCTTTTGATTGGCTGAATTAACCAAAAAACGCGCTTGTAGCATTTTGGTTGTAAATTTTCGCAATTAATTTTTGCAATTAATAATTGTTAATTATTCTCTTTCGCTTTCTTAAACTTTTTATTCTCTCTCGCTTTTGATTGGCTGAATCAGCCAAAAATGCGCTAGTAGCATTTTGATTGTAAAGTTTTGCAATTAATGATTGTTAATTATTTTTTTCGCTTTCTTGTACTCTTTCCGCTTCTGATTGGCAGAATCTCTTTTTTGGCTGAATTAACCAAAACGCGCTTGTAGCATTTCGGTTGTAAATTTTTGCAATTAATTTTTGCAATTAATAATTTTAATGATTGTTAATTATTTTCTTTTCTTCTGATTGGCTGAATCCCTTCTGATTGGCTGAATTAATCAAAAAACGCGCTTGCAGCATTTTGGTTGTAAATTTACGCAATTAATTAATGATTGTTAATTATTCTCTTTCGCTTTCTTGAACTTTTATTCTCTTTTGCTTTTTGTACTTTTCTCGCTATTGATTGGCTGAATCAGCCAAAAATGCGCTAGTAGCATTTTGATTGTAAAGTTTTGCAATTAATGATTGTTAATTATTTTCTTTCGCTTTCTTGTACACTTTCCGCTTCTGATTGGCAGAATCTCTTTTTATTGGTCTTGTTAACAGTTATTTATTCTCTATCGCTTTCTTGTTCTCTTTCTGCTTCTGATTGACTAAATCGCTTCTAATTGGTTGATTAATAAAAAAAACGCGCTTGTAGCATTTCGGTTGTAAATTTACGCAATTAATGATTGTTATTTATTTTCTTTCTCTCGACGGGCCGGCACATTCGCCATTTTGAAATGGAGGGAATTGAGATCAGAATAACAAAAAACGATTGCGTTGTATGGGTGAGTTTATAACAAGTTGTAGTAGTAACGGTGAGTTTCGTAACGTATATTTACATAGTTTATGACAGCTGTCACTACAGCGAGAGTGAAATATTGTTTATGTTGTGGTTTTGTGATAGATCGCGTATAATTTTAACATTGACTGTGTAGATTGGGCTTAGGACTGTTCGTCGTGCATATAGTGATAACCAGGGTAAGATACGTTTTCGCTTTTTCCTGCAATCTTCGCTTATTTTTTCGCTATGACTGTTATCTCTTCTCGGTTGCTTTCTTGTACTTTTCTCGGTTCTGCTTGGTTGAATCAGCAAAAAAACGCGTTTGTAGCATGTCGATTTTAAATTTACGCAATTAAAGATTCGTTTTTTGTTGATTTATCTATTCTCTATCTTGTTAATTATTTTCTATCGCTTTCTTGTACTTTTCGCGCTTCTGATTGGTTGAATCGCTTTTGATTGGCTGAATTAACTAAAAAATGCGCTTGTAGCATTGCAATTAATGACTATTATCTATTTTCTATCACTTTCTTGTATTTTTCGCGTTTTTGATTGGCTGAATCGCTTCTAATTGGCTGAATTAACCAAAAAACGCGCTTGTAGCATTTCGGTTGTAAATTTACGCAATTAATGATTGTTATGTATTTTCTTTCGTTTCTTGTCGACTGTTATCTATTCTCTATTGCTTTCTTGTACTTTTTGCGCTTCTGATTGGCTGAATCGTTTCTGATTGGCTGAATTAATCAAAAAACGCGGTTGTAGCATTTCGGTTGTAAATTTACGCAATTAATGATTATTATCTATTCTTTATCAGTTTCTTGTATTTTTCGCGCTTCTGATTGGCTGAATAGCTTCTGATTGGCTGAATTAATTAACTAAGAAACGCGCTTGTAGCATTTCGGTTGTAATTAATTACTATTATCTATTTTTTATCATTTCTTGTATTTTTCGCGCTTCTGATTGGCTGAATCGCTTCTGTTTGGCTGAATTAACTAAAAAACGCGCTTGTAGCATTTTGGTTGTAAATTAATGACTATTATCTATTCTTTATCACTTTCTTGTATTTTTCGCGCTCCTGATTGGCTGATTAATGACTATTATCTATTTTCTATCACTTTCTTGTATTTTTTGCGTTTCTGATTGACTGAATTAATCAGAAAACGCGGTTGTAGCATTTTGGTTGTAAATTTACGCAATTAATGATTGTTATGTATTTTCTTTCGTTTCTTGTTGACTGTTATCTATTCTCTATCGCTTTCTTGTACTTTTCGCGCTTCTAATTGGCTGAATTGTTTCTGATTGGCTGAATTAACTAAAAAACGCGCTTGTAGCATTTCGGTTGTAAATTTACGCAATTAATGATTGTTATGTATTTTCTTTCGTTTCTTGTCGACTGTTATCTATTCTCTATTGCTTTCTTGTACTTTTTGCGCTTCTGATTGGCTGAATCGTTTCTGATTGGCTGAATTAATCAAAAAACGCGGTTGTAGCATTTCGGTTGTAAATTTACGCAATTAATGATTATTATCTATTCTTTATCAGTTTCTTGTATTTTTCGCGCTTCTGATTGGCTGAATAGCTTCTGATTGGCTGAATTAATTAACTAAGAAACGCGCTTGTAGCATTTCGGTTGTAATTAATTACTATTATCTATTTTTTATCATTTCTTGTATTTTTCGCGCTTCTGATTGGCTGAATCGCTTCTGTTTGGCTGAATTAACTAAAAAACGCGCTTGTAGCATTTTGGTTGTAAATTAATGACTATTATCTATTCTTTATCACTTTCTTGTATTTTTCGCGCTCCTGATTGGCTGATTAATGACTATTATCTATTTTCTATCACTTTCTTGTATTTTTTGCGTTTCTGATTGACTGAATTAATCAGAAAACGCGGTTGTAGCATTTTGGTTGTAAATTTACGCAATTAATGATCCGTACGCTCTGTTTTTTTCGCGCTATCTGTTCTCTTTTTTCTGCGCTTTTCTTTTTGTCCGTACCCTTCGTTCTCTTTGTACGCTCTGTTCTTTTCGATGTTTCGATCTTTCCTCTTTATTTATTCTTTCCATACGTTCCGTTCTCTCCACACGTCACGTTTTTTACGTTAGAATGTAATTTCCTTTTCTTTTTTTCAGGTCTATTTGAAGGTCAGGTCGATTTGGAGGATTTTTTTAAATAAAAGCGGTTGTGCGCTTATAATCGTAGGCTGCTGTGCGCTTACATACGTAGGCTGCTGTGCGCTTACATACGTAGGCTGCTGTGCGCTTACATACGTAGGCTGCTGTGCGCTTACATACGTAGGCTGCTGTGCGCTTACATACGTAGGCTGCTGTGCGCTTACATACGTAGGCTGCTGTGCGCTTACATACGTAGGCTGCTGTGCGCTTACATACGTAGGCTGCTGTGCGCTTACATACGTAGGCTGCTGTGCGCTTACATACGTAGGCTGCTGTGCGCTTACATACGTAGGCTGCTGTGCGCTTACATACGTAGGCTGCTGTGCGCTTACATACGTAGGCTGCTGTGCGCTTACATACGTAGGCTGCTGTGCGCTTACATACGTAGGGTGCTGTGCGCTTACATACGTAGGCTGCTGTGCGCTTACATACGTAGGCTGCTGTGCGCTTACATACGTAGGCTGCTGTGCGCTTACATACGTAGGCTGCTGTGCGCTTACATACGTAGGCTGCTGTGCGCTTACATACGTAGGCTGCTGTGCGCTTACATACGTAGGCTGCTGTGCGCTTACATACGTAGGCTGCTGTGCGCTTACATACGTAGGCTGCTGTGCGCTTACATACGTAGGCTGCTGTGCGCTTACATACGTAGGCTGCTGTGCGCTTACATACGTAGGCTGCTGTGCGCTTACATACGTAGGCTGCTGTGCGCTTACATACGTAGGCTGCTGTGCGCTTACATACGTAGGCTGCTGTGCGCTTACATACGTAGGCTGCTGTGCGCTTACATACGTAGGCTGCTGTGCGCTTACATACGTAGGCTGCTGTGCGCTTACATACGTAGGCTGCTGTGCGCTTACATACGTAGGCTGCTGTGCGCTTACATACGTAGGCTGCTGTGCGCTTACATACGTAGGCTGCTGTGCGCCAAAAAATATAGACTGCATTTGCGTCAAAGAGTATAGGCCACATTTGCGCTAAAGAATATAGGCTGCAGTTGCGCCTAAGAATATAGGCTGCATTTGCGCCAAAGAATATAGGCTGCATTTGTATCCAAGAATATATACTTTATTTGCGCCAAAGAATATAGGCTACTTCTGTGCCAAAACATAGGGTATTTCCGTACCAAAGATTATACGTTGTATCTGCACCAAAGATCATAGTCTGCTTTTGTGCCAAAAAACACAGACCGTTGTGTGCCTGCACAAAACGATTGCTTTGTTGTTTATAAATACAAATTTGTAATATAAATAACATGTTTTCAAAACAAAAAAAAGTCATTTTACAACTTAAAGAAAAAGATGAAATTACTCGGGGAGATTGGTTAAGTGATGTCCATATGGATCATTTTAACAATCTGTTGGAAAACCATTCAGATTATAAACCTGTTTCAACGTGGCGGATACAATTACCACAAACAATAAATCCTGTCTCTCCGAACAAAAACATATACAAATATTATATAGTCAACAACATTGGGTATGTAGTTATTACAATACAAAACGTATATTTATTTATGATTCATTAAATTCAAACAATGTACATGAAGATCATTTAATAATGTTATCAAGGTTGTTTCCAACATATGATTTTCAAAAAAAGAATTCAATTATATTTCCTTCTGTTCAGAAACAACCAAATAGTGACGATTGCGGTGTTTTTGCCATAGCTTTCGCCGTGTCGTTATTATTCAATATAAAACCCGAGAAAGTAAAGTATGATTGGAGTAAAATGCGTTCGCATTTATTAAAAATTTTTGAAACTAATATGATAGAGCATTTTCCACAAGATTTGCAATGTGGCGTAACACAGAAAGTGTTACCATTAGCTGTAGTAAGAGCAAAAGAGTTAGACGCAACAAAGAAACGTATAAAACGACAATATGATAAGAAGCAATTACAAAAATTAAATAATATTAATAAAAATAAACAATGTCAGCAAGAAGACAATGTACATGATAATGACCAAGTGAATTATGCACAAAATTTAAAGAAATGTGCTAAAAAACGCTGTCAAAATTATGAAGATAAAAAAAATAAAGGTGCTGAAAAGCGGCGTAAATATGAAGAAGATTCGGTTAATAATATTGTTAAACAGAGAAAACCATGTGAACATAAGAGAAAAAATAAACGAGCTAAACAGAAAGAAGACTGTGAAAATAGTAACGAATATAAGCTTGCTAAACGGAGAGAAAATTATGCACAAAAAAGAAATTTATCGCTTAAAAAACAATGTCTATACATAAAAATAAAGAAAAAGAACATTTACGAAAACGAATATTTTATTTTTTCAATTCAGAGCATGTGCAAAAAAAACAAAAAGCGTTCTACAGGTTGCACTCAGAGCGTAAGTGGCTTTATAATAAGCAATACTACCAGAAAAAAATATTAGAGTACACAGTTGCAGTGGAAAAGTGTAATCCTGTCAAAAATATTTTAAAAAATATGCAAAATTTAGATCCACAAATTATTTAAGAACTCATAATTCTTTTGAGACATATGTGATACATATTTTATACAAACAAGGTATTACTAATAGTAATAAATCTTATATTGAAAAAAGATTGAAAGCAGAACAAATTGTTCGGTGGTGTTTCAATATTAGAGATACTTTTGTTCGTGATATGTATAAAATATTAGCTAAACTCAAAAATAGATCTGAAACTTGTTTGTCTGTTGCTGCAGAATGTATTACAGTTGATGACAAAATAAGTGCATTTTGTGGTATATCTAGACATACAGCTTCGTCTGAAAATTATTTCGTTGATTCGACGTATTGTGATATTAATTCATCCAAAGTTAATGTAACGGAACCTTTAATGTTAAACACGAGAGGACAAATCGTTAATACGTTACCTTTGGTAGAAGCTCGAGCAAAAAATCGTGGTTATGCGGTACTTTATGTAAAGTTAATGATCCGCTTCTAATCGAACGATATCAAAAATTGTTAGAAGCTATAAATGAATGTACTTTGAGGAAAATTCCGGAACTAATGCAAAGAATTTACGATTGCACTGTAACAATTTTTTACAAAAATTTAGAAAATGCTAAAAAGGGTCACGCACATAGCTGTTACATTAATTTAAATCTTTGTAAAGCTATGTTTATTCCAGTTCAATTATTATCACCGCATTTCCCAAAAGTGAGATATATTAGACGTATGCTTTACCAACTATATAGCTCTTATCAAAAAATGTTACAGTTGGACGAAGCATTAACTTGTGGTGAAGTTGATAAACTACAGGAAATTATACGTTCAGCACAAGAATTAGCGGATATATACAAGCATCAGCAAAGTGATACAATTATGAGTGATGATGATGTTATTTCAAAATATCAAAATGCGTTTAAAGCTTTGAAGAAACGTTCTTTTGATACACCACGATATATTTGTATATCGTGTGAAAGACTTTGTTACAAGAAAAATATTTCAAAAGTTAATAATAATAAAGTTCAAACACGTAGAAGTAATCCAATTTGGAACGATTTAATGGCATATGTAAATCAACAAAAAATTAATCCTGAATACATATGTCATTATTGTGATAAGAAATTTCGTAGCGGACTGTTACCTGCTTATTGTATTCTAAATAATTTATTCGCAAATGATGTACCGGAGTGTATATCTTCTCTTAATGAATTTGAGAAAATACTTATACAGAGAGCTAAAGCTTTTCAGACTGTAGTTAAAATGGGAACAGTTTTTCATAAGGTAATTCCAGAAAGACAAAAAATACAAAAAGTTAAAGGTTCAACTTTTCACTTACCAATTCCTTTAGAAGAAACTTTTAATAAATTATGTTCAAAAATTGATCCAATAAATTTAAATCACGAATTATGTATCTTAGTTAGAAATATTCCAACTAAATCAAAAATTATTTGGGAAGATTTAGTGGATTTAAAAAAAATATATCAAGCTTTAAAATGGTTGAAAGTTCATAACTTTTTATATTCTGGCATTGTACTGCCCATAACACATGTTCAATTAAATTTAGGAAGTCTTAATAACGTAGAATTTCAGGCACAAGAAACAAAAAATGATGCAGAAGCTCCATTTAATGAAGAAAATGTTTTAAATAATTCCAATTTGCAAACGCAAAAGATGACAGATGATGAAGTTCAATTACATCAGCGCAAGGCTATGTTGACTCAAAAAGATGACAATGAGAGTTACTACGAGCAATATACTATATATCCATTATATGAAAAAAAAGAAAATAAAACTGCAACTGCTTTGTATCAAATGTTAAAAATTCAAGATGTACCTTTGGATAATCGTGAAAAGAATTTGGATTTGATGTGTTTTCCAGATTTATATCCATTCGGTAAAAATGGACAATATGATGAAAAAAGACCAAACAAACTTGAAGAACATGAATTTATTAAATGTCGTTTGATGTCTAAGCATCCACAATTTAGACTGAATCAACAATACTTATTTTATTTGTTAAATAGAGCAAATATTCGTCAGTTAAGTCGTGGAATTTATCATAAAATGAATATAATTGATCCACGAAGCCGTTATACGGCTGCGGAATATTTAGAAGCTATGTCGAAAGAACTGTTGGAGTCCAATTTAAATACTATATTTTCCGTACTTCGAAATACAGAGCAATATTGGCGTCGACCAAGAAGCGATTTAGATTGTATGGCTCGACACTACGGACCTGCAACATGGTTCTTAACGTTAAGTCCTAGTGAATGGTTATGGGACGATTTAGGTGAATATATTCGTGAAGTTAATGGATGGCAAGATTCTTCGTTGAGTACTAGTGTACTTGTTGCTAAAGATCCTGTATCAACGTCGAGATTTCTTGATAATAAATTTCGAGCGATGATAGATTTTATTTGTTCGAAAGATTTTCCGATCGGAGAAGTAACGCACTATTTTTGGCGACGAGAATATCAAAGTAGAGGCATACAACATTTTCATTTATTAATTTGGATAAAAAATCCACCAATTTTTGGAGAATCTTCTGTAGAAGAAGTTTTAAAATTTATTTCGCAATACATTAGCTGCAAAAAGCCAGATAAAAATATTGCACCATTATTGTACGGTCGTGTTGATAAACATCAACGACACAGACATAATGATTATTGTTTACGATCGAAAAAAGTAGGACGAAAAGTTATTCGTAGGTGTCGTTTTGGATTTCCACGACCTGTTACTGAAACATTGTATATGAGAGATGTAGCAACTGCAATAGCAGGTAGAAAGCAATTGAAACATAAAAGTAGATTGTATGATCTTCCTAGAACAGAAGATGAAGTTGATATTAATGATTATAATCCCGTGCTTCTTACTGCATGGGAAGGAAATATGGATATACAATTTATTGGTGAAAAGTCGACCTTGCTTACATGGTATGTTACTAAGTATGTAAATAAAGCGGGTAAAAGTGAGTTATCTAACTTCGATCTTGAGAGTTTTAAAAATAATAAAAATAAATCATTGGCCAGTGTTCTGTGGAATTATGGTTTACGATCTATAACTAATAGGGAATGTGGAGCTCTTGAAGCTGCAGATACATTAATGAGTATTCCTTTATATGGAACTGATCGTAATACTACTATTAAATGGTTGAACGTTAATCGTATACGACAGAAAAAATTAAAAAGTCGTAAAGAGATTGAAGCTCTAGATGAAGAATCCACAGATTTATTTTGTCCGGCTTTAGTAGATGATTATTATCCAAATAGAGTGGAAAAATTGGAATCAGTGTCTCTTTACGAGTTTGCAAAGTGGTATGATGTCACGACAACGGAGCCAAAGAATAAATTAATTGAATATTATAAAATAGATAATAAACATTTTCTTAAACGACGACGATGTGCATGTCTTATTAATCACTATAAATACAATGTTGAAACACAGCCCGAAGATTACTTCTTTTCTTTACTGCTTATGTTTAAACCATGGCGAAATTTAAACGATCTTAAAGATAATTGTGACACTTATGCAGAAGCATTTGAAAAAGCAAAATTACATCTTACAGGGGCATTGCAATATCATGAAAAAGTACAAGAATTGCAAAAAGCATTTGAAAATGCAAAACAGTTGGTTCAGCAAGTTGATGAAGAATTACAACAAAAGAATGTGTCTCAGGATGATCCTGATAATCCGATTGGTATTCAAAATATAGAAGCTGGTGAAGCGATGCAAGATTTTAGAGATCTTGGTGAGAAAATAGATAATATCGATGTTTCAGAAATGATAGCAAAATTAAATGCGGATCAACTAAGAGTATTTGATAGAGTCATTGATACGGTAAGGTCGAAAGATTCGATATTACGTTTATATGTTAGTGGAGAAGGTGGAACTGGAAAAAGTTTCTTAATTAAAACGATTAAATGTTGGATTAAACATAATCTCAACAAAGATACCGCTTTAGCAGCACCTACTGGTATAGCAGCGTTTAACATTGATGGTTTGACTGTTCACAGATTACTTCAATTACCTGTTGAACATGGTCAGACTTCAAAGTATAAACCATTGTCTAATCATGTATTAAAAGTTTTACGAAGTGAACTTAAAGAAGTTGTTCTCTTTGTAATTGATGAAGTGTCAATGATATCAAATTTGGTTTTAATGTATATACATTTTCGATTGACAGAAATATTTGATACAAATGACGTTGAAGATGGTTGGTTCGGTAAAAAACACATTCTTTTATTTGGCGATTTACTTCAATTGCCTCCTGTACGTGAAGATTGTATTTTTGCGCAATTATCAAATGATAAAATTAACAAATGCATTGGTTCTATAACTGCTATTAATTTGTGGTCTACGTTATTTCATTACGATGAATTGACGATTAATATGCGTCAGCGAGAAGACGATACATATAGGCAATTGTTGTCAAGAATTCGTATTGGTACATTGACAACGACTGATCGTGTCGTACTTGAAAATAGAAAAATAATTTTTAAAGGTGATTCTTTGGAATCCAGATTAAAGGAATTATGCGATTTTATTAATAAGTGTTCATCGGACGCTGTTTGTCTACTACCTGCACGTCATATGTGTGACGCTCTCAATACAGCTATGTTAAGTCGCATTGATTCAAAAGAGATATTACTAATTGCTGAAGATACAATTGACTGTACTTCATATTTAAAAAAAAAAGTATTAAAAGTATTATCGAATAATGACGATGATAATTCTAAAACTGCTGGACTTTCAAAAGAAATTGTAATTAAAATTGGAGCAAAAGTTATGATAAGGCGTAATATCGATGCTACATTGGGTCTGGTGAACGGTACAATAGCTACAGTAGTTTCAGTTGTACGAGATATATCTACTGATTGTGTGGAAAAAATTAAATTGCTTTTACCTTCAGGATTAGAATATTTGATAGAAAGAGTAAACGTTAAATTTGAAGTGGTGGATAAAGCATTTGTTGTAAGAAAACAATTTCCACTGTGTCTGAGTTATGGAATAACTATTCATAAAAGTCAAGGATTGAGTTTACAGACTGCTGTTATTGATATAGGCAATTCTATATTTAATTGTGGTCAATCTTACGTTGCATTGTCTCGAGTAACAACTGTGGAAGGATTGCATTTGATTAACTTTGATCCTTCCAAAGTGACAGCTGACGAAAAAGCTATTGACGAGTACAATCGACTAAAATATAAGTACAAACCAGAGGCAGAAATAATTACTATGCAAAAGGAACGTCGTATCAAAGTGAAAGATATTCTATGGATACAATCTAAACTAGTCGAAGCCGTTCAAGAGAATGGTCAGCAAAATCAAATGTTACAAATAAATACCACTTGGGTTTTACGTGGTTTTGAAAATACAGAAAATGTTGTATGTTACGCTAATACGGTTATACAATGTCTATTTCATTTAAGTCCTATTAGAAAGCAACTGCTTAATTGTGATAAATCAAATATTCTACGTATGTTAATGCATAGGTATGAATATGGAATGAGTAATTTAAATACATATGATGTTCGACAAGATTTAGGAGAATCGTTTTCGATGAATATAAAACTAGATGGAATCAAGTTTTTAACAACTTTGTGTACAAGGTACGAGTGTATAAGAGAGTCAGTAGAGCATGAAATAACTTCTACTATTCGATGTGTTACGTGTCAATATACAAAAACAATTAGTTCTAATAATTTATTTATTTCGATACCTATTATTAATTTTAACAAACAGAGCTATAATCTACAAGATTTATTTAATGTTACATACTCTCATTGGTATCAAACTGATAACGGATTTTGTGATAATTGTACAGGAAATAGTGTATTGTTTAAAAAAGAATTAACGTTGACAAAAGATATAATTATTATTCATTTTGCAATATTTTCGTTAAAAAACGAAAAAATCGTAAAAGCAAAACGTAGATGTAATATATCTCAGATTCCAACGGCTACAGTATTAATAGCTGAAAAATCATATAAAGTTATGAATGCTATATTTCATTTTGGTTCAAGTATTGAAGAAGGAAATTATAGAAGTATTTGTAGACAATCTAATAGTTGGATTGAAATAGATAATGAGCGAATTAAAAAAAGACAATGGCCCAGAGGTGCTAAAGATCTTTATATACTTTTTTTACAAAAGATTGATAAAAAATAAATTTATTTAACAAATTGCAAGCATGGACCAATAAGTTATTAAATTAAAAAAATAAAATAAAATCTGATTGATAGTTAGTTTAGACATTTATGAAAATTTTGCTAAAAAAAAGAATCTCAATAGCTCTGAATAAGAAACCTTGCGTAATGATTAATAACAATGATGGAATGAGAAAATATTAATATCTTTGAATAGGAAATTTTGCGAAATAATTAAAATATTGGTTACTGTACGCAGATAGAAGGCTGCTGTGCGCCGACAAAAGGTTGCTGAGCGCCTGAGACCATTATTTTTATGAAAACGTTACAGGTCTCAAATGTAACATTGCAACGGAGAGACGAAAAGTATTAATTTAGTGCGTCTCACAAAAATGGGCGTTGGTTTTAAATATTGGTTGCTGTGCGCAGACAGAAGGCTGCTGTGCGCCGACAAAAGGCTGCTGTGCGCCTGAGACCAATATTTTTATAAAAACGTTAGAGGTGTTAAATGTAACATTGCAACGGAGAGACGAAAAGTATTAATTTGGTGCGTCTCACGAGAATGGGCGTTGGATGGGGCCCATTCTATTATATATGTCAAAAATTTTCTGGAAAAAAATCAATCAATAATATACAAGCTTTAAACGGAACCTATTTAGAAAGCGATTGGTTGGATTGTTGTTAAAATCCGAAAATCTCAAGATAGCTAAGAATAAATGACATGTAGTGTAATAACATGGTTAGTTTTGCTGCATGTTATATGTAAAACGCAAAATACTAACGTGTCTCTATTGATATAACCCCTCAACATTACTCTTCCCAAAATAAAACAGAATGTGTATTTTAACCAAAAATAATACTCCCAAAAATAATTTCTCCAAAAAAATTTTCCCCCAAAAAAATCCACAAAAAAACTACAAAATGACTAAAAAAAAATTTTAACAAAATAGAACGTAAAATGTGTACATTAATATTGTTGATTATAAACTACAAAATGAATGAAATCTCCTCAAAATTACCTTTTTAAAAAAAGGTATAAAAAGCGCCAAGTATAAGCGCGCGAAAAGCATTCTCGACAAACTTTTTAAGTAAAATCAAGACTCTTCCAAAAAAAGACTTCTCCAAAATCAAGATTCCCTCAAACAAAGATTTCCCAAAAGAACCCCCCTAAAAAAACTCCGAAAACCAAAACTCCTCTCAAAAAAAGACTTCTCCAAAAAAATAATTCTCAAAAAAACTCCTACAAAAAGACTACAAAAAAAAGACTCCTCCAAAATAGAACATAAAATGTGTACATTAATATCAAATACTCTCTATAAAAATAATGAGATCAAATAATTGCGCCAAGAACCTAAAGAAACTAGAAAATTATATTTAAGCAAAATCAAGACTCCCCCAAAAAAGACTTTCATCAATCAATATCAAATATTCTTTATAAAAATAATGAGATCAAATAATAGCGCCAAGAACCTGAAGGAGCTAGAAAATTTTAGAAATTACAAACCCATGTGAAACCGTAAAACGTAGACCTAGGTTCGCCCCGATGATAAAACGTAATTAACATTATAAACCCATGTGGAACCGTAAAAACGTAGATCTAGGTTCGCCTCGATATGATATAACATGGTAATGTAAAGAAAGAAAATTATATTTAAGCAAAATCAAGACTCCCCCAAAAAAAGACTTTCATCAATCAATATCAAATATTCTTTATAAAAATAATGAGATCAAATAATAGCGCCAAGAACCTGAAGGAGCTAGAAAATTTTAGAAATAACAAACCCATGTGAAACCGTAAAACGTAGACCTAGGTTCGCCCCGATGATAAAACGTAATTAACATTATAAACCCATGTGGAACCGTAAAACGTAAACCTAGGTTCGCCCCGATATGATATAACATGGTAAAATGTAAAGAAAAAAAAACTTGGCGCTGCGAAACCAAATCTTTAAAATCGAAAAAAACAAAAAAAAAAAAAATTTGGCTCTATGGAACCAAATCTTTAAAATAAAAAAAAAAATATTGAATAGAAAATGTAAAAAAAAATAATAAAAGTAAAGAATTTTAATAAAAATATTAAAATTCAGCAATGCAACAAATTTTTTACCTCCTTAAAAAAAAGATGGAAAGAGGGTGAGGGAGAAAAAACAAGAAGGGTGATGACATAAAAAATATGTTTAATATAAAATAAAAATATATTGAAAATGCGCAATGCAGCAAATTTTTTGCCGTCCCACTTTTACAGACTGCGGACTGTCGGATGTATTATCTTAATATACATCCGGTGTGGTTACAAAAATCTGATGCATAGCACATCGTAAAAAGCAAAAAATTATAATTTGAAATTTTAAAGAATGTTTTTTTCGATTTTAAAGATTTGGTTTCGCAGCGCCAAGTTTTTTTTTTCTTTACATTTTACCATGTTATATCATATCGGGGCGAACCTAGGTTTACGTTTTACGGTTCCACATGGGTTTATAATGTTAATTACGTTTTATCATCGGGGCGAACCTAGGTCTACGTTTTACGGTTTCACATGGGTTTGTTATTTCTAAAATTTTCTAGCTCCTTCAGGTTCTTGGCGCTATTATTTGATCTCATTATTTTTATAAAGAATATTTGATATTGATTGATGAAAGTCTTTTTTTGGGGGAGTCTTGATTTTGCTTAAATATAATTTTCTTTCTTTACATTACCATGTTATATCATATCGAGGCGAACCTAGATCTACGTTTTTACGGTTCCACATGGGTTTATAATGTTAATTACGTTTTATCATCGGGGCGAACCTAGGTCTACGTTTTACGGTTTCACATGGGTTTGTAATTTCTAAAATTTTCTAGCTCCTTCAGGTTCTTGGCGCTATTATTTGATCTCATTATTTTTATAAAGAATATTTGATATTGATTGATGAAAGTCTTTTTTTGGGGAAGTCTTGATTTTGCTTAAATATAATTTTCTAGTTTCTTTAGGTTCTTGGCGCAATTATTTGATCTCATTATTTTTATAGAGAGTATTTGATATTAATGTACACATTTTATGTTCTATTTTGGAGGAGTCTTTTTTTTGTAGTCTTTTTGTAGGAGTTTTTTTGAGAATTATTTTTTTGGAGAAGTCTTTTTTTGAGAGGAGTTTTGGTTTTCGGAGTTTTTTTTAGGGGGGGGGGGTTCTTTTTTTGGGAAATCTTTGTTTGAGGGAATCTTGATTTTGGAGAAGTCTTTTTTTGGATTTAATAAATACATCATTGATATTTTTATTGGGAGAAGAAAAAGATGAATGTAGATTGACACCAAAACGGAAACGATCAAATGCAACGTCACCGATAACAGCATCGACTCCAATTAAATCAGCGTTAAAACGATCACACACCATACCGTCCACATTAAACGAGACGCCTAAGTTCGTGCAACAACAAATTTTTTTATCAAGGGAACGTTCACACTCGCATTCCATTGAAGACGTTTTCGATACCGCAGACGAACCGCTGGTAACATCTATTCGACAAAAGTTGCGAACATCAGAAGGTTGGAAGACTCTTCAAACTCATTATGGACCGTTGGGACAAAAGTATCTAGGCGCTGTTTTGAGCGGAAAAAAATCTATTAACATCGATAGCGTTTACGGAGTTTATTTCAACGACAATGGAACGATGATTGGCAACAAGCGTGTTGATTTAGATAAAAATGATAATATATTGATAGATGGTAAAAAGTATCCTGGAACAGTGGGACTTTACGAATTGATTTTCATGAGATTTCCCGATGAGAGCAGTTATACTGATATCGATAAAGAAAATTATAAAAGTATACTCATGGCAACGAATGCACATAAACGTGACTACAATTCTCAAAATCAAGTAAAAAGTAACAAGGGTCACAAATATAAAAATATAATCGCTTCTGTGCTGAGTAAAAAAATTGGACAGGGTATACCATACGCTGTAACATTAAACAATAATAAAATCGATTATGTTCATTGGGATGATCCAAACGAGCTCGTAGATCGTCTTCGATTGCTCGAAGCCTCACGTTACGCGGGCCATAACGCTCACGACAATGAGATTTTATCAATTATTGAGGAACTTCGCGAAGTGGGGCTTATTATAAATTGAAGTATGCATACACAATTTAATCATTTGATATCGAAATGCCGATTAACAAGTTTGGAACACTTCTTAAAGATGGTGGAGGAAGTAATACTAATCAACATTATCGATATAATGCGTTAGTTAGAAATTACGTGCGCGATAACGCTGTCTGTGTAACATCCACTGATTACGACGCACGATCACGCAAAATTAAGCATGTAGCTGAACCTTTGGACGATGATGATGTTGTCAACAAACAATATGTTCAACAAAATTTACGAATTTTAAAGAATGGAATTGTGGAATTTAATAATAATGTTCAACAGAATGTGCAGAATTTAAATGATCAATTAAATGAACTGAATAAGAAAATAGAAATACTACAGAGTAGTCTACAGGTTGTGGTAAACACGCTTCGCAATAAATTTATTCGCGGTGAACAGAATTAAACAGCTGCCGTTGCCGTTGCTGTTGCTGTTGCTGTTGCTGTTGCCATTGCCGTTGCCGCTGCCGTTGCCGCTGCCGTTGCCGTTGCCATCGCTATTACCATTATCGTTACCATTGCTGTTACCATTGCTGTTACCATTGCCGTTGCTATTAAAAAATGTCGAAGAAAATAAGCTCGGAAAAACTACAATTGGTAAACGAATTGCATACACCAGCGAGAAGAAATTTTTCTCGAAGGCGTGTCATAGTGCGCGGATATGATGACTTGTGGCAAGCTGATGTAGTCGAGATGCGTCCATACACACGTGTCAACCGAGGTTACCACTACATATTCACCGTTATCGATGTGCTGAGCAAGCATGCTTGGGCTGTACCATTAAAGACGAAAAGCGGTATCGAAGTTGCAACAGCGATTGCAAAGATCTTTCGCAACGATAAAAGATGTCCGAATAATCTTCAAACTGATAAAGGAAAAGAATTTTATAACACAAATGTGCAAAAACTTTTGGAAAAACATAATATTAACCATTATTCCACATACTCCATAATGAAAGCGTCAGTTGTCGAACGGTTCAACCGAACGCTTAAAAACGCTATGTGGAAAATGTTGACGCTCAATGGATATTATAAATGGATTGATTTGTTACAGCAGCTTGTTTCGGATTATAACGCGCGAAAACATCGAACTATTGGCATGCGACCTATTGATGTTACCCACGCAAACGCGAGTAAGCTCTTGGCTACGGTCTACAACCGCATAAAGATCGCTGCTCCAGCACGATTTAAAGTTGGCGATTCAGTACGTGTGAGCAAGTTTAAAACATTATTTGAAAAAGGTTATACGCCAAATTGGTCCACTGAAGTGTTTAAAATCGTCAAAGTGTTGAAAACTAGTCCCGTAACATACTTGCTTGAGGATTCTTGTGGAAAACCCATCGCTGGGGGATTCTATGAACAGGAATTACTTCATGTAAATAATCCTGATGTATACCTCGTTGAAAAAGTGTTAAAAAAACATGGAAATAATGTTTATGTAAAGTGGTTGGGAT
Source organism: Cardiocondyla obscurior (assembly GCF_019399895.1). Taxonomy (NCBI): domain Eukaryota; kingdom Metazoa; phylum Arthropoda; class Insecta; order Hymenoptera; family Formicidae; genus Cardiocondyla; species Cardiocondyla obscurior. Next base: position 2,957,858 of record NC_091884.1, on the reverse strand, counting down.
TTGATAATTCACACAACTCATGGATACACAAGAATAATGTTTTATAAAAAATTTTAATACATAAATAAACAAAACATTTTTATATTATATTATAATACATAAATAAAAAAATTATTATATTATATTATAATACATAAGAGTATAGAATATAAACTTTTATTTATAGTGGTATTTTATAATGCCCCTATGGTAAAGTTTCAGTAGAACCGGGTATAATGTATTGCTTATCGTCATATGGACTCAGAGCAGTTTTCTCCTCACGTATAGTATACACCTCATGCAACTTGGATCTTATACATGTTTGCTGACGAGTCATTTCTATTTCCTCATTCAAGCATCGCGTGTAATCATCAAACGTTATCTTTTTAGCAACGACATTACTTTTAACACCTTTAATTTTTTTGGTATCCTTTTTACCCTCGACTCGCAAAGCATACATTTTTGCTCTAAGTCTAACGAATTCAGTCATAATTGCTCCATTGTTTTCATCCTTCATTAAACCCGGTACTTTTTTATTAACGCGTGGGAGACCATATGCATTATCAATCGCATAATCGCTCGTATCGAATTTGTTAATGTTATGTTTTATAATTTCGTAAACGTCATCACATTCAATATGATATATGAGACTATCCGTATCGGTATACATAATTTTACATTTATTATGATATAGAAGTTGCATATGCTCATGATGAAATTCATACAAACATGTCTTAGATATGTCTAGAATACACATACCAACATAAATTGGTTTGTTAAATTTTACCGCAAGTTTATGCATTTCAATAGCCACAAGATTTTCGGCAAAGATACTACGACTATGAAAATTTGGTTTCGCAATCAACGCCTCAGCGCCAAATCTTCCTTCCCAATGTGTTACAAGTCTCACATCAACGTGATTACGCACATTCTCCATAGTTTTACCAAATACAGCATTGTTCATCAATTTGTATAAATTTTTTTCAAAATTATTTTTAGCAAGCGTTCTAAATTTTGTATTAAGTTCTATATAAACGCGAAGCCATGGAGATTGCTTAAATTGTAATACGCGATGTATTTTTGTTACGTGGAGACCATGACGAATACATTGTTGCAAATTGCGATAATGAATGATGTAACGTTTCTTATCGCATAAAGTTGCAAGCAGTTTGTCCTGCCGCTTACCTGGCGGTTTATCACGTGTAGGACAGAACGGCAGGTCAACATGCTCGTCATGTAATTTTTGCGGATACTCCAAATCAATCTCAAGAATGTAACCATCGGGTGAATCTAGTGGTACATTTATCACATCAAAATTAGAAGCATCGTCAACCCATTGAAAATCCGCGTATGGCAGCGGTTGACACATCGCCCATCCATATAAATTATTCACATCAAAATACATCAAATATGTTGATGGTTTCAATGAATCGTATGACTGCATGTACTTATTGTTGGCATGAGCATATCTACCAGAGCATTGGCTTAATCCCCCTCTTATTCCACGTTCAATAAACATAACCATGTCGATGTCGGTAAGAAGTTCAAATTTAATATTCGTATGTTTTAACATCGCGTCCCATGTAAAACCAGGTAAAGTGTAATAATAATACGCTGGATCAAGTTTGTAACTCGTTATACAGCTGTCTCTAAAATTTTCAAATATGTCAGCCAACAACAAGACATCGGTTTTTAAATATAAATCGCTGTACTCCCCAAGCGTTCGAATTGAAAATTGTTGCCAGATATCTACAGCGTGTGCATAATCACTCTCGGATACTATGTCATCTGTCAATGAACTGTAAAACGATTCGCGTGGTGGTAAACATGTATCTTCTAACTTTTCAATAGAATCGATATATTCATATGGAAGGACACCTTTACGCGTTAATAAATCAAAATTTTTATTACTTAAATTAGAAAATTCATATCGTAACACTCGCAGTTTATCCTTATTTAAAAAAGATGCTAATTTCTCAAGACTAGTATTTAAAAATTTAAATGAATCAATAAATCGTAATTTTATACAGTCATTTCTATCATCAGTAGTACTTTTCACATTTTTTGTAAACGATATATATTTTTCTTTTTTAATGGGAAGCAGCTCTACTGATCCATCATAGGCAGTAGATATTTCTTTGATGATAAAATGTGCATCATAACCAGATAAATTGTGAAAAACTATGGGAATACAATTTGAATCCATATAATTTATATTGCAGTTTGAATGTGCGGGTCCTCTGTATCGTCCAGTTAAATGACAATGATCACGCACTCGCGTATCATCAGCTGCAAACGGTTTTTCACACACATGACAATGCGTAGCTCTTTTGAATTCTTCCCAATTATTTTGCGTAAAATCTACCATGGGTACATTGCTAGATAAAATTGTCTTTACGCTGTGGGCTAAATTTTTAAGTTCTTCGATAAACCATGAAACACAATTATTACCGCGACGAAATCGATACATTGATAACGTGTCATCATATGAGCAACACACATAGTACCCTATGCTGAATACCCTGTGATGCTGCTGTGCTGATGTAGATGTTGCAAGATCAGCATTTATCTTTTCCAAAGTGCATTCGAGGTCAGCATATACAACAAATGGCATTCGTTCCTTCCTGTTATAATTATTAAAACTTAACCATTTGTCATCTTCACTCGATAGCATAATTGCACATTTATTGATTTTTCCACAATCTACGCTGTGTGTTTTCAATCTTTCGTTGGAGCCAAAATAGTGTAGACATCTAAAAAAATATAATATTAATACATTATTTATAATGTATGTTATAACATAAAAAAATTATGATATTTACCGATCGCAAAAGTATTTTCTGTTCTTCGTCTTGCTTAACTGTGAGCTCATGAGGCGTGATAAATTTTTTATTAGTGAAAAATGTCCAACATCTTTATCTTCTTGCGTGTACAGTAAATGTATATGCACGTCTCTTTTTTTTTCTGTGAGTTGTATTGGTAAAATTTGCTTCTTTTCAACAGCATATACATTTATTGAAATATTGTTAAGATTTTCAAATTTTTTAATTTGTTTCAAGGTTACTGGAAATTCAATACCTTGAAGATTTAATACTGTTGTGTAATGTGGATATGATGTTAATCGCTTAGTATGCGTTTTAGTTGGATATAACGCTGCTACAACCGACCATGCGAAACATGCATTATCTGTAGATTGCACACTGATCACGGCTCTTTTCATTTTAATTTCACACGGCAATTTGATGTAACACCCTGCATGCAATGGATTGTATTTATTAACATTTACAGTTAGATTTTGTATGCGAGACAATGCCCAGCCGCTATCACGTTCTTGAAACTCATCTAAAGATGAGAGAATAGGCTCGATGACTTGCGACTCATACCATTCCAATAGATCACATGTGTGAAGGAGTTCACTATTTTTCGTACACACACTTTTATTCGCAGTTTTATCACCCGCCACAAATTCACCGTTAAACACAGTATTTATTTTTACATTATGATGTTCATGCATAACATTTCTAACACATTTAAGCACAATGTTTCGCGCATCTTCAAGAAATTGTCGAGGTTCAATATATTTTGAATTGATTATGGCACCGGTTAATATGCGATTTTTGAAAGATGTATCTATTTTCAACCATCGAAGTCCTGACTCGCATGTATTATATCCCGCTCCAGCGTGAACGAAACGTTGTCGCGTTGAATCTCGTAAACTCTCGATACGTGCAATACTGGCAACATATGATTGCTTTACACCAACGGATAATCTTGGATGTTTATTTCGACCATGTTCTTTAATAGATTCAATGTACTCATCACAATGTTGCTCCCATATATTCAATTCTTCACGTGAATTCAATCGAGCCGCTTGTGACACTAGTTCTTGCTCTCGCTGATCCATTACTGCTCTCAAGATTTCTACACGATTAATGATGTATATTATTCACGCTGAGCGGTTTTTATGCGCATTATTTTTATTGCGTCATATGTATCAAATATATTAAGGATGATTTTTTTCATGATATTAGTCATATGTTGTTGTAAGCATTTTTTTAATTGTAAAATATTATCTCAACAATATGCGCAATCGGTATTTAAAAAATACACGTGTCTTGATTATCTCAAATGCATTGGTCTTCACATTTCTCGACAAAAACTGCTGATGTCTCACTTTGACACGTGCTTGTCGATCTTATAGTAGTGTCGACAAGTTTTGCATCTTTTTAATATAATCTTCGCTAACTTATGATTTTTTCGTCATAACATTTGGTGACTTCGCCCGTCAAAGTGTAGTTTTTTTACGTGAACTGTTAAAGATGGCTAATTTGAATGATATAAATGGTGACGATGTACCGATGGATTTTGAGTTATCAGATGAAGACGATGAAGACGATGTCACATTGTCCAGTGATAGCGATTACAGGAGTGATCAGAGTGAAGACCTCGAAGATCGTGTGCGCATAACATTAGACTCATCGCAAATTCCTGCACTTAATGGGCGTACTAGACATTGTATGATGTCTATATATTATTCCACGCTTAATGGTGATATTGCAATATGTGCATCATGCATGATTAATTTGAATGATACAGGTGTATCAATGCATCTCGTACGCAAACATGAAATCAATGTTCATGATGCGCTATGTGATAGATCTTGTACTAATTGTAAACTTTCACTATTTATGATAATTCCATGTCAGATATGTCCTATATGCGTCGCATAAAAAATTCGCTAGTTTGCAATGATGATTCAATTCAGCTGACTGGCACATTTTATTAATAATGGTGGTGGTAATAGCTATGGTGGGGTTTTGTGTATAAAAATATATAGAACAAATGTAATGTTACATCAGTTGCAAAACGTTCATCAAACGACGCGCTGTTACCGCTCTCGACAATTTCTTTAAAAACTTTATTACGTTGAAAAAAACTATCCAGATGGATTTCTACGTCCCAACTACTACTACTACTGCTAAAACATCAAATGTGAATAATGCGTAAGTATTGATTTAAAAAATTTTGTGGAAAAACTTTTTTAAAATAAAAAACTTCTTTTATATATAGCATCTCAACCAAACATCGTGTCATACGCTTGCTGGGTAGACGGTATGCGCTTACAACTACGGGATACAAGTATTTGGAGATCGGTGTTAACATTGGCCCACCGAGTTTTGTTGAGATCGCCATTGGTGATAACCGGGGGCATGAAATGCTGCTATCTCTCGAATCATGGAAATCACTTTGTGAATATCGAGAAAACATCCTGAGTCTTTTCCACAATAAATTTGGAAACCCTCAAGATTTCGTATACCTTGGTTTGGTGACAGCTCGAGTATACAACATGAATGGTTTAAATATCCTGTGTCTCGAATCGGGCAATATACAAATGATGATGACTGAGTCAACATATCTCAAGATGATTGATCTCGATGATTGTATCACCATATCATTTGATAGGATGACAGCTGTTCTCGGACAAATCGATATAAAGTATACACAATTCTCCAACATCGCATGTGCTGCAAAGAATCGTGTTGAGGCAACAAGTGCAATACGTATTAGCAGTTATTTTGATAACAATCAATTCATCGATTGCGAACTGTTAGCTCTTATTTTTAATGTATAATATTATTCTTTTTATAATAAATTTCAAAAATTTATAATTATTATCACAGCATAACTCTGAGTTGAAAGTTTATTATCCTACGTATCATATTTTTTCCTGTTCACACCGGTATATCATTTCACCGTGGTATATACATTACATCTTAATGTTAGCTCCAACTGATAATCAAATATAATTTTTTAATAAAAAAAATATTTTTTACTTTATGTTATAGCTTTTTATTTTATTACACTGTTTATATTTTTATCCTTAACTTGCAAACATTTTTTTCCAAAAAATTAGTATTAATAATGTTGAAACGATGTTAACGTTAATAATGATTTTATACAATATAAAAAATTTTTTTATCTATCGAAAAAAAATTCATGTTCTACATTATGTCTTTATAATGAGCTAAGAGATTTTTTTATCACGTATATTGTTTCACCATCACATGGGAGAATATATGCTACCTCGTCGCATAGGCATACGTTGCATTTTTTACACCGTTGGTCCAGCTGATAAAAAAAAAGTTAGCTGTCACCAACGTTGTTAAATGCAGCTCAGCTCACTTTGCAACAGTGACTTGGAAGAGCATCATTCCAAAAGTGACATAAAGAACATAAAGAACATTCTTCTAAAAATGGATACAGTGGTGGTACATATTATTTATCCGATAAGAATCGTAAGTATTTATACCGTCACTTATACTATCATTTATTATTATTATTATTTTAATTATTTTATTTTTTTCCAGCGTATTTTAACTAACCACGGCACATATGAGATGAATACATCTCATCAGGTGCAAGTTAGAATTCCACGGTATGGAATAGAAGTGTTACACCGTGGTACGGTGCGAGTGTGGGTCCGTTCGCCGGAACGTGTGCCACCAGTTGAGAGGAGCCGGGTGTAGGCAAATAAATACTTGTCTTTTAAAAAACGTGCTGTACTTGTTTTATTTCTGCGTTGATACACTTGATACGCGTCACGTCTCTCCTGATAGGAGTGCCCGCGACGGCTTCCGAGCCGTCGCTCATATACTCGGCCAAGTTGCAACCTCAGCGAGTTTCGGCCGCGGTGGTTGACCGGAGAGGTTCGTCAACCGCGCGGCCTTTTAATAATTGTTAAATGTTCATTTCCTTGTTTCGACATCGGACGATAATCCCGAGGTCCTTGCCCGATGTCGAAATACGCAAGGTATTTCCGGGGTGGTTTGCAACCGGAGCGCATTCTTTGAAGTGCAGCTCAGGTTACAACATTCCTCCCCCCTTAGGGAGAAAGGGGTCGGGGGTTTGTATTCTTCCCGACTCCTTTCTTTATGGTTGCAGCTCGGCCGGGAGTTCGCGTTTTTTGCTTTTTCTTATAATTAATACAACGGCGAATACAGTTATGGTAATTACACTTATTATTGCGCTTGCTCCTGTCGTATAATATATTAATATTTTTGTGTTTGTAACATGGTAATTATTTTCTAGGTCCTTATTCATTTCGTCTAAATCTACGCTTAATTGTAATAATTCACGTTGATTTCTTATGACAGGTTCACGCTGAATCTGCCTAAGTGTGTTAGTAATCACTGCGGTGTTATTCGCGCGTGTTGATGCGTGTGTGAAATTGTAGGTGGGAATATGCGTGCGTATTTCCCTTCCCCCCATCGAGGAATGCGTCTGTATGGTGACGTCTGGCGTGATTAATTTGCATACGCCGTTTATTTTAACTATGCCAGTGTGGCTTATTTTTTCCCTTTTTACCGGCCTATCTTTACAGCGTATTTCTATTGATTGCGTGTTTACTGTGGAATAAATCCATGCTTGAGGCTCGTTTAATGTTATCCACAGGCTTACGTTTGATAATATATATCGTGTTTCGCATGACGTTGGTCGCATTTCTGGCTTAATTAGCGCGGTGATTTCGCATGGTGCGTTATCTGATACTTGATACGTTGGGTAGCTATTTTCACATACGAAGTTATCGCGGTTATTTTTGCAGGTTTTAATTTCTTCTGCGCTTAATATTATATACTTATTATTATCATTATCTATTGCTATATATTCGTCGGTGGTTTTAATTATCTTAAATAAGTTCGAGTGGTCGTGTACAGGAAATGTGGTAACCTTTTTTAGGCTGTATTTAACGTAGTTTACTATTGGGAATTTTAACACTGCTATGAGTGTGTAATAGTTTTGATAATATATTTTAAATGAACAATATTTTTCAATGGTATTCCAATTTATTTGGTTTATTTTGAAAGGAAATGGGCTCCCCTGACAGATGCGAAGTAGCTTCTAATAATTCTGAAATTATTTCGTTGATCGGTAATAATCGGGCGTTTAATATGCCTGTTTTTGTATGGGTAATAAAGTCAGTCGTGTCTTGTAAGTCGGTCAGTAAGTCATTAGTCAGTATTCTCAAGTTGTTCATGTATTCAGTTACCTCTAGCTGTTGTGTGACTTTGTCTAATTGCTGACTCAGGAATGTCGTTGCATTCATTACAATGCGATCGTGGTGCTCGAGTATAGTTTCTAATTTTTGTATATGACCAATCGTACTGTTAATTATTTTAATTTGGTTTTTTGCTACATGTTGTATCGTCTGTTGATTTGCATTTAATAATTGTAATTGTTCCGTAATTCGCTTATCGTCTTCTGCGTCCATTACACCGAACAGTGTTTTCGCGGCTGAGCCTATTATATCTAGTAGGCCTCTTTTTGATACTTGGTTTTCGTAAAGAGACGTTAATCTATTTAATGCGGTTGTAACCTTATTATTCTGCTTACAAACTATAGAATATAAATTCTGACATTTTTGTTGTAATGTTGCGCCGTTTACTTTTTCGCGGATTCCTCTGCACATTTTTTCTGCTTCTGTCATTTGTGTTTGTATTTTATGATATCTAGTGGTGAAATCTTCTGTGTTTGTTATTATCGCGATTGTCCAGGATGAATCCGAAAGTTGAAGTTGTCCGCAATCTTCGTAGTATAACCCGGGTTCGTGTGTGAACGGTTTTATTTCGAATGGCGCGATCTCACTCTTCCCTTTTGCCATGGTGAGCAAGAATCTGTAATTTTATATGTGAGTTGGTTTATGTGCTAGTGTATCGTGGACTGAATTTGATCGCAGGTAAGTTATTAAAATGTGTCAATTTAGCTAATTTTTTATTCTTTTGAATAGTCGCCTGTGTTATCGTCTGACGTTCCCTCAGTCTGCCACCGGAATTCATATATAACGGACAGCTAATTTCCTCTTTGTGATTAACAAGTTCGTAGGTTTTTGGTTAAAAGAAAAAAAGTTTTGTTGTTTACTCTAATTTTTTAATTATGTGTTTTGATATTTTAGTGGATATGTACTGTGTCGAGTGTTCTGCTCGTTATGAGCCGGGAAACTGCGCTCTATGCGCTTCTAGGAGCGCCTTGAGACTCCGTAGGATGCTCTGGCTGCGGACCGAGCCCAAGCTAAAAATGGAGACTGGTCGGGATTTGAAGTTCCGTCGTGTGGAGGTTATCCCTGACGAGTTCATTGGTAAGTTTTTTTTTTTTTTTTTTTTTTTACTTGCCTGCTTTTTAATGTTCTATAAACGCTTTTAGACGGTTTGCATGGACTTTCAGTGTTCTTCGTCCTTTTTTAATACTATAATTAACGTCGCTGTGTTTCTCCGTAATTTTGTATGGACCTATCCATAGCGCGTCTAGTTTTTTTGATCGTCCGCGACGAACGGCTTCGTCATATAAAAGAACTGAGTCCCCTACTTGAAACTCGCGTCCGCGGGATTTACGGTCGTACGTGATTTTGGCTTTAATTTTTTCGTCCTTAGCATGTTCGCGCGCTAGATGGTTAGTAGCTCGCAGTCTTTCCCGAAGTTCTTGTGCGTAATCTTCGTACGAGTAGGTAGTTTTTGGTGCGGTTGTTAGAGCTGTCGGTATTGTCGCTAGATGTCCGAATACTAATTCAAAGGGGGTTAATTTCTGTGGCTGTATGCGGCGTAGTGTTGTACGTGAACATTGCGTACGGCAGCCACTCGTCCCAGTCCGTTTGATCCTGTTCAATGTAGTGACGCAAATATTCGGCTAGTGTTCGGTGCGAACGCTCCAGTGCTCCGTTCGTTTCTGGGTGATAGGCCGTTGTTTGAATTTTATGGATTTTTAATAATTTGCACATATTCTTAAAAACTTCACTCATGAAGTTTGTGCCTTGATCGGAGAGAAGTCGCTCCGGTATTCCGTATTCTAGCACTATTTTGGTTACGAATGCTTTCGCAATTGTTACTGCTTCCTGATTCGGTACGGGTATTGCTTTACTGAATTTTGTTAGTCCGTCTTGAAAAGTTAATATATATTTATTCCCGTTGTGCGACAGAGGTAGGGGACCTACTATGTCTAGGGCACATTTCTCGAACGGTTTTTTCGGTGTGTCGGTGATTACCAATGGCATTTTTGTCTTTTTACTTAATTTATTTCGTTGGCAGTGTTCGCATTTTTTTATATAATTCTCCACGTCCTTGCTCAATCCTGGCCAGTCGTGGTGTAATTTGATGCGTTGCAACGTGCGACTGACACCTTGGTGACCGCCCGTTGGTATGTCGTGATATTCGCGTAATAGGTTTGTCTTTTCTTCTTCCGTATATTCTCTTCGTTCTTGACACGTATTCACCTGACGTTCGCATTCTTGAATCGGTGGGTTTCTGCTCAGGGCATCGGCATTGGTGTTACTTTTCCCATCTTTATGTATGATTTTATAATCATGTTCTTCGAGTTGTAGTCTCCACCTAATCAGTCTTGAACCGGGGTCGTTGACATTGAATAACCACGTTAGAGGCTTATGATCTGTTACGATCGTGAATGATGTGCCGAAAACATACGGTCTGAAGTGTTTTACGGCCCAGACGATTGCTAATAATTCTTTTTCCGTGGTGCTATAATTTTTCTCTGCCTTATTTAATATACGGCTTGCGAACGCGATCGGGTGATCTTTTCCTATTTCGCCCTGTGAAATTATCGCTCCTATGGCGTAATCTGATGCGTCCGTCGTGATAATGAACGGTTGTGTGAAGTTCGGGTAACTTAATACTGGTGCTGTCGTAAGCTTTTCTTTTAATAATTCAAACGCGTTCTGTTGCTCGATATTCCATTTGAATTTCTCGTCTTTTTTTGTGAGCGCGGATAATGGTCTTGCAATTTTTGAGAAATTCTCGATAAATTTGCGGTAATAACCTGCCAATCCTATAAATGACTGTACGTCTTTCACTTTTTTGGGGATTGGAAAATTTTTTACGGCGGAAATTTTTGACGGGTCTGGTCGGACGCCATCCTTAGTTATTAAATGTCCCAGGTATAATACTTCTTTGCGTAGGAACTCGCATTTGTCGGGTTGTAACTTAAGATTATTTTCACGCAATTTCTTGAATACTTCTTCTAATCTTTTATTGTGCTCGTCCAACGTAGGCCCGAACACGACGATGTCGTCTAAATATACGAGACATTTGATACCTTGTAAACCCGATAGCACCGAGTTCATCATCCTCTGGAATGTCGCCGGTGCATTTTTCAATCCGAATGGCATACGGTTGAATTCGTAGTGGCCTTCAGGCGTCGAAAAGGCAGTTTTCGCTCGGTGATCTTTATGCATGGGGATCTGATGATAGCCGGACGCTAGATCCAGTGTAGTAAAATACTTTGCGTTGCCCAATTGGTCCAGAATTTCGTTCATATTAGGAATCGGGAAGGAATCGCCTATAGTAATGTCGTTCAGCTTCCTGAAGTCAACGACGATCCGTAGTTTTTGTTTTCCGGAAGCATCAATTTTCTTGGGTACTACCAGTATTGGTGCGTTCCATTGGCTAGAGCTAGGTCGTATGACGTGGTTTTGTAGCATTTTTTTCACTTGTTCCCTTACTTCGGACTTATGTTTTTCTGGTAATCTATACGGGCGACAATTGATCGGTCGGGCGTTTACTTCTGTTACGATCTCGTGCGCTACGGATGTCGTACAGGATAAATGGTCTCCCTCGAGGTAGAAAATGTCACAAAAGTTTTGGCATATCTCGGTTATCTTCATTTTTTCCTCCTTATTTAGGTGTGCTACTCGCAGCTGTTTGCGTACGCTTTCCTGTCGCCCAAGCACGTTTTTCATTCGCGACGCGTCGGGTATCGCGAGCGTGCTGACTAAGCATTCGGACGGCACGGCTTCTATCTGCACGAGCGGAGTGTCTAATTCTATCGGCTTTTCCGTAATATTTAAGACGCTAATTTTACAGATATTGTCTTCCGGTTTTACCAGGCAGCTGCCGATAAAAACTCCGGGTTTTGGTTCTTCCGCGTAGACTATGCCTATTTGATTGTGGCTCGTAACGGCTTGTACAAAAGTTTCGCTTCGCGGTGGTAACGTGATTCGCGAGAACGGCTGTAACTTGATCGGCACCTTGTGAATTATTAATTGCTTTTTCTCTACGTCGTATATCGTGGGGTGTGCCTTCAAGAAGTCCATTCCTAAGATCCCTTCGTAATTTATGGGGAATGCATCGGGTACGACGTGCACGTTATGGTTTATGTAACGCTCTCGTAACCGGATTGTCAATTTCGCGATTCCTATGGTGCGGAGTTGGTGACCGGTCACACCCGTTAATGCCGTCGACTCCATATATATCGGAGTTTCTCCTCTGAGTTTACCGACTTTGATGAGAGTGACGGCGGCCCCGGTGTCAAGTAGGAAGGTATATTTTCCGTCCTGCGACTCTTGCACGTTAAGAGTGACTAAATCGAGGTGTCGATTCGCGTCTCCTCCGGTCAGATGGGAAATCTGATACGCGCTAGCCGGTCGAATTTCTGGGACGCGTGTTTCGTTCTCGTGTGAAACATGGCTCGTCGTGTCTTGACGCGTGTAATTCTCCGCGGTAGTGAATGATACCGGAGCCGATCGTGATTGTCGAGAATCCGACCGGCTGTGGTGTCGGTTTGCAGGACGCGATTCGGTGTTTCGTTTTAATTTTCTACATTCTTCGCGAATATGGCCCGGCTTGTCGCAGTACGAACAGCGCTTAGTGGGCGTATAACTTCGCGGGGAGTGATCCGCGCGGGGCAGGCTGAAACGTTGCGCGAAACGGCTCGATCGACATTCGAAGCCGTGGTGCCCTTGTTTCCCGCATTTTTTGCAAGGAGGCACAGGTGGGCGCCCCGAAGTGTACGGGATCTTCTTTTCCAAAAATCCGCGGGGAATTGTACCGCTTTGTCTCTCTTCGGCCGAGGCCCCATCTATGGCTTCTTGTAGGGAGGTATAGTTGCGGGAACGCACAATAATAGAGATGTGCGGCAATAGGCCGTTTTGGTAATTCTGCAGGACTTGTTTCTGCACAGATTCCCATATGCCCTGTTTTTTATCGGCTGAATAATGGCCGTCTTCGCTGAGCGCGTCGTAAAGTTCGGCCGCGAGTTGATCCGCGCGCGTGCCGAATGCTTGGGCGCTCTCACCCGGTCGCTGCTGCAGCTGGTTGAAATCCAGCTGGAGATACGAGGTAGAGCGTCGGTGTACGTAATTCGCTTCTATTTCCCTAATGAATTGCTCGAAATCGGTGATTTTCTTAGACTCAAATCTCGATAGAGCGCGTCCCGTTAATTTAGTATATAATATTGCGGCTAACAGTTCGTCTTCTTCTTCGGGGTCGATCTTTTTTGCTACGAATTCGCAGGCTTTCACAAACTTCTTGACATTGTTCTCGTTACCGTCGAACGAAGGAATGTAGTTTATGGCGTGTTGTAATGTTAGGAAATGTCGCGGGTGATTTAGTGAGAAACGGACATCTTCCCGTCGATTTCTCGCTCTTTGGACCGATACGTCGCGGGGTCTACGGATACCGTATCTTTCCGCGAGTCCCTCGTTTTCGATTCGATCTAGACGCGTTACCATTAGTTGCATAGCGTCTAGTAGAGTCTCGATAGCCTCATCCCTTGTTGCCGAGACCCGAGTTCTTGTAATCGGCGAGGACTGTGCCCGGTTCGACGGTCCGGGTTCGCCCATGGAGCTATCACGGAAGGTCGGTGGCTCGGTTACCGTTGCGGTTGGTACGGGATTAGACGCGTCGGGCGTTCTATTAATAGTTACATTCGCATCGGTATTATCTCTACCGTTCGTCAGAGTATAAATTAAATGGTCTCTCTGACTCGCGAAGAGGTCGCTCTCGAATGAATTAAGAGGGGACAGGTGACTGCGCAGGAGGAAATTATCGTCTCGAAAGGAACTTGCCGCCTCGTCCCTTGGTCTAACGGGTAACAAGACTCCGTTAGAAAATTCAGTTTGTTCCTCGTCGCTTGCACCGCCGTTACCGTAAGCGCGCCGCATCCTATCACGACAAATTTCCCGGATTGTTTCCTCGGATTGCGGGGGGCGTGTGAATACCGGACGCATTGGTTCAGACATTTCAGGATTATGAAGCCACGCGAGCCGGGACAAGATTTGACGCGTATAAGTGTCTTCGTCGGACATAGACGGATAATATCGCAAACAATTTACGCTGAATATAAATTACATATAGTTTGTCGTATGACTTACACTATCGCAGAGATTCGCATGGTTTCTTTCGCAGGGTAGGCTGTAGCTTGCTTTCCTGGTGTCCTCGCTTGGGTGTCACTCTGCCGCGTTGGTTGGGTTGCTTGAAGATGGCCTCGGATGTTAGCGGCGAATGTATTTACCAGTTGCCTTTTGTTGCAGACGTTCCACACTTCCCGGTCGTCCCAGAGAGTGGCTGAGGGCGAGCCTGAGTTCCGGAGGGCGGATCCCACCGTTGCCACCAGATTTGTTACACCGTGGTACGGTGCGAGTGTGGGTCCGTTCGCCGGAACGTGTGCCACCAGTTGAGAGGAGCCGGGTGTAGGCGAATAAATACTTGTCTTTTAAAAAACGTGCTGTACTTGTTTTATTTCTGCGTTGATACACTTGATACGCGTCACGTCTCTCCTGATAGGAGTGCCCGCGACGGCTTCCGAGCCGTCGCTCATATACTCGGCCAAGTTGCAACCTCAGCGAGTTTCGGCCGCGGTGGTTGACCGGAGAGGTTCGTCAACCGCGCGGCCTTTTAATAATTGTTAAATGTTCATTTCCTTGTTTCGACATCGGACGATAATCCCGAGGTCCTTGCCCGATGTCGAAATACGCAAGGTATTTCCGGGGTGGTTTGCAACCGGAGCACATTCTTTGAAGTGCAGCTCAGGTTACAACAGAAGTATGTATTTTTTTATTTTTTAATACTTTATATAAGAAAAATTTTTTTATAATAATAATACCATTTTTTTCTTTTTAGAGCGCAGTTGTATTTGTCATCCCACACGATGGTCGGGCCGCATATGTGCGACAACCAGAAAGTGATCTAGATACGCTGATTGCCGCAGCAGCCGCAGATATTGCGGCTATACTTGAGGAGGACAATGGAAGTGTGTAATTTTTAGTGGTGTGCGCGCGTGTGTGTATGTATGGCTAAAAATTTTATGTGTGTGTGTGTGTGTGTGTGTGTGTGTGTGTGTGTGTGTGTGTGTGTGTGTGTGTGTGTGTGTGTGTGTGCGTGCGTGCGTGCGTGCGTGCGTGTGCGCGCGCGCGCGTGTGTGTGTGTGTGTGTGTGTGTGTGTGTGTGTGTGTGCATAACTTTTATTTTAAGTTTTTAGATTAAAAATGTTTTGTTTTTTAATTTTTATGTTTATAAAAACTGTATTTTTTAAATTTTTATTTTAAGTTTAAGTTTTTAGATTAAAAAAAAATACTTTATCTTAAATTAAAAAAAAAATTTTATTTGTATGTATGCATGACTTTTATTTTAAGATTTATATCCTAAAACCTGTATCTTTTAAGTTTTTAGTGTTTTTTCAATATTGTATGTGTAATTTTTTCCATATTAAAAAAATTTTTATTAAATAATTTTTATTTTTTCTATCTCTACCTCAGAAAAAAATTCCCTCTGTCACACTTCTCTCATTATAAGTTAGTAACGACGGTATATATATGTATATATGCGTAAAATGGTTGATACATACGATGTGTAAAGGTGGTAGGTATGAGAAATTTTGCTGACATGTGAGTTCTAATCCTTGGGTGCAATGGGTGAGGTGTGGAGACGGGGAAAGGATCTACGGTGAGGAAACTGTATGGAGAGGAAACTCATTGGCGTGGCGACATACGAGAGAAAAAATGGAGAAGGGTGAATTACTCATATTCACAATCCCTCGTCTCTACGCTATTGAAATTCCCCCTTCCTACACTCCTCTCGTCATAGATTCTTCACCCGTCACTGTATGGAGAGGGAACTCATTGGCGTGGCGACATACGAGAGAAAAAATGGAGAAGGGTGAATTACTCATATTCACAATCCTTCGTCTCTACGCTATTGAAATTCCCCCTTCCTACGCTCCTCTCGTCATAGATTCTTCACCCGTCACTGTATGGAGAGGGAACTCATTGGCGTAGCGACATACGAGAGAAAAAATGGAGAAGGGTGAATTACTCATATTCACAATCCCTCGTCTCTACGCTATTGAAATTCCCCCTTCCTACGCTCCTCTCGTCATAGATTCTTCACCCGTCTCTGCGCCTCGCTCATTGCCCCATGGATTAGAACCCGTGTTTATTCCCTACTAAAAATGAACCAGAAAATGCTGAAGAATTAAAACAGAGAATTCGCGACGCGTGTTCTGACATAACTCCTCGCACATTAAAACAAGTACTTTCGTTTCCGACGGCGTAGTGAGTGGATGGGTGTATGCCAGTGTGCCTGTGGAAATAAGATTTTGGGAAAGGTTTTGGAAAGTAAGAAGAGGGTGGTGGGCAGAAGGTGGGCGGGAGGGAAAGAGTAAAAAGGGAAAGTGGAGGGAATAGCGTGAAAAAAGAGCTGAGGGAGAAAATTGGGAAAAAATAAGAGGTGAATTTTGAGGTTAAAAAGGCTTAGAATAAAGAACAAAGGCAGAGAGTTAAACCAAAGAAAGGGGGGAAGAAGAAAGGGGGAAGGGAACAAGGGGACAAAAGAGGACAAAAGAAAGGGCTGGAAGGAAGGTGGTTAAAGGGAAGAGAGTAGTAGTAAAAAAAAAAATTTTTTTTAATTGGGAATAAAAAGTAAAAGGAGTAAACAGAGCAGAGAGGTTAGAAGAAAGTGACAGATAATAAAAGGTGAGGAAAAGAGAAGAGAAACTGGAAGATAAAGAAAGGTTTTATAAGAAAAAAAAAGGATAAAGTGATAAGATGAGTGAGGAGAAAAGAGAAGAAATTGAAGGAATGAAAGACATGGAAGGAGAAAGTGAAAAAGGTGTAGAGCAAGGAGAGGAGAAGAAAAGGAAACCTAGAAGGCCGCCGAGGATGGAAGGCCTGATGAGGGAAAAAGCGAACAGCCTCCCATGATGGGACATCTTGATGGGGACATGATGAAGGCATTCCAGAAGGCAGAAAAAAGAAAGGAGAGGCAAGAGGAAGAAGGAGAAAGGGAAGGTATGGAAGGATTCAAGAGAAGTAATAGGGTGTTAAGATCGCCGATAAAGGACAGGAAAAAGAAGAAATGGGGAAGATTATAGAAAGAAAGGATAAAGAAGGGGAAGAACTGGGGATGATAATGAAAGAAATGAAAGGCGGATTTGCTAGGATTCAAAAGCAGATGAAAGTGCTAATGGAATGCAAGTTGAAAATCAAAATGGAAATAGAGGAGTTAAGGAAGATGTGGAGGAACGACAAGGTGGTATTAAAAAAAAAAATAAGTAAGATTGAAAAAAAAGTAATGGAGAAAAAGGGTACAGAAGGGCTAGAGGGGGAGGGGGCAGAAAAGGTAAAGGGGAGAGTACTAAGTTTGGAAGAGAGAATGAGGATGTTGGAAATTGGTAAAAAAAGAGAAAAAAGGGAATGGAGGAAAAATAATTTGATTATAAGAGGCTTAAAAATAAAAGAAGAGAGTAAAAAAGAATTAAAAAAAAGGTAGAAGAAATATTTGAAGTGATTGGGGTAAAAGCGAGGATAATAGAAGTGAATAAGATAGGGGAAATGAATAAGGGAGAGTACGGGATGGTTTGGGTGAAACTTGAAAACTTTAAGGACAAAGTGGAAATAATGAAAAGAAAAAGAAAGTTAAAGAAAAGAACGGAATGGATAAGGGATGATATGACGGAATATGAGAGAAAGGTAGAATGGATGATAAAAAGAAAGGCAGAGAAAAGAAAGAAGGAAGGTAGTCAGGTGAAAATGAGGAAAAAAAAAAAATTGGTGGATAAGAAATTTTAGATATGGAACGAAATAAAAAATGAGTTGAGAAAATGAACGGAAGTAAAGACCAGGGAAAAAGAAGAAGAAAAGGACAAAAAAAGATAATGGTGGATAAAAGTAACATGAGTTTTTAGAGAAAGGCGGAAAAAGAGAAGGGGAAGAAAGTGGAATGGGTAGTGGAAGAAGTATGAAAGGAGAAAAGGAGGAAGAAGAAGGAAAGAAAAGAGAAGTAAAAATGAAGAAAAGAAAAAAGGAAAGTGCAATGAGGTTTTTGGAACGTGGCGGGGTGGAAAATAAGGATAAAGATTTTTGGAAAAAATTAGAGCAGTGGGATGTGATTTTTATGTGTGAGACATGGCTGCAGGAAAAAGGAAGGAGAAGGATCAAGGGAAGCTACCAAAAGATACAAATGGATATGGGAAGAAGCAAAGAAAAAGAATAGGAAGGGAAGAGCAATGGGGGGAATGATAATGGGATGGTGGAAGGAGTTTGAAGGGGAAACAGAAAGAGAAATGGAGGAGATAAAGGGGGTATTGGGTATAAAGATAAACTGGAGAAGGGTGAAATGGAAAATAAGAAGAGTTTATATTAGTGATAATATGGAGGTGGTAGCGGAAATGATGAAAGGATGGATGGAGGAGAAAGAGGAAAGATGTAATTATCTGATAGGAGGAGACTTTAATGTGAGGACGGGAGAGGAGGGAGGAATTTGGGATAAATTTGTGGAGGAAGAGGGAGAGGAGAAGAAAAGAAGATCAAAAGATAAAAAGATAACGGGGGAGGGTAGAAAATTATGTAAAATGTTGGAAGAGGAGAGGTGGGGAATTTTAAACGGATGTGTAAAGGGGGATGAAGAAGGAGAGTGGACATATACAGGGGGTAGAAGGGAAAGAGTGATTGATTATGTGATTTGCAATGGAGAGACAAAAAAAAGAATTAAGAAGATGAAAGTGGAAGGAGAAGTAGATTCAAACCACCACCCGATAGTAGTAATGGTGAAGGGAGGGGGGCAGAAAAGGAAATGGAATAAGAATAAAGAAAGAAGGGGAAGGTTAAAATGGAATGAAAAAGAGAAGAATCTGTTTGAGGAAGGGTTTAGAAGAAAGAAAGAAGGAGAGAAGAAAAAAGAGGGAAAATAGAATGATCTGAGTGAATGGATAAGAGAAGTAAAAAATGAAGTAAGAAGAGAAGTGAATAATAAGAAAGGGGAAAAGAAGGAAAAAGCGGTAGACGATTGGTGGGACGAAGAATGCAGAAGGAGTAAAAGAAAAGTTAAAAAGGAACTGAAAAAATGGAGAGAGGGTGGAGGGAGTGGAAATAAATATAAGGAAAGTAAGAAGGAGTATAAGAAGCTATGTGACAGAAAGAAAGAGAAGGAGAAAAGGAAATGGGAAAAGGAGGTGGAGCAGGCAAAGACAGAAGGAGATGTATGAAAAATAGTAAACAAAGGACGGAAGGGAAGGAGGGGGCTGGATGAGTAGATAGAAATATGAAAATGGGAAGAATACTTCAGGGGGGTATTGGGAGGAGTGGAGTAGAGAGTGATAGGGGAAGTAGAGGGAAGTAAGGAGAAAGATGAGGAAAAGGAGATGGAAAAAGAGGAGTTTGAAAAGGTAATAAAAAAGCTGAAAAAAGGAAAGGCAGCAGGGAGTAACGACATTGAAAATGAGATATGGAGAGAAGGGGGAGAGGAGGTGAAAGAAAAGTTATGGGAATTATGCAAAAGGGTGTGGAAAGGGGAAGGGTTTCCAGAAGAGTGGAGGGAAGGGATAGTTGTGCCAGTCTTAAAGAAAGGAAAAGGAGAAAAAGTGGAAGAATACAGAGAGGTGACACTGACATAAACAGGGTATAAAGTGTATGCGTCGGTTTTGGAGGGAAGAATAAGAGAAGTGGAAAAGAAGAAAATAGTTCCACAGAGTCAGGCAGGATTCAGGAGATACATAGGGACGTTGGATCAAATTTATGTTTTAAACCAGCTGATAAATAGAAGAATAGAGGGAAAGCTAGTAATAGCTTTCATTGATATAAAGGCAGCCTTCGATTCTGTGGACAGAAGAAAATTGGTGGAAGCAATGAGAAAGAGGGGGATATGAGAAGGGTTAGTAAAAAGGTGCGAAGAGATACTGGAGGAGACGAGTAGCAAAGTTAGAGTAAAGAAAGAGGAAGAGAAAAAATTTTGGACGGTGAAAGGGGTGAAGCAGGGATGTCCGCTGAGCCCGAGCTTGTTCACGATCCTGCTGGCAAACTTGGACGAAGAATTGGAAAAGGGCGGATGGGGTGGAACTAAGATATAGGGCAGGAGGGTGTACTCGCTGGCGTAGTCGCAGATGACATTGCACTGATTGCAGAAACGGAAGCAGGAATGAAGGGAATGCTGAAGACATTAAAGGAATATGTGGAAGAAAAGGGATTGGAGGTAAATGTGGACAAGACAAAGGTGATGAAGTGCCGAAAAAAGGGAAGGAGATGGAAAAGGGTAAAGTGGGTATGGAAGGGTAAAGAAATAAAGGAGGTTAAAAGATTTAATTATTTGGGATATGTGATGACAAGGAATGGAGATCAGAAAGAGCACGTGAAGGAAAGAGTAAAGAAAGCAGCAAGAGTGATAGGATAAATATGGAATATTGGCAAAAAGAAATTTGGAAAAGATTGGGGCAGAAGATTATGGCTGTTTGACAGGCTTGTATGGACAGTAATGAGCTATGGGATGGAGATATGGGGGTGGAAGAAAAAGGAAAAAATTGAAATGATTTATGAGAGGTATTTGAGATGGATTATGGGAGTAAGTAGAAGTGTGCCGGGGTATATAATGAGAGAGAAATTTCAGAGAGAAAAGTTGTCTGGAAAAGCGGGAATGAAAGCTTGAAAGTATGAGAAAAGATTGGAAGAAAGAAGAGGGGGAGTTTTAGCAAGAGGATGTTGGGAAGAAATGAAAGAGAGAGCGAGGGAAGGAAAAACAAGTAGAAAATGGGAAAAAGAAAGGGAGGTATTTTTTGAAAGATTAGGGTGGACGCTAGAGAGGATAGAAGAAAGAAGAGAAGAAGAGGGACTGAGAGGTTAAGAGATGGTGGTAAAAGATAAAGAATTGCAAAGAAAGGAGAGATGGAAAAAAATAAGAATGGGGAAATTTAATAAGGATTATGGAAAAATAAAGGAGGAAGGAGTACCGGAATATTTAAAGAAGGGATGGAAGGAGGAGAAATGGCAAAGGGTGGGGAGGTTTAGAGTGGGAGATGATATGAGGGAAAATAGATACTAAGAGGAAATAGATAAAAAAAAGTGTAGGATGTGTTTGGATGAGGAGGAAACGTGGAAACATGTTTGGGAGCAGTGTGTAAACTGAGGGGACGGGAGGAGTTGGGAGGAGGCAGTTGGAGATGTATTGGGAGGGGAGGGAAATGGGGAGGAATGGTTAAGAATACTGGAAAGGGTAAGGAAAGGAATAGGAGAGAATAAAAGAATGAATGAGGTAGACTATAAAGATGTAAAAGCGTCGGAAGCGGGGGTCTATGAGAATGAATGGGAAGTAGAGTAAGAGAATGATCTTTGGCGGTGTGAGTGTAACGTATGGGTCTCTCTCTCTCTCTATCCCTCCCTCTCTCTCTCTCTCTCCCTCTCTCCTTCTCTCCCTCTCTCCCTCTCTCCCTCTTTTTCTCTCTTCCTCTCTCCCTCTCCCCCCCTCTCTCTCTCTCTCTCTCTCTCTCTCTCTCTCTCTCTCTCTCTCTCTCTCTTTCTCTCTCACTCTCTCTCTTTTTCTCTCTCTCTCTCTCGTGTGCTAAGCGGCGTTTAGAGAAAGTAAGAAAAGCGAAAAGTAGGAAGTAAGTTATTTGCAGGGAAGGACAAGAAAGAAGAGAAATTAAAAGAAGATGGAAGACTGATAAGAAAGAATAAGGTAGAAATAAAAATGCGTCTAGGAGATAAGCCGTGGTTTTTTTTTTTTTTTTTTGTATTTGCAGGATAAATAAAGTAAGAGAAAAATGTAAAAGAAGACAGAAGAGTGTAAAATTGGTAGAAGAAAAGGAAGAGAAAAAGAAGAAAAAAAATAGGGATAAGAAAATGTTATAAGGCAAGAAAGAGATGTTATATGTAAGGAGATGTTTATAAAGAAATGTTATTAGTATGGTTAAGTTTGTAGAAATTTAAAAATTGTAAAGAGACGGAAGTCCGAATGTACCTCGTAAAGAGAATAAAACATTATTACATACATACATTAAATCAAGTAAGGAAAATTTTATGCGAAGAGTGGCGATATGTTTTGAAGAAAACGGTGGTCACATCGAGCATTTATGATAAGTATAAATATACTTATTTGTTTTATATGTTATAAACGATACCGTTTATTATATATGTTTATAATTAAAATTATTATATGTGTTGTTTCCCCACATTTTAATTTTTGTTATTTAAACCTTATATTATTTAATACAATACCTATTATTCTATAAATTTTACATTTGACATTATATTAAAATGGCCAAAACTGAATCTCCCTTCCACCGGAAAGATGGATCAGCATTCTGCAGTATTTCGGTAACTCAATTTGTAGATAGTGTTGATAAATTAGTAGCTCGCTTCTGTCGAGAGGTCGATAAACAACCCGACATACTGATATGTATGTTACGTTAACACCCTGTATAATGCGATTTTGCATTAAGTTATATTAATAAAGTATCCTCAGTTTGAATTAACTAAGTGCATCCATATTCTTCAAAATGTGTGTGTGGAAACTTCTGAATCTTGATGAAATATTGTTTTAAATTATTTCCATTGAAATAATTACAAAGAGTGTTTTTTCTTTTTTTGTACTTTTATTTACTTCGGGTTGTGGCATATTTCTTGATTTCAGCTAGGTTGGTCTGTCAAATATGACTTGAATATATGATCACAGAATATGACAGTGTTATCTTCGTATACCCAGCTAAGAAGTATACATTGCTATACTTTCACATTAGCCAAAGCCAGAAATGCCAGAAGGAAGGTCTTGCTGAACTAAAAATGAACAGTTTTGAATCTTTTTCAAATCATAATTTGTTTAATTTGTAAAGATACAGAAAATAAATGTTAATAGTACTTTTACACATTGGATCACTTCTTAAATGTTTTTATTTTTTGATAATTATTGGCAATCTTGAATTTCTTGACTTTTTTAAATGTCTCGACTTTCTTGAACTTCTTGACTTTCTTGAAATTCTTGAATTTCTTAACTTTTTTGAATGTCTTGACTTTCTTGAACTTCTTGATTTTCTTGACTGTCTTGAATTTTTTTACTTTCTTATCTTTCTTCAATTTCTTGAATTTCTTGAATTTTCTTCAATTCTTTAAATCCAAGATTGACGTATTTCTTTATTTTACGTTGATATAGTATATCTTCAGTATTATTAATGTTATGTAATTTCTTTTGGAGTATTATATAATATCGATGGAATAATTATGAAGTTGAGGAATAATTTTAGTTTAATTCAAACTCTCATATAATTTAAAATATACGTTCTAAATCAACATTAACGATATAAACATTTGATTTAATTAATTTTCGTAGTGCACATCATAATCTTAATGACTAGTACTCATTGTTTTAGTAAAATTATAGAGTTATCTTAAAATAGTATATATTATAATTTTTATGTAACAATCTTACAAAATCTTAAAAATTAAAGTTTAAATTTTTGATAATCATGTAAATAAAATTTGCCAAAAAAATCTAATTACATTAGTTAAATTTTAAAGCAAACACTTTTAATATATATATATATAAGGTGTTTATTTTCTCCTCAGAGGTACACCGGGACTTTCGCTTTCCCAATTTTCTGTTTACAGTTTCATAAAATATATCTTCAAACTTCATTCTTATCCCTAAACTATTTCTACTTTTATAATCTTCTTTCTTCTTACAGCCGTTTCCTGAAAGTAAAAACTTATATCTACGCCTTTTTCCTATTCTATTACCTACGCGTCGAGAGGGAGAGAGATCACACCTCCACTCATACTTTACATTGTTTTGCCTTAATTCTACCTTAAATTCTATCTTTGGACCCCCGCTTCCGACGCTTTTTCTTTCATACTTTCAATCACCCCTATTTTTTTCCCTTGTTCTTTCCAAATTTTCCAACCAATCTATCCTCCTTCCTTCCCCTCCCAGAATTTCCTCCACCATTTCCTCCCAACTATTCTCGTTTCCCCAATCTATACATTCCTCCCATATATGTTTCCACGTTTTTTCCTTCTCCAAACATATTCTACTATTTCTTTTCTCCTCTTCCTCCCAATATTTATTTCCTCTCATTTCCTCCCCTAATCTAAATTTTGCCATTCTTTGCCATTTTTCTTCTTTCCACCCCAATTTCAAATATCCTGGTATCCCTTCCTCTTTCACTTTTTTATAATATTTATTAAATCTTGACTCTCTTATTTTTTTCCATCTTTCCTCTCTTTGCCATTCTTTATCTTTTTTCACCAAATCTTCCCCCCTTATTTCCCCTCTTTCTCTGAGATCTTCCACCTCTTTTCCCGACCACCCAAATTTTTCAAAAAATTCCTCTCTTTCTTTTTCCCATTTTCCCTTGCTTCTTCCCTCCCTTGCTCTTTCCTTCATTTCTTCCCAGCACCATTTTGCTAGATCCCCTCCTTTCCCTTCTTCTAACCTTTTTTCATATTTCCATGCTCGCATCCCTGCTCTACCTTTCAATTTATCCCTCTGTAGTTCTTCTCTCACCATATATCCTGGTACATATCTTCTTACTCCCAGCACCCATCTCAGGTATTTTTCCTGTAATATCTCCACCTCTTCTCTTTCTTTCCATCCCCATATTTCCACGCCGTAATTAATAACCGACCATACCAGTTTATCAAATAGCCATATTCTTTTACTCCAGTCTTTTCCGAATTTTCTTTTACCTATACTCCACACCTGCCCCGTTATTCTTGCCGCTCTTCTTACTCTGTCCTTTACATGCTCTTTCTGCTCTCCATTTCTCATAATTGTGTATCCCAAATACTTGAAACTTTTTACTTCCTCTATTTCTTCCCCTTTCCATACCCATTTAGTTTTTTTCCATCTTCCTCCCCCCTTTCTACACCTCATTATCTTTGTTTTCTTTACATTCACTTCCAATCCCTTTTCCTTTACATATTCTTCCATGCTTTTAATCATTCCTTTCATGCCTGCCTCATTTTCTGCCAGTAGCGCAATGTCATCCGCATACGCCAGCGAGTAAACTCTCCTGTCTTTTATTCTTATACCCCCCATCCTCCTTTTTCTAATTCTTCATCTATGTCTGCCAACAAGAGTGTGAACAGGCTAGGACTAAGCGGACAACCCTGTCTTACTCCTTTTGTCGTCCAGAAACTTTTCCCTTCTTTATCCTTCACCTTTACTTTATTCACCGTTTCCTCTAGTATTTCTTCACACCTTCTTATCAATCCCTCCCTTACCCCTCTTTTCTTCATTGTTTCCACCAATTTTCTCCTGTCTACAGAGTCAAAAGCCGCTTTCATATCTATAAACACAATTACCATTTTTCCTTCCTTTTCTTCTATCTTTTTATTTAACAAATAATTTAACACATATATTTGATCTACTGTCCCCATGTCTCTTCTAAAACCGGCCTGACTCTGCGGTAATATTTCTTTTTCTTCTATTTCCTTTCTTAGTCTTTCTGCTAACATAGATGCATACACTTTGTACGCAGTCTGTGTTAACGTTATCCCTCTATACTCTTCTACTTTTTCCCCTTTTCCTCTTTTTAACACCGGAACTATCACACCTTCTCTCCATTCATCCGGCATCCCCTCCCCCCTCCATACCCTCTTGCACGTTTCCCATAATTTCTCTTTTACTTCCCCCCCACCCCATTTCCATATTTCATTTTCTAAACCATCACTTCCTGCAGCTTTTCCTTTTTTCAACTTTCTTATTACATTTTCAAATTTTTCTCTATTTATATCTTCCTCATTGTCTTCTATTCTCTTTCCTCCTAATTCTTCTCTTACTCTCCATTCCACTCCTCCTAACATTTCCTTAAAATATCCATCCCACTCTTCAATCTTTATTTTTTCCTCCACTTCCTTCCTTTTTTTTCTTCCCTTGTTTACTACTTTTCATACTTCTCCCTCTGTTCTAATCTTTTCTATTTCTTTCTCCCATCTCACCTTTTCTTGCAATTTTTTCTCCTCACATAGCTTTTTATATTCTCTTTTCTTCTTTTTGTAATTCTCCTCACTCCCTTCTCCCTTCCTCCAATTTAACATTTCTTCTTTTACTTCACCTTTTTTCTTTTTACAATCCTCATTCCACCATCTCTCTTTTGGTTTTTCCCCCTCCTCTTTTTTCATTTCCTTTTTAACTACTTTCTTTGTTTTCTCCAGTTCCTTACTAAAACTTCTCCAATTTTCCTCCGTATTGTTTTCTTTCTCTCTTTTTTCTTTATATTTTTCCCTGAACATTTTCCTCTCCTTCTCACTCCAAGCCAGTCTCGTGCTCTTTTTTATACCATCTTTACATCTTCTCCTCTTTTCTCCCTCCCTTTTTATCGTCACTATTAAAGGTAAGTGGTCTGAGTCCACTTCTTCCCCCACCTTCATTTCTACTATTTCTCCTTTTGATTCCACATTACTGATCACATAATCTCAGGGGGGCGAAACTGAGTCTTATAAAAAGTGGGGACCGATTTTCAGCGCCTCTATCGCTGTCCCCGGAAATCACAAACTAAACGCGATGACGTACGATGGCGCGCGGAGTTCAAATTAATATGCCTGGGCGCGCGCGCGCATATGCTTTTTCTATACAGTTCCATATTACGATATAAATATTTATTTCATTTATAATTATAGAAACATTAAAAATGATATAAAATAACAATATGTAATATTTATTTCATTATAAAAATTGTAAGTACAAATTAATATACAAAGAATATAAACAAGAAGAACACTATAACTATATCCACTGGAATATAATCGTAAATAAGTTGCTTTGCGGCTGGCAGTCTTCTTACTCTTTTACTAGCTTCTAATATGAAACTTTGTAGTTTATTTTTTAATATTGTCCATCCGGGAACTGGCTCTTTCCACGCACTTGCAACTAAAGTAAATATGTACGAGTTAGTCACATACAACACTTATGTCTCTATATAGTAATTATATATAAACTTAATGTAACTTAAATAAAATAAATTAAATTAAATTACTTAAATAAAAAATTATATGTAATATAAACTCACTCATTATTGAATGTGTAATTTGCATGATGTAATATTTCTTGCGTCTTTGAATTTAAAGTAGCGTCTTCCAACGTGTCAATCAGATTGAGAAATGTCTTTAGGTCCGCTGATGCTGGGTAGATAATCTTGTCGACATCATGAAATACTGGGCTGCGTTCAGAAACTTCCCCGGGTAAGTAAATGTTACCCAAATTATATATTTGAGTGCTTGTTTCCTATGTTGTTTCCGGTATTTCTGAACAAATTTGGGTAACATTTACTTACCCGGGAAAGTTTCTGAACGCAGCCTTGAATTAACATTATCACTGGAAACTTGAATCAACGCCTGAAAGAACAAATGTCATAAGTAACAATATTAATATTGAAACGTTTGATCGTAATAATCCCAAACAGTTACCACACGTCCAAATGTTCGTTATTTTAATTTATAAATTGCAACACATTTTCCCGCCCCACTTAACAGACTACGGACTGTCGAATATATAAGATTTCGATTAATGCTATATAACTTCTGAACAAGTAAAAGCTGTTTAGCGCAGCCAGTCTACTACAAATAACAAGCGTGTAAATCTTTAATACCCGGTGTGGTTTAAAAATGTGCTGCAAGACTGTGCAGGACATAAAAAACTAGCGACATATAAAGTTTTTTTTTTTTGAGGAAAAAATCATTGTGTACCGCTAGTTTCAAAGTCACCAACAGTCACCAACGCATCATTCACACACTCACTCATACATAACAATATTGTACAAAATTTAACACATTGCTTAAAAGAAACACACTTACGTAGAAAACATTACAATAAAAATTAAATACATGAACGCACATACATATACAAGTACAAACACATTAATTAACCATACAACAAATATCCAAAGTAACATAAGTAACAATAAGAATGTAATATAAAATTTTAATAATCTAAGCATTCAAATAAACATTCGAAGACAATTACTCAACCGTGTATCATCGTTGTTCTCCGATGATACACCTGTGGTTAGAGCAAAATGTCTCACTATTCACACACCTGAAGTTCTTCTCAGATGCAACATGTCCTGCTTTCGCTAAGACGTTGCATCTTTCCTTCAACATTATTTAAAACCTGAAGGCATATCTTCTTATGTCCTCATAGGTCATAAAGAAAATATGACTTCTTCAGGTAATAATGTGAAGTAGAAGAGTTCTACCTATCTGTTATCTAACTAAAACATTCATACTTTGCACTCGATACACACTTATAAAATATTCACTCAATACACACACGCAAAATATAAATGATATACTTACAAAATATATTTACACATATTTACATTCTATACATACAAAATACAATAACAAAAATAATATATATTATTTACACATTTTTACTGGAACGTTTAGAATTTTGAAACATGCGTTTTCTTTGTAACTTTAAATTTTTAGAAGAATCTTGAAAAAATTTATTGCGCAAATTTCTAACTTTATTAATGTTGTTAAGAATGTCGGAATCTCTACAATCTTCGGAAGTACTTGTTACGTCCTGTAACTCCACATCTCCTTTTTCCGACACATGGTAGAATAAGTAGATAGTAAAAGGTATACCGAATGTATTGGGACCAAAGGAGACGGTTCTAAGTTTCCAGAAAAAATAATTCTAACTGACGGAATATCCTGAATCGCCAGATGTATAAAATAAAAGAAGGAACCAAAAACAATTGTGCAACAGATGTGGAATATAAAAAAATCGAAACGAAAGGATTTGTCAAAATATTCATAAAACATTAATAGCTCGGAAAGACTTGGAATATCTTAAACTAACAATAAATGTCTGGCGGAACACAAGGAAAATTCTGGAAGAAAAACAATTCAGTAAAATCAAATTTCGCCGCGGATCCTAGGGATTAAAAAAAAAGGAAACAAAAAGCCTGTAATAATAAAATTGGGATACGCGGCTGGAAACTGTAAAACTCAGGCAGCAATTGCACGCTGCCGATAAAAAAAGAGTTACCTAAGCTTTTTCGAATCTGTTATCTGGAAGCTTGGAAGAACTAAAACCATGTAGAGGGGAGCTCATAAACATTTTCTCCTGGACCAATAGATATCGGGAACTCCTCACCAAAAATTAGAAACTAAGGGCGAAAACTTAGAAAATTAAGAAGGGCGACCAATAATTGTGAAGACGGAAAAGTGGAGGAATAAGCCTAACGAATAGAATTCAAAATTTGGATAAGACTTAGAATCTGGCGCTGGTCCTCCCCTTTTCCGAGCTTATAAAACCGAGCGCTCCGACGACGCTCGCTCTCATTCATTCTGTTCTTAAAATTTAAATTGCTCAGTTGCTCAGTTGTTTCAAAAATCTTTAAGTGTTTGTGATCATCTTGTGTGGGCGAAATAAAGGAAACATCTCGAGATCTCATCCGAGTGAATTTGAAGACAACAAGTAGTAAGTGCTATCATTTATTTATTCCCCTTTTTCCTTTAAACGGTTCCACTAAATAGTTTTATTTGATTTGTACTCATATATTTATATATGTAAAAAATGAAAATTGAGGGAATAGTCAGGGTGCCGCTCACGCTTAATTATTTCGTTATCTCTCCCTCGAATCCTCTCGTTTTTTCGGGTGCCTCAGCCTATCTAGCGGGCTTCCTTTTGTCGGAGGTTGCGATATGCCGCCAGTAAATGGTGACTATCAAAACCTTGACTTGAGTAAGGCTCCATTCGGCTAGAGGAACCAGAGAAACTTGGGGTGGCAGCAGAGAGATCCGAAAGGAGCTGTGAGACGTGATGCCCAGCCATATTCTCCTCCAAGATTCATTTATTAATTTAACTCATTAAAATGAACTCCTTTTAGTGGAATCATCGAACTTAAGAACCTTAAAGAAAAGCCGGGCTCGCCGAAATCGGCAAATTCGGAATCTGAGGGGCCTTATCCGGTCCTTCTTTATACAATATTTATTCGCGGCGGCGCCAGGGGAGATAAGAACCGACCCTCCCCGAAGAAGAGGAGAGAGGTCGTGGTCCCCTCAACCCCCAGCTCCCCCGACTTCGCCGGCTCCTGAAGAAGTTCCTCTGAACGTCGAAGAACCTAGGGAACTCCCCCCTTCTCCGGATACCCCGAAAAATAGCGTCAATGCGACCGAGTCAGAGCCTGATTTGGAGCAGTTCCGCCCTACGACTCCTTCCTATTCCCCGGACATCTCGATTCATTCTCCAGGAGCTGCACCTAGAGCATGCTCCTCTCCAATTCCGTCCCCGTTACCTATTCCTGGGGAGCCTGAGGAGGTTGACTCCATTGCTGATGACGATACCGTCTTTTGGCAAGAGTCTGACGGCCCAGAGCCTTCCCCTTCCCCCTCCCCGAGCGTGGAGTTCCTCGGCGGGCAAGAGGAACCCAGAGCGATCATAGATCCTCTCCTCGAGCTCCTCCGGAGGACTTGCTCTCCGTGGACGGATCCCGTCCCCGAAAGGGCCTTCACGATAGGCCCTGATTCCTTTGATCCTGAGGAGATCAGGAGAGAAGCCAGCAGGGCATCTCCTGATCAGAACGTCCTCATATTTTATCCCGGGGTGGAACACCCCTTTTTAGCTCCGATCAGGCTGATTGATCGTGTGTTTCCGAGATCATCGGCCAGGATCTCGGAAATAATCGAGATCGACCTCGATTAAATATTTCTATTTTCTTTTGAACTTTCCTTATGTTATTTTTCCCGCGCACTTTTGTAAAATATAAAAAATGTGTTGTTTATTTAATTTAGTTAAAGTCTCTGGGTTTATCATTATCATAAATTTTAAATGTATCATCTCTATTTAACATCAAAAAAAAAATAATAATAATAATAATAATAATAAAGAATGTTAAATTAAATCTCGTTAAAACAGATTTTTGAAATTTTCTTTTAATGAACCATTGGCTCCATTTACTGCGAAAAACACCTCCGGTTCTTTTCCTGGGAACAAGAAGTAAAATTCTTTCCCTCAAAAGAACAAAAATCGCGCTAATTCAAATCTTTTCTCGTTCTAATACATTCCTAGCGCTTAATACGCGTGACGTTGTCTCGCACGCGTCACGCAAGAATTGGTAGTTGCGTCTCTTTCTCTCTACCCTTTGCCTGCTCTCGATCCATTTCCTAGTCATTGAGAACCGGTAATCCTTCCATTAAAATTATTCCTAAACCTGACGTAACATACTAATTAATTTATTTCTTTGATCACACCAAGTCATAATGCTATTAGGAACTAAAACGCGAATCATGGCTTTAAAAAAATCAACCTTATGTTCTATGCATTCAACCCAATTTAAATCTATGTTCCAGTTATCAAAATGAGATAATATAAATTTACATAAATTACGCCGATGAGCATTACTTTTTAACAATTTATAAACTGCACTAATAATAAGTCTCGCACAAACTGGAAAGTCACTACTTTTAGCGCTATTTTCGCACAAATAACAATTATTAAGTTTTTTTAAAACGGAAGAAATAATAAAATCCGGTTGTTGAAAAATTAATGTAATAATTGAATGTTCCGTAATGTTATCATCTGAAAATAATTCGGAAGGCTCGTAACAATTTTCAACATCGATCGGAGACTCTACACGCGAATTACCTAAATAATCTTTTAATGAAGTTAACATGCACTCGTCATTACTTACTTCGCAATTACCGCCAATCACGGACACGAATTTCATATTATTTATTAATAAAGTGACAAATGATTCTTCAAAATGTTGTGGGATCGGATTATTATAACGCGCGGCGTGGCTTCTAATTTGACCAAAAAAATTTTCTAAAGAATCTTGATTGCAAAATCGCGTTACAAATTTATTAAATTTATATTTTAAACGCAAAATTTCCCAAAGCTTTTGAAACCCGTCTAGTGTTACTGTCCAGTTTGTAAGACTCGGAATCGATACACTCTTTCGCGATATTTTGTCGACAAAATACATACATCTTAACATTCTCTTAGCACTCACCCAAAATTCCTTGTGCACACTTTGTTCCGTAACCGGAGAGCGGAATTCATTTTCCTCGCTATTATTTTTCTCGCTATTAACGGAGTCAAATAAATTATTAAAAAAATTAACTGCTTCCGCCGTTGGGATTCCTTCTTGTGGCGATATTTCGATATCTTCGTTATCGATGTTTATAACACCTGCAACAAAAGTATATATTTATTATTATGTATTAGATATGTATATTATATAATATTACATTCTTAACAATATTAAAATTTGTACTTACATTTGGTTCTAACCAAAGTTTCAATATAACTGGCCACTGTCCCACTTAAAACTTGAGTGGCATACTTTACGCGCATTTTATTTATTTTGTTGTCTATGACGTGATTCTTTGTTAATTTCCTTAATTGTGGTCTAATAATATTTATATTTTTGTCCATTAACCACGCTTTTTGAATAACGTTCCACGATGCGATTTCATTACGATTAATATTGTTTCTATTCTTACAATTAAGCGCGAGATCCTTTGTGAGCAAGTTATTTCGTATGCCTTTAATTAAGTGGGGCGCATCATAAATTGGGACAATTTCCGAATTTTCAATTTCAAAAGTTTGTCCTGTGAATAAAGCAAACAATCAATTAAATTATTAACACTTGATGTATAAAGTATTTTAACTATAAATAACAAACAAAATGCATCATAAGTATATATACTTACGTTGATTCCTTTTCTCTAAATCTCTTTCAATTTTCGTTTGCCGAAGAAGTTCGTTGATTGCAGCTATATTCGAGGACCCTTGATCACAGACTGTACCGACGATGAGGAAGCCTACATTCTTCAAGCAACGAATATGCTGCTTGATGCAGTGAATTAATTGAGGCGTGCTAGTTTGTTTGCAGCAAAAGTTATACGAGACGGGCATTTTCCAGCCCGAATGTAAGCCTCTTAACATAAAAACTAAAGCGTGATTGGCGATTCGAAGCGTCTTATTATTGCCCCAATCCTCAAATCCACATATAACATCTTTTTGAACATTATATGTGATTTTGGGTTGAATAGATACCTCATCCCACATAAGAATGCACACTTTATCCTTCATTGACATTTTTGAAGTTATTTGCTTCAAATGCCTCAGAATAAAAGTGTTTATTCCTGCATGCATGGGTATCTTCTGAAGCGATAACTGCAACGTTCGAATCGTGGGAAGAGGGTGGAATATTTCCCTTAAACGCGTGTATGCTCGCTTCCCCATTGTCTTGTACATTGTGAGTGCAAGAGCCTTTTCGTCTGCTGTAAATCGTCGTCCCTGTATAAAAATATAACATAATTAATATTGTTCAACAAAAAATATTAATCTAGCAAGCAAAACCACAATATATTAAGTATGACCGTGCAATTATAGAAAACACAAATAATTTGAAATTAAAAAAAGCAAGCAAAATATAATATAAAAAGTATGTATGATTTCCAGTTAAAACCCATACAAAATCGCAAAACATAACAAGATATATTTTAGAAAAGCCGTATATTTAAAAATAAGATTTGGAAAACCAGCAAAGTTTAAAATATATTCACAAATAAATATTACATATAAGAAAGAGAAAAAACATAGAAAGAACATGCCACAATAAAATGGAAAAAAAAAGAATAATAATGTATAAAACATGCCAGATAAATTTGTCTTAAATACTTTGAAACTCCAAACATAAAAATTGATTAACCTGAAAAAAGAATTTCATTTACAATAAAGTAACAGTGAAGTAAATTACTTTTGTAATACAAAACAAATTTAATTTAATATAAGAACATAAAGCATTTACCTGTTCTACTGTGCCATTATTATCAAAGTCCCAGATTGTGTCTTCCTCTTCCACCAGCAGAATAACCTCATCATCAATTGATTCTAATTTTGAGTCCAAAGGGATGTATTGCATGTCCTAAAAATGTTCAACTTTTGAATTTCAAAAACATAGAACATAAAACACACCTTTGCTAAAAAAAAATTATTACAACATAAATTAAAAATAAAAATATTTATAAGAAAGAAATAGTGTAAAACAATTTAAAATAATATCACTTACCTTAGTATAACTTCGTAAAAATGTAGCACAGATAAACACAATTCTACTTTATGTGTTAAAAAGATTCAAACTGATTTTAATATTTAGTTTAAACACGAAAACTGACTAAAACTGTTAAAACCGATATGGTCTATGGACATTAATAGACTCATTTAACACATGAACATAAAACAAATATAATACAAATATAATAAACAAATAACAATAATACAACACAATAATAAAATTTAAAATTATAAAAATCTAAAAATAAACAATTGGAAAACTTACCCGCGGTGCAGATTTCATGTGATTACTTATCAATTCAAAAAATGTCTTCTGTGCGCCAGATACATCCTTCAATACGTCATTCCAAGTGCTTTTTTTCCTCAATTTACGGCGCTGTTTCTTAATAATTAATTTCTTTTTGTGCAATATTTTTTTACACTTTCTCATCTCGGCTTTTAGCACTTTTAGTTTAATATTACTTGTCTCCACTTCATTGATCTCTTCTGGAATAGTTGGCACCAACATTGGATCTTCCTGAACATCTTTGGAAGCGCATGTTTCAATATTTACAATAGTAGTACTAGTACTAATAATATTATTAGTACCATTTTGCAAATCTATATGCAAGGTTGGCATTGCATTTTCCTTGAGGCACCGTCGTGCTCTATCCTTGAGAAACATGTCTTCAGAAAAATGTTCAGTGCAGATCCTGAGTTGAGCCAGCTTTTCTGAAAGTAAATCTATAACAAAAAATTGTAAATTTAATATATGCAATTGTATTATAAATTTACAATAATTTTAAATAAGACTTACCAATTAAGTTTTGACGTTCTATTGCTATTAACCAGGTGCTCGCTCTTTGAACGTCTTTGGGAAATCTATGTAATGGTATATTAATATTTGATGAGCACCCTGGTACACAACAATGCCGCACCATCTTTGAATCTGATCGAATAACCTGAAATCTAATTTATTATGTTAATATGATCCATATTTACATTTTCATTATCTACACCAAATAAGATTACATACATTCTGTACACAAAGTACCTGGAATTGTTACATTAAACACAAAATAAATTTTCATGAGTAAGTAAATTTTTTGTGTTTTATGTAACAATTCCAGGTCCATTGTGTACAGAATATATGTATGTAACTCCTAAACAAAAGTTATTTAATGTACTTTTTATGAGTTACATAAATATATAATATTATTACTGATAAAATTATGAATAAATATATTTTAATTAATGATATTAAAATAATTTATAACATTGTATATGTTATACCTACCAAAAAAAATTATGCACAAAAAGTGTCCTCTTTCTTAAAATTGTTTGTAAAATCCTCTTCAGGAGGGTCCTTCCTCGTCCTTCCTTCCCTCCTGGTCGATGCCTAATAAATTTTTCTAAATTGATATCGTGATGTCAACTAATGTCAACACGTCAACACTCGACACACTCAATCAACTCAATGCTCAATGCACGCAACACAATAACACATTGTATCTCACGTATACTAAATTGGCGGGAACAGTGCAGAAAGTTGCAGTCAGATACACTGGTACAACTCAATTCAATATGGCGGCCGATTGTGCTGCCGTCTGTTGCTGTCCCCGCTGTACTGAAACTTCCGTCCCCAATGAAATGGTGGAAGTTTCGCCCCCCTGCATAATCTATCACTGTTTTTCCTCTTCCCCCTACATATGTCCATTCACCCTCTTCATCTCCTCTTGTACAACCATTAACTATTCCCCATCCTGCTTCTTCCAAAGCTTTACAAAATTTTTTTCCTTTTCCTGTAATTTTTTTATCCTTTGTTTTCCTTTTTCTCTCTTCCTTGTCTTCTTCTTCTTTTTCCTCATTCCATAGCCCGCCCTCTTCTCCCGTCCTCACATTAAAGTCTCCTCCTATCAGATATCTCGTTCCTTCCTCTTTTTCATCCATCCAATTTCTCATGTTCTCTGTTATGTCTTCTAAATCCTCATTTACATATACCCCTGCTATTTTCCACTATACCTTTCCACTTTTTATCTTTATTCCTATCATTCCTTTCCTATCTTTAAATTCTAATTCTTCCTCTCCTTCCAATTCCTCCCTCCATCCCATCACCATTCCCCCCATTGTCCTCCCCTTCTTATTTTTCTTTTCTGCCCCCTTATTTATCCATTTATAGCCCTTTGGCAGTTTACTTCTTAACCCCTTCCATTTTTTTTCTTCCAACCAAGTTTCACACATATATATCACCTCCCATTTCTCCATGTTCTTCCAAAAATCTTCATCCTTGTTTTCTATTCCTGCCACATTCCAAAAAACTATTCTCACGTTTCTGTCTTTTACCTTCGCCTTTTCCTTTCCTCTCTCCTTTTTCTCCTTTTCTTTTTCTTTTTGCCTTTTATCTTTCCTTTTTCCATTTTTTTCTTCATTCTTTTCTTTTTCTCCTTCCTCCTCTTTTCTCTCCACTTTTTCCAGCTCATTTCGTTCTCTTCTTCCGCCTCTTTTCAAAAACTTGCATTTAGTCTATCTGCTATCACCTTCTTCCTTTTATTTCCTTCTTTTTCAAACTCTTTCGTACCATCCCATTTTCTCAGTTCTTCCTTCAGGTCATCCCATATCCACATTTCTTTATTTACCCATAAGATATCTTCTTGTACCCTATTTTTACCTGTTTTCCTTCTCTTTTCAATTTATCCGCTTCTCTCTTTATGAGCCATTCCACTTTCCTTTCGTATTCTGTCAGATCGTCTCCTATCCATTCCGTCCTGTCCTTTAATTTTCCTTTACATCTTAATATTTCCAATTTTTCTTTAAAATTTTCCATCTTTACCCACACCATACCATAACCTCCTTTATTTACTCCTCCTATCTTATTTACATCCTCTATCTTTGCTTTTACTCCTGTTGCTTCTATTATTTCTCCCACTTGTTCTTTCAGCGCCTTTTTTTCCTCACTTTTTATCTTTATACCTCTTATTATTAAATTGTTTTTCCTCCATTCTTTCTTTTCTCTTTCTTTTGCCATTTCCAACATTCTCGTTCTTTCTTCTAAACTCGAAACTTTTCCCTGTATTTCTTCTGGTATTTCCAGTTTACTTCCCTCATATTTTTTTTCCCTTATTCTTTTTTCCATCTTGTCCATTCTTTTCTTTAAATCTATCTTCTCTTTTTTCCATATTTTCTTCAATTCTTCTATTTCTTTTCTTATTTGTACCTTTATTTCCCTTACTTCCTCCATCTGCGCTTGAATCCTTGCAAATCCACTTCTCATTTCCTTTATCACCTCTTCAAAACCTTCCTTGCTTATTCCCCCTTCACCTCCCTCTCCTGTAGCTTTCACCGGTGATCTGTACACTTTCACACTTTTCCTAAATCCTTCCAAGCCCTCTATTTCGCCTTTTTCTTCCTGTCTTTCCTTCCTTTTCTCCCCTTGCTTCCACGCTTCCAAAATTGGCAAGCTGTTGGCCCTTTCTCTTCTTAACATCTCTACCTTTGCAGGTCTTCCCATTTTCTTTTTTATTTTCTCTTTTCCTTTTTCCTCTTTTCTTTCCTCACTTCCACTCTCCACACTTCCTTTTTCCTGTTCGCTCATTTTCCAATTTTCCTTATCTCTTTTTCCTTTGTCTTTGATACCTCTAACTTTCTCCTTTGCCCCCTTGCCTTCCTCTTTTCCTTTGTCTTACCCACGGTTTTTTCCCGTCACCGCCAACCTAACCTCAAAATGAACTCCTCTTTTTACCTTCCCCGATTTTTCCCTTTATTCTTACCTTTGCTCTTTCCCCTCACTTGCCCACCTTAAAAACCCTTCCCTTTTTCCCTCAAACCAACCCTTTACCTCTGAAAAACTATTTTACTCTCTCAAAACCTTTTTCTACATGCACTCGCTCAGACACACAACCGTTCGCTCTGCTATCGGAAACGAAAGTCCGCAAACACTTTTAATAAAAATATATATTTTTGTCAATAAAAAAACAAAACAATTTCCTATTTATCTACACATTAAAAATTAAAAATAATCTTTCTCTCTATTTGATCTTGTAATTAATATATGAATATTACTTGTATATATATTGTATTAAATAAAACATAAAATTTTTTAATTTTTTGGAATAAAATTTCACTGAAACTATTAAAATGGTACTTGAAATGATAATGATAATATTGTCAATTACAAATAGTGACATTTTATTTCTTATAATAACATTCATTTTGTAGCAACCATAGAAAGAATTTTTTATTCATAATCGTTATTTCAAATAATTATATTTTTTCAGTTTTCGAGTGAAAAATTAAGAAAAAAATAAACAAATCATGCTACATAGACGAAGATAAAAATATAATTTTTGGCCAATACTTTCTCGAAGAAATCTCCAATTAATTTATTTCACTTGCATCGACTTCAAATATAACTCAACAAAAGGAAAAACACAAAAATTAAAAAAAATTATCGGAACAATTCGTTCTTGAAAAATTTACCTGTAAAAATTCTAACGGAATTCAATGGCTAGAAATTTTTAAAACAGAATACAACCACCTGGAGATAAAAAAAAGATTCAGAAAAAATTGAAGCTCTTTGTCTTTTTTTAGACGGCTCCGCTTCCGATTGGTACAGCTCAATGCTTATGAAACATACTTTAAGCTCAGAATGGATAACATGGAAAAATAACTTTCTTTAAACATATACAAATAAAGGTTGGTCACTAATCAAGTACGCAATTTTAATTAAATATATTTGTTGGGACTGTAATCAATCAGTCATGCAATTTCTTTTATTACAGACTGTACATGTTATCTGTATACGTGACGCGGCGATGCACGAAACTTTGTCTTGCTGCAGTTAGTTAGTCTTGCGACTCCGTCGCAAACGCATTAAATGAATCTTATTGACACCGAGAGTTCTTTCAATATCCTTTCAGTATCCATAATCCTAACAGGTTATGGGCCCAGGCAATAATCGCTTGTATAACGAAAGGACTGTGGTATTATAGCAATAATGATTAACTCAACACTTACAATCGGAACTCAAAGTATTGAAAAGCTCACCGACACTAATTACAAATCATGGAAAGTGCAAATAAAAAGCATACTGATATGCAACGAGCTGTGGAAGTATACGAATGGAACCGAATTACGAACGGAGGAGAATGCCACCAAATGGCGAGCAAAAGACGAAAAGGCTTTAGCCTTAATTCTACTAAGCGTTACTAAAAACCAACTAAGCTATATCAAGAAAGCAGGTACATCCCGAGCATGGGAAAAATTAGTTGACGCATACGAATCCAAGAGACCAATGAGAAAATCCGTTCTATACAAACAATTATATCGCATGAAAAAGGAGCCCGGTCAAAGCATGATGCAATATCTAAACAGCTTCAACGACAAGACAGAAGCATTAGAAAATACTGGGATAACTTTGCCACAAGAATTAGTGTCAATAATATTATTGAACTCATTACCACCCGAGTACAAAAATTTCTGTGTCGCTATGGAATCGCGAGATGCGATACCCACAATCGATTTCTTGAAGCAAAAACTTATTGAAGAAGAGGCACGAAGAGCTGATCAAGATGAACACAAAAACAACTCCAACAATGCACTACTGACAAATAACAAAAACAACAGTGAAAATGCAAAGGTCAACTCTGTTAAAACACAAATTTACTGGTAAGTGCTTTAAGTGCAACAAAATGGGACATAGAGCCATCGAATGCAGGAGCAAATTACGACGACACGTAAGCAATAATATGGAAAACGCTATGTTCGCAAGTGCGCAGTACTCTAATTTACGAAGCACGTCACGATGGTGCCTAGACAGTGGTGCGACAAGTCATATGTGTAACGACAAAGAAAAATTTAGTGAAATAAATGCAAATGAAAAGTACGATGTCCACACAGCAGGAGATCAGTCCGTGTTATCCGAAGGCAGCGGAAATATGAAAATAAAAGTAAAAGTACGGAATAGTGGAACGAATGACATTTAGTTAAATAATACAATGCTAGTGCCAAGGTTCAGAATCAACCTCTTGTCCGTATCACGAATAACTGACAATGGATATACGGTAACATTTAAAAGAAATCGTGCATTTGTGAATCGATCGGATGGAACAATAGCTCTGACAGCTAGAAGAGAAGATCAACTATACATCGTGGAAGAGGCCAATCAACGAGGGACTTCATACGCACAAAACAACGAGGAAGATAATCACGTACGCTGGCATCAGAGACTCGGACATTTAAATTTAAAAGATTTAAATAAACTAAAAACACGCGACATGGTAAAAGGGCTCAACATCAGAGGCAACCTCAAAGAAATTAATTGCGAAACTTGTGATAAATGCAAGATTCACCAACTACCTTACAAAAACTCTACGCAAAAAAAAGAGGAGAGGCTTGGACTCGTACATTCGGATATTTGCGGCCCCATGAAAGTATCATCCCTGAGAGGTGTGAGATACTTCGTCACATTCATAGACGGCATGTCGAAATACACAGAAGTCGCAATGCTAAAGAAGAGATCCGATGTGATAGCGGCATTTAAATCTTATAAACTACGTGCCAAAAAACAAACCGGTTGCCAAATAAAGAAAATTCGTACCGACAACGCAAAAGAATATATCTCAAAGGAATTCAACGACTTCCTTGAAGAAAATGAAATCACGAGGCAACTGAGCGTTGAATATTGCCCACAACAGAACGGAATCGCCGAACGTGCCAACCGAACTTTAACAGAAATGGCACGCTGCATGTTACTGCAATCTGAAGCCCCCAAAAGCCTATGGGCAGAAGCAATCAACACTGCGGCATACATACGAAACAGATGTCCAACGAAAATCTTGGAAAACTTAACACCCATAGAAGCCTGGTCAAAAAGAAAACCTTACATTGGTTTTATGCGTACATTTGGCAGTAAAGTTATTGCCCTCGAGAAGAAAACAACAAGAGGGAAAATTGAGCCAAAAGGAAGAGCCTATATACTAGTCGGCTACTCACAAGAATCAAAAGCATACAAACTATGGGAACCTGGCACAAGGACGATCATCAAAAGGCGTGACGTACGCTTCACTGAAGATTTAGGACTCCCCGCAAAGATCAACACGGAAGAATTAGAAACCCCTTTAGATTCGCCATGGGACGCCGAATCAAATTCGCAGGAACGCACGCCAGAGAGACTCGGAAGTGCACAAGTAAAAAGTGAAATAACTTCCAAAAAAGAATCAACCGGAAAGGAAAAAAAGAAGTAGCAGATTCAACAACATCAAGAAAATAATCCAACGCATTTTGAAACTCCAAAAATCTCTCGGAAAATGCCCACCAGACCTACGTTGATGAGGCAGTGCAAAAAGGGAAATCCAAGAAATCTACACAAAGACCTAGAAGACAACGAAAACACTCAAGTAGAATCCACAATCGAGAAGATAGGCAAGCATGACTGGACTCGATACAAAATAAATATGAATCTCTCAAGAAACACGAAACATGGAAACTTGTGCCACGACCACAAGACAAAAAGGTGTTAACAAATAGATGGATCTTCAAAATCAAAAGAAGACAAAACGGTTCAATAGAGAGATATAAATCACGTTTAGTAATACGTGGATGCGAACAAAGACAAGGAATCGATTACGAAGAAACTTTCGCACCAGTTGTTCGATACGAAACAATACGTGCCTTTCTTGCAGGATGCGTCAAAGAAGAAATGTATATAGATCAGATGGACGTTGTCACCACATATATCCAAGGAGAATTAACAGAAGAAATCTATATGGAGCAACCTGAGATGCTGGAGGTTCAAGGAGCAGAAGATAAGGTATGCTTACTAAAGAAACCACTCTATGGATTGAAACAGGCAGGCAGATGCTGGTATACAAAATTAAATACTTACCTAAAAGAAATAGGAATGTCAAACACCAAAGCTGATTCTTGCGTTTATGTGAGTAAAAATAAAAATAATAAAATAATTCTCATATATGTAGATGACCTGTTAATAGCGTCCAAGGATATTAATGAATTATATAAGCTAAAAGCAATCCTGAAAAGAAAATTTCAAATGAACAATCTAGGTCCAGTGAGCGAACTATTGGGAATGAAAATACAAAGAAAAGAAACAACAGGAGAAATAAAAATAACACAGGAAAAATATATTGCAGATATCTTAGAAAAATTTGAAATGGAAGACTGCAAACCGATCGCTACTCCACTAGATCCAAACCAGAAACTAATGAAGAACATGACTCTGAATGATGAACCTAAAGAAGGAAACATGAAAAATAAACCATACAGAGAATTAAAAGGAAGCCTGATTCTTCTCGCTAACACAACGTGATCAGATCTGGCATTCGCCGCCAATGCACTCAGCCGTTTCTGCTCCGATCCACAAGAGGCACACTGGAAACTAGCGAAGAGATTACTCCGATATTTACAACATACGATACATTACAGTTTAACTTACACCAAGGATGATAAACCCATTCAAGCCTACGTAGATTCGGACTGGGCAAGCGACATTAAAGATCGTAAATCATGCAGCGGAAACGTAATTATGTTAGCAAACGGACCTATCAGCTGGGGATCGAGAAAACAAAAATCTGTTGCTTTATGTACAATGGAAGCTGAATACATGTCTCTATCAGAAGTTTGCAAAGAAGTAATTTATATGAGACGAATATTAAATCATATGAAATTCGATACCTGCGTGACAGATCCGACGCGTATATATTGCAATAATCAAAGCGCGATTAACTAAACAAGAATCAAATATTTCACGGTCGTAGTAAACATATAGATATTAGATATCATTTTTCTCGCGAAGTTAAAGAACAAGGAATAGTCCAAATAGTTTATCTGCCCTCCGAAAACATGCCTGCAGATATTCTCACAAAGGCGTTACCAAGAGTAAAATACGAAAAATGTATTAAATCTATGGGATTGGGTTGATATATTATTTACACGTAGTTCTTTTGTAGTTTAATTTGTTTATTGTAGTCAATTTTAGTTTTCTTTATTGCATTATTAACATGTTCAGTACTTTTTGCCAGATAACATATTGATAGAAGGAGTGTTGGGACTGTAGTCAATCAGTCATGTAATTTCTTTTATTACAGACTGTACATGTTATCTGTATACGTGACGCGGCAATGCACGAAACTTTGTCTCGCTGCAGTTAGTCTTGCGACTCCGTCGCGAACGCATTAAATGAATCTTATTGACACCAAGAGTTCTTTCAATATTCTTTCAGTATCCATAATCCTAACAATATTAATGGAACATTGTTAGATTATGCTCTAAAAAAAAAGACTCTTGTTAGAAATGAATAAAACTATCGACAGTCAAATACTGATTAATTTGATAGTAGTAGGTTTACCAGAATATATGTAAAGTCAGTATATGCTTTTCAATGTATCTTCTTATTTCGCGCTCTTTAATTCTGTTTTATTATATGGTCTTACAATGAATCTAAATTTAGTTAGTTGATAACAGTCAGTCGATACGCATTAATTAGATAGAACTACACAAAGGAAATTATCATCCTAGTACGGACTTTAAATGTCGTTTCTGTTTTTTACAGGTAAGAAATTACCACCTTAGAAATGTAAGATAATATAAAACACATTTGTTAATACAAATAAAAAACTGTTTTTTACAGAAACTCAGTTGAGTCTGTACTCTAACCTAATCAAACCTCAAACATTATATATACAGGGTGTCCCAGACATAACGAAGGATACTGGGAGAATAGATACAATTGATTGAGACAAGTAGAAAAGTCCCGTACCATTTTGCAAAATTCTCAACCGTTATTGAGAAAAAAATTAAAATGTATAAATTGTATAGGCGTAAGAGTGACAAGGATGCTGCGCGTGAGTGAGCGCGACAGGCGACGGCGCCATTTCTAGCGATTCGCCTGTCGCGCTCACTCACGCGCAGCATCCTTGTCGCTCTTACGCCTATACAATTTATACATTTTAATTTTTTTCTCAATAACGGTTGAGAATTTTGCAAAATGGTACGGGACTTTTCTACTTGTCTCAATCAATTGTATCTATTCTCCCAGTATCCTTCGTTATGTCTGGGACACCCTGTATATGTGATAAAATTAACAAAACGAAACTAAGTTCCTCTCAAGATCTCTTCACTAAATTAGGAGGTTTGGAACATTTAAATAAAAAGAAATTTCCAATAAAAAACACTAAAGAAAATACAGAAAAAAAACAACAGAGAGATCCTTGTAAAATTTGCGAAAAAAATGATAAATTAAACCGCTATTACCCTGAATCCCTCTGTTGGTTCAACACAAATGAAAAAGATATAAAAACAAAGAGTCAAGTAAAATTGGTAAATAATACTAATATAGAAAATGAGTTAATTGAAACAGTTCCAAAAAACTTGTAACTCCACCATTAATCTAAGTCAAATTATTATTAGAAGATACAATACAAATATCCGGTATATATGATTCCAGTGCAAATGTATCATTAATAAATTCCAAACTTATAAAGTCACAAAACAATAAAACTAATATAGCACATTGTGCAAATTTATCAACGATTAATGGTGTAAGAAAAACAAAAGGAACAATAATATTAAAAATAAAAATATTCAATATTGAAAAATTAACTGAATTTTTTTAATAGATGAAGAAAACTTTCATTATGACTTTCTAATTGGATTAAATATGATAAGAAAATTTAAGCTAATCCAAGACGAAAACTTAAACATTAAACAAAAAGAAAATACTAATACAGAACAAATAAATACATGTTCCATTAATTTTAATGAAGTTAAAATAAGTTATTTTCTTTAGATCTGGGAGTAATTTAATTAACATCTTTCTTTGTATTTTTCGGTTATATGCATGCATGCGCTTTGTTAAGAATCTGTGTAACAATTGTAATTCTCAATTACGGCTTTTTCCCTCCTCCCATGCTGGGGGAGGGT
The DNA here is from genome assembly GCF_019399895.1 of Cardiocondyla obscurior. Taxonomy (NCBI): domain Eukaryota; kingdom Metazoa; phylum Arthropoda; class Insecta; order Hymenoptera; family Formicidae; genus Cardiocondyla; species Cardiocondyla obscurior. The sequence continues at coordinate 2,912,895 of NC_091884.1, read as the reverse complement.
TTTTTATGCCAATTAAATCCTCCTTTTCTAACTTTCAAATTTGAGTTTATTATTTCTGTGTCGAGTCTATTTTTCTAATCTAAATTTTCTTCTTTAAGAATTTTCAGCCACCTGGTTTAAGTTTTTCTACAGTTAAATTCAGTTATTTGCATACATTATATGTATATATTTTGTAATATAATGTATACAGGGTGTCCCAGATCAGTGGACGATGCCGAAAATGATAGGTAGATTTAATCGAATTAAAACGAAAAGTCCTGTACCATTTTGAAAAATTCTCAATAGTTTTCAAGAAAAAAATTAATTTATGTACGCGTAAGAGCGACGAAGAAGCGTGGGCTGAGTGAGCGCGACAGACGACGGTACCATTTCTAGTCATTCTACTGTCGCGCTCACTCACGCGCAGCTTTCTTGTCGCTCTTACGCTTATACATTTTATAAATTTTAATTTTTTTCTCGAAAACTATTGAGAACTTTTCAAAATGATGAAAGACTTTTCGTTTTAATTCGATTAAATCTACCTATCATTTTCGGCATCGTCCTCTGATCTGGGACACCCTGTATATTGTATTATTTTTTTTTTATTAGATTATTTTTCGTTACTTACAATTTTATCTAATTGTTTCACTTGTGTGTATATACAGTCGGTCACAAAATGATTCGGACATTAGTAAATTTTGACTTTCAATATCTATATCATAAATATATGTACAAGGTACAACAAAAATATATTACGTTATGTTATGTTGCACTACAGAGAAAGTAATAGCACCAAAAACTTTTTGTTATTATTTATTGTTTTTACAAAATAAAATAAAAACCAAAAAATGACAAAATTTTATCTCACAAAATGATTCGGACACTTTTGCAATAATGATTACAAAATTGAAATAAACAAGTATTTAATATTTTGTTGGGTATCCATTCTGTTTAATAACGTGCTGTAATTACTTGGATACTGTAGAAATTAAAGTTTTTAAATAATCTACACTAATATTTACTCATTTCTCTTTCAATGGTCTCTTCGATAATCGCAGGAGAGAGCGAGGATCGCGCCGAACTTCGGCAGGCGGGCTGACTCGTCCCCCCTCTCCTGGGTCCCGCCGCTTTTCCGCGCGCGATGTCGCCGCTAGTTGTTCGCGGGCGCAGCTGCCCTCGCGGGGCCCTATCACTAACTAGTTCATCGGCGCGCGTTTCGGATGGGGTACGCGACTTGGCTTCCGCGACGTCTCCCTCGTCGTCGGATCCTCGTAGTACGGCGTATCCGTGCAACATGATTTCGGCTGCGAATTATGTCCCGTGCTCTCGGGTCGGGTGGCCTCCCTTCCCGGGCACTTCTGTGGGTCCGGGGATATCCCAGGATCTCTCTGACGCTCCTCCGTCCGCCGGTGTCGTCTTGCCAGCTCGTACCCTCTCGCTGTCGTGTTCCCGCGCTCCGTCCTCCGTCCCTCGGGGTCCACCGATCGCTCTCCGTCCGATTCAGCGCCGTTTAGTTAAACAAAAATATTCGCGAATAATTGCACGCTCGCACACGGTGTATGAGCCTTCGGAGGTGTCGCCGTTTCTTCCTTTACCCCTCCCTTTTCATCTCTCTGTTCGGACTATGCTATCGAGCCTTGTATTGACCCGTGACGGCCGCGGGGAGCTGCGGCAAGGCAGCGAAGCCGCCACGTCACAATATATATATAATAATTTACAGACGGAAGAAAAAGGATATTTTAAATAATCAGCTTAACATGCGATGTAAAGCTGACAGAGCAAAATTAAAAGGCTCGGATTGCTGGGAATGTAGAAAAGTACGTAATATGTAATATTAGTGGTAGAATTAGATAAGATATGTGCAAAAAGCAAAAGTTTTTTGATATTTTAATTACTTTTAGTATTATAACGAATTAAATCTGTCGGAAGAAGAGCTACAAAAACGGAAAAATCTAACGTCGCGACATCGACACAAATATAAACGACCAATAACACCAGAAGGTATAAAATTTTATTTTGTAATTATTTTTTTATGTCATTTATAATAAATGTAATATTTACAAAGGTTTTTAGGATCCAGTGTTTCCCGAGACATCATCTTATTGACAAGACATAAAAATCACAATCAAAATAACTGTCTTGGTATGGAAAGTAATTGTATTCACGTTTTTAATATACCAGTTTGTTGCATTTTTGTAACAGACTGATAATACGAGTAATAGTTTATTTTTCTTTTTAGTTAAAAAATATGTATTCAGTTGTGAAATTTCCGGATCCAGAAGATCCAGCAGAAATAGTGCCTACATCTTGGGTCGATGAAATAAGTTTGATACCAAAATGGCCACCATATAAACAGCCAGAAAAAATACTTAAAGCTATTCGAAATTGTATTAATCCAGAAGATAATTGGCTAAAATATAAATATACACAACTTGTGTGTAAATGTGGTAGGTTAAAAATTTTTTTAGTGCTTTTTTTAATTGAATCTTAAGAGATATGTAATAGATATATGTATATACTATACTATAGAACTTATTTTTTGTTTTAATAGTTAACTATGAAGAAGCTTCTAAAAAAAGAAAAGATGCCGACTTATTTTCTGATATCGAAAATTTAGAGAAAAATAAATACACGCGCAAGGAACGTAAAAAAAAGGCACATTCAAATGATAATTCTGATTCTGATACTGATTATTATTGTTTACCTAAAAAATTAAAGAGTATATCGCAATTACGAAAAAAAAAACTTACCGAAGAAAATGAAAGCAATATTACAAATATCGACGAAAATGATATCAAATGTTATAGTATTTCGTCACCTGAAGAATGTGAAGGTAAAAAATATATAACATTTTTAAAAATACATTTTTTTTCTTACAATTATCATTTAATTTAAATGTTTTAAATTATATTTATTTATCTTAAATTATTTTAAAATTAATAATTTTAAAATAAAAATTTATTTTTTAATTTAAAATTTGTATTTGTGTATAACTGTTCTTAGTTACACATTACACACAACATTTAGTTAATTATTTTAACAAAGATTCTTTTCCAGGAATTACCGATGATAATACTAACTCTAGAAATTCACAAGCTGATACTCAACAAAAAAGAGAATTTAATGCAGACCACTTTTCAGGTAAGATTTTACATACTATATGTTCATTACTTTACAATACAGAAAGCATAATTATTACACGGTTACATGTAAAACAAAAAATATTATACGAAATACTTAACGTCATATTTATTTTTTTCAGCTGTATTAAGACTTATTTTGACAAAACAGAACAAACTCGTAAAACAAAACGAAATTATGATTGCTAAAATTACGAATCTCAAAAAGAAAGTTTCTCTTACAGAAACAAGAGATTGTCTGCAGTTGAGTAACCAAACAAAAGATAAATTATACGAAACGTTTGTTATAAGAACTATGAATGATCTAGAGCAGTTTGACGCTTGTTTAAAAAAAAGGAAATTTTTTGATGAAGTTGTAAGTATAATTTATTTGCACTATTCGCGGGACCTAACAAAATTTTAAATTAATAAATTAACACTTTCTATTAACTTTACAATTTTTAGGTTGAATTTTTGAAGCAAAAAGGAGGACCTGATGTGCGGTCTCATGTGTTTAATATCTTAAACACAACAATTAGTAATTCTGTTGCAAAAGAATACAGTTATAAGGGTAAAAAAAAAAAAATTTGTAGATCTAATGTTCAACACTTGTATATACAGTAAGTACAAAAACACATCTGTTATTTTTGCAGACTCATATAAATATATATATTATTATTACAGAAGCTGTACAAATGCACATACCGTCAGCTACAGAAGACAACATAAAAATGGTTATAGCTGCTTGGCTTGACAACTCATCAACTCGATTTAAAAATGAGCAAAAGTAAAAAAAAAAATTTGTTTTTCTTTAACAACCTGCTACTTTATTAATTAGAGTTATAAGTGTAACGTAAAAAATAATTATTTTTTTCAGAAAACGTGTTGCTGTTTCACATTTAAGAATGGATTTTTCTAATGACAGTTTTGGCGACGAGGAACAAGAATAATAGGCCTGTTATGATAAACTATGATAAAAAAAAGTTATGTTATTTTTTACTTTTAAAAAAGTCTAGTAATGTTTGTTTTCATTAAATATATAAACCTTTCACTGTATAAGAATTATAATATAAAAGTATTAATTTTAAGTTTGACACTAAACAACAAGAATAATAGGCCTGTTATGATAAACTATGATAAAAAAAAGTTATATTATGTTTTACTTTTAAAAAAGTCTAGTAATGTTTGTTTTCATTAAATATATAAACCGTTAATTGTATAAGAATTATAATATAATAAAGTTTAAATTATATACTTTTTTATAATATTATAATACTATTATAATATTATAAAAAATAATACAATTATAAAATAAAGTAAAAAAATTATGTTTCTGTATATTTTTAGATTTATTCCCTTATTTAAAAAAACTATATTATATTCATATGTAAAGTGTGTCACAATTAAAATTAAATGTGAAAACTTCGAAAACGTGTAGGCTATCGATAAACTATGAAATAAGTGCTTTAGAAATTTGTACTTGTTTTTACTTCCTTCTAGAAAACGGCAAAAGACCAGTTTTTTTTTCTTTAGAAGGAAGAAAAAACAAACACATTTCTAAAAGACATATTTCGTAGTTTATCGATAGCCTACACGTTTTCGTAGTTTTTACATTTAATGTTAATTGTGGCACTATGAATAAATTTATAATTAAATGAAAAAAAGATTTTTTTAATCTTTATTATTATTGTTTAAAGAATATTTATAAAATATTTATCAAAATATTTATCATAAGTATTTTTTAAATATTTAAAACAAATCTTTATGATCTGTTTAATCTAAGACCACAAAAATATTTATTAAAGCTTTATGGTAAATATTTTATAAATGTTATAATAAATCTTATAAATATTTTGTAAATATTTTATAAATATTGGGTGCTGTCTGAGTATCGACGTCGCTTGACTAAGCGTCCGTCGCTGTTATCTAATAAATTGTCTTCTTTCGTTACTAAAATCCGTTTCGGTGCATTCACGACCTATACACTCGAATCCTATATCCCAACGAGCGTCCCGGGCTCGCTGGCCCGACATTCGAGGCACGCGACGCAAGCAGGTCGTTTTAAAGAAATGGAAAATCATTGATTAAAATGTCAAATTTTAACAGGAGATAAAGCAGGAGATATTGTATTTATAAATCGTATAACATTATATTGCGAAAATAAATATCCTTTTGCATTTAAAAGAAAACAATTTTTTATTAAAATAGCTTTCGCAATGACAATTAATAAATCACAGGGGCAAACATTTAAAAAAATTGGACTCGATCTAACTAGAGACGTTTTTAATCATGGTCAACTTTACGTTGCATGTTCGTGAGTACGATCATGGAAAGCATTAACTGTTTATCTAGGAGAACAACGAATAAATACAAATGTTAAATATTACGTATATAAAGAAATATATGAATAATACGTATATATTATTTAATATATTTTACACAAATAAAAAAATAACAAAGGGAAATAGATGGTGAAGGAGAAAAAAGAAAAGGATAACAATATAATATAGTACAACAAAATATAGAATAATATAATATAGTATAATATAATATAATATAATATAATATAATATAATATAATATAATATAATATAATGTAATATATAAAAAGTATATTATAATTTAAAAATTAGAACAAACATATAAACGTGCAGTGTAACAAATTTTTCCCGTCTCACTTACACAGACTTCGGACTGTCGGATGTATTTTTAATATTTTTTTTAAATACAACCGGTGTGGTTAAAAAACTTTGATGCACAGCACAATTTAAGAAAAAATTAAAAAAAATAAAAAGATAAAAAATAACAAATAATATAATAATACTAATAATAATAAAAATATAAAAAAATAATAAAAATGATAAATAAAATAATATACTATATTATTTTAATAATTAATATATGGAAATAAGGAAATATGGATATATAAATATAAACAAAAAAAAATCTAAAATAAACCGTATACGTGTATATAAATTGTTCTAAATGTATAATAAAACGTATTTCATTATTGTACATAATCATAAATTATCTGTTTTCTTTAAAAAAGGTATTAAGTTTTCTTTTCTTTATTATTTTCGATGTTATGATTAATAAGACATATTTATAGTGTACGAAACGCGTATTTAATATGTTAATGCCAATATCAGTTAAGTTAAACGAAGGCTTCATTTTTAGATTATCCAATTTTTATGAGTGTTTATCATTTTTTATGTGTGTAATGAATTTTAATAATAGAAATATAAAAGCAAAAAATAAAATAAAATATTGCGCGCGCACGCATCGTGCGTCTGGTTTGTTCTAGTATTATAAAAAAATTTAAAAGCATAATATTTTCCTTTGGACAACATCTCAATAAAGTTAAAAAAAAAAGTAAAATTTTCTATCAAATATCAAAAGTATTTGTTTTTAAGCTGGTAAATATAATTAAAAGTAAAAGAGGAGAATTTAAAGTTAACAAGAAAAAGATACAATAATTTTATTTTTGTTAAAAGGTCCGTCAATAAAGAGCCGCGGAACTTGGTGAATACATGAGTTTTATTTAATAGAATACATCCGTCTCGGTAGAGCGGTCGGAACGGAATGAAACAATAGAATAGATAATAAGAATAGGATCGCAAAAGAACGGCCGAGAAGTCACGTAGCGCGAATATTGATATACGTGACTCACGGGTAACAAAATCTAAGATAACTAACAAAGAGGGGGCTTGAATTCGTTGATTCAAGGCTTTATTCAAGGTTTTATTCCTGACAATTTTGAAATACAAAACATTAGATTCTTCAAGTTTAATTTAACAAAAAGAAATGTCGTTAAATTTGAATTTTGGTTCTGCAATAAATAATAAATATTTGTATTATCTGAATTAAATAAAGAACTAATTATGATAACTAAATGTAATGAAAGTTCCTTAGAAGAAATAGTTGTTGAAGGATGTAAGTTTCTCGTGATTGAAGGAACAAAGTGTTTTCAAATTAATAACAGTCCTTGGTTAATAAATAATTCTCGTGAATGAAAAAATGATTGTCCTCAAAGAATTAATCGTGGGTCCTTTTGGATACTAGATAAATATAAAAATTACGGCCCTCGTAGTTTCAATGTCGTCGTGGCATTACCAAAGCCTTCGGAGCTAGAATATCACACGTTTGACAAAAATTTACGCCATCGTGGCTATAAAACCAGGCTCTCGTGACCTGAAAATTGTATTGAAATTATCTTAATACAATTAAAATACTATTTTCTCTTTAATTATTTCAAACGTGAAAACAAACGTGTATCTTGCGTGTTCTCGCAAGATATCGTCAAAAGTAAGAACTTAACGTAACGTAACGAAAAACTAGAAAACAATCAAATGAAAAAATATATAGATTCGCGTAGTATTAGAAAATTATAAATCAAAATAACACGTAACCAAGCAAAAAGTTTAAATTACATTTTATAAAAATCGATGCATTTCCAAAATTTCGAAAATAAGTTTTATCAATAAATATTTAATAAACACCATTATTTATTATTTACTATTTAAAAATGTTAACATTTTATGTGTGTTCGCGCAAGAATAAAGCTGCAAGAACGATGAGTAAAAACAAATTGTTTTTAAAAAAAATTGCCAATATTTATTGAAACTTTGTACAAGCAATAGCCACGCGCGGGCTAATGCGAATTAATTGCACAAGCTAAGGCAATTGTAAATGCGTAAGGATAAAAGTATCCGCGAATGAGCTATCCAGAATGAGCGGCCTGTACGCGTTTTGGATTGCGACTGACTTGCCTTTGGCTGTCGCTAAGCAAGCTTGCCCAAGCCTTTGTTCCTTGTAACAAAAGAGGTAGCATTTCGGGCTTTCCCGTGGTCTAGAAAGATCGGTCGCCAGTCTCAATTTGAGATAGAGCATGCACATGTTGCAGGCGATAACGCAATAAATGCTAGCTTAGCAATAGCCGAAGAAATAAACTGAACCGTTGCAGGCTAGCGCAGGTTTCTTGTTACGCGATGGAAATTTCCAGCAGGAAATCTGGCACCTTTCTTAATTTTCTAAACAATGTGGCTGTATTATTATCAAATATTTAATTAAATAGTAAATGAATAATCATAAAGAAACGTTTAAATGACGTTCTTATTATGACGACAATATGCCGTTGAAAACATTACGACTATAAAACGTTATTATTTAGTCGACTGACGTATATGACAAATAGCCTTAAAATGACGTTATAATAACGACATTGTGCTACCTGCGAACGTTGCACTAACATTTTTTATGCCTACAACAAATATTACCAGTAAATGTGATTTGTATCGTAAGCCATTTATAATTTTAAAAAATGACAAGTTAAAAGACAAGATTAAGAAAATCAACTTGTAACAAATGCATTTTGTTGTGCCGATTAAAATTAATATTTTTCTCAGTGTAATATCAAAAGACAGGGTTCTTTATTTTATATTACTAAGATTATCGGATTTCAACAACGGTTAAACTGATCACTTTCTCTAAGATTATTAAGCTTGTAATTTATTTATTAATTAATAAGAATTTTTTAATAAGTTTTTTTTAATAAGAATTAATTAATAAGAATTAATTATATAAGAAATGTGTTTTTATTTTTTATTTTTTTTTTTTTTACTTATTGTACAAGCGGAGATATCACGATGCATACTTCAAATCATGAAATAAGAGTCTCGGGACAGCCACCGAAAAGTGCACGGTGTCACCGCTAGGAGGCGTCGCTTTCTCGCATTCAAAACGCACTTCAGTCAGAATATAAACGGGTCCGGTAAGACACTCAATAGTCGAGTTTTCGACTGGTACGGGGGACTCCCAACAATTTCTGGTTATTGATCTGATTATTGATAATTCTTTCAAAAGACATTTGTGTTTGGGTGGATTATGATTGTGAGTGTGTGGTATATTTGTGTAAAAGTTTTAAAATTTTTGATTTTATAATGATCGATTTCTCTCAACTGTTTCCTTTGATAGGAAAGTGTTCTGGAGAAGTACTGTGTTCAATTGTACAATTAATATCGATATTGAATTGAACATGTATAAATTGATTCTGTTGATAAAAGGGAATTAAATCAAATAATTATTTATCTCTCATTTTAATTTAGATGTAAATAATTTATTAATAAAACAATTTATTAATAAAGTAAATAAATATTACAATTTCTAAAGTGGCATTTTCTTACTAGTTTAACGACCGCACTGTTATACGATAGCCAAAGATCTTTTGTTTCTTTAGTTTTCTCTTTTTTAAAGTCGTCCGTTTATTTTTATCTTACATATAAAAAAGATTCACTTTTTTGTTCTCTTATCTTTTTATCTTAAATTGATCTACGTGCCTAATTGTTCAATAAATTTAGTTCGGGTAAAAACTAAAACTTAAAACGTATATTATAAATGCACCTTTTTCAATACACTTTCTTACATTTATATTATTCTTATTAATATAAAATTGCTTACATTTTTATTTTATATTTTAATTTAATTTTAACATTTGTTTTAATTGATTGAAATTATTTTTTGGAAGTGCCTTTGTGAATATGTCTACAATATTTTTTATTTTATTAATTATTATAATATTTATTACTCCATTAAAATAATTTTTATGTACATATTATGATGTGTTTCTATATATTTTGAATTTTTTGTAAAGTTCCCGTATTTAGCTATATTAAATGCTCTTGTATTATCTTTATATATTTTAATTAGTATTGTTAATTTTATTTTAAACGTTTCAATTATATCTTTAACAAATATAATGTCAGTTACTGCTTCTGACAAAGTTACGTATTTAGCTGATGTAGAAGATTTTGTTACGCTGTTTTGCTTTCTTGACTTAAAAAGAAAAAATTTTTTTAATAACTTTATCATATAATAATCTGGTGCTGACTCACATATGGGCACCATGAATAACTTTGCCAATTTTTAACGAATTTGCATGAAACTTACTGTATTTTATGTACTTTGGTCGCTGATTATGAATCCAAAATCAAATTTGAGAAATTCGAAAAAAATCCGAGATGACGGTATGTAGTAACTAAAATGATATCCATCAAAAATACTCTTACCTCCGTTATTAGTTAGTGAAATATTATCACGACACCAGAGTGTGCCACGAGAAGACTGCTGTTGAATTGCACACTCTATTTTTAGAATTTTTTAGGGCTTTTTTAATTTTTTGTTTTTTTTTGTTTTTTTGAAATTTTTTTTTAATTTTTTTGTTGTCTAGTGATAAAATTTTTTTATGCTTATTTTTCTGAAACATTGTTATTCTAAATTATTTTATATAAAACAAAATTTTATAAGACATAGATTTATAAAATAAGAAATAAGATATTATAAGGTTTTTATGGTTTTGTATGATAGTTCATGAAACAAGGTATCACGCATAATGGGACTCCACCACAAATTTTACAAATGGTATTTACTTGTTTTCTTTTACCTTGTTTTTTGCATAGAATGCACCTCTTTCTTACACTGCTTTTTTTTGTCAAGTTGACTCGAAAAATGTCTTCCGGAAAATCGGATTGGGTTTTCTAAATTACGTTTTCCGATATAAATAGATGAAGTTTTACCTTCGCGGTGTTCAAGTAATTTGGTCACAATTTCAAGCCGGAACTGCAACAACGTCAATTTTTAAGTCGGATGAATAATGTTATATACGACGAGTGCATTGAAAATTGCTATATCAAGTAGATGGAAGTAAGTTTTGATATACCATTTGATTGATTTACGAGGCGTGCGATAAGGACAAATAGTTTGATCTAATAAATTAACTCTTCCCATGTTCTTGTTATACGACACTACAATGTTGGGTTTGACTTCTGTTTCACCAGTACGGTAATCTATTTTATCGGTTGTAATCATCTGAGGTGAATGCATCGTCGACAACATTGTAACTAATCTCTTATCTTTCCACGCCATAAAACACATTTGAGGGGTACTGAAAATTTTCATTTGACCTTCTTTCAATTTGTTACTTAGTTTCGGCATATACATGCGATTTATCTTAACTGTTCCACACATTTGTCTTTTCATCATGTAATCGTTTGAATAACCAAGGTGAACTGTACCAGTTATCGATATATAATGAACGACTCTGCTTACCTAAATCCCCAAGCATATCAAGAACAACTTTTCCCGAGACTCCTATAAAGGATCGTTTTTGTTGAGTGCTTGTATCCTTTCCAGTATAAATTTTGAAATTATAAACGTATCCGTTTTCGGTATCACATACTTCATAAAATTTGATACCATAACGTGTTTTCTTATTACGGGTGAATTGTTTGAAACTCAGACGACCCTGCCACTGCATAAGGGATTCATCTATAGATATATTTGGGCCTGGTCTGTAAACAGTTTGGAAACATTCTAAGAAATACTCTATTATACGGCAAATTTTTAAAATTTTATCTGCTTGGTCAGTTTCATCACTCGTGAAATGCATCATCTATAGAATATTTTCGAACCTCACAAGACTCATACTCTTTGAAAAAATTGGTGTCTCGATGATGCTTTCACGAGACCAGTACATATGAATTGTTGGCTTTTTTATTATTCCCAATAGAATCAACAATGCATGGAATGTGTACATTTCATCGTATGTAATGTCATCGCAGTGCAATATTCTTGACTGTGGCTTTAGTTTACCTAATTCCTGCAATTTTTTAATTTTTTGCTCTTTATATATATTAGATTCGGCGCAAATCATTTGAATCATATCGTCCGTTATAAATTTACCTAGAACGTTCATACAATTGCTTTTATTATCTAAACCAGAACTTGTTTGCAGACCAGCCTTTTCATCAGAAAACGGATGGATTTGCGGAATACAAGTATCTCTTTCTACCCACGTGAAGTTTTTTATAAATAAATTCCACTTATCAGACAATGGCATATCGTCTAAGTCAATAACATCAATATCAAGAGTCTATTTCTCGATAAAAATTTTGTTTATTTTTTATGAACATGTTTTCGCCATCATCCACATTCATCGTCAGTATCATTATCATCAGTAAAATGGAATAAACTATTTTTCGAAAGAACAGGAGATGAATATCTGGCTCTCTTTCTCAAGCAACAATGTGCCATTTCAATCGTAGAAAAAATTATAAATATAGTTGAGTAGGATGTTGATTCTATATACAGATATATGTTGAAAGAAATGCCAAATAGCTCTATTGAAAATCACAAATATATGACAATCACCGGCAGCTAAAGAAGTAGTGTTTATACCGCAAAACGGATGGTTTAAATCAAAGCTGGCGCGGAATTTGACTGCGAGTAAATTGCACCTGTTTTGCGCTATCTAGATGTCCTTACTTTAAGCTCACCGGCTTGTAACTCTGAGAATAAGATAATATAACTTAACTATGACTCCGGATTTGTAAATAGCAACTCAAAAAACCCCTTATAAACAAGCTTTTATATTAAATACACAACTTTTAACTCTTACCAGTTTTGGCACGAAACGTAAATTTTATTCCACCAGGGAACCGGTTAAACAGCTCTTCTTTTTCGGACAGCAGTAATATAAATTCTAAATCGGACTGTATAAGTACAGAAAATATTGCTACTAGTGAAGAATAAAACAAAGATTTATTATTATTTTCTTTAATGAATTATTTGATTACTGGTCGAAAAAGACATTAAATTGAAAATTATATTCAAGTTATTGACTCTTGGACAAATCAAGAATTTAAAAAACATTGGTTAACACGAAGACTGCATACAAATTAATTGGTATTAAATATTTCAAAATATATTTACAATTAGATAATTTATTATAGTTAACATAATTTTACTTATATTAAGAAAACATTTATCTTTATCAAGAGATATATTTTAATTTTAGATGAGTTATGTTCAAAAATTTGAATTTAATTAATTATTCATGCTACCGCCGCGGGGGCAGCACCTCGTGGCCGATCGCCGGCGACGGATCGATATCGATCTGTCGATCGATAATTGCCTCCGATTCTCGAAGGCGTTGCCGGCACAAAGCTTATCATTGTTCGTTCAGCTGTGCCAAGCATCACCTCGTGTGCAACAACGTGCAGTGTGATTCTCTAGGAATTCTTACTCATCGTGCTACTCATCGGCCTTCTCATCGCTTTGTTTTTAGTACAACTCATCCAGATCATCTTCGCCGTGTGCAACACGCCAAAAATCTTCAGGAAGACATCACCCTGCAACACGAGGCGTGTTGAATCTCGTGCTCAGTATCTTATCAGATCTCACAGCGTGTGATCTCACGATTAATATAATTGTGACTCAGTTTAACTCAGTGCGGGCTCTCAAAGACAATTAGACAGACTATTATCGAAACAAAGACTAACTCACGGAAAAACTCATTGTGTAAACTCAGTGTCGATCTCATCTACCGGCCATGTGCTCAACGCGTGTTTCCGCGTAACTCGCATATTCGAAGGACTTACACTCGCCTTTTCGCGTTAAATAAACCGGCCACGACCGCCTTACCATCCCCGCGGCGTTAAGTGTAAAACTCTCAAAATTGTACTACTCATATTTTATACAAGTTAAAACTAACAAATTTTATTTTATTACATTCTTTTGAAATAAAACTTATTTCAGCAAAAGTGAGTTTTTTACTGTTTTTATTGTTTGTGGAATGTACGTTAGCGACCAGCTGTCGCCTTGCTGGCTTCGACGGCCTTTCCGTCGACGAATTATTTTTATTTTGTTTGGCGTCAAGTCGGTTGATCTCCATGTGATCTGTCGATTTGAACGAGCTTCGGACGCGTGTGCCGCGTCGATTCCTTCGGAACGGTAAGCTCAGTCTTCGTCGATAGATCATACGGAGCACTCGCATATCATTATTTAAACGCCGACGGTATTCTCTATCCGTGTGCGCGTATCGAACTTATAGTATTATTCATTTTGTCTACATTGTAACTTCTGTTTCTGATTGTCGTTTTTTTGATGTATTGAATCACGAGACCGGTCAACCGCGCCGGACTCTCTGGTGAAACGTAGTTCCCGCATAGCCGTGCGCAAGATCTCCGAACCGATAACGGTCCATAATTGGAGCCGTCCGAAGATTTCCGTCGTATCGCGTTGGTCACCGAACGTAGAGAGATAGGAGAAGATTTCCGCCTTTTCGAACCGCCCGAGTCTCGTGATTCATCCGTGATGTACTTTAAATTTACTCCGTTCTGAGAAATAGACGGTGCGTGCTGTAAAATCGAATTCGCCTTTTCTTTTGTTTCTTCGTTATTGTCAGTCCTTCCCGCGTCAACACTTGTGCGACTTTCCTGCCTGCATAACGAGCTCACCTGCTCGGTTCCGGCGCTCGCGGTTTTTCTCGATTGACACTTCGGGTCGCGAGCGAAAACGCTAACATTTATGGTACATGGCAAATACGAAACCACTGTGAACTTTGGCAGATTAATTTAATGTCTCTATTTTATCAGTGTTTCAGGTTTTAAGACGAGTAATAGCTTGGCTTTTAACAAAACTAAACAAAGTAATTAAATGGCCCCAAGAAGATTTTGTAACAGTTTGTGAAGATTTTTATAAGAAACAAGGAAATTTAAACATTTAGGGAGCTATAGATAGTACCCATATTCGAATAGAAAAACCTACATTAAATACTCAAGACTATTGTATTCGGAAAAAGTTTGTTTCTATTAATCAGCAAGCTGTTGTAGATGCAAACATGCGATTTATCAATATCTATTGCAGTGAACCTGACTTCCTCTATAATGCACGAGTATTCAGAAGATCACCATTATATGAAGCAGCAAATACAACGACAAGAGTATTATTTTCAAATAACACTTTTATTAATTGATTTTGCATACTCTACTTTACCGTGGCTAGTGCCACCTTTTCGGGATAACGGGCATCTTACACCTCAGCAAAAAGAGTTTAATTTTATACATTCATCTACACAAATGCCCGTTGAAGAAGGATTTGGATACGAAAAAAGACGATTTTGTCGTATCAAATTTTTTACTGAATATCGCAAAATGCATTTTATAATCGGCACAACGGTAGCAGCATGCATATTGCATAATTATTGTATTAATGGAAACGATAACTATGACTTTGCTGAATATAATGATAATTACTCTGCTATAAATTTAGATGCCTATTGTTAAGTAAACTATAATTTATCTTTTTTTTTTTAATAATTATCAGGAATGAAATCTGTGAAGACGGTTTAGTGGGTAAAAAAGAAGTTGACTTCACACTGAATTTTGTGTGGCGTTTAAGATTAGAGTGCCGCACGAATTACGCGCTAGGAAAAGGTTTGAGGAAATATCGATTAGAATCAAAAGTGCGTGGTTCATTCTTTTTTAGAGAAAGAAATTTAATTCTTCTTTCCTGGGATAGAACCGGCGGAGATTTTTTGCAGTTGATAAATTCTAAGGTTTTGAAAAAGAACCTTCAAATTATTGAAAGAATATAACAAAATTTTAATAAGAAACTAAATACATCTACTGTTACACCGTGGTACGGTGCGATTGTGGGTTTGTTCGTCGGAACGTTTACTACACCAGAAGGAGCCGGGTGTAGACAAATAAAGATCTTCTTTTGTTATTTCGTTGCACTCTTTATTCTTCCTGGTATAATGTTACAGCAGATACGCGTCGCGTTACGTCTGATAGAAATGCCCGCGACGGCTTCCGAGCCGTTTCTCATATATTCTGCCGAGCTGCAACCTCAGCGAGTTTCGGCCGTGGTGGTTGACCGGAGAGGTTCGTCAATCGTACGAACTTATTTTAATCGTTGCGTATAAGTTTATCGCCATTTTGACATCGGGCGATAATCCCGAGGTCCTTGTCCGATTACAAAAGTGCAGGGCGATTTTCGGAAATAATTTGCAACCAGAGCGCATTTTTCAGAATGCTGCTCAGGATATAACACTACAATCACAATATAACTTTACTGACTGGATAAAGAATGCTCATCAGGAGGCGAGGAACTAACTGGCCTCCTGATTTCTTCAAGATTAAAATGGTCAGGGCCTATGATAAGGACCCCTCCCAGGATAGGATTTGTCCACGGAGTACAAGTCCTCCGCAGGAATTCGAGGAGAGGATCACTCTTGATTTCTCTTTCTCCTCGAAAAACTTGATACTCGAGACGGGGGACGGCGTAGGATCCGGAAAGTCTAGATCTGGCAGAGAAATCGAATTATCTTCGGCCAGAGATTTGATTTTCTCGGGTTCGGTAAAAGAACGAGAAGATGGAGAACGAGGAAAGGAACAGGTCAGAAATTTGTTCCCAGGAAAGCAAGAATCAGAGACGATAAATGAATCCGGCGTAAAAGAAGGAGATGTAAGGTGAAATTGCTCCGATCCCAGCTCCGTAAACTGATCGGAAAGTTCTGGTGTTAGAGATCGACGGTTAAATAATTCGTGTAGATAAAGCTATTCTGGATCTCCGTGCACACGAGATGCAGGAAAAGCACCCGGAAGCGGAGACCACGGTCTCTCTTCTTTACGAGACGGTTTGTGGAAAACTTTCTCGCATACATCTACTCCGACTTTTGTGCCTCAATCACTCACTATTTTCATCCATCTAGTTCATTTTTGCTCTAACTCCACTTGGCTCTGTCTTTCAATTACAAGCGTTAGATCATCCGCATATGCAACTGCCTTAGCTCCACTCTCACTAAGCTGTCACAACAAATCGTCCATCATTAGGTTCCAAATGAATGGACCGCAGATAGACCTTTGTGGGCAGCCCCGCTTCACGCATTTCCAGACACATTTACTGGTTTCAGTCATGCAAACCATCCTTTTATTAAAATAACTTTCTCACAGATGAATCTTCTTACATCCTTGCAAGCGCAGCTTTTCAATATTTGCCCAAACCTGCCAGTCTAGAAGGACTGTGACTGACCAACCCCCTTCTTTTAAAGGGGTTTTCAATCACTACAAAAACTTCATTTGTCATCGTTTTGCTTCTAGTCCTCGTCAATGTTCTGTCTGTAGCCTTGTCCATTTTTATAGCCTTGTCTTTCGTAATTTCTGTGTTCTCCGTTTTGTTTGTGTTTATGTTTTTATCATTTGTACTCATATTTTATCCCACGAGCATGGTAGGAACTTTCGTCGAGCACGGGTAGAGCCTCCTTACCCGGCCAAGGCTACTCTCCTGCAGGGTTTGCCAGGTGCCCTAAAATTGGCCGCTCACTGCTGAACTTTCCGTCAGCCATGCATCCCATCGCCGCGCACCGCTGCTCAAGATTCGAAGTGATAGTTTAAAGAGGTTTTCTTCTTCACAGCCCAGGCAATTAAGCCTAGACTCCCGCTCCAAACATCAAGTCCACGAGACATGACCACAGACGACGCTCGGGCTACGGTATGATTCCCTCCGGAATAGAACCGGTAGCGATCCGAAGACCCGCGTTCGGAAGCCCCAGTACAGCTAAGGCATCGCGTGCTTTCGCCTTAACCTCGTTAGCCCATCCGGTGATGGTGTTCAGAGGAACCACGTGAAAGTCGAGGTACGGCATCGGTCGTGAGAGGCGTTTAATTTGCGCTTCAACAGACCTCGTTGTCTCTGTTACAAAATTTCAACCCGACGGCTCACCCGCCGAAGCAGGGAACCGCGAGACGGCACGTTAAAAGACGGCCAATTTGGGGCCTGAGACAGCGAGCCGCAGCACAGCCCTCGCGAGGCAGCCGCAGCAAGCCACTAAAAGCTCACCCAAAGCAACACGTCGCTACTCGAGCTCTTGCGAGCAAGCCACGACGAAGTTGCCAGAACGCTCGAGCAAGCTCAAGCAGCCAAGTTAATGTGAGTCGTGATTGATGACGACCAGATTTGCACAGATTTGCGGCAAAGTCCACTTCCGTCGTGTTGCTTCCGCAACAGATCAAAGAAACTGATTTGCCGACTTCCGTGCGCATCCAGATTGCAGCAATCACAGCAACCGTCCGTGATTCACGTCCGGTAAATCTCAGCCCACAATCAGTGCGCTACTTCCGGGACACGCCCTTGGGTCCGCTTCCGCCGTGTTGTTTCTGAACCGCCACGCACCAGGTCACAGCCCCTGGCTTCAGCCGCAAATTTATTCTTAACTGCGGCATATTGCTCCGGCATATCGGCGTTGGATCCAAAACGCCTTAACGAGCGCCGCCGCTGCAACACCCTTGCGGGTGGGCAGCGGCGGTCGCTCGTTTCTCTAATCCTCCATCCTCCAAAACGCCTTAACGAGCATCGCCGCTGCAACACCCTTGCGGGTGGGCAGCGGCAAATACTCTCTTTAACGGACTAAGTTTTCGCGTCGTGTTGTTTCGCAGCAAACACGCGCACCACCCCTCCATTCGTGGTTCTAATAAATTAGAACACACTGTGGGACTTTTATGGGCTGGTACCCTATCCCTCAATGGCCTGTGGCGTACCCTTCAGACCTAGCTGACGCTAGTCAGACCTGGGTGGCCTAGCCATAGCTCCATCTCGAACACCTAAGTAGGCCGGACTACTCCAGTGGCGAGACTAAGCTCTTAGATCGCTCCTTACTCTCGGCTTTTCTTCCAGCCGGGCGGTGCTCAGCCTGCCGGGTCCGGCGACCGCAAGGGTCCCCCAGAGGCAGCAACACACCCGAACTCTCGATGGAGAATCTGGTTAAAGCACAAGAGCATGTCGTAGGAAACGATCCGTTTCACCGACACCAGCCTAACACCGTGGGCGTCTGACAAGTTCCCGACGGTGAAACTGCTGGGCGGCTACGGAAAGGCAGCGCGCAGTATCTGCTACGTCGCACTCTGGTTGGTAATTTGCGATTCGTTCTGCGTAATTTATCTTATTTTTATGCCGAAGCAATATATATACGTGTACTTTTCACTTTGACTTGAATGGCTCTACATAATATATATACTTATAACTCTCATTTAACAAGAACCCCTCTCGCGCTACCCTCGCGAAGAGACAACGTTCTCCAGTAGATAGGGACAGAACATGTCCTATTTGTTTAACGTGTAGTACCTGCTCCGAGAGCCTGACCTACACGGCCCCCTTGGGCAAAGAGAACTGGGATACGCCCGAGTTAGCGCGTGCTCGCCCTGAGGTCCGCACTACCAGTGTTTCCTCCGGATCATAGGTTCCTTCGGCCCTCACTGGTGGAGAGAAGCGACTATCCAACGCTATTCCGGCTAAGGACGCCGGCGCCCGAGCCGTTAACCGCCGCTCACACGTCGGGGCTAAGATAAAGGCCCCAGCATGCGGCTCTCAACCACTGCCTCCGCGATTGCACCACCTTCCGTGGGCCGACCCTACCGGGACGGAACTTAGTTCCGTGGGCTCCCGGTCCCGCGGTACCGGCTTAGATCACCGGTGGGATCTTTTGTGACTTACGCCACTACCAGTACGGAGCCCCATGTCTCCAGGCACTGGTGAGCCTACCCCCCATCCCCAGGTTTATCTCTCGTTCATTCTTATCCGTCTTCTCTCAAACACTCGTTTCGCATATTCGCTGATTCGTTCGTACCATTCTCTCCTGTCCAGAACGTGGCTCACGTCCACGCGTCCATCATCATTCATTTCTATTCCCCATTCTCGCAGATCTCTTTCTCTCAAGTCTTCATATAGCATGCACTCTACCATCACATGCTCCCAGTTATCTTTCGCAGCTCCGCAATCACACTTCTCATTTTCTGCCAATCCTCGTGCACTTAGGAAAGCATTCATACTGCCATGCCCTGTGAGTAGGAAACCCAAACTCAGGCATGGCTCGAAGTATGCGGTCTTTTCCGCATATCGCACATCCTTTATAAATTCATACGTGATCCTTCCTTTCACGCTTGTATTCCACCTGTTTTGCCAGGCTTCATACATCCGTTCTCTCGCTATTGCCATGCACTCTTTTATGTCTTTCCCTCTCACTTCATCATCATTCATAGGATCATCCTCATCCATTTTCAAGCCATGCTTGATTCTGTACCTGACGCCTTTTAACACACATTCTAAGTCCCACGGCAGTCCACCCAGCATGACCTGCATGGCCTCCGTGGAGACTGTTCTACACACGTTCAGGCAGGCGCTCATCACCACTCGCTGGCTTCTATTCATCGTTTCCCTGGCATACTGGTACTTCATTGATTTGTACCATACACTCGCTCCGTACATCACGCTCGCTTCAAACAGTCCTCGGTACAGAACCCGCATGGCTCCCTTTCTTAATCCCCATTCGCTCTTCAGCACTCTTCTCATTTTCCCGACTACACTCATGCATTTTCCTTTCATTTTCTCTAAGTGCACTCGGAAGTTCATGCGCTCTCCCATCCATACTCCCAGATATCTTACTTCTGTAGCATACTTTACGCATTTTTTCTTTAGTCTCACATTCGGTGGCCTTGTTCTGGACATTATTCCTTTCATTGACATGCATACTATCTTTTCTTCCCACACATTTACTCCGACACTTGTGCCCCATTCGCTCACCATTTTCATCCACTCAGTTCCCTTTTTCTCCAGTTCCATTCGGCTCTGTCCTTCGATTAACAACGTCAAATCATCTGCATATGCAACTGCCTTACATCCACTTTCGCTAAGCCGCCACAGCAAGTCGTCCATCATTAAGTTTCAAATAAACGGACCACAGATGGACCCCTGCGGGCAGCCTCGCCTCACGCATTTCCAAACGCATTCGTTGGCTCCAGTCATACAGACCATTCTCTCATTAAAATAGCTTTCCCACAGACAGATCTCCTTACATTCTTTCAGGCGCAGCTTTTCAATCACTCTGCTCCACTCCAGGTTATCAAATGCACCCTTGAAGTCTATAAAGACTCCAAGCACATGCTTACTTTCAGACATTTTCACCCATTTGATTACATTACTCCATGCATCCTCGGTCGACCTACCCTCCGTGAACCCGTACTGGTCGCCGCACATCGAGTCCGCAATCTGGCGCTGGAGTCTCCAGACCATCATGCGCTCGAGCACTTTGCCCAGCACAGGCAAGAGGCAGATCGGCCGATACGATCCGGGGTCCGTTCTAACCTTGTCGTGGGACTTTAAAAGCACCACGACTTTCGCACTTTTCCAGACCTTTGGGAAGCAACCCTTTCTCAGACATTCATCATATATCCTCTTCATGTACTCAGGTATGGCGCTCCACATCGCCTTTATCATTTCCCCGCCAATGCCATCCATTCCAGGGGCCTTTTTTTTTTTTACCGCACGTACTGCCTCGGCTACCTCTGTCCAGCTAAACATATCGTCTCTTTCATCCTCCGTGCGCTTATTCACTGCCGCTTGCATGCTTGCGGCCGGGAAGAACCTATTGAGCAGTACCTCCGCACTCTCTCTCCATGTACTCGTTACACATTCGCTTACTTTCATGCCACTCAATCTTTGCCTTTCATATTTACCCATGCATATTTTATACACATGGCCCCACGGATCCGCGTTGCCTCTTTCGCTCACAAATTGTTTTCAATTTTTCTTTTTCACATCCCACAGCATTCTTTTCTATTCTTTCAACACTCTTCTATACTCATTTGCTCTTTCTTCCATATCGTTCCTTTCTCTCCTGCGGGCTTTTTAATGAGCCCGCCTACACTTTCTCACTTTTCTTTTTGTTCGCTCTAGCTCATCCGTCCACTATGCAACTTTTCTCATTCTTACACTGCGTTTTCGCTTCAACCATTCATCGTTTACTCGTTAGATCCGCGAGGTAAGGCTCACAACCATCTCGTCTACTCCTCTTACATTCTCACTCCATTTGTTTCGTACATTTTCTCTGAGGCTGCTCACGTAGTCCTCCCAGACCACATCCTTCCATACCCAACCGGTAGCCGGGCTTCTTTCACTCACGCTATTAACATTTGTGATCTGTATCAGCAACACGTTATTGTCACTGATACCCCAGTCATCCTTAACTTCTCACACATATCGGCACCCCGCACTGCCTTTTACGAGAGTAACATCTATGTCACTCTCG
Source organism: Cardiocondyla obscurior (assembly GCF_019399895.1). Classification (NCBI taxonomy): domain Eukaryota; kingdom Metazoa; phylum Arthropoda; class Insecta; order Hymenoptera; family Formicidae; genus Cardiocondyla; species Cardiocondyla obscurior. The sequence goes on along the minus strand of NC_091884.1, from coordinate 2,890,881 downwards.
CCATTCGCTCCGCTGAACGTGTAGCTTTCGCTAGGCACATTCAGCACAGTCATCCCATTGGCGAGGATCCATTCTTCCAGCACTCTCCCTCTCATTTCATTTATTCTGCTTGCACCGGTCCCCTTGCTGTACCACAGCGAGGACACGGCGTTCGCATCCATTCCCACTAGGGTATGCTTCCCTCTGGTCACCTCGCATACTTTGTCCAAGTACCGCAAATAAGGCTCCAATTCGTCGCCGAACCTACAGTACAGGGACACAACGTACATTTCCCCAATCGCTCCTTTAATCCAAGCACACACTCCGTACTCATTTGTGCATTCTCTCACGCACATCACGTCCATCCCCGGATCGTTCACCACTATCGCCGCTTTCATGTTTTCTCCCTCATTCGCCAGCACATCCATGCTTAGAGGCAGGCCCACCATCCTGCCTCCTCTTACACACGGTTCCTGGAGTAGAGCCACACTCACTTTTCTTTCGTACAGCATATTTCCCAGATCACTCATCACCGCATACGCTCTCTGGCAGTTGCATTGCACTACATTGATGCATTTACTCGTATCGTGTTCTAGCTTTTTCCCTTTCCAAAAGCCTCTTATACTCCGGACATTCTCCGGACAGAACCGAGTGGTTATCCTCACTCTTTCTCAGTCTACAGTTTCTACAACTAACCTGCATTGCGCAGTTCTTTGCCATGTGTCCTTCCGTTCCACATTTAACACATACTCTTTCTTTGACGACACAGTACTTTTCCACATGACCATAACCATAACATTTAAAACATCTCACCATGTCTACAAATTCTTTGTACCTGTGTACTCCCCAGTCGATGTACCACCTTCCTTGTACACCTATCCTGGCTTTTATATCTGGTGACACTTCCAGAATTACTGTCCCTTTGTCTTCTCCTTTTCTGCCTCCTCGCTTTACTATTCTTACCTCCTTCTTGAAGCTTTCTTCGTCCACAGCACCTTTCAAATTCTTACCAAAAATTTCTCTTTTCAGCTTCTCTTCCGTCATCTCGTTAGGGACGTCGAACAAGATGATCTTCGGTCCTAACTTCCGAGGCATACTGGTCTTAAGCCCGATAGCCTCGAAGTTCTTGCTTTGCTCCAATTTCCTTCTTTCCTCCTCACTGGACGTAACTATCGCTATACCATCCTTAACCTTCCTTATAGCGCTTACTCTTACCTCCGTCTTGTCCTTTATTTCCTTTATCACCTTCTCTTTTACCTGTTCACTCGTCATTTCCCCTTTGTTCGTACTTTTTACCAAAATTGCAAATTCTCTCTTCTTTTCTCTTGGCCTGATTTGTTCCTTCTCTCCATTATGACTTTCAGGATTCCCTTTGGCCTTTACCATCGCCGCATACGTCTTTCCAACACTTTCCTTTTCCTTTTCCTTTTGCATTACATTCCTTCTTTCATACTCCTCCAATCTTCCTCTTAGCCTTTCGTTTTCACCATGCGCCTTTGCTAGCAGCTCCTCATACTCAGCTGAAAAGTTAAGTATCGCCTCTATCTCAGTTTTGCTAACTCTGCTAGCTTCCGTGAAAACGAATCTTCTCAGCCTTTGCCCTATTTTCTTTATTGCCGTCAATCCCTCGTTTCCGTTCTCCTTTCCATGCCTTTTCTCCTCCTGCCTTTTTAACTCCTTTTCCTTTCCCATTCCTTTCTCAATTATCCGTACCGCATTCGTTTCCATTTTGTCTATATCCTTATCTTTGTCTCCATTCTCCTTTCCACATTTGTCCAGGCTCATTTCCGGCGAATACTTGCCCAATCCTGTCAACTTAGGAGGACTGTGACTGACAGACCCCCTTCTTTTAAAGGGGTCTTCAATCACCACGAATACTTCGTCCGTCAACGTCTTACTTCTGGTCCTCGTTAGTGTTTTGCCAGTAGCCTTATCCATTTTCGTAGCCTTGTCTTTTGTAATTTCAATGTTCTCCGCTTTGTTTGTATTTGTATTTTTGTCGTTCGTACTCATAATTAGTCCCACGAGAGTGGTAGGAAACATCGTCGAGCACGGGTAGAGCCTCCTTACCCGGCCAAGGCTACTTTCCTACAGGGTTCGCCAGGTGCCCTGAGGTTGGCCGCTCTCTGCTGAACTTCCCGTCAGCCATGCATCCCATCGCCGCGCACCGCTGCTTAAGATTCGGGGTGATAGTTTATAGAGGTTTTCTTCCTCACAGCCCAGGCGATTAAGCCAAGACTCCCGCTCCAAGCATCAAGTCCACGAGACATGACCGCAGACGACGCTCGGGCTACGGTATGATTCCCTCCGGAATGAAACCGGTAGCGATCCGAAGACCCGCGTTCGGGAGCCCCAGTACAGCTGGGGCATCGCGTGCTTTCGCCTTAACCTCGTTAGCCCATCCGGTGATGGTGTTCAGGGGAACCACGTGAAGGTCGAGGTACGGCATCGGTCGTGAGAGGCGTTTAATTTGCGCTTCAACAGACCTCGTTGTCTCTGTTACAAAATGTCAACCCGACGGCCCACCCGCCGAAGCAGGGAACCGCGAGACGGCACGTTAAAAGACGGCCAATTTGGGGCCTAAGACAACGAGCCGCAGCACAGCTCTCGCGAGCCAGCCGCAGCAAGCCACCAAAAGCTCACCCAAAGCAACACATCGCTACTCGAGCTCTTGCGAGCGAGCCACGACGAAGTTGCCAGAACGCTCGAGCAAGCTCAAGCAGCCAAGCTAATGTGAGTCGTGATTGATGACGTCCAGATTTGCACAGATTTGCGGCAAAGTCCACTTCCGTCGTGTTGCTTCCGCAACAGACAAAAGAAAGTGATTTGCCGACTTCCGTGCGCGTCCAGATTACATCAATCACAGCGACCGTCCGTGATTTACGTCCGGTAAATCTCAGCCCACAATCAGTGCGCTACTTCCGGGACACGCCCTCAAGTCCGCTTCCGCCGTGTTGTTTCTGAACCGCCACGCGCCAGGTCACAGCCCCTGGCTTCAGCCGCGAATTTATTTTAACTGCGGCATATTGCTCCGGCATATCGGCGTTGGATCCAAAACGCCTTAACGAGCGCCGCCGCTGCAACACCCTTGCGGGTGGGCAGCGGCGAATACTCTCTCTAAAAGAAGACTAAGTCTTCGCGCCGTGTTGCTTCGCAGCAAACACGCACGCCACTCCTCCATTCGTGGTTCTAATAAATTAGAACACACTGTGGGACTTTTATGGGCTGGTACCCTGTCCCTCAATGGCCTGTGGCGTACCCTTCAGACCTAGCTGACGCTAGTCAGACCTAGGTGGCCTGGCCATAGCTCCATCTCGAACACCTAAGTAGGCCGGACTACTCCAGTGGCGAGACTAAGCTCTTAGATCGCTCCTTACTCTCGGCTTTTCTTCCAGCGGGGCGGTGCTCAGCCTGCCGGGTCCGGCGACCGCATGGGTCCCCCGGAAGCAGCAACACACCCGAGCTCTCAATGGAGACACTGGTTAAAGCACAAGAGCATGTCGTAGGAAACGATCCGTTTCACCGACACCAGCCTAACACCGTGGGCGACTGACAAGTTCCCGACGGTGAAACTGCTGGGCGGCTACGGAGAGGCAGCGCGCAGTATTTGCTACGTCGCACTCTGATGGTAATTTGCGATTATTCTGCGTACTTTATCTTATTCATATGCCGAAGCAATATATACTCGTGTACATTTCAATTAATAATAGCTCAACATAATATATATACTATAACTCCCATTGAACAAGCACCTCTCTCGCGCTACCCATCGCGAAGAGACAACGTCCCCCAGTAGATAGGGACAGTGGGAATTTCGTTAATCCATTCATGCGCGTCACTAATTAGATGACGAGGCATTTGGCTATGTTTCGTAGTCGGGCATAGACAATCGCATTGATTCGCGATCCTATTGGCCCTATACGATATTGCCAGGGGCTTTTTGCTGTAGGTGTTCGCAGCTCACACCCTGGAAGTGCGACATACGCTAAGCCAACGAAGCGACTTTCCTTCCATTACTCGCACTCACACATTCATTCTGCCGTTCGTGCGGCAGATCCCGACTCTACGTGCCGTCTCCATGCACCACTCGCGAATTGGAAGTTGACCCCTTCTCGATAGCGAGATGTTATGCTATTAAATCTCTTTCAGTTCAGCCACGAGCCCCACAGGACTCGAGTGGTGAGCGAGCGCATCTGACTTGATGTTAAGCCGAGCGCTCGTAGTTCTCGCTCACTCTTTGAGCACCAAACTCCTCGCCAAGAGATGGTAATGGCGGCAAAACGAACATTATTTCTGGTGACATTTGTGCGTTCAGCCACACGATCCGCTAGATCATTACATGACCGATACTTCTCCACTTTTCTTTCATGCGACACTTCTAACGCTGTTTCGCAAGACACCACCTGCGCGTCCACGACTACCGTCTCTTCTCCACGAGAGATAGTCAGGTCGGGCCGCCTTCTGCCGGCAGTGGTCGGATACGCTTGTTCCGCATCGACATGCCATCCCTTCTGTTGTAGAAAGTTACCAACTTGACGACACAGGTCATTGTGTCGCTGGATTCTCCCTCCGTGCGTTCTGAAGCAGCGCTGTACACAGTGTGCCGACGTTTTCCTTTCGGGGCATCCGGCGCGACACTGGACCTCGCGCCCATCACGACCTCGGGACAATCTCGCTCTGGAGGGTAGACAGTTAGCGCGAACGTGATGGTAATGTACGTAGTCTGCTCCGGGAACGGCTCCGGCACCAGCCATCACCCAGTGGTTACTCAAAGTAGAGGAGCTAGCCTCCCTGAGACCACTGCCATCGCAGCTTCCGTACAACCAGTCCGCGCACTGCTGTCTGAGCTCGGACGTTGTGGTGACTTTGTTACCACGCACCCGCATTTGGTTTTCACACCAAACCAGCTGCCTCGCCACATAAGTGGATTCGGCAGCGGCGCAGGCTGCGGAAAGAGTACTTGTGCACAAACGCCGCAGTCGGTTGTACTTCAAGATAGGGATTAAAGTTCTTAGTAAAGGCAATCCAAGCCCGCCACTCTGTATCGGCGCATGGAAGTATCCCGCAGGAACATCATGGGGAAAACGCAACCATCTTCGCACTGCTGTGCGGATTTGTACATCAACGCCTTTGAGGGTCTTGGAGGTGACCGTGCCCACAGTCCAGCGGTGATAATACCGTGGCAGAACACAGTCCCTCAGCAACCTCAGCCGTTGTTGTGGCTTCAGCGGTGCTTTTGTAAGTAGCCCGATGGTCTTGGCTACAGGCGGAATGTTTGCGAGTTCCCTAGTACCTTCATATACATTTCCAAGGTACGACCAGACTTCGACTGGGGATCTTTGTGGTAGAACCACTCCCCCCACTGAGAAGTGTGGAACTGTGTCCACCTTCACTTTCTTGTCTCGTCCGGACGCCACCAAGGAAAGGACCCCCGTTTTCTTTGCGTTTATGGTCAGACCATTAGTCGAAAAGGCAGCGTGTAATCGTGTCAAGTTCTCCTGCAGACCGTTTCTGGTCGACGCAAGGAGCACAATGTCGTCGGCGTAGCCGAGCGCATTTATGCGCTTGCCACCCATTGTGTAGCCAACATCCTCCGAGAGAACTCCCAGTGCTCTATCTACGACCAGATTGAACAGCAGGGGCGATAGCGGGTCCCCTTGTCTCACGCCACGGCCGATCTTGATGGCCGACGAGCTGCTTGCGCCGGATAGGACTGTCCGCGCGCTTGAATAGACGGCCCTTACGTACTCTCGAAACTCCCAAGGGAGCCCTAGCTCTTCAAGAGTCGTGTGTATCGCATTGTGTGAGACCGTGTCGAAAGCTTTCGACAGGTCTATTGTTGCTAGATGTAATGATCGACAACGGCTTCGAGCGTCACCGAGCACAGCAGACAGCACTGTGACGTTCTCACATACGCCGTCCACCGGCCGGAACCCTCTCTGCCGTGTGTCGATTATATCAAGGGCCGCTAATCGTTTGGCAAGAATCTTATGCAGCTGTCTTATTATGACGGATCCTATACTTAGAGGCCGGTATTCCGACGGACTTGGCCGTTCGGACATACCAGACTTCTCCAGGAATACCGTTCTCGTTGTGGCGATCGACTCGGGCACCCCTCTTGCAAAGAGCAACAGATTGAACAGAAGCACCCGAAGGATTGTAGGAACTGCGTTCCACATCCTCGGCGTGATCTGGTTTAATCCAGGCGCGGTACCAGTCTTTACAGAAATCCTTTCCACCTCTATGTGTATAATTGGATCCCAGAGCGAGGTCTTATTTTCCGCAGTAACTAGGTCTGCATTGGCGCCCTCGCCAAGGCCTTCGAGATGAATCCCTCTGGCACCTGACGGACGGCTCCGGCTAGTTCCGGCCCTCTGACTAGCGACCCCATATTGCAGACGCAGCGCCGTCATATCTCCCTCCGCCGGACTGGTAACCTCCATTACGGGGGCCCAGTACCGGTTTAAGTCGACATTGGACGGTCGCTCTGGCGTCGCACCTTGGTTGAGGATATGCGCTAGACAGGTTTTAAAATTTCTCTTATAGAGGGTTTGTGTGGTAGCAAACAGCCTCTTTTTCTTTTGCTCTCTGTTCTCTCGCTTTTGAGGATTGCTACTCGTCTTCCTGAGCGCGTGTCGTGGAGGGCGCACCACAGGCGGCGGGAATATAGAATCTAACCATCTCGCGATGGCATCGAATTCTACCTCCCCCGCTCGGAGAGCTTCTCTTGCAATACTGCGAAGAGTATCGGCCTGATAGCTACGGAACGATGTGCTTCGCTCTACCGCCTGTAGTATATTGCTCCGCAATTTCTGAGAACTCTGCTCAGGGGCAGGCCGATGTGCGCTTGTACCTGTGTCAATAATTGTATAAGTTTTGTCTGTCCTCACGGGTTCAGTACCGACTCCTATCATTGTCGGACTTGCCCTATTGCCGTCATCAATCTCGTTGTTAGAGATCTCTTGGCTGAAGACCCTAACCATCTCGCGGTAAGCCTCTTGTCGACGCTTACTCTTGATAACTTCGAGACTTCTTCCGGGGAACTTGTCATGTATATATTGATTCATGAACAAAACCCCGCTTCTTGAGGTGGCTTCGGCCTCAGCTCGAGCCATCAGACGAACTTCCTCCACCGGCCATCTGGCCTTTACACGATCAATTTTAACGGCGCTGTTAGCCGCCACAGGGTGAGCTTTTGCAATATGCGCTCCAAGGCCTCGCTTTGTTCGGTACTGTGTCCAGCATTGCTCACAGCTGAACGTTTCGATGCTACTCTCATCGACTGTAGCCACTACTCTAGATCCCGAAGTGGTTTGCATGGATCCGGCTACGACCCCGTTGGGATCTGCCGCACTTGCGGCATTTCGTTCACGCAGGTTCTGGGCCATCCGAGAACCCATGCAATGTTTTTCATTTTGTTTTTTACTCATACGTTTACTGCATGATGGGGGTGATCGGATTGACAACCGAAAACCCCTGGAAGCTCGATCATTCTTAGCCCCACCATTCTTACAACTCACCATCGGCCTGAGCACATGGGCGAACCTTTCGGGGCATACGAACAGCCTCTCACGTTAGTCTAGACCATGCAGCAGCAAAGCGCACGATTGTCCAGTTCAGTGGCCACCCTGAGGAAGTGTAAGTAGGCACAAGGAGTATCGTCATCTATCACAAGTGACAGTCGAACGAGGACGAGCAACATTTCTGCGGCAGTCACTTGTTACTTCTTTGGCGTGGAACCTCTTACACCACGGGCAACCAGACTCCTCAAGTCCTCGAGTAACGTGTTGCTTTTGAGAACCCAGAGAGTTATAGTTACTTTAGCGAGTTACCCTCGCAAAAAGACAACGTCCCCCAGTAGATAAGAGCAGTGGAAATCTTTTTAATCTATTCAAGCGCGTCACTAATTAGATGACGAAGCATTTGGTTATTTTTTTTTTTTTTTCTAATTGAGTATACTTTTAATTTATACCCGACGTTATGTTTTTCTAAACATTTAGACGTTTCCTTGTCATCGACATTCCTCCACGTCTTGTGCTTCTTCTACGTCGCTCGTTTTTCTACCGCGGTGGTTCTATTGAATTAGCGGAATGCTGCTAGTTCTTTTATGATTACTCGGGTTAAAATTACTTTAAGTGCTTGTTTTTTGATATTACTGTTGAGAAATAACTTTATATTAAAATATGAGACTAAATGAGTGTGCTAAATAGAAATATGATATTAAATAAATAGAACGTGCTCCGGAGTCAATAAGAGTATAATGAACTGTGAGGATAAAAGATATACGTACAAATGATTCATTAGTACGTGCTTGATAGGAATAGTATGCATAGATTGTAAGACAAAGGAATGAGAGGGCCAACGGGCCACGAAATAAACCGGAGCGTTTTAGATGCATTCGAGCAGCCAAACAGTAAAGACCAAATGTATCTTTTATATTAATTATATACTTTTACTAACAGTTAAATCTTCCATATTCTTTATTTTATTCATCCAACTCTACATGGTAGCAGAGCGTGGTTGAATTAAAAATCGTGACAAGAAGAAGTGAATTAAGTGTCTGAAATAAAATTGAGTTGCAAAAAAGGTGAAAGTGTAAAATGTCATCAACAATGGCAGATATTAAGATACCCGTATTCAATGGAGAAGACTACGGGAATTGGAAGAAAAGAATTATGGCATTTTTAAAAATGAATAAGTGTGAATTGGCTGCACAAAGATACTGCACTGCACTTGATAAAGAACAAGAGTGGGTTGATTTAAACTTAAAGGCACTTAATTACATTTACAGCTCCATAACGAATAAACAACTGGAATTCGTTAGTGAATGTGAGACAGCGTTTGATATAATCCAAAAATTTGACAAACTTTATCTAAAAGAATCCACTGCACTGCAAATAGTGTACCGTAATCGTTTGGAAAAATTGAAATTAGCAGAATATACTAACACGACTGATTTCTTTAATGATTTTGAAAAGGCTGTCAATGATTTGAAATCTGCTGGAGCTAGTGTAACGGAACAAGAAAAATTAAACTATATGCTGAGAACGCTACCAGAGTCATTAAGTTACATTGGTGACTTAATTGACGTTTTGGATCGAGATCAACAAACAGTTGAGTATCTAAAAGGAAAAATAGCCATGATTGATATAAAAGGAAAAGAAGAAAATCGAGGAAAAATAAAATCAAGTGCCTTCACTACAAATACGGACAGAGGAAGACAATGTTTCCGCTGTGGCAAAGTGGGACATTTTATGAAAAATTGTAATTTCAACAAGGAAGGGATTCAAGGAGAAAATTCTGAATGGATCGGAAACAGAGGCTTTGGACAACAACATCGAGGTGCTTTCCGAAGAGGACGAGGAAGATATTGGCGCGGACAGGGAAGAAACTATCGAGGAGGAAGAACATCTAACTACACCGCCCATGACAATGGTAATGGAGGATACCATCGAGAAATTCAAGAACGTCCGTCTACATCAAGAAAAACTATAGAAGCTCTTCAAAGCGGAGGCTATGCCAGCTTCATGATGAGTATTAACGACAACATACCCGAGGTTAGGGACAATACTGAGATAGTTTGGATAATAGACTCAGGATGCACCGGGCATATTATTAACGATGAAAATTATTTTAGTGAAAGCCAGGAAATCAGCAATCCCGTGGATGTCATGCTAGGCGACGGTAGATCATTAAATGCTTCAAAGATAGGACTGGTAGACATAAACGTAAAAGTATATGACAGAATAGTACATATTAGATTAACGGATGTTCTCTTTGTTAAAGACTTAAATGTAAATCTGATAAGTTTTGCCCGTATAACAGAAAAAAATACAATTATAGCTCAACAGGATACATTGAAAATTTACAAATACACTAATGAATTAATTGCAGTGGCCTATAAACAAGAAAATCTTTATTATTTACCCAGTACTTTAGCAAACACTACTTCACAAATAAATTTAACCCCAAGTTCAAGTAAAATGACAGTAAAAGAAAAATGGCATAAAATTCTTGGCCACATAAATTTTAAATATTTGAATATTTTAAGTAAAAATAAATTACTAAATGATTTCCCTGAAAATCTAGAAACAGAATATATGAAATGTAGAATTTGTATAGAAAATAAAATGCACAATCTTCCGTTTGATAATAATCGCACTAGAGCCACAGAAATTTTAGAAATAATACATTCAGATGTAAATGGGCCCCATCGGATTCAAGGATATAATGGAGAAAAATATTTTGTAAGCTTCATTGATGACTATAGTAAACTAGCGAAAACATATATTGTAAAATCAAAATCTGAAGTTAATCATTGTTTTGAAGAATATATTAATATGGTAGAAAATAAAACCGGAAAAAGGATTAAAACACTTAGATGCGATAATGGAAAAGAATACCTAAATCAAGAAATTTATAAATTATGCAGATCAAAAGGGATTATGATGAATCTTTGTCCGTCTTATACACACGAGTTAAATGGAACAGCTGAAAGATTTAATAGAACCATTATGGATATGAGTCGTTGTTTATTAGCTGAAGCAGAATTAAACACGAAATATTGGACGGAAGCATTATGCACAGCAACATATTTGAAGAATAGAACATTAGCTAATACAATAGAATGTAAAACACCCTATGAGATATTTTTTGGAAAAAGACCTAGCGCAAAATACTTAAGACCATTCGGAAGTAAAGTATTTGTTAGAATTCCAGAACAGAAACGTACTTCTAAATGGGATAAAAAAGCAGATCCGGGAATTTTAGTAGGATACTCAGATGTAGGATATCGAGTATTAATAAATAATAAAGTAATTGTTACACGACATATAGATATCATAGATGAGGGCGTAAAATGTATTGATTTAAAAGGACAAGTAAATGATACAGAAAATAATAAAGCTGAAGATAACTCGGAAAATTTAATAGATCTTAGCGAATCTATAGAGGATATAGAGTTAGAAAGTCCAAATAAAAGTGATAAGAGTCTAGACGAATCATTTAAAAGTATTGATAGTTCGTGTGATTTATCTCCTTTAATAAGACGATCAAATAGAACTAAGAAACAACCCGAGAGATACGGAGTAAGTGAAACATATAATAATTTAGTATATATTAATTTTATAAATGCGAACAGTCCGACAAATTATTCAGAGGCGATAAATGATAAGGACAGCAGCAAATGGAAAGAAGCAATGGAGCATGAATTAGAATGTTTAAATAAAAACGAAACCTGGAAGTTGACTGAGAGACCAAAACAACAAAAGGTTTTAGATGTAAAATGGATATATACACGAAAAGAAAATAATAAATTTAAAGCACGATTAGTAGTTCGGGGATTTCAACAAAGGGAGGTACTTGAAGATATTTATTCACCTGTAGCTAAAACACAGACGTTAAAAATGTTACTTTCCATCTGCTGCCAAAAACAATTATATATAGAACAAATGGATGTTGAAACAGCTTTTCTAAATGGTAAGATAATTTCAGAAGTTTATGTAAACCAACCTGAAGGATATACGGATAATACGAATAGAGTATATAAATTGTATAAATCTTTATATGGTTTGAGAGAAAGCCCCCGAGCTTGGTATGAGTGTTTTAACGATTTTTTATTGACTTTGAATTTCAAAAGAAGCAACTACGATTATTGCATGTATTATTATAATGAAGGAAAAGATCAAATTTATATTTTAATATTTGTTGATGATCTATTAATTTGTGGCAAAAATAAAATGCTAATAGATCAAATTAAAAGAAGTCTAGCTAATAGATTCAGAATGAAAGACATGGGTAAAATAGAAAATTATCTGGGTATAAATATAGTGTTTGATAAGAAGAAACAACTCATGACATTATCACAAACAAAATATATAGAATCACTGGCTGAAAAATATAATCTACAGAATGCAAAACTTTATGATACCCCCATGGAAACAAACCTAAATTTGGAACCTTCAACTCAAATTCAAAGTGAAATAAAATATCGAAATATAATAGGAGAACTTCTGTATATAAGTATAGGCACGCGGCCTGATATCGCATACAGTGTAAACTACCTTAGCAGATTCCAGAGTTGTTATAATGCCACACATTTTAAGTATGCGTTAAGAATTTTAAAATATCTATATAAAACAAAAGATTTAAAATTAACATATAAAAAATCTAATAATAAAGTAATTTTAGATTGTATGGTGGACGCCGACTGGGCAGGAGATTCCACAGATAGAAAATCTACAACTGGTTATGTAATTCGCTTATTTAACAATGTAATATATTGGAAAGCAAGAAAACAAAAAACAGTAACCAAGTCATCAACTTTTGCAGAATATGTGGCTTTATCTGAGGTAGTAACCGAATTATTATTTTTAAAGAATATGTTAAATGAAACTTTAAATGTCCAAATAAATAAGCCTATTACAATTTATGAAGACAACATAAGTACGATAGCTATAGCAAAATATGGAAATATGACTAAAAACTCCAAACATATAGAAGTTCAATATCATTATATTCACGAGAATATCGAAAAGGAAATTATTGAAATTGTAAAAATAAATTCAGAAAACAATATTGCGGATCTACTAACGAAAAGTGTTAGTAAAAATACTTTTATAAAACATAGAAATTCATTAAGGCTTTGTATGTAACATTTTAGTATAAAGTTAAGAAGGGGTGTTGAGAAATAACTTTATATTAAAATATGAGACTAAATGAGTGTGCTAAATAGAAATATGATATTAAATAAATAGAACGTGCTCTGGAGTCAATAAGAGTATAATGAACTGTGAGGATAAAAGATATACGTACAAATGATTCATTAGTACGTGCTTGATAGGAATAGTATGCATAGATTGTAAGACAAAGGAATGAGAGGGCCAACGGGCCACGAAATAAACCGGAGCGTTTTAGATGCATTCGAGCAGCCAAACAGTAAAGACCAAATGTATCTTTTATATTAATTATATACTTTTACTAACAGTTAAATCTTCCATATTCTTTATTTTATTCATCCAACTCTACAATTACTTAGAGTTATTAGTTTTTCTGCTGATTCTTTGCTCCAAATTCCTCTCCATGATAACGTTATAGATGTGCATCTGGTTTCTTCAACTTTCCATCTTTCTTTTACCAAGTTTGCTACGTCAGTGTACAAGTCAGCTTTCTTTCTGTGCGCTACATCTAGGTTTATCTAATCATTGACTATTTGCGCATCTATTATTAGTGCCGTTCTATTTCTTTTGGCTATCAGATCTAGTTTCTTAAAACCATTGTTGGTATTAATTTTTGGCTGTACTTGCACTTCATATTCTTGCTTGGTAAGTAATCGCTCTATGTATTTTACTATTGCGTCGAGCCGCTTTATTCTTGGTCCATGCGTTTTATGGCACTGCTGTAGGACGTGGTTGAGTGTTTCAGTTTTATTGCAACCTGCCTGACGTTGCCTGGTTTTAATACGTCTTCGTACTGTTCTACTACTTCTTGTTGGCAAAGCGTTTATGCGTAATTTGCAAGCCATTAGAAAGTTTCTTCCACTTAAGAAACGTGTTCCGTCTTGGATTCAAGTGTGTTGTTGTGGCACAATTTTTGATTCTTTTAATCCGTTTCCATCCACCTTTGTATATAGCTGTTTTGACCATCTGTTATTTATTTTTATACTCGTTTTAAACACTGTGTTTTTGGGACCGTTTTTTAATGCCATTTCACATTGTTTATTTCACTTTTAACAAATGTTCCTGGCGCGTCTCCAGCTGTCTGTTGTGCAAGTGGCAGTCTGTTAAACTTCTTTAACCTTTTTAATGGCGTACACCGTCTTAGCGATTTTATGCCCAATGCTTTATGCTACCATCTCTTATAGTAGAATGTATATATGCGTTTGACGTATCCGTAGGTAGATTCAGCCATTTTCGTACCTCATGCCTGATGATTTGATTGCATTTACGTAGCCGACTGAGAGTTGTGTTCCCCAGTTTCAACAAGTAGTGTAATCTTGTGATTACATTTGTACGTAATGCAAATAGCCACTGTTGTGGCTTCAAGGGTGCTTTTGTAAGTTTCCCCAGTGCGTTTTTTAGTTTAGTAGCGCAATCTATTCTTATTCTTCCTTCAGGCGTAAATGGTATTCCCAGATATGTCCATTCGCTGGATCGCTTTAGTGCAGGGAGTATTCTGCCCTGACATTCAAATACCGTGTTTTTGTCCACTACTGTCTTTTTTTCATGCGGTACACTTCGTAGTTATACTGTAAAGCATTTTGCTGCATTCACTTTTAGTCCACATTTATTTAGTATCTGCATTGAAGTGTTTAATAGTTTTTGCAATCATATAGGTGTATTCGCGAATAGTTACATATTATCCGCAAATGCTGCTGCGTTTATTGCACTGTATTTATTCGTGCTCCGATCTCTTTGGGCAACTTTATTAACAGTCTTTTTATCACCATGTTAAATATAACTGGCGACATGGGATCACCTTGTTTAACACCATATGTGGGTTTTATTTTCTCTGTTGTCCATCCGTCACATGACAGCTTTGTAGTGCTTCTTTCGTAAACGTTTATAATATATGAGATCATGGGTATAGGCAGTCCCATCATTATTAATGTGTCCTTGATCGTTTTGTGAGACACCGAGTCAAATGCTTTTGCTATATTAATTAAAGCAATGAATAGCAGCTTGTGTGTTTTTAAATGATATCGTAATAGTAAATTTAGTAAGAATATGTTGTCCGAACATTCGTCCGTTGGTCGGAAAGCCCTTTGTCTTTGGTCTAGTTCTATAAGCCTCATCATTCTTATTGCTAGTATTCTGTGGAAGGTTCTTAAGATTACCAATGAGACCGTTATTGGCCTAAAGTCGGCCGGCGTATTCACCCCTGATTTCTTTGGTATTAGCGGTGTTATTAACTCCAATAGGTGATTAGGAGCTTTTTACATCACATAATTAAGTTGAGAATCTTTGTTAGAATCTCGTTTGGCATTGCCTGTAGCAGCCCGGCTGTTCGGCCTTTAGGCCCTGCTGCGGTTGTATTGCGGGTTTGGCACTTTTGACTTCAACTATAGTAATTGGGGCCCATAGTTCTTTTATTATTGGTCATTTTTGTCCGTAGCCAGGTGTTGTGTTCTTTTGTTTAGTCATGACTTCTTGCCAAAATGGCGCCATTACGTCCTTTTTCGGTGGCTGTACTCCTGTAATGTCTTTCAGCAGTGTACATATGCATTTTCTGCGATTTTTGTGCCATAGATCCTCAATTATGGCATATTCTGCTCGTCTCTTTTGTTTATTCGTAAGAGGAGCTACTGGTACATCTCTAAGCTTTTTCATTTTTCTTTTTCAAGGAGGAAAGATTTTTTTTACATATATCGCTAATTTTTTAAAAATTTAATCTTTGCTTTTTTTGATAACTGATTTGCATATTCGAATCAGCTTGTCCGACTGAAAGTTATCGCTTGTCGGTGCCAGGAGGTTTTTGACTTCTTTATATATAGCTCTATCGTAATCTTCTTCCTCTTTTATATCATTGTTCGTCCCTTTCTCTGGTTCGTTTTCAGAGTCAGACGTGTTTCCTTCTTCTAACATATCCTGCACTAGCTTCTTATACGCAAGTTGTTTTCTTTTGCCCTTTATGGCTTCGAGCGATCGTCCAGGAAATACCTCAAGCAGTGCCTGTTTTATATACTTAATACCGCCTTGTCTTACTAGTTTCGCCTCTTTTCTTGCTAGGAAGATTGTCTCTTCACCATTCCAACGTGCTTTGGTACAGTTGGTGTTTTGTTGTTCATTGTACCAATTGGGATGTGCATAGCGGTAGTGCACACTCCGTCCCATTTTTGTATTAAAGACCTTTTTGCAGTTTCGAAACTCGCACGCATATTCGGCTAGAGCCGCTTCTGGAGCAGAAGGACAGGCTGAGCCGCTCCGTGTAGCTGGACCTCTAGAGCCAGAGGACCCGGGGTCATTTGTTTGCATCCGAGGCTTTGTCTTTGTATTTGGGCCAGCATATTAAAGTCAGTGGAGCCGGCAACCCCAAAAACCTCTTTCCGTGGAAACGTCATTTCGCCACTGCTTACGCAATGTTTCTAGGAGTGTTACGAGGAGGCAGACGTTCTACTTGAGTACGAGAGGCTATGTATTACGTATCGTATCCCAACTATGACTCTAAAAAAAATTTGGCCTTTGACCTTTATTACATATTGTTTAACGTACATCTTTTCTACATATTTTCTATGTATTACAAAGTATCTTTCAGCTTGTTACGTACAGGGAGGGCCTATTATACCTATTAAGGAAGGTAACACCTATGTTTACGGGTTTGAAAGTCCTTAACCTACTCCTCTGCGGAACTCCACTGATGTTGTTGCGTTGAATATCCTAAACGCCGCTACTCCTCCGATCAGTGTTCTTGTGGATATTACTTTTAAGTTTAGTTGCGTGACATCCCAGGTTTAGTAGTTCTTTGGCCGAATCCAAGTTCCATATTCCTCTCCACGAGAGCGTTGCCGATGTTGTTAGCACAGTCTTTACGTTATGTGTCTGTTTTATCTTTTCCACCACCGCTGGTTTTTCATAGTACTGTTTCTTCCTTTTGTGTGCGTCTGCCAGTATTGTTTGCTCGCTTACAATTTGTGCATCTACGACCATCGCCGTTTCTCCTAGCACTGCCAATAGGTCTGGTTTCCGTAGACTTATTTCCATGGAATATCTCGGTTCTTGGAATACCATGTATCCTCCTTTTGGTATCTTCCGAGCCAAGTATTTCACAACTGCGTTGTGTCTATCTGTCCTTGCCTTGTGTGTTTGATGACAGTACCGAAGTACGTGGTTAAGTGTCTTTTGTGCCTGGCATCCGCCTCTACATCCACGATCGCGATTTCTACCTCTTGATGTTTGAGATCGTGTAGGAAGCGCTCCAATTCTTATTTGTCCACAGTTTATATAGTCATTTCCTATGAGTAGTTTTGACCCATCAGCAATCCATTGGTGTTGGTGTGGCGTGTGTGCATACTCTTTTATTGCGGATCCATCTACTGAGTTGTATAGCCTTTTTGCCCATCTATCTGTGATCATTTTTGGAGTATTGTGTATTACTCCATGATCTGTTAGTCTCTTTTCGCATATCCGTAGTTCTTTTTCGATATGCTTCTTAAGTCCTTGATGGTCAGTGCTTCTTAGGACTGCTAGTAGTCGTTCTCGCCTGGATAGTGGTGTTGTTCATCATATTGATGAGATGCCTAGACCTCCTTCTTTCACTGATGTGTGAAAGTACGCTGTTGGTACGTCCTGTGGTAATGCCAGCCAACTGTTTTAATTATCTGCGCACAACTGTTTTAATTAGCTTATCAGCTTTGTTTAGTGCTCCTATTTTGACTGGTCTTAGTGCTAGTTGGTGATAGAGCTTAGGAATTACCACTGTTCGTAAGGCGTACATCCGTTGTTGTGGTTTAAGAGGGGCCGTAGTTAACGCGCTTAAATGTGGCTTTATTAATTTATTTGGATGGTATTTAGATCTTTCTTCTGCCGTGAGTTACTCCCAGATATCTCCACTCCTGCGTTCTTGTTAGTGCTGGAAGTGGTCTGTTTTCACATGTGAATGTTGTATTTGGATCAACTGCTGTCTTTTTTAAATGTAGTATTGCTTTAATAGCTATTGTCATACTCTTGTTCGCGTTTACATTTATGCCACATTTCCTCAGATAGTCTGTCGTTACATTAATCAATTCTTGCAGACCATTGACGTACACGGACCACCAGAGATAGCGTTCGGCGGTATGCTAGTCTCTCCGATCTGCGGCGACGGTGTATGCGGAAAGAACAGACGAAACGCCAGCGTTCGAGCAGCATATATGTCTGTCCTTAACGCTCGCATCTAAACAAACGCGTGCGAGCGAGAGCGATATTGTATACCGCTTTGATCCCATGCCTAACCTATAGCGTTCTCTCTTCATCACGCGTTTCTCTAAAGGATGGAGCATCAAATCGCGCCCCACTACATTTTCCCCCGTCCTTTCAATCTCCTCGGCGCTCCGCGTGGAGTTTGCGGCACACGTGCATGCTTCATTGTGTGAAGCGTGACGCACTAGCGCACGTATACCGCTGTCGCCTCAGATCGGAGAGACTAGCGTACCGCCGAACGCTATCTCTGGTGGTCCGTGTACTTGCGAACAGGATCAGATCATCCGCGAAGGCAGCTGCATTAATCTTTGAATTGCCTAGGTCTGATCCTATTTCTTTTGGTAGTAGTTGAAGTAGTCTGTGTGTTACAGCATTAAATATGATCGGTGATAGTGGATCTCCCGAGCGTACCCCTCTCGTTGGATGTATGGGTTTTGAAATCCAGCCTTTTCTCTCTATTCAAAGATTTAAATTTAATTAATTAGCCATGTTACCGCCGCGGGGGCAGCGCCTCGTGGCCGATCGCTGGCGACGGATCGATATCAATCCGTCATTTGTTAATTGCCTCTGAGTAGGGAATAAACACGGGTTTTAACCCAGGAGCGTTGAGGGAGGCGAGGGGACGGGAGAAAAAATCCGTGATGAGAGGAGCGCGGGGAGAGGTAGCTGTAGGTGGGAAGAGACCTGGGGGGGAGGGGCTATTTATCATTATTCATTCATACCCTCCCCTCCATCCCCTCGCCTCCCTCAACGCTCCTGAGTTAGAACCCGTGTTTATTCCCCCTTACAACACCCCGCGCTAGCAACCACCGTTAATATATATATATATATTACAAATAAAATAAAAACTTACGTTTTTTAATTTTGCCGCATTTTTTTCACCGGCGGCAATTCGCTGTTTATGAAGACGAATCGTTTCCCGTGGGTGCACAAGTCCATTCGTTTGTCTATAACGTATTCACACTCGTTACCCACGGGATTTTTGGGAACAGAATGAGATGTTCTAACAACCGTTAATATTTCACCACGTTCGCTTTCACCACGTAAGCGATTGTCCAAATATAAGCTAAATTGAGCTATACTGTTTTTTTGGTGTGTACCACACCACACACCGCCTGCACTGAATGGGGTACGATCCCCCCACTCGCGACGCGCAAAAATATGCAGTAGCGACGAACACTTTTCTATTTGAGAGAAATTAGACGTTACACTTGAAAAAATCAGCATACGACTGACAGGCTACAGCTGTGAGCTCACTGCAGACAGTCAGAAAGTAAAAACGAAAGCATTTTTTTATCAACAGCAGTCCCGAAGATGTGACATATACTCATGCGAATCTTTTTACAGCGTTTAGCACGTTTGAAACTTAAGATGCATTTTATCATGCAATGAGTGATTAAGAAATTATTTTATTTAAAAGATGTATCTCAAAAATGCGACATATACTTATGCAAATTTTTCTTACAGCTACACGTTTGAAACTCAAGATGCATTCTTGCACATAATGTGAAATTATTTTATATTAAAAAATATAAATTTGCAAATATTTTTCTCTTATAAACAATATATTAAATATGTGAAGTATCATATTAAGACGCGATGTATCGTATTTAGTGTCTGTGCTGAATGGCACAACAATGATGAAGATGCTCCGAGAGCCATGGGGCCTGATTCCTCTCGGGGAGTCAGTCGCTCATGGGTAGCGTCTCCGACCCGGTCATATCTGTATTCCGAAATTAATAAATATGTCTCTTTGTTTATTACTTATGATTTCTTTGAGTTATTATTTGTATCATCACGTTAATAGAAGAAAATTACATAATATAAACATTTTTTGAAATATAATATAAACATTTAAAACATATACTGTTACGTCTCCGACTCCGCGTCTCTTTTTTTCGACATATATTAAAATTTTAGTTAAGGGGAAGGTAGACCGTAGTCCATTGTAACATAAAAAAAAAGGAACTTCAGAGCCTTTCAGAAGATAATTCAACAGACGTCAACATATTCCGGGACAATTTGTTGCGTGAAAGCATAAAAAACATGCAACAAATTGCAAACGGGCACCAACGAAAGTCAGACAAAGAATTTGTCTAGACATAACACAAAAAATCAAAACCTTAGGGGCTCATAAATATTTCAACTTTGATAACCTGTCTGTCACAGGAAAAAAAAAATAACTTTTTCTTAAAATTGTAATTGCGTACAGATCCTGAGCTTTAGAAAAACCAAGGGCGCGAGAGGCCCGAAATTACCGGAGTATGTGGCGCAGGCAAAGGCAATAAAGCCAGGTAACCATATGTCGTATGGAAAGTAAAAGTTACCCTACCATCTCTCGATGGAAATGATAGAAAAATTCTGGAAGGCTCGGAAGGGGTAACTTGTTGAAGCGGGGGTGCTTCGTAGGCATATTACTTCCTTAAAACCAATGGATTTCGGGAACTCCTCACCAAAATTTAGAAACTAAGGGCGAAAACTTAGAAGCTTAAGAAATAGAGAAGGGATGAGGTGCGAATGCCCAATAATTTTGAGATAGGAAAAGTGGAGGAATAAGCTCTGCAAATGAGAGATTAGAATTTCAGAAAAATGAAAATTCGGGAAGAGTCCTCCCCTTTTCCGAGCTTATAAAATCTTGTGCTCAGGCTGAGCACGCTCTCTTGCATCTCAGCTACAAACCGACTCAGTTTCCTTAAAATTAACGTGAGTGTTTTGAGTGTGCAAGTCGATCCACAAGCTATCGAAGAAGCCGTTTGAAGATCTCCTACAAAGTAAGTTCCAACGTTTCAATATGTATCCCTGCGAAAACACGATTCCACTAAATATATTTTTCAATTAATTGTTTCCAAAGTGTTATCTAAGAGAGAAAAAAATGTCCGAGTCGAGGTTCCGCGGTTTTGATTCTGTTCTGATTGTTCCCGTGATCCGTTAAATGTGCGAGAATACCTGCTTCCGAACACCGGTCGGGACATGCTGTCGAATAACTAGCGATTTTCTGTGGTTAACGCTGCGAAATATTGCTGGAACTTTGGCGACTGTCCACGGCTAAAGAATCGGCAAGCGATTCTCGCCAAAGATAGATTACGTGGAATCACTCATGGGCGGGTCGAGGCCTTCGGAAATCGTCGGTGACGAATCTCCTTCACTCCATTGTTGTTAAACTTTCCAAAATTCTGTTCAAATTAAATTAAAATCAATTAATAATTTTAGTGGAATTTCTAAATAAGAAAACCCAGAAGAAAAGTCGGGCGCGACGGAACAAACAAATTAAAAACTTGAGGGAGCTGTTCCGCCGCTTCTTCATTCAATACCTGCTCGCGGCGGCACCAAGCGAAGAGGTATTCGTCTCTCCCGCGCGCCACGAAGAGAGACCTTGGTCTCCTTGTCCGGGCCCTCCGCCACCATCACCTATCCACGGCGATCCGGAGCCGTTACACGGATATTTCCCGGAAGAAGAGGAGAGCCTGAACAATCCAACTGAAAATCCTACCATCGAGATCAATTTTTCGAGTCAGTCCACGGAGCCGGGATCGGAACAATTCCGCCCCACGACTCCTTCGTATACCCCGAATTCTTCCCTCATCTCCGAGCCACGGTTTCCCGGAGGTGAGTCAAGAGCCTGCTCCTCTCCTCTCTCACCACCTCCTTTTCCTTTCGAATCTGAGGAAGCCGACTCTCTGGGCGAAGACGAATCTATCTCTCTCCCAGGAGTAGACTTCCCCGATCAACCTCCATCTCTCGTCCCGAGTATAGAGATCCTCGAGGAGCGTCCAGAACCAAGAGAGGTTATAAATCCTCTCCTGGAGCTCCTCCGCAGGGCCTGTACTCCGTGGACAGATCCTGTCCCGGAAAGGGCCTTCTCCATCGGCCCTGACCACTTTGTACCAGAGGAGATCAGGAGTCAGGCAGCTCGGTCTGATCCTGTTTCTCACTTTTTCATTTATTATCCCGGGGTGGAATTTCCTTTCATGGCCCCGATGCGACTAATAGATCTGGTCTTCCCGAGATCCACAGCCAGGGTGGTGGAGATCGAAGAAGTCACATTAAATTAATCATACACACATACACACACACTCATGTATATAATGTAAATACTCAACCTCCGTTATGTTTAATTTATATTTGTTCGTTCGCCTTCAACCTTTTTCGTATTATTTAATTTTTTCCGTAAAAACTTTCATATTATTTTTATATCTTAAACGAACCGATTGAATTTTTCTAAATTGTTTTATTGTCATTGTATGGATCATTTTTATTTGTAATTATAGTCATTTATTTAGAATTAAATTGTTAATTTTGCGTTATTCAAATCATGACTTAATTATTTTATTATTACCCTAAATTATTCTGTCTAAGCGAACAATCACGCCTGGTTCTATCCCAGAGAATAAGGATTCATTTCCTTTCTCTAAAAAGAACCACTTACGCGCTCAATTGAAATCCGAAAATAATCTGCGCGTAAAATTGTGAAGATTCAAATCTCGAATCACACATAAATTCGGTGGTACGTCACTTTCCTACCCTACCGGCAAAGTCCATTCCAAGGAATTCCTTCCAACTAATTAATTAAACAAAATTAACCTTCCTGACGTAACATACCACTAATTTTTGGGGGCTCGTCCGGGATTGTTTGAGCGTGATTTTTCGCAAATGGATACTAGGGCAACATCTGACAAGGCAGAAGTAGATAAAGCTTATAAAGCAGCGATTAAACAAACGGGTAAATCAAAACCTACACAATCACAGATACACACTTCGACACCCACTGCGGCCAAAATCCCACAACCCAAGCAATCTACTTCCTCACAAACCGTCACAGAACGTGTATCTACTCCTTTACCCGATATATCCGAAGTAACGGAAGGATCTACTATTAAATTAGACGAGACACGATTACCTCTGGCGCCAAAGCGATTGCAGGCATATTATAGTAAAATCGAACCCGCGAAAGAAGTTAAGAAAATGGCGAATCCAAATCCGTTCGCCACGTTAAAATACGCCGTTGAGGCGGTCCCCTTCTTTGATGGCAAAAACATCTCGATAAATTATTTTATTGAGGGATGTGAAGAGGCGAAAAATATGCTGCCCACAGAGGCCGAGGAGCAGTTCACTAAAGTAATTAGAACGCGTATAACCGGTGAAGCTCGACGGACGATTCAAGGGATGGAATTTGAAACCGTAGCTCAATTAACGAAATATTTAGAAAATATTTTCGGTCAAGATAAAAATGTTTATCAGTTACAAGGGGAATTAGGGAGAATTTACCAGAAAAATGAAGAAGATGTTATTACGTACGCTAACAGAGTACGTCTTCTAGGGAATAGAATCATGGACGTGCATAAAAGAATGATAGACGATTATGCACAATTAACGGAAATCAGGAACTCTTTAGAAAAAGATGTCTGTAAATGTTTTATTCGTGGATTAAAATCGGAGATCGAATAAAGAGTAAAAAGAGATCTAGGTGTCCATGAAACTGTTACAGACGCTCTAGACATTGAAAGAGAATTGCGCGAAATTAATGATCTACGTCACGGTAAAATTTCCTCTACTTCAAAACCCTTGAATATTGATCGTCCTAGAGAAATTTGCCAGTTGTGCCTCAAAGAAGGGCATGCTGCCTCAACATGTAAGAAACTAGCTTCCCATACGGGTAACTATTTTAGTTTACCTAACGAAATTTTAGTTTGCCAAATTTGTAAAAAACGCGGGCACAGTGCGGATAAATGTCGTCAACGCGAAACAAATAATCGCCGATTTATAAACATTATTCAAGAAAATAAATCGAATTGCCAGCTATGCAATAAACCGGGGCATAACGCGAAGAATTGCCGATTTAATAATAGCAACCAAAATAAGACAGTGTTAATTTGCCAATGGTGCGAAAAATCGGGACATACCGCGAATAATTGCTGGAAAAAACAGCAAGAATCCAGAATCACTGGGCAAAAACCGCGAACAGTGTGTCAAATTTGCGATGGATTCGGACATTCAGCAAAAGAATGCCGAAATAATGCGAGGCAGAATAGCTCTAAAGAAACAGAGTATTGTCGCTATTGTAAGAAGGATGGCCACGTGTTAGAAAACTGCGAACTTAGAATTACTAACAATAAAAGGCGTGAAGCAATGAATGCGGGAAACGCCGGTGGCCCCTCCAAGATGGGTGTGCAACAGAGGTCCGGACGGATCTCACACCCTGTAGTATCGGTCCGGAAATGAGTCAAAGAATAGAGCCTGAAATTCGACCGGTTACCGTAAATTTAGATAGGCATAGTCATGTACCCACGATTCAAGTAAAATTAAACAATCAGAATCGAAACGCGACTTTTATGTTAGATACTGGATCGGGTCCGAATATAATAAAAGAAAATTTGATCTCTGATAAATTAAAAATCGATTACGGGAATATTTTAAGATTAAACGGTATAAATGATTATCCAGTATATACTCTCGGTAGAGTAATAATGCCGCTATTTAAAAAACGAGCAATTTTTCATATAGTATCAAAAGATTTTCTCATTTCTCAAGCCGGAATATTAGGAAACGATTTCTTTAAACAAACAAATTCGCGAATTGACTATGCCGAAGGACATTTAGAAATATCGGGAGAAAGAATTTCATTTTCGACCCCTGAAACAATAACCGTCCCACCGCAAACCGAATCTCTATTCTTTGTACGCATTTCTAATCCGGAAATTGAAATCGGGTATGTACCGCGAATGAAAGTCATCCACGGTATTTATCTGGGAGATACCGTTGCCAGGAATAAAGACAGAAAGGCCTATCTGTATATAATAAGTACACTGAACGAACCCATTGAAGTTCAGGTACCTACAATACAGTTACAACCATTAAGTAAAATGCAGGCGGAAAACATCGAGGGAAACAATGAAGAATGGCAGACCGTTGAAATGTCACGAGACTCCGAGGTTAAACAAACCCATGACGGAGTAAATCACGATAGCAACGATCTCTGTCATCAGGATTTCCTCGATGAAAAGATTCTTGAAGACAATATCCAAGGAAAAAATAAAATAAAACCTACACAGGAGAAGGATGCAAAGACATTGCCTGGTAGAAAATTAACCACGCAGGAGAAGGATGCAAAGACATCGCCTGGTGAGGACCTCAATAAATCTAAAAAAGGGGGAAATTTCCAAACCCCGTCTAAAAATAAAAAATGTAAAAATTTAATTACCCAGGAGAAGGATGCCAAGACATCGCCGGGAAGTAAAATAAATAAAGAGGTAAATCTCCAAGCCTCATTAAAAGAATCTAAAGTTTCCAGAGATTCTAATCCTGTCAATCGCAAGGAGGGAAATTTCCAAACCTCACTGTGCGATATGACTTCCTCCAAATCCAAAAAGGATCCTTTAAAGATAATAAAAGAATTAAAATTTCCGCGAGTCAAAGAACCCGGAAATAATAGAGATATTTCCTCTCATATTACCTTCGAAGAATTAACGAAGAAGTTACATTTATACGATAAATGTAAAATTAATAATAATAAAAATCAATTAATGATTAATAAACCGTCTTCAAGAATATCAGCCTCCATGGAAAAACAATCTCAACAAATAATAGAAGAATCCACAATTATCCGTCCAAATAAAAGAGAAAGAAAAGATAAAATAAGCGCGCAATGCTTAGCCATTATTAACGAGCAGGAAAATAAGCGCCTTTCTGAAATAATGGAATTACTTCGTTTGGATCACGTGAGCGCTTCTGAAAAAGAGAATGTAACGAATCTCGTCAAAAGCAGCCAGGATAGATTCCACATACTCGGAGAAAAGCTGACTTTCACTCAGGTACTGCAGCATCAGATACCCACAACAGATGATCAACCGATTAACACCAGGCAGTATCGATTTCCGCAGAAGCATAAGGAGGAAATAAATAAGCAGGTAGACGAGCTGTTGAAAGGAAAAATTATAAAACCTTCACAGTCGCCATACAATACGCCAATATGGATCGTGCCAAAGAAGGACGACTCACAAGGAAACAAGCGATGGAGAATGGTACTGGACTTTAGG
Source organism: Cardiocondyla obscurior (assembly GCF_019399895.1). Lineage (NCBI taxonomy): Eukaryota > Metazoa > Arthropoda > Insecta > Hymenoptera > Formicidae > Cardiocondyla > Cardiocondyla obscurior. The sequence continues at coordinate 2,864,975 of NC_091884.1, read as the reverse complement.
AGCCTCAACGAAAAAACTATCGGAGACGTCTACCCATTGCCGAATATCGTCGATATACTGGATCAATTAGACGGAGCACGATACTTCTCCGTCTGCGATCTAGCTTCCGGATTTCATCAAATAAAAATGGATCCAAAGGATAGCCATAAAACGGCTTTCACAACTCCGTTTGGGCATTATGAATTCGAAAAAATGCCCTTCGGATTAAAAAACGCGCCTGCAACTTTCCAGAGATTAATGGATCTCGTATTAACAGGATTGCAGGGCCGTGAATTATTTGTATATATGGACGACATAGTCATATATGCAAAAACGTTAGAAGAACATGAGAGAAAATACAATCTATTGATACAGCGATTGCGAGAAGCGAACCTAAAATTACAACCAGATAAGTGTGAATTTTTAAAATCAAAAGTAACTTATCTCGGTCATGTAATTAGCAAAGACGGCGTAACTCCAGATCCGAAAAAGCTGGAAGCTGTTAAATTATTTCCACGACCTAAGACGCCTAAAAATATTAAACAATTTTTAGGCTTGGCGGGATACTACCGACGGTTCATACCAAGCTTCTCGAAATTAGCTAAACCCCTGACTGTATTGTTAAAAAATGATACAGCATTCGAATGGACTTCAAATCAGGAGGAAGCATTCGAATTATTAAAACAAAAATTATGTGAGGAACCAGTACTACAATATCCAGATTTCTCGCAACCATTTATACTAACTACGGACGCCTCAGGACTTGCAGTAGGAGGAATTTTATCCCAAGGAAAAATTAACAAAGATCAACCGGTGGCATATGCATCTCGCACACTAACAGACAATGAAGTAAAGTATGATACATATGAAAAGGAAGCACTAGCTATTGTATACTGCGTTAAGCATTTTCGGCCATATTTATACAGCCGGAAATTTACCTTAGTTACGGATCACAAACCGTTGCTCTGGTTTAAGCATGCTCAAGATGCTAATATGCGCATACTTCGGTGGCGATTAAAATTAGCAGAGTATGACTACGACGTAGTATATAAAGCTGGGAAAACTAATGTAAATGCGGATGCATTGTCTAGGAATCCAGTAGAAGAAATACCGTGTAGTATAATTAATCCTGCAAAGAAATTAAATCCGAACAATCCTAAGGACGCCGAATTAATTGCACAGATGCTGGAGGAATCAGATAATGATAGTGAAGAAGACGATGACTATAAATTATATCTGTCTGATGAAGAAGAAATAGACAATGTATCAAACAAAAATGACTCAGTACCTTTTACAGATCAAGAATTAAGAGAGCCATCACAAGAAATCGTGGAACAGGCATTAATTCATGATCCACCGACGGAACGTAGGATCCAGACACGAAGTCAAACAGCAAAGAAAGAAAGAATGGAATCATTAAAAGAAAATACAATTGAAAAGGAAAACGAACAAATAGAAGAACTTGAAATTCAAAAGGAGGACCTCGACGAAGAAAAAGAGAGTGACGACGGAAGCGAAAGCGAAAGTGAAACAGACGAAAATAAAAATTTACCTGTTATCACCGATATACAAGATATACCTAACAATATAATTGAAACACGCGATTTATTATTTTTGCGAAAGGATAATATCACATATTTTACAGACACCGAGGGAAATCCTTTAGATTCAGGTTCGCAGAAACTATTTGAAAGAAACGAATTATCGAAAATAAGAACGCTAACCTTAGGCGAAGCACAACCTATTAGGTATAAAAAATACTATCACATTATTTTACCAATCAGCGAGGGAGTCCGGGAAGGACCAACTTTAACTCTGCAACACATATCCACAGCTATTAAAAATCTGCGAACTATCTCCGAAGAATTGAATTTACAAACAATTAGTATTGCAAAAACTGATTTAGTAAACAACGTACCTTGGAGCGAAATCAAAAATCTGCTACACATAATTTTCTTAAATTCACCTACAAAATTAATAATTTGCAACGGATCAATAAAATATCTTCCCAGAGATCTCCGGTCGTCGATAATCGGAGAAATGCATTGTTCACCAACAGGGGGACATCGCGGAGTAAATAAAACATACAATAGAATTAAACATAAATATTACTGGGAGAATTTAAAGCAGGAAGTTCAACTGTATATTCAACAATGTTTACAGTGTCAGTTAAAAAAATTAGTTAGGGTAAAAACTAAGCAGCCCATGCTAATAACCGACACACCGGAAACTTCTTTTGATAAAATTGCTATGGATATTGTGGGGCCTCTGCCAAAAACTGACAGAGGAAACGAATGTATCCTGACCATGCAAGATCAATTAACAAAATTCTGCATGGGCATACCTCTACAAAACCAGACATCTGAAACAATAGCTGAAGTATTTGTAGACAGATTTGTTGGTGTATTGGGAGCTCCGAAAGCAATATTAACAGACCAAGGTAGATATTTTATAAGTGATTTAATTAAAAAGGTAGCGAAAATATTTAGGATACTAAAATTTCGAACAACAGCATTTCACCCACAATCCAACAGATCTTTGGAAAGATCTCATCATGCTCTTGGCGAATATTTAAAACAATATGCAAATGAGCAGAAGGAATGGGATAAGTGGGTCGGACTTGCTATGTTTAATTACAACACCTGTGTACATGAAGCAACGAAACATACACCGTATGAATTAGTATTCGGAAAAATAGCTAGAGTACCGACGGACGAACCTCTTGGCCCGGAGGAAAAGTTAGCTAGCTACGACGATTACTTAATAGGCCTCGTCACACAGCTCCATAATTTGCAAACAAACGCTTTCAAAAACGTAACAGAAGCGAAAGAAAAGTCTAAGAAACTTTATGACAGAAAAATAAACCCGAAAACTTTTAAGCCCGGAGACTACGTATTTTTATTGAAGGGACCGAAGCCAGGTAAATTCGGTAATCAATACACTGGGCCTCACGAAGTTTTGGAAATTCTAAATAAAAACAACGTAAGGATAAGAATTAAGAAAAATACGAAAGTTGTACACCCGAATAGGCTACGTGTATCATACATTAAACCGAATGAATGAAAATAAAATTATATTTTCAGATAGATTCGAGATTTAAATGGATTATCGGCGTGATTGTCTTCGTGCACGTTACTGAAATAAACGGAATAATTGGCTACGATTGTGGATCTGCGAATTTGAATATTACAACTTTATCACTATTAGATGTTGAAAACTGCAATATACCGTTAACTCAACCTCAAGTAGACCGAACTTATATACAGCTGCTCCAAATATCTAAATTCGAAGGATTACAAGTGATACAATGCAAAGTATCAATTAACCGACATGTATATTACTGTGGAATGCATTCACATACTTCAATCGTGACTAATGGACAAGCTGAATACGTTTTTGAAACCACAGCAGATCAATGTAAAAAGATACATGCAACCGGATCATTTTCATTTTCAACTTATACACATGTTTATGGATTAAAAGTGAATCAAACAATAATGCGACCAGTTACACTCGCAGGAACTACAAGTATGGACGGACAATGCTCAGGCAGTTATTATTCTGATCCGTATGGCAGCTGGCACAATGTCGTAGTACAAGCCATCATTACGATTACTCTAACCACTCACCAAGCAACAGTTAATTTAGAAACAAATCAAATTCGATTACGATCAGGAACCACGTGTACTTATGCAGATAACAACTGCATAGATATCGACGGAGGTTATACATTTTGGCAAACATTACCGACTGATTATTGTAAATTCAATAATTACGACATCTTATACGAAGGATATGCGAACCGAATGCTCGATACACTCTATGAAAAACCACAAATTGTATATTTATTATCGACTAACGATGTAACTTTTGCTCTAACTAAAACAGGAGAAGAACCTTTATGCGGATATACATTAATAAAAACAGAACACCCGAAACTGCTTATTTTAGAAACCACAAAAGGAGAATCATTCGCGCGCAAACGACCATTACCCGTTGAAAATTTAGACATATTTACTTATGTGAATTCAAAATTTGTATACGTGGAAAAACATATCCGATCTCAGATGAATTCTCTGTATCGAGATGTGTTAAAACAACGCTGTAATTTAGAACAGCAAGTATTAAAAAATGCATTAAGTATTGCCGTTAATTCACCCGACGAATTTGCATATCAAATTATGAAGGGACTTGGCTATATGGCCGTAATATCTGGCGAAGTTGTACATATAATTAAATGCACGCCAGTAGATGTCAAAATTCAGCATGTAAGAGAGTGTTATTCCGAGCTACCGGTACTAAAAAGTAATGACACATATTTCTTGTTACCGCGAACGCATATATTGACGAAAACTGGAACTCAAATTTCATGTAACCGAGTAATTCCTCCGATGTATTTCTTGAACGACGGATGGTATCGAATGATACCTACGCCGGAACGAACATTGCCTCCAATAACAATCAAGCCAATGACTAAACCTACATGGCATTATACAAATCCAGGATCTTTAGCAGCCAGCGGAATTTACAGTGAAAAAGATCTCGAACATCTGAGAGATCATATAATGTTCCCTGCCGAACGACCCGCGTTACTTAATACAGTAGCAAGGGGAGTAATGGGAGAAGCCACGTCGATCCATGGAGGATTAATTTCTAACCTCATGGACGAGGCATCCATAGAAAAAGTAGCCACCTCCGCATGGAATAAAATGTGGAGTAAATTTTGGATTTTTGGAAATGTCAGTGCCGGAATGCTGGGAATATTCCTATGTATTCGTGGAGTTAAACTAATACTCGATACTCTTGTTCATGGCTATGCATTACATACAGTATACGGATGGTCATTATATTTAATTGGAGCCATCTGGGATTCATTAACTCAACTCTTATTACATCTGGGAGAAAAGAGACCAAGATATGAGAAACCTAGTGCACCAGTAATGCCTAAACAAGAGAATTTGAAACAAATACATAACGATCTATATCCTGCTAAAGAATCTGAAACAAATCACGAAGCAGACACGGAACGACGCTATCCACTTTTACCTGCCCGAGAAAATGCAACTTATTCTCTGGAGTTAAAACATTAAAATTTCAGCTGTTATATTTTTTCTCCTCATGTATTTCCGTACATGCAACGTTTTTTCTTTTTATTACTTGCAACAAATTTGGCATCAATTATTTCTTTTATTATTTTACTATTTACTAAAACCTACTTGTTTTTAGAATAAGAAGAAAGAAGAATCAATTTTAAAAATGGAGGCTACAATCCCTACGATTAATACTTACCACCTAACCCGGTCGTCCCTGGAAGCCAGAGTGTTAGAAGTGGAGTCGCCCACGTTATTCTGGGTAAAATTAAAAAACGGGCAAGAGGAACTAAATGAGCTCCTGGAGTACCTCACTATGAGGATGAAGAGGATCGGGACGAAACTCGCGCTGGCGCCCGATCACATCCACGTCGGGACCCTAGTTGCAGTAAAGGAGGGGAGGCGATGGCAGCGGGGAATCATTACGGAGGTGACGTCTCATACCGACGTCACCATCCACCTGAAGGACTGGGGGCGAAAAATACATCGCCCCAAGTTCGATTGCTGCCGTTTAGAAAATCGGTTCAAGGAACAGCCGTGGCAAGCCATCCCGTGCAGAGCGCATGGGATCCGACCAACATCCCCCACCGGCTGGACGGAGCGGGATATCATTCTCACTCGGGCCCTGATCGAGAAGGAGTGGGGGCACCTAAAAATCCGACGGGCCTCGGGGGGAGAATTTGCCGAAGTAGATTTCTCGATCCACCGGCCAGACGACTACCGGAGCCACGATTTGGCCCACGCTTTGGAGCAAGCGGGAGCGGCTTTAAGAAGCTATGATATAATAATTAACCATGTAATAGGGCCGAATAATGTAATGGAGCGGCAGGAGTTTAGGAAATTAAGGTCCCCAGGACAATTATAATTAGAGTAAAATAAATATTTTATAATCATAAACTTGCGTACCAATAATATTAAAATTTCTAGGGATAAATTAGTTAATAAGCAAGATAACAAGGCTATCATTTTTCCATGAAACCAACAACTTAAATCAAAAATTGCACATATATATATATATATATATATATATATATATACAGGGTGTATCATTCCATATTGACAAGTTAGTAGAAGTAGGTAGGTCTCAGGAATATAAGGCAAAATGTCCAATACCATTTTTCTATATCTTTACCAATAACCGAGAAAATAATTTTAGAAAAATTTATCGGATAGAGCGAATAAGCGCGCGCGGTTAGAAGCGGTCCCAGTACAAAAGATTAAGCCCTACCCATTCGACTCACGGGTTGGTCGACACGTGAGTGAGACGAGGCGACAGCTCGAGCGAGGCGATGCGACAAGGCGTGAGGAAGAGAGAACGGCGACGCGCGAGCGACACGAGGCGACACAATACGCGTGCGAGGCGATGCGACAACGCATCAGATTACGACGGCGCGTGAGGAAGAGAGAACGGCGATGCGCGCGCGACACGAGACGACACAATACGCGTGCGAGGCGATGCGACAACGCATCAGATTACGACGGCGCGTGAGGAAGAGAGAACGGCGATGCGCGAGTAAATTTTTATCTAATTTTTACGGCATCGAAACGCTATCGTTTCCACGCCCTCCGTTTCCACCTTATAAGGTAGATAGCTCGGTGCGTTTTTGGGCTTTAATGTAGCCCAATTCAAAATAATGCAGCACGTTAATACATATGTATACGGGAAACGTGCAGGCCATTCGATCGGCCCCTCTTGCTCTTTATAATATGTATTTAATATTTGCCGCAAGAATTGTAAGGAGTTCTGTCTTGCTGGAAAATTAACTTTTGTCGAACTTGAAGCGGCAGGTCTTTCAAGAGAATAGGAAGTTTGTTTTTTTTTACTTTTTTTTTATTTTATTTTAAGAATGCAGTTTTTACCTCAACTGAAATGAGCACTGGCGGACAGCAGGGGGATTTTTGTGCCCCAATGTTATGAAATTATTTTAATTAAAAATTTTATTTGGAGTACATAATACTTCGTCGCTCTATAATATTTTTACAGGAAATGAAACATTTCTTTGATTATAAATATAAGAAGGAAACCTACAATGTGTTTTATTGGTAAATATTCTACAGTAAAAGCAGTGTACTTTAAAGATATACGGAAAGAAAACTTGCAATATCCGTTTTTCGATGATAATGATTTCGATTTGACGCAATCAATGCTCAATATTTTTGTCGCCGCACTTCCATACATCTCGTTTCTCTAGTGCATACACGCAATTTCTTATCGTGAACACCGTAGGATGCTTTTGATTCGGAAATTTTTGCACGTATAAACGCATTGCGGTTAAAAAATTTTCTTTGCCATTCCAAAACAAATTATCATATTAATTACATTTATCTACTTATCGACAGATAAATGTGCAGTTAACGTAGTTTGATTATCGACCGATTTGTATTGAAGCAGCACGGCTAAGATTTCAGATTTTCAATTGTTTTAACTCGATGTTGCCAAGTGCTGTCGAACGTCGACACATTATCGTGTTTTGTCTCGTACAGTATCGTTCGCAAAAATGTATACGGCTAGTGAGTATACAGACATGATAATTTGTTTCGGGATGGCAGGAGAAAATTCGTTAGCCGCAAAGCGTTTATACGTTGAAAGATTTCCAAATCGAAGGCATCCTACGGCATTTACAATACGAAATTGTGTGCGACGTGCTCGAGAGACGGGATGCGTGGAAGTACGGCGGCACAATATCGAACGCCCATTACGCCGAAATATTAATGTTGAAGAACGGATACTGGAAAGTTTTGAAGAAACACCAAGAAACAGCATCCGACATGTAGCGCGCAATCTCGGTGTATCGAGTGCTTTGGTACACCGAATTATTCGACAAGATGGTTTGCACCCGTATCATTATCAACGGGTGCAACATCTTCTCCCGCGCGATCAAGAGCAACGTGCTGTTTTTTGTCAAGGTAACTTTCTTTCCGTATATCTTTAAAGTACACATACGTCGCTTTTACTGTACAAAATTTATTAATAACACACATTGTAGGATTTCTCGCCCAGTGTAGAAGAAATGCTTCATTTCCTCAAAAAATATTATGGACGGACGAAGCGTTATTTACCCCTAATGGGGTATTTAATTCTAAAAATTTTGTTATATGGAGGCACGAAAATCCCCGTATTGTCCGGCAATGCTTTTTTCAACACAGGTGGAAACTACACGTATGGGCAGGAATTATTAATAATAAAGTGGTAAGTGTTCTGTTACACGAGTTAAATTAAAAACGTTAAGATTATTCTAATCATTTTTAGATCGGGCCTTATTTCCTGCCAGCAAATTTAAATGGTGAGCAATATGCTGCATTTTTAGAAAATCAGCTTCCCATTCTTTTGGAAGACCTGCCACTTCAAGTTAGGCAAGAATTAATTTTTCAGCAGGACGGGGCTCCTCCTCACTTCTCTCGTCAGGCGCGGCAGATATTAAATACGCGTTATAGGGATAGATGGATAGGGCGAGGGGGGCCGATCGCATGGCCAGCACGTTCCCCGGATATGAACGTGCTGGATTATTTTGTTTGGGGCTACATTAAAGCCCAAATAGAAAATATGCGTAATCGTACCGTGCACGAAGTCCGTGATGCAATTCTAGCGGCCTTCAATACGATCACGCCTGACATGGCACACAGGGCAACGCAACAAATTGTTCGAAGAGCCGAACTTTGTTTACAACAACAAGGACGGCACTTCGAACAATTGTTGCATTGAACTGATGCCGGTGGATTAGGCCTACTGGGGATACCACGTTAAAAAAAACGCACCTGGCTATCTACCTCATAAGGTGGCGTGGAAACGATAGCGTTTCGATGCCGTAAAAATTAGATAAGAATTTACTCGCGCATCGCCGTTCTCTCTTCCTCACGCGCCGTCGTAATCTGATGCGTTGTCGCATCGCCTCGCACGCGTATTGTGTCGTCTCGTGTCGCGCGCGCATCGCCGTTCTCTCTTCCTCACGCGCCGTCGTAATCTGATGCGTTGTCGCATCGCCTCGCACGCGTATTGTGTCGTCTCGTGTCGCGCGCGCATCGCCGTTCTCTCTTCCTCACGCGCCGTCGTAATCTGATGCGTTGTCGCATCGCCTCGCACGCGTATTGTGTCGTCTCGTGTCGCGCGCGCATCGCCGTTCTCTCTTCCTCACGCGCCGTCGTAATCTGATGCGTTGTCGCATCGCCTCGCACGCGTATTGTGTCGCCTCGTGTCGCTCGCGCGTCGCCGTTCTCTCTTCCTCACGCCTTGTCGCATCGCCTCGCTCGAGCTGTCGCCTCGTCTCACTCACGTGTCGACCAACCCGTGAGTCGAATGGGTAGGGCTTAATCTTTTGTACTGGGACCGCTTCTAACCGCGCGCGCTTATTCGCTCTATCCGATAAATTTTTCTAAAATTATTTTCTCGGTTATTGGTAAAGATATAGAAAAATGGTATTGGACATTTTGCCTTATATTCCTGAGACCTACCTACTTCTACTAACTTGTCAATATGGAATGATACACCCTGTATATATATATAAAAGAAGAAAATACAAAAAATTATTATAAAAAAATACATAATATAAAATACAAATATAAAATATAAAAAAGTAGCATAAGAAAAAAAAATAAAAAAAACTTCTAGTAACGTAAGACTATAATAAGAGATTGCAGAAAAGGAAAAGGAGGAAACAGTAGCTCCACTCAAGGAAGAGTGGAGGGGAGAAGGCCACGCGTCAGTCGGAAAAGCGTGTAGCTAAACCATGAATGAGCGGTCAGGAGACCATTCATCAAAATGTTCAATAGACCCCAAATTTGAGTGTAGTGTTGAAAGGAACATACACATAATGGTGAGCGAAAAAACGCTACATTGTTCTATTTCAAATTTGACAAGGTCAAGAACAATCCCGGGCTATTAAAATCAGACTTGACTAATGGAGATTTAATCCCTAAAAAGAAGTCTCCCGTGTCGCGTCAAAACCTATTCGTTCTAGAAACGAAGAAAAAATAAAAATAAACCTTGACCTGCAATCACTTATTGTCGACGTAGAAAATATTATTAGAATTTCGTTTTAAAAAAATATATAAGCGAATATATATATATATATATATATATATATATATATACACAGAGAAATGAACAAACTAAAAATAAGAGGAAAAGAATTAAAAATATATATAAAATGATAGTCTAAAAGGAAAATAAAAAATGTAAGTTCTTGGAACTAAGTATGAAATTACAAAAAAAAGAGAAATCTTTATTCTATGCAAATGTTGTGAATTAAAGCCCCAACATTTGTCTAAGTCGGGGGGTGTTACGTCTCCGACTCCGCGTCTCTTTTTTTCGACGTATATTAAAATTTTAGTTAAGGGGAAGGTAGACCGTAGTCCATTGTAACATAAAAAAAAAGGAACTTCAGAGCCTTTCAGAAGATAATTCAACAGACGTCAACATATTCCGGGACAATTTGTTGCGTGAAAGCATAAAAAACATGCAACAAATTGCAAACGGGCACCAACGAAAGTCAGACAAAGAATTTGTCTAGACATAACACAAAAAAATCAAAAACTTAGGGGCTCATAAATATTTCAACTTTGATAACCTGTCTGTCACAGGAAAAGAAAAAATAACTTTTTCTTAAAATTGTAATTGCGTACAGATCCTGAGCTTTAGAAAAACCAAGGGCGCGAGAGGCCCGAAATTACCGGAGTATGTGGCGCAGGCAAAGGCAATAAAGCCAGGTAACCATATGTCGTATGGAAAGTAAAAGTTACCCTACCATCTCTCGATGGAAATGATAGAAAAATTCTGGAAGGCTCGGAAGGGGTAACTTGTTGAAGCGGGGGTGCTTCGTAGGCATATTACTTCCTTAAAACCAATGGATTTCGGGAACTCCTCACCAAAATTTAGAAACTAAGGGCGAAAACTTAGAAGCTTAAGAAATAGAGAAGGGATGAGGTGCGAATGCCCAATAATTTTGAGATAGGAAAAGTGGAGGAATAAGCTCTGCAAATGAGAGATTAGAATTTCAGAAAAATGAAAATTCGGGAAGAGTCCTCCCCTTTTCCGAGCTTATAAAATCTTGTGCTCAGGCTGAGCACGCTCTCTTGCATCTCAGCTACAAACCGACTCAGTTTCCTTAAAATTAACGTGAGTGTTTTGAGTGTGCAAGTCGATCCACAAGCTATCGAAGAAGCCGTTTGAAGATCTCCTACAAAGTAAGTTCCAACGTTTCAATATGTATCCCTGCGAAAACACGATTCCACTAAATATATTTTTCAATTAATTGTTTCCAAAGTGTTATCTAAGAGAGAAAAAAATGTCCGAGTCGAGGTTCCGCGGTTTTGATTCTGTTCTGATTGTTCCCGTGATCCGTTAAATGTGCGAGAATACCTGCTTCCGAACACCGGTCGGGACATGCTGTCGAATAACTAGCGATTTTCTGTGGTTAACGCTGCGAAATATTGCTGGAACTTTGGCGACTGTCCACGGCTAAAGAATCGGCAAGCGATTCTCGCCAAAGATAGATTACGTGGAATCACTCATGGGCGGGTCGAGGCCTTCGGAAATCGTCGGTGACGAATCTCCTTCACTCCATTGTTGTTAAACTTTCCAAAATTCTGTTCAAATTAAATTAAAATCAATTAATAATTTTAGTGGAATTTCTAAATAAGAAAACCCAGAAGAAAAGTCGGGCGCGACGGAACAAACAAATTAAAAACTTGAGGGAGCTGTTCCGCCGCTTCTTCATTCAATACCTGCTCGCGGCGGCACCAAGCGAAGAGGTATTCGTCTCTCCCGCGCGCCACGAAGAGAGACCTTGGTCTCCTTGTCCGGGCCCTCCGCCACCATCACCTATCCACGGCGATCCGGAGCCGTTACACGGATATTTCCCGGAAGAAGAGGAGAGCCTGAACAATCCAACTGAAAATCCTACCATCGAGATCAATTTTTCGAGTCAGTCCACGGAGCCGGGATCGGAACAATTCCGCCCCACGACTCCTTCGTATACCCCGAATTCTTCCCTCATCTCCGAGCCACGGTTTCCCGGAGGTGAGTCAAGAGCCTGCTCCTCTCCTCTCTCACCACCTCCTTTTCCTTTCGAATCTGAGGAAGCCGACTCTCTGGGCGAAGACGAATCTATCTCTCTCCCAGGAGTAGACTTCCCCGATCAACCTCCATCTCTCGTCCCGAGTATAGAGATCCTCGAGGAGCGTCCAGAACCAAGAGAGGTTATAAATCCTCTCCTGGAGCTCCTCCGCAGGGCCTGTACTCCGTGGACAGATCCTGTCCCGGAAAGGGCCTTCTCCATCGGCCCTGACCACTTTGTACCAGAGGAGATCAGGAGTCAGGCAGCTCGGTCTGATCCTGTTTCTCACTTTTTCATTTATTATCCCGGGGTGGAATTTCCTTTCATGGCCCCGATGCGACTAATAGATCTGGTCTTCCCGAGATCCACAGCCAGGGTGGTGGAGATCGAAGAAGTCACATTAAATTAATCATACACACATACACACACACTCATGTATATAATGTAAATACTCAACCTCCGTTATGTTTAATTTATATTTGTTCGTTCGCCTTCAACCTTTTTCGTATTATTTAATTTTTTCCGTAAAAACTTTCATATTATTTTTATATCTTAAACGAACCGATTGAATTTTTCTAAATTGTTTTATTGTCATTGTATGGATCATTTTTATTTGTAATTATAGTCATTTATTTAGAATTAAATTGTTAATTTTGCGTTATTCAAATCATGACTTAATTATTTTATTATTACCCTAAATTATTCTGTCTAAGCGAACAATCACGCCTGGTTCTATCCCAGAGAATAAGGATTCATTTCCTTTCTCTAAAAAGAACCACTTACGCGCTCAATTGAAATCCGAAAATAATCTGCGCGTAAAATTGTGAAGATTCAAATCTCGAATCACACATAAATTCGGTGGTACGTCACTTTCCTACCCTACCGGCAAAGTCCATTCCAAGGAATTCCTTCCAACTAATTAATTAAACAAAATTAACCTTCCTGACGTAACAATACTCATGCGAATCTTTCTTTGAAAATAAGAGCATTACAGACTGTCAGAAAGAAAACGAAAGCATTTTTTATCATCTACTATCCTAAGGTGTGTGACATATACCCGTGCGAATCATTTAAGAAAAAAAATGTTGTCAAATCGACACGTGTTAAAAAATGCATCAATATGCAAAAATGTATATATAAAGAGAAGCTGTGAGATGTAAAATCTATTTAGTCGTGAAACATTGTAGTTTGAGAACCATTTGTCGTGAAGTTTTTTTGTTTTTTGTTTAAAAAAATGGGTGATTTATTTTATACCGATTGTTTGGAGAATCATATTGATGTGACATATCCAGCCATTGGGGTAAGTACTATCATGTAAAAAATACTAACTATTTTAATGAAAAAAATGTAGCATAAAATTATAATATTTTTTTTACAGCGCATATACATAGACAGCAAACCATATCATGAAGTGTAGATTAAGCACATTTTAAAACTAAAAATTCCACACGTACAGCCCGTAAGTCATATTGTTTTTACTTAAAATATATTTAAATAAAGAATGTAGAAATAAAATAATTTAATTTTTTTAATTTTAGGATTGGATTGATCCTGAAGAAATCTCTATAAAAGGATTTGTTAATATTAGAAAAAAAATGCCATAAAAAATGAGCGCCATCGCAATAAAGAATATAATAAATATATTTGGATGGGCCCTCATGAAGGTGGCGATGTCTTCGGGCTGCGCCGCATTTATAATATGGAGGACGACATCGTCTTTGCGCCGGAAAATTGGAATTAGGTAAAAATAAATAAATATATATTCTTAATATGTATTATAATTGTATTTTTTTTTTAATTATAATTATATATTTTAGCCCCAAAAACATGATTTAAATTATGATTAAGATAAAGATTAAGATTAAAAGTATATTATATATGTTTTTTAATAATTATATATTTATATCTTTGTTTATATATTTTGTTAAATTTTTTATAAATATTACATATTTTTATAAAAATAAAAAACATAATTTTTTACATAAAAATAATTTTTTATTTTTAATCTTCACAACTTCTCCTGACGCTACGACCACTAATTGAATATTTTAAGATGTCACATTTTGTTACCATTCACTAACATAAATTTTTTTTTAATTTTACAACTCTTTTGATGCTCCACTTAAATATTTTTAAATACATTTTTTTGTAAAGCGCAATGCGTAAGATGATTATTAATAGGATCTAAAATAATTTTGTAATATTCAGCATCTTCATTATCTGCGTCTAAGGTTTCAATGATGTGGTCTTCTCTAACATCACCGTCGAGCATATCAGCCATGTACGTTTCTCACATCCTTTGATATATAAGATGCTACACTTCATCACCACCCCGTTAACATAAATTTTTTTTAATCTTTATAATTCCTTTTGACACTGCGACCACCAGTTGAATATTTTAAATACATTCTGTAAAGCGCAATGCGTAAGATGATTTCCACATCGCACAGTATTAATAGTATCTAAAATATTTAAAGATTCAATATCTTCATAATCAGCGTCTAAGGTTTCAATGATGTAATCTTCTCTAACATCGTCGTCGAGCATATCAGTCAACCATGCACATTTCTCATATCCTTTGACATATATAAGACGTGACACTTCATCACCGTCTACACCTGTTACAGCTGTTGTAATTAATTGTTTTGCCATGTTGTATGGCACGGTTCCTTCTTCTCACGACAATGTATGATGATATTTTATTGTCCAAGAAATGCATGACTTTTCAAATTGCGCTAAAAAATTCCATGGCACTGGATTTTTAAAGATGTAATGAGTTAGAACAGTACCCTTTCTTAGCACTGCAACTTCTTTTACAATAAATCGCCGTCCAATATTAAAACCTTGAAGATCAACAAACGTTGGCCCAATCATGATGAACGCGTGTTCGAAACAATAATGATGTGTGTAGATAAAATTGTTTCTCTATATATGATAAAAACTGCTGATATAGCAATTTTATAAGACCTTGCGCACAACGTTAGACAGTGGACTATATTCAACTATGCGATCGTGTAAAATAGACAATATGCGGTTGTATTTGCAGGAACATTTTCCTTGCAATCAAATTCTAATTGCACGTCTACAGTAGCGCTTTTGATTGACTCGTTCTGTCGAGAGCAATCGATAACAACAAATGGTCCATATGATAGAAATGCTGCTACATTGCAAAAAGCCTCATAAGAACTGTTGCCATAATAAGCTTTACGAAAACGTATATACATATCATAAAGAATGGCGTATCTTTTTTTGTCAAAATCTAAATTCAGATCATCATATGAATAATATTCAGAGTTGAGATAAAGTTTCACATTCGTTAATTTACAATCATCAAAAATGGTTGATTTTTTAGACATAACGTTTTTGCGATCGGTTTGCAGAGCAAAGATAACGTATCGAGGCTTTTCAAGTTGCGTTGCTGCCTTGACGGCCCAAGAATGTTTTGTAGTACTTTGCAAAAAAGAATATTCATACAAATCCCACGAGCAAAAAGTCATGCTTAAATATCGCCCGCTATCCAAAGTTCGCAGCATGGATAATTTATTGACCTCATTTAATATAACATGAGACATTCGCCACTGTATTTTATGCAATTCAATTTCTGGCTCTAATTCCGAATTTCCTATAATGGAGTTATTATTATTGCGAGCGCGTATTAAAATTAATTCATGGCGAGCGTTGACAACCACTCATTTATAATCTTCACAGAAACCCAACAATATACTGAGGGGTACACAAAAATTAAAGAATCCTTCTGACGTAGTTGATGTTTCACTCCATCCAGCATTTTGCAGCATCACAGCATTATCAGATGTTAGCGATATAAAATTTTTAAGAGTGCTAGTTATTCCAACGTTTCTGTTGCGATCAATTTCTACACCATTAAGTTCATAACGGATTTCATCGAACATAAACGCTACACAATTATTTCCTATCGCAGCAGTTAACTTATCGTCAGGTTTTTTTATTTTTATTTTTCTCTCAATATAGAGAAAACTGTCACATGGTAACGTATACAAATCCTGTTGTTGTATTGGTATCCGTATTTCATTACTATATCCAAACGTTGTGTTAGCATATGGGTTGTACGTATGAGTTTCAATTTTAACAATACTATTATCAAAGATCGGCTTATCATCAATAATCAATATATCAGCCATTTTTAGATGTTACACACAATAAAACCCAGTAATTTTAAAAATTCTACGTTTAATGTAGTACGTTTTTTCTTCAATAATTGAACTCCTTTGGTGGAAGCTGTGTATTTAGTTTGTCTCACGTTCAACGTTTTATTCAAAACGAGCATCTTACACTAAAATCGTCTCCGCACATGCAGTCTCACGGTAATTTCTTCGCCACGAAAATCAAGCAATCGTCCGTTCTGATCTACGATGCGAATCATCAAATCAGTAACGCTTCG
This sequence comes from Cardiocondyla obscurior, assembly GCF_019399895.1. Taxonomy (NCBI): domain Eukaryota; kingdom Metazoa; phylum Arthropoda; class Insecta; order Hymenoptera; family Formicidae; genus Cardiocondyla; species Cardiocondyla obscurior. The sequence continues at coordinate 2,848,434 of NC_091884.1, read as the reverse complement.
TACGACGACTGGAAGGTAAATGGTCTGTGTTGGAGTTTCAGATATCTTATATCCAGGTGGAACCTTAGGTGAAAATTCATGTATTGTATGTACACGTTTTCCATTACTGTATGCACCCCCCCGTTACACTGCAATCAATGTGAATGATATTTACATTGATAATTTGTATCGGTGCGTCCGATTCATGCCAACGTAACGGCTCGAGTATGCGATCTGATGAAAATCCTAACAACGATCCAATGTTGCATGGTTTGGTGAAATTTATTTGATAAATACACTTAATCTCGCTTTTCATCGTATTGTTATTAGCTCTAATCATTAAAAGATAATCTTTTTCATCATCACCATATGAAATCATGTTCTTTGTAACATCATTGATATGAAGCTCGTCGAGCGTACGTTTTAGATATTCGACAATATCGCACAGTTCATACGAGTCGTCGGGAATGGTAATACTTTCTCCATCATCATCATCAGCATTATCGAAATAGAATGTATTATTTGATGAGTTTACATTAGGAATTGTAAAATACGTTTCAAAATCAACCAGCCCGAATTCATATTCTCCATCGCTTAAATCTATAGCAGGAAAGTAGCTCACCACGAGGATACTACTTTTGCTTGATAACGTGAGCGTCAGCGACTCGTTTGATACTGAGTTTACAGCGCATAATGTTTGTTCTTAATTTGTGTTTCAATCATCTGTAGAAACTGTAGACACAATTGCCCACAGTTGTTTTGATTATATCGTTGATATGGTAAGCGATTATATTCAGTTCGTTTTGCGTCATTCCCCAGATATCGAGCAAGTTCTTGTGGTGGTTGAAGATTACAGAAACTATCAAAATACATAGCGCGATTTCCTTTTTTCGCATATGCCACCCAGTGGGTACCTAATCCTTCAACTTTATCTAAATTCACAATACCGCTCTCGTTTTGATGTATTCCCCCAATTGGTAAAGTATCACGCATAAAAACGCCTCTAAAATATGGAATGCGCATGTGTTTCGCTAATTGTCGCAACTGTATATCGGTAGTAGCACCTTTGGGAAGTTTTAACGTCTCATCGGCGTTTTTTTTTTTTCCTTTCTTATTTCCATTATTTTTTCGAAATCCGCCACCACGTTTGTATGGAGCGAGATAAACACCGTGACCTTCCATGGCGTAATTTTGACGTTTCATTTCTTCAAATTGGCGTTGTGAGGCTTTTTTATCATTTACAGCTTTTGCGATTCCTGCGGCTTCACCGGCGAGCGAACCGATAGCACCCAGTAAGGGCAGAAGCGGTATAACGCCACTAAGTTTCGCTATCGGAAGTGTTCGTTTCTTCACCGTTTTCTTCACCGTTTTTTTTAGCGTATTCTTCCTCGCTACACATAAGCCCATACCAAGTTTCGTTTTTACTTTCATAGCTGCCCATACGGCCGTGGCTGCGGCCTTTTCACCAAAACTTGAATCTTCTGCGTTAATACGTTACAGCGCTTTATTGGCAAGAATATTGTCAGCCACGTGGCGCTCTGCGAGATTGTTGCTACGTAAGTAGGCTATATCGTGATTGCGACAAGCCGCATCCATCAAATTAATTCCACGATCTCCTTTGGCAAATCGCTCGTTGAATCGAGTTCCAGGGCCACAAAACTGGTACCCGGGTATGTGCAATTCAAACGGAAGTGTTTTAATTGCTCTGTTTAACAACCCTCGCCCAATTTTCTTTGACATTCGACACAGTTTTTTATTAATGGCGCAGGACCGTCAATATGCGTTTCTTGATTCGGTAAATCATAATGTTTCAAACACCTGCGATATTGTTGAATCTCCACATCAGCTCTTAAATGTTCTGGAAGTTTATCTCACAGATAGTTTATATGCTGGTAAAACTGTTGTAACAAAAGAATCTTTGAAATATATCGTAGGTGTTCCGCGGTTAAGCTGCAAATATTGCTGTTGTCCGGCAGGAGCAAGAACATTTTGAATACTGACCGTATTGAATGTAAGCATCACTATAAATTAGATAGCGTATGCATCATTCTTTTCATATTGAAGGTAGACCACGGTTCATGCAACACGCGATTTAGTTGCATGATGCGGTTTGCGCGACAAGCGCCTAAAATGGCTAATATAGATAACAAATTAACATCTGAGAAAAAAATTTGCAAGCATGGAAGTATGCTACCAAGTTTCATTCGAAGTATCATTTGCGGTCCATCAAACTGTGGTAAGACAAACGTGTTGATAAGCTTGTTGGAAAGTCCGCATGGTTTACGATTTGAAAATATTTATGTGTATTCGAAATCACTACAACAACCAAAATATCAATACCTTGAAAAGTTATTGACACCGATAAAAGAAATAGGCTATTCTACATTTTCTAATAGTGATATGATTTCACCGAGCGATGCTCTTCCAAATTCAATCTTTATCTTTGATGATGTGGCATGTGATAAACAAAACGTTATAAGAGAATATTTTGCGATGGGCCGACACGCAAACGTCGACAGTTTTTATCTATGTCAGACGTATGCAAAGATACCGAAGCATCTTATACGCGACAATACGAATTTAATCATTTTATTTAAACAGGATGGAACAAATATAAAGCATGTATACCATGATCATGTAAACACTGACATGTCTTTTACAGAATTCAGTAATTTGTGTAATATCTGTTGGCAACAACAGTATGGATTTGTAGTGATTGATAAAAATAGTGCGATTTCAAATGGCCGATATAGAAAGGGATTTAATGAGTTTGCACTATCCTAACACAGTCAGACATCGTTGAAACGTCCATCGAGTAAGCTGTAACAATCTCGATATGAAGGACAGAATTGAACGTAAAGATCGGGAGAAGATAGTGAAGCAAATCGCCCAAACGAGTGATGCGATTCGCAAAAAGTATCAAGCTCTCAAAACGGGGAGAATGGACGAGAATATCACGTTGGAGCGACACTTTAAACCTATCATCACGCCTCTAAAACAAATTGTTGAAAATACTGGCGGAAATGCTGAAGTCGAATCAGTTATACCGAAAAATGAATCAACACCAAAACAGAAACGGCTAATTACAGCGTCTCCGATATCACTATCTGATTATGAAAACGGATTATCGTCAGAACGCAAACGTCGATTAAACGCCTCATCGTTGATAACAGCATCGAGTGATGATGATAATGATGATGAACACGGATCACCGCCGAAACGGAAACGTCAATTAAACGCCTTATCGCCGATAATAGCATCGGCTTCGATGAAATCTACGGTAAAACGTTTACATACTCAGCCGATATCATTATCTGAAGATGAATATGGATCAACACCAAAACAGAAACGGTTAAACGCTACATCAACTCCACTTAAATTGATGACAAAACGATCGCATACCTCATCGTCGTCATTGAATAAGGCATCAACGAGTAAACATCAACGAAATATAGCACATGATGTTTTGCATGCTCATATCATTGGCGATGTTTTTAATCATACAAACGAATTGCTGATAACACCAGTTCAACGTTCAACGCATACATCGGAAGAAGTATCATCTCTTCAAACGCAGTATGAACCGTTGGGACAAAAGTATTTAGGCGCTGTTTTAAGTGGTACGAAATCTGTCAACATTGATAATGTGTATGGAGTTTATGTCAGTGACGATGGCGCGATGTTTGGTAACAAGCGTATCGATGTGGATAAGAATGATAATATATTCATAGATGGTAAAATGTATTCTGGGACGCCAGGTCTATTTAAATTAATTTTCATGAAAGTTCCCGATGAGAGCACTTACAACAATATTGATAAAGAAAACTATAAAAATATACTCTTGGCAACGAACTCTCATAAACGTGACTACAACGCGCAGAATCAGGTGAAGAGTAACAAGGGTTACAAATACAAGAGTATAATCGCTCCTTTACTAAATAAAAAAATTGGGCAAGGCATACCACACACTGTGACAGTCAACGACAACAGGATCGATTACGTTCATTGGGATGATCCAAACGAGCTTGTCGATCGGCTTCGATTGCTTGAAGCCTTGCGTTGCGCTGGTCATAACGCTTACGATAACGAGATTCTATCTATTATCGAGGAACTTTGCGAAGCAGGACTTATCATAAATTAATACACATGTCAACGATTCATTCAGTGTGTACTGAAATGCCGATCAACAAGTTTGGAATATCGCTTACAAGAAGCGATGTGGACTCACATGATCAATGCAGTGCGTTACTTAGAAATTACGTGCGCAATAACGCTCTGTGCGCAACAGCTACTGATTATGATGCAAGGTCATACAAAATTAAGCATGTTGCAGAACCTTCAGACGATGATGATGCAGTCAATAAACGATATGTTTAACAAAACGTACGCATTTTACAAGATCAACTGAAGGAATTGAATACAAAAATAGAAATATTACAACGTAATGTACAGAATATGCTAAAAACACGCTCCACTGAAAAAAACTAAATTTATACAGCAAATATCGAATAATAAATAATGTCTGCATCATCAAGTCTCAAAATGAAGCAGTTGGTAAATGAATTGCATGCTCCAGCGAGAAAAAATTTTCCTCGAAGACATGTCATAATGTGCGGATATGATGATCTGTGGCAAGCTGATATCGTCGAGATGCGTCTTTACACACGTGTCAACAAAGGCTACCACTATATTCTCACCGTTATCGATGTGTTGAGCAAACATGCATGGGCTATTCCGTTAAAGACGAAGAGTGGTAGCGAAGTTGCTAAGGCGATTGCGAAGATATTTACAGATTACAACAGATGTCCAAAAAATTTACAGACTGACAAAGGAAAAGAATTCTACAACGCAAATATGCAGAAGCTTATGAAAGAACATCATATTAACCACTATTTTACGTATTCTGTAATGAAAGCGTCAGTTGTAGAACAGTTTAATAGAACGCTTAAAAATAACATGTGGAAGATGTTTACACTCAATGGAAACTATAAATGGATCGATTCGCTGCACCAACTCGTTTCAAATTACAATGCACGAAAGCATCGAACTATCGGAATGCGACCTGTTGATGTTACTCCGGCAATCGCGAACAAACACTTAACAACGGTGTACAGTCGTGTAAAAATCGCAGCTCCAACGCGATTTAAAGTGAGCGATTCCGTACGTGTGAGTAAATTCAAAACGATATTTGAGAAAGGTTACACGCCTAACTGGACCACAGAAGTATTTAAAATCGCTAAAGTGTTGCAAACTAACCCAGCAACATATCACCTGGTGGATTCTCTTGGAAAACCTATAGCTAGAGGATTTTACGAACAGGAGTTACTTCGTGTGAAAAATCCCGATGTATATCTCGTTGAAAAAGTGTTGCAAAAAAAAGGAAATAATATTTTTGTAAAATGGTTAGGATTTAACAATTCTCACAATTCATGAATACATAAAAATAATGTTGTATAATAGATACATTTTTTTTATTTTACATTCATATACATTTTTATATGTGTTAGGATGCGATAGCTAGAATAAAATAAATAATATTAATTACACCAAGTAACATAAGCTGTTCATAAGAAGAATCGTGCGTCATTAAGCTTTGTCAGCTTCGATTAGGTTCTTTGAAAGAACAAAAGATTTGCGCACGACTTTTGCACACGAGCCCAGGAGTGGGCATCCGCGCATTACAGACGCCCCGACAGAACGTTCATTTTCAGCCGTACTCTCCCTGTAAAAGGATACTCAGAATCAGACTACTAAAATAAATATAAATAATTATCTCTTGATTCGTTCTGTTCTTTATTTAATAATACATAAACCTAACATTATGTAATACATAAGTGTATATAAAACTGAGAAAATATATTAACATTTTTTTTGTTACAATTGTATTTTATAATGTCCCCACGGTAAAGTTTTCGTAGAACGGGGTACGATATATCGCTTATCATCGTATGGACTTAGAGCAATTTTCTTTTCGCGTATGGTATACACCTTATGCAACTTCGATCTTATACATGTCTGCTGCCGAGTCATTTCGATTTCCTCCCGCAAATATCGCACATAATCATCGAATACTATCGTCTTTGCTACAATATTATTTTTTACGCCTTTAATCTTTTTCGTATCACTTTTACCATCGACTCGTAAAGCATACATTTTTTATCTAAGTCCTATGAATTCGGTCATAATCGCACCATTGTTCTCATCTTTCATCAAACCGGGCACTTTTTTATTGACGAGTGGAATATTATATACATTGTCGGGTGCATAGTCGCTCGTATCAAATCTGTTAATGTCACGTTTCATAGTCTCATATACGTCATCACACTCGATATAATATACAGGGTGTCCCGGACCAACGTCACTTTTTTTTAACAGTAGGTGGAACTCGCCAAGACAAAACGAAATGTCCTTTACCGTTTTAAAAAATTCGTAATAGTTTTCGAGAAAATAAATATTTAGTTTATGCGCGAGTGCGACAAGGAAACGCGGAGTGAGCGAACGCGCGATAGACGACGGCGAGTATCGCGTAAAAAGAATAGGCGGAGTCAGTATGTCGCGAGCGAGACGAGGAAACGCGCGAACGAGGCGATGCGACGATACGCGAGTGAGACGAGGAAACAACGCGCGAACGAGGCGATGCAACGATACGCGAGCGAGACGAGGAAACAACGTGCAAACGAGGCGATGCGACGATACGCGAGCAAAACGAGGAAACAACGCGCGAACGAGGCGATGCAACAATACGCGAGCGAGACGAGGAAACAACGCGCGAACGAGGCGATGCGACAATACGCGAGCGAAATGAAACGACGACGCGCGAGCAAGGCGAGGTGACCACACGCGAGCGAAGAAAACGATTACACGCGAACAAGATCAACTTGCGAGTTCACAGCTATCGTTTCCGCAACACTTTGTGAAGTAGATAGCGCAGATAGCTCGTTTTACAAAAAATTTGCGTAGATCTCCATTTAACCGAGCGGAAAAGTAATACAGCCCAATCTGAAATTTGTCAATAAAAATATTACAATTTTTTTTTAGTATTTCTTAAATGAGTTATCACGTATAAAAAAGAAATACTTACAACTTAATCTTTAATGATTCCTGCCCATACGTTAAGCGCCCTCCGGTATTGAAAAGCACTTTGGCGCACGCCTCGTGGGTTTATATGAGCCCACAGTACAAAATTTTTTAAACAGTTTCGTCTGTCTACAAGATTCTATTAGGAAATTGTGAATTCCGCCGGCATTGCGCAAGGAAACCTACAAGTGTTCAACTTGTGATTATTATTTGTTGAAAAATAAATTTAAAAAATCCAAATATGTATACCTTTGCAAAAAATTACACGGTTTCTTTCGTTTCACGGAACGGGTGCAACCCATCTTCCTCGATAACGCGGTGCACGAAAGATCGTGGTACATCGAGGGTATGTGCTATACGGTTTATACTAATCGAGACGTTCTCTTTGAACGCCTCTAAAATCTCTTCCTCAGTTCGTACGTTTCGATGTACATTATAATCGTAATGTAGTGAATTTCTTCGGTATACGCCGAGATATTCCAATTCTCTCGCACGTCAAAGACGCCTAAAAATTTTTTTCGGTAACAATTATTAGTAATTGACTACTCGCAATTACTTCTATTTATCGAAATTAAATAACATATTGAATAACATTAAAAAACAAATTAAATTTGGGAATCTTTCTGCGTATACACGTACTGCTCTAGCTGCGCTTTCTCCAGCAATACCGTAACATATTAACATGTCGGTATATTCGATCGACGTATAATTCATTTTGCAATGCGTATGTAACAAAAAGCTATCACCGTGCGTCGACTAGCTGAAGCTAGAACATCTTTGTTGCCGAGCAAGAGAGACGAAGTTCTCGATTTGCAATTGTTTTTTCTGGAGTTCCATGTGCTTGCTTTCGGCTAGTCGACTAGTCGACGCACGGTGATAGCTAGCTTATTGTTAGATACGTATTGCAAAATGGTGAATTATACGGCCACTGAATATACCGACATGTTAATATGTTACGGTATTGCTGGCGAAAGCACAGCGAGAGCAGTGCGTGTATACGCAGAAAGATTTCTGAATCGACCACGTCCGACAGTAAAAACTGTATCCAGGTAAATTATTTATTCAATATGTTATTTCATATCGATTAATAGAAGTAATTGCGAGTAGTGAATTGCTAATTATTATTATCGAAAAAAATTTTTAGATGCCTTCGACGTGCAAGGGAATCAGGATATCTCGGCGTAGACCGAAGAAATCCTCTTCATTATGATTATGGTGTACGTCGAAACGCACACGCTGAAGAGGAAATATTAGAGGCGTTAGAGGAGAACGCTAATAGTATACGGCGTATAGCGCGTACCCTCGGTGTGTCACGATCCTTCGTGCACCGAGTTATCAAGGAAGATGGACTGCATCCGTTCCACTATCAGCGGGTGCAGCATGTTCTTGAGCGGGACGAAAGAGACCGTGCTATTTTTTGCGAAGGTATGCATATTTGGATTTAAAAAATTTATTTAATTTACTTTCAGCAAAAAATAATTAGGAATAAACACTTGTAGGCTTCCTTGCCCAATGCCGGCGGAATCCAAATTTCCCCGCTCGAATCTTGTGGACAGATGAGGCCCTTTTTACGCCGAATGGCATATTTAATTCAAAAAATTTTATATTATGGGCTCATGATAATCCGCGGGCCGTGCGTCAAGGTGCGTCTCAGTACCGGTGGGCGTTAAACGTATGGGCAAGGGTCATTGCAGATCGAGTTGTAAGTATTTTTTTATACGTAATCTCGTTTAAGAAATATTGAAAAAAAATTGTAATATTTTTATTAATTTACAGATTGGGCCGTATTTCTTTTTCGCTTGATTAAACGGGGAAATTTATGCAAATTTTTTACAGAACGAGCTCCCCGTTCTGTTAAAAGATTTGCCGCTGCAGATGCGCGTCGATCTCATTTTGCAGCAAGACGGTGCCCCCCCTCATTTTTCTCGTCGCGCGCGGAACGTTTTAGATAACGTTTTCGCGGAGAGATGGATGGGGCGAGGGGGTCCAATTACGTGGCCAGCACGTTCGCCCGACATGAATGTGTTAGACTATTTCATCTGGGGCCACGTAAAAGCGCAGGTGGAGCACATGCGGGAACGTAACGTCAATGAAGTTCGCGACGCGATCATCGCGGCCTTCGGTGCAATTACCCCGCAAATGACACAAAGAGCAACGCAGCAAATTGTTCAAAGAGCTGAACTGTGCTTACAAACACAGGGGCGGCACTTTGAACAATTGCTGCGTTGAATTATTTACAGTGGAATAGGCCTACTGGGAATACCACATTAAAAAAAACGCACTGAGCTATCTACCTCAAAAGGTAGTGCGGAAACGATAGCTGTGAACTCGCAAGTTGATCTTGTCCGCGTGTAATCGTTTTCTTCGCTCACGTGTGGTCACCTCGCCTTGCTCGCGCGTCGTCGTTTCATTTCGCTTGCGTATTGTCGCATCGCCTCGTTCGCGCGTTGTTTCCTCGTCTCGCTCGCGTATCGTCGCATCGCCTCGTTCGCGCGTTGTTTCCTTGTCTCGCTCGTGTATCGTCGCATCGTCTTGTTCGCGCGTTGTTTCCTTGTCTTGCTCGTGTATCGTCGCATCGTCTTGTTCGCGCGTTTCCTCGTCTCGCTCGCGACATACTGACTCCGCCTATTCTCTTTACGCGATACTCTCCGTCGTCTATCGCGCGTTTGCTCACTCCGCGTTTCCTTGTCGCACTCGCGCATAAATAAAATATTTATTTTTTCGAAAACTATTACGAATTTTTTAAAGCGGTAAAGGACATTTTGTTTTGTCTTGGCGAGTTCTACCTACTGTTAAAAAAAAGTGACGTTGGTCCGGGACACCCTGTATGAGACTATCTGTGTCAGTGTACATTACTTTACATTTATCGTGATACAATGGTTGCATATACTCGTGATGAAATTCATATAGGCATGTCTTGGATATGTCAAAAATGCACATACCAACATAAATCGACTTATTGAATTTAATCTCGAGTTTACGCATTTCAATCGCCACAAGATTTTCAGCAAAAACGCTACGACTGTGAAAATTTGGTTTCCCAATCAACGCTTCAGCACCGAATCTACTTTCCCATTGTGTTATGAGCTTTACATCGACATGATTGCGTACATTTTCCATGGTTTTGCCAAATACCGCATTGTTCATTAATTTATATTAATTCTTTTCAAAATTATTTGTTGCTGCAGTTCTAAATGTTGTGTTAAGCTCAATATATGCGCGAAGCCATGACGATTGTTTAAATTTGTAATAGTCGTGCTTTGCCCTGTCTGGGTGTCGCTCAGTGGAGCTTCAGGGTACAAAACAAAGCCGTGCACTGTTTTATGCTTATGTCTCTAAAGTTTATTTACACTATGTACATGCCAGGAGGGGTACCTCAATAGTGGAGGTGCGTGAACAGCAATCGCAATCGCGTATACAGGTAAGCCGGCGCAGCCGGATAATGTCAAAAGAAATGAACGTCGGGGCGAGAACGCTGCGTGCGTGGGTCACGGGTCTTAGCCGCAAGTGTGATTACAAGCAGGTCAGCGCCGCGGAGTCATACAAAAGTGCAGGGTCGGGGACGCGGTTAGCGTCGAGCGCAGGCGTGGTTTCAAGCAGGTCGGTGCCGCGGGATTATATAAAGCGGGCGCAGGGACGGCAACGCTGTTAGCGTCGGTCGCCGGTATTATACGCAAGCGCGGTTACAAGCAGGTCGGTGCCGCGGATTAAACTAAATGAAAGGAAGCGCAGGGATGGGAACGTTGTGAGCGTCGAGCACAAACCTTAAACGTAAGCGGGGTTACAAGCAGGTCGGTGCCGCGGATTATACTAAAGCGGGCGCCGAGACGGAAACGCGGCTGACGTCGGTCGCCCGTATTATACGCAAGCGCGGTTACAAGCAGGTCGGTGCCGCGGATTAAACTAAATGAAAGGAAGCGCAGGGATGGGAACGTTGTGAGCGTCGAGCACAAACCTTAAACGTAAGCGGGGTTACAAGCAGGTCGGTGCCGCGGATTATACTAAAGCGGGCGCCGGGACGGAAACGCGGCTGACGTCGGTCGCCCGTATTATACGCAAGCGCGGTTACAAGCAGGTCGGTGCCGCGGATTATACTAACGAAAAGAAACGCAGGGATGGCAACGTTGTGAGCGTCGATCACAAGTCTTGAACGCAAGCGGGGTTACAAGCAGGTTGGTGCCGCGAGGGCATACAAAGGTGCAGGGTCGGGGCGCGGTTGGCGTTGATCGCAAGCGCGGTTACGAGCAAGTCGGTGCCGCGGACGCAGGGACGGAAATGCCGTTAGCGTCGGTCGTTAGCATTAAACGCAAACGCGGTTATAGACAGGTCGGGGCCGTCCGTCGTAATCGCTAGCCGTTTCGGTATCGCAGTAGACGGGAATCGCCCGGGCCCGCCGTTGCCGGTACTAGACGTCGCGGGTCCGTTGGCGAACTCGGCGCGGCTGCAGGAGCGTCCTCCCGGCGAGGTAACGTGCGGTTCAGTCCGGGATGCCCCGAGACTGGTAAGGGGTTGTGCGGGACTCGACCGGGCTTCCCCCGAGTCGATGGCCAGTGTTCCGGGCTACCCCCGAGATTGCGACCGGGAAATCCCCCGAGTCGCTACACTGCGGATTGTCCGGGCTCCCCCGAGACGGGCAGGATTGCCAGTAGGAAGTCGACCGGGTCTCCCCGAGTCGGCGGTCAGTGCTCCGGGTTTCCCCGAGATTGCGGCCGGGAAAACCCCCGAACCGCGGCACTGCGGATTGTCCGGGTCAAACCCCCGAGACGGACTAGGAATCGCTTCGTCGCGGCCGAACTGTTCACATCTATGACGTCGCAATCTCACCCCGAGAAAAGATGTTTCCATATAAGGTATTGCGCTTTGTAAAAGCCCCCGCTACTTACAAAATTTATACTATGGTCAGTGGTGGGAGTAATATAAATACATTAGGTCTCTTTTATTAATTCTATTAGATGATTTTAAACCATTAAACTTTTATTGCGATTATCATGGAGTGGTCTGATGAATCTTTGTCTTCATCTGTTGAAGTAGTACTTGAAGCATCGTCAGAGTCCGACGCCTCCCCATTGCCTAACAATAGTAATTACGCGAGTGATCAAAGTGACAATCTGACAATTCATATTTCCCAAGAATTGGATTCAGCGCATATTCGAGCACTTACTTCGAGCACGAAGCATTGCATGATATATGTGTATTATTGTACACCTAGTGCAGCTATTGCCGTTTGCACCGAGTGTATAATCGCATTTTCTAATTTGGGAGGACCTATGACTCTTATTCATGGACATGAGATCAATTCTCACAACGCGTTATATAGCAGATCGTGCTCCAATTGCAATAAACCAATGTATTTAATATTTCCGTGCAACATATGTCCTGTTTGCACTGCTTCACAATAAAAACTGTGCTTGTGATATACAAAAAAACTATGGATTCTTTACCATATGAGAACAATTCGTTTTATAGACGTAGTGATGAGGATGATGAAGCTGACGAACTTTTCAAAGTGATAAATACAAACTTTACACAGCTTAAACCTCAAGGATTCATCACTCGTTTATAACGAAATCGTGAACTAGGTGTCCGCGGTACCTGTAAACCGTTTGTGAGACGATCTTCGATTGATATGCATCACAGTTATCGCGAGTGGCCGCAGCATATAATGAAACGCAAACTTTGTTCTCTTCGCGGCATACGTGATAATGTTTCAGATTTCTTCGAGTCATCGAAATTACGAAGATTTCTACAATCGGGTAGATTTGATGACTTAGCGATTGGTCAAAGAGCCGCGTTACGACATAGACTTTGCTCCGTTGACAATTTAATACTTGGTCTAAAACTTGCTATTCAACGTTGTATCAGCCGCAAAATGGACTTGCCTCCATATATAAGTTACTATCATCGAGTGAACTGTTATATGTAGGTGGATACATTTCTGGATCGATATCAAATGCTTGATCCTTGCTTCACCATAAACATTTCACTTGGTAATGGTTTGTGTGGTGAAATTTTTTTATGCAATCCAAACCATTAGACTTTTGCGCGAAATTTACCTGACAACTGTGATGCTGTTACCGCGCTCCAATTGTTACGTCGCACATGCACCCATAATCAGGTTGCATGTAATATATGTGTGAACAGCCTTAACGATACTGAGGAGGAGATGACCTCAGTTAATGACATTTTTTTTTAAATTAGTGACGCATATAATTGTGGTGGGGATTTTAGTATAAAAGTCGTATATTCTCGACGTGTCGTTACCAGTTTGCGAACTTTTATGCACGGACTCTACTGTCTCGAAGATACTGCTGCTGCAACCATGAATTTTTACACTCCAGTACCTAGCATGTTGGCCGAGAACATGAAATAAGTATTATATATTGTATTGTGATAAACAAAAATCTTTTTTTTTCTTTTATTCATTTATTGTATTTTCTATTTAGTTTGGCCATACCGCAGTGTACGCACCGTATTCTGGGAAGGAGATTTGCTTTAACGCCTACTGCATACAAGTATTTAAACATTGGTATCAACGCTGGACTTGTATCACATGTGGAATTACTTCTTAGCAATACCAAGGAAAATACTATGCTGCTACCGCATGCTACATGGACAGCGTTGATGGAAAAACGTTAGGCCGTTAAGCTCTTTGTTCAACAACCGTCTGCGGCACCACCACTGTTCATTCGCGATTTAACTTTAACTGTTAGATTATAAGTAAATTTATGATGTGTGTAAGTGTGTGTGGTTATTATGTGAAGGTAAGAAGAACGGAATAAAAGAAAGAGACCGATAAAGATTAGAATTAAGAAAGATAATTTGAATCAGCGAAACACCGCACAAAGCAGAGAGTAAGAACTCCCACTACGCACACATGTAGTAAGGACTGTCTCGGTCCATAGAGTTTAGTATATGGTAGTCTGACTGATTAATAACAAGTTCATATGTAATTGAAGAATAATAAAACTATAATTTCTACTAAAAAATATTTATTCAACCACGAATCTTAACATGGTAGCAGAGCGTGGTTGACTGGTTATAAAAAAAACTGGTTGAAGAAAAAAAGGAGGCACAGTAATATATATTGCCGTCTAAGAAGACAGTGCAACAATTCAACGGCCAAGAGAGAACAAAGACAGGGATCTTAGAAAATCAGATTGGAAACTAAAATAAGGGTAAATGAGTCAGGATAGCCTAACTCGGAATTTGGGGAAGAAAAGTCCACCAGACGAATCACCATCCTCAGAAAAAATCAAAACTTCTGAAGAAGTCGACACATCCTCTGAAGAAACTGAAACCAAAGAGGACATTCAAAAGGAAACAATGATTGAAGAAATAAAAATTCAGTTGTTTAACGGCAGAGACTACAATATCTGGAAGAAGAGAATGCTGATGTATTTAAAAATGAAAAAGTGCGACGAAGTGGCAACCAGAGAAAGACTACCGACGGATAACCCAACGCAGTAGGATGAAAATAATTTAAGAGCAATGAATTATATTGTAACGATGCCCCCGGAATGAGCATCGTTCCCGGTGAAGAACGGACGAGACGACCATCCTCTCGGCCAGGCAAGGGAGCGCGGGGGGCTCCCGAAGAAACCGATCATCGAAATACGTAATTATAACGAGTACCGCGGAACGCGCCAAATCCCGCGGAACGAGCGTATCCGAGCGGCCCCGAACTCATCCGAGCGAGCGCGACGCGCACGGTACCGCGGAATACCGCGGCCGGCGCCACGAACAAGGATACCCCGGATGTCGCCTTGTGCGAGATAAAAAGCCGAACTCGGGGAAGTCGCGCACCGTTCTCGTGCCGTTCGCTTCGCAGCGAACATCCGAACCGAACCGACTCCTGGAGCAAGCAAACCAACGGGGTGGAGCGAACTCCGTCTCGGTCAGGAACTCCTGACGCTTGCACCGCAGAGGAATCTTCCTGCCGAAAGCGACTTAGGCTTGTACGACCGGCTCGTGGGGTGAAGCGCACTTCGCCTCCTTCGAGCGATCTCGATCCCGGATCGACAGTCAGCTTGCTTAGGCGAAAATATCCATTCGCACCGTTGCACAAAACCGGGGTGGAGAGATCTCCGCCTCGGCCGAGTACTCTCGGCTACTGCAACACCGAACAGGTGCTCCATCCTCCCCGCTGTCCGAATACCGCGTTCGCGCCGCGATCTAAGCGTTAGGTCGATCACCGCGCCCGCGCCGCGTGCATAGATCAGGCCCCGCCCAGGCCCGCGACTCGGGGAAATATTCGCGCCGCTAACCCCGCGCTCCGATTAGGGCGTTATCCGGGCGGCTGCCGAAAACCTGTAACGGCCCGCCCGTCGTAGATCCGCGTATCGATTACCACCGTACCGATCAAGCGCATACTCGCGCCAATTACCGCGTCATCGTGAATCTATTGTTAAATTCGTGTTCGTCCGGCGACGTCTCAATCACGCGTTCGTCATAATTGGCTTAAATGTATTTCTGTTTTATTAATTGAATAAAGCATCAATTAATTGTTACATAAACCACGTCTCGTGCATTCTCGGACCTCTCAATTCAACTCGCGAATCCTGTCCGCCCGGCGAGCACGTCCGGGCACTCTCGCTTGCAAGATATTCGCGGCCAGGAATTACGGTCGTTTCAATATATATAATGTTGAGGTTTGATGGGGTTAGAATACAGACTTAACTGAGTTTCTGTAAACACAGTTTTTTTATTTGTATTAACAAATGTGTTTTTATAATGTCTTACATTTCTAAGGTAGTAATTTCTTACCTGTAAAAACAGAAACGACATTTAAAATCCGTACTAGAATAATAATTTTCTTTGTGTCGTTTTAATCAACGCGTATCGACTCACTGTTATCAACTAACTAAATTTAGATTCATTGTAAGACCATATGGTAAAACAGAATGCAAGAGCGCTAAATAAAAGATACCTTGAAAGGCATATAATGACTTTACATATATACAGTATGATCTCAAATGAGCAACTGGAATATGTGGCTAGTGAAGAATCAGCTTATAATATTTTGAAGAAATTTGACACATTGTATAAAAGAGAATCAACAGCATTACAGATTTGTATAAGAAATCGCTTAGAAAAACTCAAGTTAAGAGGAGACGAAGATTCAAGCATGTATGTAAATAATCGAATTTGACTATAAAAGACTTAATCCAGGTGGCTGAAAATTCTTATAGAAGAAAATTTAGATTAGAAAAAATAAACTTAACACAAATAATAAACTCAAATTTGAAAGTTAGAAAAAGGAGGATTTAATTGGCATAAAAAACCCTCCTCCAGCATGGGAGGAGGGAAAAAGCCGTAATTGAGAATTACATTTGATACATAAATTCTTAACAAAACGCATGCATGCTTATAACCGGAAAATACAAAGAAAGATGTTAATTGAGTTACTCACAGATCTGAAGAAAATAACTTAAATTTGGATCTTAGAATCGATACCAAAACCTCTTTGTTTCAATCCAAATAAATCATAAATTTGTTCCTTCCTTATGGAAATTATGAGTCGGCAGGAACAGCCTGCTTCCTCAAATGGGAGCAGCCCAAATCCTTATCGGGAGCAGCCCGAGCAAATTACAGGAGCAGCCTGTTTCTCAAATGGGAGCAGCCCAAACAATTTACAGGAGCAGCCTGTTTCCGTTGTTAACAACTGATAGATAATTTTCCGGGAGCAGCCCGTATTGTCACTTATAATTTCCCGGGAACAGCCCGTAATACATTGATAACTTTAAAAAGTAACACTCTTAAAAACTTTAGAATTTATTTCTCTGCTTTAATAACAAATATTCTGTTTTCACAAACATGTGTCTCCATCAACATCTGCTATTCAACTAACAAACGAAACCGAACTTGTAAATAAAAACCGAGAAAATCAATAATTAATCGTTGCTAGGGAAAGAATCGAAACGAGCCTAATAACATAAACCGAATAAATTCATAATGTGAAAAAAGGCGCGAACAAAGCACCTTTTTTAACGACTTTGAGAAATTAATAAACGAATTAAAAAATTCGGGAGTAACAGTATCCGAAAAGGAAAATGTAAACTATCTACTGCGTACACTACCAGATACTCTAAATTATATTGGCGATTTAATTGATGCCGTAAGGATTGAAGATCAAAATTGTGAATTTATTAAAAACAAGATAAAAATGTGAGAAATTCGAGAAAAGGGCGAAACAAGCAAAACAAAGTCAAGTGTGTTTAAAACAGAAAAAAAGGAACAAGATAAAGTGTGTTATAAATGTGGCAAACCAGAACATTATAAAATAAACTGTCGAAGCTCCAGAGGAAATTGGCAAGGAGGTGCTCCTTCCAGAGGAAGAAGATATCAACAGCAGAACAGAAGACAATCATTTCCGCCCAGGAGAAGAGGAAACCGTTTCATCTCTCATCATATAGCGGTATTTTTAATTTTTGCATCAAGGCACAAGCCTCTTGCGCCGTTTCCTTCTATGATAAGCCGCCGAGCATTTGATTGGGCCCGCCAAACGGAGCCGAACCCGCCGATACCGATTGCGGCAGCGATAGCGCGATCTTTTGAGTTTTCTGTCGGCTTCCCGAACCCGTTTCGAGTTTGCACGACAGTTTTTGGATTTAGCCAAACAAGGGCGATAAAAGGGCCCGTTCCGAACAAGACCCGACGAGTCAGTCTCTTCCGAGTCTTCGCAAAGCTTACTGGTCTCGCGTACATTCTGAATTTAATAAAGGTTCTTAAGTTTACGGAAGAAGGCATTGAGGAGAATCTTTTCGTTCCTCTCTCTCCTCCCCCACCGCCTTCCTACAATCATGGAAGAGGTTGGCAAAATTATGAACATAATTATGGACAGCAGTACGGTCAGCGTGAATCAAACTACAACGAACAAAACAACGGAAATGAAGCGAGCGTATTTGGCGTAGAATTAAAAGGTAAACTTAATATCAAAAATCTAAATGTAGAAATAAATATTTGCGAAGAAAATAAGATTGATTGGGTATTAGACAGTGGATGTACGGATCACATTGTAAATGATGATAGTTATTTTGAAAATTCTGTAACTCTAAAGGTACCAATTCAGGTTAAAGTAGGCGATGACAGACATGTGAAAGCAACTAAGATCGGTATAATAAACACATATTTTGTTGTTAAGAATAAAAGGAATAATATTAAAATAACAAATGTATTCTATGTTAAAGAAATGGACAGGAACTTATTAAGTATGGCAAGAATAACACATAACAATAAAGTAATCTCAGTAGCAAATGTAGCAAAAATATATAACAAAAGAAATGATCTAATAGCAATTGCATTTAAAGAATATGGACTTTATAAAATGGAAAGTTATATAAATAAAAGAGAAACAAATGTAGCCGCAAGAAATAATATGACTCTTAAAGAAAAATTTCACCGAATGCTAGGGCACGTAAATTTTGATTACTTAAATAAAATGTGTAAATATCATGTAGCAGAAGGCTTACCTTCTGAACTTGAGAAAAATAATTTTAAATGTCAAATTTGCGTAGAAAATAAAATGAATAACAAACCATTTGAAAACAATCGCGAAAAGGCAAAAGAAATTTTAGAGATAGTTCATACTGATTTAAATGGACCACATAAAACTACCGGAATAAATGATGAAAAATATTTCTTGACATTCATTGATGATTATAGCAAAGCTGCGCGAATTTATAATATAAAATCAAAAGCCGAAGTAAGTGATTGTTTTACTGATTATATTAATACTATTGAAAATATGACCGGGAAAAGAATTAAAAAATTACGTTGCGATAACGGCCGAGAATATATGAATCGCGATATTTTCAAAATTCTAAGAGAAAAAGGTATTGTAATAGATCCATGTCCACCGTACATACATCAGTTAAACGGAACTGCAGAGAGATACAATAGATCAATCATGGATATAGCAAGATGCTTGTTTAATGAAGCGAAAGTTCATCGTAGATTTTGGCTCAAAATAATTAAAACTGCGGCGTACCTTAAAAATAGAACTTTAACAAATACTATAGAAAATAAGACACCTTTTGAAATTTTGTCAGGAAATAAGCCAAATATAAATAATTTAAGATTGTACGGTACCAAAGTATTTGTCCGAATACCAGATTTAAAAAGACAATCAAAATGGGATAGTAAAGCAGAATTAGGAACACTGATAGGATACGAGAACGTTGGTTATAGGATTTTAATAAATAACCGGAAAATTGTAATTGCTCGTCATGTAGATTTTGCGAACGAAGACACTGAAATAATAGGGCTTAAAGATAATGAAAATGTACCATCTACTAGTTCACAGACGCCTCCAAAAATCAAAATTCAGTATGATTCAGATGAAAGCAACGGTAGTCCAAGAAAATATAGTACACCAAAATCAAGTCGTGGGAGTTTAATTGAAAGTCCAAACAAAGAAAGATTGCGTACTACATTATATGATAATCAATTAGGATCAAGCGATAGCGCACGAGAAGATTTAGATCGTGAAGTACGAAAATTCGAGCGACTCAAAAGAAAACCGGAGAGATACGGTGAAAATATTGCAAATACAAATTATATATATGTTAACTATGTAAGCGCAGATACTCCTTTAGATTATAATGAAACGATAAAATGTAATGAATCAAATATGTGGAAAAAGGCTATGGAAAATGAAATAAATAGTTTAATTAAAAATAATACGTGGGACTTAATAGAAAAACCGCATGGTGAAAGGATATTAGATTTAAAATGGGTATTTACTAAAAAGGATATCGATAAATATAAAGCACGTATAGTAGTTAGAGGTTTTCAACAAACAAACGGGATAGAAGATATTTACTCTCCAGTCGCTAAAACACAAACCTTAAAAATACTACTTTCTTATTGTTGTCAAAATGGTTTTTACATAAATCAAATGGATGTGGAAACAGCTTTTTTAAACGGATTAATTAAATCTGAAGTCTACGTCAAACAACTAATAGGTTTTGAAGACAGATCAGATAAAGTATATAAATTAAAGAAATCTCTATATCTATACGGTTTACGCGAAAGTCCACGAGCCTGGTATAAATGTTTTGATAATTATTTACAAGAATTAAAATTTAAAAGAAGCAAAAATGATTATTGCTTATATACAAAATGCGCCAAAAATAATATTATATATTTAATAATTTTCGTAGACGATCTTTTAATTTGTGGAAATAATCAAAGTAAAATAGATCGAATAAAAATTAAATTGTCTGAAAGATTTTCAATAAAAGATCTAGGAAAAATTAATACGTATTTAGGAATTAATATAAAATACGATGATGTAAATAAAAGAATGACTTTAGATCAACAAAAATATATTGAATCATTAGCAAACAAATATAATATTTTAAACTCTACATTATATGCTACACTAATAGAACAAAATTTAAGAATTAAACCAGCACAGTCAATAAACGCGAGTATTAATTACAGGAACTTAATTGGATCATTATTATATATTGCATCAGGAACAAGACCAGACATTAGCTATAGTGTAAATTATCTAAGTCGATTCCAAAATTGTTACGATTCAACACATTATAAATACGCGTTAAGAATATTAAAATACTTATATGTAACAAAGGAAGTGAAACTAATATATAAATACGGTGATGAGAAAAATATATTGAATTGCTTCGTAGATGCTGACTGGGCTGGAGATGATATTGATAGAAGGTCCACAACAGGATATGTGATAAAGTTATTTGGAAATGTTGTCTATTGGAAGACAAAGAAACAGGGTAGCGTTACAAAATCGTCTACTGCAGAAGAATATGTAGCATTATCTGAATCAGAAAGCGAAATTAAAAGTATTATAGAATTATTAAAAGATTTAAATGTACAATTGCATGAACCAGTAGAAATATATGAGGATAATTCCGGAGCAGTTACTATAGCAAAACTTGGAAATTTTACTAGAAATTTAAAACATATTGAAGTACATTATTACTTTGTACATGAAAATGTAGAAAACCAAGTTATAAAAATAATTAAAGTAAATACAGATGAAAATCTTGCAGACATATTAACTAAACCTTTAGGTAGAAATAAGTTTGAAAAATTTAGAAGTATGTTAAACTTAGATTGGTAAATAAAAAATTAAACAAACATATTTTTTAAATAAATAAGTTCATAAAGCATTATATTCTTTTTTTGTAAAACACATAAATTTAAGGAAGTGTGTTAGATTATAAGTAAATTTATGATGTGTGTAAGTGTGTGTGGTTATTATGTGAAGGTAAGAAGAACGGAATAAAAGAAAGAGACCGATAAAGATTAGAATTAAGAAAGATAATTTGAATCAGCGAAACACCGCACAAAGCAGAGAGTAAGAACTCCCACTACGCACACATGTAGTAAGGACTGTCTCGGTCCATAGAGTTTAGTATATGGTAGTCTGACTGATTAATAACAAGTTCATATGTAATTGAAGAATAATAAAACTATAATTTCTACTAAAAAATATTTATTCAACCACGAATCCTAACATTAACAATTGTAAATATTACTACTAGTGACACTATAATCAAATTATCGTTAGAAGATGTACATTTATATATGAAACAGCAAACTGTATTATTTCTATTTGACATTAATCATTGCGTTGAGCATGTTTATTTCTCTCTTTCACAAACTGTAGACGCTGTTAATGAAACATTTAAATATTTCGTATCTAGTTTACGACGCGATGCTATTACCAATAAAAGTGATTCGATTAAATTGTTATATGACATTTATGATAAAAATGTGCTCATTGATTGTGAACTCATTACGTTTGTTATCGATCGTATTGTTTTTGAAGCGTCAAATACTGTATTTTGTCATTAATTTCATTAAAATTGTATACGTTACATACTTTTATTTTATTTTATTTTAATTTATTTTATCTCGCTCTTAACTTCCGAGAAGCCACGGGCTTCTATAGTTGCTATTGGTACGTGATTAATAAAAAAAATCTTACGTTGCGTTCTCGTGATGCTCGTTGTATGAAGGTACGTAACAGATCTTCATCGCATGGTTGCATTACCTGCGCGATAGATATCTTTCATCTTTTTTTTTTTATATTGTATTTCTTTTTTTAGCATGTTACTAGTACTGCTTTTTTTATTGCAAATATACTTATACTAAAACACTTTACTTAAGCGTACTATGTCTTTGTCATCGACTAAAATTGTATGTAACAGATCTTCTTCAACCGGTTACATTACCTGCGTGATAGATCTTCTTCGAACGGTTACATTACCTGCGCATGAGATAAAAAATTTCTTACATTACGTTCTCGGATGTGCTATGACTCTATATCACCCCCCATATTTTTTCTAGCCCTTTGTCTTTGAGTCCACAACCGTCAGTAGCATCTGGCATTTTGAACTGTTACAATGGGCAAACCAATGGATATTGATAATGAAGTTGAAGTTGAAGTTGAAGTTGAGCGTGAAGTCGAGATAGAGTGTGAAAACTGTCCGCAACAAAACAGTCCGTGATCAGTTTGTCGACAAAACATTTTAAATTGCCTTAGAAACCGCGAAATGGGGTTCACCACCCCGCTGAACACGGCGCGGGCGTGGTGCCCCACACATCAACAAATTGTCGGTTCCGCGTCGTGGGTCTTTACGCAGCATAACCCGGTGTACGGGGAGAAGCGTATAATTATGACTACGCTTCACCTGTGCGCCGGGTCTATAGGCACGACAAATGTGACCCTCCCAAAGCCGTCGGATAGAGAAAGCTATCCGGCGGCTAAGAGACGAAGACTTCATTAAATGTGAGTGCGTGTGTGCGTGTGTATGATAAGATGCATCGCTTTCGCATCTTCTCATACACAAATGATTACTAATATGCAGTGAAGAGAAAGAGGAGGGAGGAGGGAAGAGGAGGAGGAGGAAGGAGGAGGAGGAGCAGGAAAAGAAGGTGGAGGAGAGGAGGAGGAGGAGGCTGTATATAAAAGGTAATATTAAAAATTGAATAAATGTGTGCATGCGTGTGTGTGTGAGAACGCGTGTCAGGAGATATGAGGTGTCAACGCCTGGTCCGCGATCTGATACTTCTTATCTCCTCACACGTGTTCGTCAGTACGTGTCGAGACCGCGTTTTTGTTAGTACGTTTCGAGACCGCGATTTTTTGTCAGTACGCGTTGAGACCGCGTAAGAGTAGCATTCGCGATTTCGTTTCTCGTGTCGTCAATATTCATTTGCGGTGAAGTTTTTAGTGCGGTATAGCCGCTTTACGGCGAGTCTCACACTACCCAGAGAAATCCGGCTCTGGGTGTGCGTAAGTTTCATTTTTTTCACCCACGAAAAACAAAAAAAAAAAATCGTGAGATGAATAACACTCGCAGTGACGTGCGATGTGTTATCTTCTTCTCACAGCATTCCATGCAGTTCATCGCCACATCTCTTACCTTCAAAATGATAACGTTCGCGTAACTCGACACGTACATGGAGAACGCATCACGCATTGCATCTGACACATTGTTACCCCTTTTCCTCCTCTCCTGGTGACACATATGTTACCCCTTCTCTCACAAACGTAGGTGCTTCCTCCCTTCCCCTCCACTCATGATAACAAGTGCCCTTATAACAGGTGCACTGATAACAAGTGCATCGATAACAGGTGCAATAAAATCAGGTGCACTGATAACAGGTGCACTGATAACAAGTGCACTGACAACACGGGTTCCCCTTCGACCTCGCGCCCCCCTCGGCGCTCCCGGAGTAGAACCCGTGTTTATTTGCTACTTTCGTCGATACGTACATTGCGACGTATGACGCCCTCGTATTGCAGACGGTTTCGTCGTTGTACAACCAGGGCACAGTATACTGAGAGACAGTAGGGACAGTAAGCGTCGGTACCTTTGATCTTTTTCAGCCAAATATTTGTGGTCACATGACTCGGCGCCATGTTTTTGGGCGGCAAATGCCGTATGAATAATTTTGAGGGCCTTGAGAAATTGAAGTCTTTAGGCAGCAAATGCCGTATAAATAGTACGTGGGCCCCGAGAAATTAAACAATGTTTTTTTTTTACTTTTGCATATTGCACATTGGAAAGGTGGGTTTGTTTACAATTATATTTTCTTGTAATTCTTGTAACTTGTAAAGGATAAAATAAATAATAAAATAATGAGAGAAATAAAATATAATTGAAATACGAAAAATACATTTATAGTATAGATAGATAACGGTAAAATATAATTAAAATACGAAAAATACATTTATAGTATAGATAGATAACGGTGTTAAAAAATACATTTATAATTAGTTTATACAGGGTGTTTCTGATCAATGGACTTTCCCGAAACTCCGCCCGAAATCGGTAATAAATTACCAGATTTTTACAAGCTCAGAAACACTCTGTATAACTTTTACATTATTCATTACGCCAAATAATTAGTTTATTTAAATTACTTCTATTCTTAAAATTTCTATTAATAAATTTTAAACTATAATATAATTTCATACGCGCAACTAAACGAATTAAATAATCATATGGAAAATTCTTACATGGATGTAGAAAGTCAATTTTTTTAAATTTGTTAACATATTTGTTTATAACATTTTCTTGTATGACAAATTCTTCAAATTGATCATAAAAAATTGTATTCGTCTGAGTTACAAAATATGCAAATGTCGTAGGTGGCACATGTAAGGATCCAAACGGATTATCAATTTTATTCGTATATGCTTTAAAATGGCAGAATAACGTTTCATCATTATAATCTTGTTGACTGTTAGCATACGTAATGCAAATGTCACAAGAATGTTTCTCTAGAGCTTTTTTAATAAGATATCCGCATATGTATTGAATGGAATTTTGTTCAAAAATGTTGCAATTTTGATAATCTTTACTATTTATAGGAACATCATCAGAAAATAAAATGGTTTCAATTGTATTTGGTTCATCGTGAGAAATTTGAGAAAAATTATTATACTGCATAAGTATGTTGCTAAAGTCTTCAGCACAATTTTCACTTCCATTTTGAAAAAACCTACTGCAAAATAATTTTTTAAATGCTCGAATAAATTGAATTGGTGTAGGATTTATACAATTTCCACTTTGCTGTCGTATATAACCAAATGCATTTTCTAGAGCATCTTGATTGCACCTTCGAGTTAAAAGGAAGCGATATCCAACTTCATGTAAAGAACTCCAAAGTTGCATAATAGCATTTATTGTTATTTTCCAGCCTTGAATAGATTTGACACGGTTAGTAATATTTTTTCCAGTTTTGTTACTTTGAACTGTTAAATTATTTAAAAAATTTAGACAATCAAGTAAAAATTGTTCCTGCTCTGGTGTATTTTGATAAGGTTTATTAAATACTTTTTTAGATTTTAGTCCTGCCACATTAAGTATATCAAAGAGCTTATCAAATCTTTCTATAAACTTAACCGTTCCTATAGTTTCTTTTGGTAATTTTTCAAAATAAATATATGTCGACATAGCACAAGCAAGTGAATTACTAAATATTTGTGACGCGTATTTGACTTTCATTTTTTCAAAATTATTAGGGTGTACATGAGAGTCAGTTAATCTTGGACATAATCGGTTTTCTTTAATTTTGTCATTGTCATATAAATTTACTACGTATGTCCATGAAGTAAAAAAATCTTCAAATATATATTTATGCATTAAAAAAATGTTTCTTGTTGATTTCAATAAATGACATGTATCATAAGCATAAAATATTTTCTGATCATCAACAAAAAAGTATGGATTTTGAGGTGTTATCCGTAATAATTCACATAATGAAATATTATTTGAACCCATATCAGAAATAACCAATGAAACGGTAAGATCAATTTCTCTCAATTTTCTAACGCATTGTATAAGTACAGACTTTAAATTATTAGCATGACATGTTGTACGCGGTAATAAATAACAAATCGGTTGTTTCCAATTGTTATAAATTCCTCGAATAAGAAACACAGTTGCAGAAGAACAAGGTTCAAATAATCGCTGATCGCCCACATCAACAAAACCAATCACTTTGTCTTTTCCAATGTCATAAAATAAATGTGATTTTAACGCAATTTCGTCAATACATAAAACGCAAAATTTGTCCAAATCATTTAAATGAGTAGTATTCATTGATAAAGTTTTAAATAAATTTTCATTTATTCCAACATTAAAATTCATATTATGTGTATATCTATTTAAAGTACGTTTTGTTGGCAAATAAAATATCTTACTTAAATGATGATACAATTGTGGACCTTTAAAATACAATTCTAAAGCAAATTTTTTAAATTCATCGCTGTATTTGAAACCTTGTTTTTTCTTCGTATGCAAATGTGCTTGAGTTTGTACAAATTTTGAACATTCTGGAGATAAAAATTTATCGCAATAAACAAACCATTCTTTCATGGAAAGTTCTTCACTTTTTTTCTCTAATTGAAGATTTTTTATTTGTTGCTCTAAATAATGTATACGATTTTGTGATCTCTTTAATTTAGATTTCATGCCTTTTGATGTATTTATGTCAGACCATTTTAATATAGTCTGCGTTGCTCGTGTACAAATATTTGTTACTTCGTCAGTATAAAATATTTCTTCTTCTATTTCAGTAAATTCGTCTTCCATATTTATAACGTCCGTTTGAGTCGCTTTATTCAGATAACTGCTGTTGCACGCCAACATATCTATATCTAGAAGTAAAGAATCTTGTGTATTTGTTTCAGTTTCTTCATCCATTATAATATCTAAAAAAAATGAAGGAGATATAAATTACAACTTATATAACTCCCCCTCCCCTCTTTTTCTCTCTCTCTTGCTCATATTATATATTTATATGCATATTATACAATATATATCAATTTGATAGATAATTTCAATTTTATACAGAAATACATTTTAATTGAATACATACCAATTTCATTTTCTTCAATTTCTTCAATATGTGCTGTCGACGACTTAGTTAGGGATATGCTTGGAACTGCATTTGGCATTAATCTATTTCTCAAATCATTGAGGAAATATTTTTCTTCAAAATGATCAATGCACAATCGATGAGAATTATATAGTTTTTCAGCATTCACTATTAAATCATATCGATCCACTGCTTTAGCCCAAAGTATCGCTCTACAAAATGAATAAATAAATTAATTACATGTCTAAATGACGTTCTTGCTTTTGTTATAAATAACGTAACTTTAAATTTTACATTTGGCCCGCCAAAAAATTTAGTTGCGCACCCCTGTTCAAAAAAATGTAAGACAATGAAAAGAAGTATAAATAAAAATTGAAAGTATAATTATTTACCTGTCTTTATCTTGTGGAAAACGAAAAAAAGTTATATTTTTGTTGCAATCATTATTGCAACAAGCTTTTGCAGCACACTTACGATGAATTCTTTTGTCACTCATTTTTGTAATAAACTCACTCTTACAATCTATTAAGAGAACATCACTGCACGAGTCACAAATCACAACTGAATACTGTAATGTATTCTTTGTTAATGATTAATGATTCAACAGGACATAGTATAAGATGTATAACATTTGCAAATAAGATAGTATTATGTTACGCGTATAAGTTGCTCATCAGCTCTTTATTATCTTCGCTTTGCAATTACATTGTTCTTAGGCCCGGTGTACACGTTGTAAGAAATAAAACAAAGTTACAGCACTAAACCCAATACTAGCTTATAAAGCTAGTGTATGTACATTACTTTTTAAGCTAGTGTTGAGCTTGGTGTTAAAACTTTGTTCAATTTCTTGCATCGTGTATGTACACCGAGCTTTAAGGACCATTAATTACTAGAATCTTGGTCCGCCTCACAGTTACACCTCATGTCAACTGCCTTTATTAAATATATTCTTTTTCTTTTGTTTTATTATAAGTTCAGAGTTATTAAACCCTTTAAAACATAACAAATACGTAATTAAACTGTATTGAAATTAAAGCAATTTCAAATTAATTTCCAGTCAACGCTATTGGTGCGCCCAAAAACATGGCCGCTCGAGATGCGCGAGCGAAACTGCGCGGCTGAGAAATTTTCGCTTACTGTCCCTACTGTCTCTCAATATACTGTGACCAGGGTATCAGTTTCTCGCACACGGCAAAGGCACCTAAAAATTTTTTTTAATAAAATTATTAAGAATTGACCATTGGTAATAATTTTACTATTTATCGACAGGTATTTACTATTTCGATACCTTAAAATTGTTACCACTGTAGGACGCCTTCGATTAAGAAAACTTTCAGCGTAAATGCGTACTGCTCGATTTACGTTTTTCCCGGCTATGCCATAGCAAATCAACAAGACGACAGCGCCATTTCTAGTTATTTGCCTGTCGCGCTCACTCACGCGCAGCTTCCTTGTCGCTCTTACGCCTGTATATTTTATGTATTTTAATTTTTTTCTCAAAAACTATTGAGAATTTTTCAAAATGGTAAAGGACTTTTTGTCTTGTTTTGATTAGTTCTATCTACCGTTTACGGTAAAGTTCACTGATTTGAAACACCCTGTATAATATGGATAGAAGTATGAAGTGATCCATTATATAATATTGTTACGCCGCTCTTCGGTTTTCTCCGACTTCCCACAGCGTTTGCGAGCTCCAGCCACACTTTCTCCCCCTCACTCACACCCGCGGAACACTCACACGAAATAAAACGGAACACGTTTAAAAAAGCAAATTTGGAAGTTTTATTATAATAAAGTTAAAGCGCGTCCGCTCTTGTTTAAATCACAAAGAAGACTGACAACTAAACATTAACATGAAAAGAGCTGTTTGTTACCTAGCAACGGGAAATAGACTGACAAGCTCTCGATAATCCGGACCGTCTTCAGACACCGTCTTCAGGCGTGTCCGCCTTCACGACAATCTCGCGCGCCAAAACTCGGGAACGGGCGTAACAATATATACATATAATATACAGGGTTTATCATTTAATGTGTCACACCGAAAAGGAATAGGTGGGTCTTAATGAAAAAAATTAAAAAGTCTAATACCGCATTGCAAAATTCTCAATGGTTATTGAGAAAATAATTAATGTGTCTAGCGCAAGAGCGACAAAGAAGCCGCGCGATAGCGAAGCGACGCGACGATACAGAAGACGGAGCGAACGGCGACGCGCAAGCGAAACAATGCGACAATCCGCGAGTGAGACGAGCCGACCGATATGCGAGCGACGTGAAACGATACCGCGCGAGCGAGACGATGCGACAATCCGCGAGTGAGGCGAGCCGACCGATATGCGAGCGACGCGAAACGATACCGCGCGAGCGAGACGATGCGACAATCTGCGAATGAGGCGAGCCAACCGATATGCAAGCGAAGTGAAACGATACCACGCAAGCGAAACCAATTAATATTTTTGGAAACATTATCGTTTCCACACTACCTTTTGAGGTAGATAGCTCAGTGCGTTTTTTTATAGTGGTATCCCCAGTAGACCTAATCCACTGTAAAAAATTAACGCAACATATGTTCGAAGTGCCGACTTTGAGATTGTACGCACAGTTCGGCCCTCCGAACAATATGTTGCGTTGCTCTTTCTGCCATGCAAGGCGAGATAGACCTTCAGGTAGCGTTCACGCTGCTACAATGGCCTCGCGAACTTCGTTTACTGTCAGATCCCGCATAGACTCAACTAACGACTTCACGTGTCCCCAAACAAAGTAATCAAGCACGTTTGAGTCTGGTGACCGAGCTGGCCACATTATAGGGCCGCCGCAACCCATCCAACGATGGGCATAATTGCGATCAAGAACCTGGCGCGCGAGACGCGAAAAGTGCGACGAAGCACCGTCGTGCTGATAGATCACACTTTGTCGAATCTCGAACGGCAGGTCTTCGAGCAGTATAGGTAGCTCATTTTCTAAAAAATGAGCGTATCTCTCCCCGTTCAAACGAGCAGGCAAAAAAAATGGTCCAATCTGAAAGTGATAATAACAATATTATGAGTTTTTTTTAACTTTCAATATAATATTTTTCTGTGATAGAAATACTTACAATTTTGTTTCCAATTATCCCTGCCCACACATTTAGATTCCATCTGTATTGAAAGGCGCACTGCCTTATTGCACAAGGATTTTCGTCGCTCCAGATAACGAAGTTTTTGGAATTAAATATGCCGTTCGGTGTGAACAACGCCTCGTCGGTCCACAATATTTTTTCTGCAAATGACGGATTTCGCCTGCACTGCGCTTGTAATCGTACACGTATTTTATTAATTATTCATTAATATAAGAAGCGTACTTTAAATGAAGATATACTTAACAAAAAAAGATGTACCTTCGCAGAAATGTATTCGCTGTTTTTCATTCCGAGGAAGAAGCTGTTGCACCCGATGGAAATGATATGGGTGCAACTTTTTTTCCCGGAGAACGCGATGTACAATGCAGGACGGTACACCTAGCGTTCGTCCTGCATAACACACGTTCGCCCCTGGGTTCTGTTTAAAAAAATTACCCAGTTACTTTTCCGTGATGTTCCCGCTGAGCCACTAGGTTGATTGCGTTCATTTTTGAAAATTCTAAAGAAATTATTTAATAATTTCCATTATTTTTAATGATGTTACATCCATACCTACAATTAAATGACAAAAATACGAATTAATTGTGTGATATAATCCAATCATATTTTACATGTTAATATATGTTACGTACCATTCATTGCTACTAAAATTTCTTTCTACAATCTTTTTTTAATTTTAAGTGTTCGCTCAGACAATGGCAATTTAAAGTTTCACAGCGCGAAACGTTTGTGAATTTCTTCAATTAGCTGTTTCTCCTGTAAAATTTTGCTATTTTGATAATCTGATTCGTCAATCTCTTTATCCACATTCATGACTTCCACTGCATTATTAATATCAGTTTCATCTGTATCATTTTCTGCATTGTCAACTAAAAATAAAAGTTTGATTTTAATTATTTGTATATTGCAGTATATTCACTAATTGTAATATAATTAAATATACATATTATGGTAAAATATCATTAATATACCAGGTCTGTAACTTTAAAATGCGGATTTTTTAATAAAAATAGGCAACGATTTAGAAAAAATGGAAAGATATATTTTATTCAAAGTATCGGCTCTCGCTTTCTACATATTTTTGCCATCTAGTAGGTAATTTATGGAAGCCATTCCAAAAGAATTGAACGTCGCGTGAGCCAAACCAGTCGTCGACCCATTTTTGGACGTCTTCATAAGAATGGAAGTGCTGCTCGGCAAGTGCGTGTCCCATGGATGAAAACAGGTGATAGTCGGAAGAAGCAAGGTCCGGTGAGTACGGCGGGTGGGGTAATATTTCTCATCCAAGTGCTGCCAAAGTGTGCTTTAACCGGTTTTGCTGTGTGACTGAGTGCGTTGTCATGCAGCAAAATCACTTTCCCATGCTTTCGAGCCCATTCTGGTCGTTTTTCGATCAACGCATAATTCAAATTAATTATTTGTTGTCGGTAGCGATCCGTATTAACTGTTTCGCCAGGTTTCAGCAGCTCGAAGTACACAATGCCCTTCTAATCCCACCACACACACACCATGGCCTTCCGTCCGAAGCGATTTGGTTTTGCAGTCGATGTGGAGGCTTTTCCACGTGATAGCCATGATTTTCTGCGCTTTGGATTCTCAAAATAAATTCACTTTTCATCGCCCGTTACGATCCGATGAAGAAATGACTTTCTTTCGTGTTTCCAAAGCAGCATTTCACATGTAATTTTACTCATGTGGCACCCATTTTCCAACCTTCTGGATCTTTTGCATGACTTTCAAGCGTTTGGAAATGGCTACACGAGAAACATTTAATTACTCTGCCAACATTTCTTGAGTTTGCGTGGCGTCCTCATCCAATAATGATTGCAGCTCGGTGTCTTCAAACTTTTTCGGTCGATTTTCACGTTCTTTGTCACTGACATCAAAATCACCACTTCTGAATCGTTTAAACCACCGTTCTCAAGTGACGGCAAATAGAGTATGTACACCGTATGCATCCACAAGAATTCGATGTGCCTCCGCTGCTTTTTTTTCTGATTGAAAAAGAAAATCAGCACATGCCGCAAATGCTCTTTGTTTGGCTCAAAATTCGACATGTTTACTACCGAAAAAAAATATGCTAGTAACTCTTAAACATTTAAACAAATATGGCGATTTGAAGCTTGCAGTCACAGCTACAAAATGATATATTAGTTATGACACCAGCATCTATAGGCTTAGTGCGCCATCTACTGGAAAAAAATCCGCATTTTGAAGTTACAAATCTGGTATACTTGTGGACGTTGACGGTGTCCAGCCGGCGCTACAAGTCGCGCAGAATTGTGGCGTCATCCTTAGTCCAACAGCGCGTGGCGTCATCCTTAGTCCAACAGCGCAACGAACAACCCAACCAAGTAGATGTGGCGCCATCCGTAACCCAACAACACAGCGGACTACTCTCTATATATCAAATATTCCGTGATCCAAGGAACAGACCTGCAAATCAAAAATTTACAACTATTGTCTGGTCAGAAGTCGAACAGTTAACATCTTTTAATTAATTTGTACTTGTTAAATATATATTTTATATCAAAAGCAAACATTGTCATCAACCTCCGATCCAAGATCCCTACAAAATTGGTGACCCCGACGTGATCCTGTCGGAGGTTAGAAAAGCTGCATGAAAGTGCCATTCTACAATTATCTACGGGGAACGAAGAAACAGGATCAAACAAAGGAGCTGTCAACGACAGAAACGGAGATGTCACTTCAACATACGCCGCCCTCAGCCGGATCTGATACTACGACGACGCGAACGAACCAGCAAGAAAACCCAGTGATGATAATCCAGGAGCCGGACCCCCAGGACGGAACCACAACCTCCGTGGGAGCGGTGCACGTCGCCAAGATTCCCCCGTTCTGGAAGGACAACCCGATTCTATGGTTTCTGCAACTCGAAGCAGCATTTGCCATCAACAGAATCCAGAGCGACGATTCGAAATACAGGTTCGTGATAGTATACCTAGACCAGACAATCCTTCCGATCGTAGCCGATATCTTGCTCAACCCCCCCGAAACCGGGAAATATAATAAACTAAAAGAGCGATTAATCTCTGCCCTCGGCGAATCGACCGCGACCAGAATTCGACGGTTGCTCGGAAGTCATGAAATCGGTGACGAAAAACCATCGGTGTTTCTCCAACGACTCCGTAACCTGGCAGGAGCGCAAGCCTCGGATGGAATACTGCGCGCGATATTTTTGGAACAATTGCCAGAAAACGTGCGAACGATCCTCGCGATAAGTGAAATGCAAGACTTGGATAAACTCGCGGCCCAAGCGGATAAAATCGTTGAAATTGCCAAACCTCGGTCAACAACAATTAATGCTATAACACAGCAGCAGCAAACGAGCAACGGACTCGACAACATGACAGATTTGAAGACGGAAATCAATTTCCTAACCAGGGAATTGAGACACAGTCGCCGCCCTCGAAGTACCAGTCGAAACCGGGTTAGCTTCAAAGGAAGATTTCAGAACAAGCCCAGAAGAACGCAGAAAAGGGATTTCTGCTACTACCATAGCAAATTTGGAGAAAAGGCCATCAAATGCGCAGCACCTTGTTCCTGGAAGAAAAACGCACCGGAAAACTAAGATCGCCGTCTCGATTACAGGCGATCGAAGATGGTGTACCGAGAACTCAACGCCTGACAATAACAGATAAGAACGATGGGATTACTTACCTTATCGACACCGGAGCTGACGTATCGGTTCTTCCCAAGAGGTTGGTTCGCGGAACCCTGCATCCAACGAGTTTCAAACTCTTCGCAGCAAACAATACGGCTATCAAAACCTACGGTAGCCAGATACGCATTTTGAACCTCGGACTCAGACGACAATACAGATGGAATTTCATCATAGCGGATGTGCGACATCCGATCATAGGCGCAGATCTCCTGGGACACCACGGATTGTTACCGGACCTGAAACGGCGAAAACTGATCGATGAAAAGACGCTCCTCAGCACCAACACTCCGATCAAAACAACAACTGCAACAACAATCGCAACTGTAGACAAAGGGTGTAAGTACGAAAGTCTCCTGAGAAAATACATTGATATTACTCGTCCCACAGCCATCAACCAGCCAACCCACGAAGTATTTCATCATATTGAGACTCATGGACCACCAGTAGCCGAAAGGGCACGCAGACTAGCTCCAGATAGGCTCGCAGCAGCTAAACGAGAATTTGAAGGAATGATGGAACAAGGGATTTGCCGACCATCGTCATCCCAATGGGCCAGCCCTCTCCATATGGTTAAGAAACCGAACGGCAGCTGGAGGGCCTGCGGAGACTACCGCAGACTCAATAACTCCACCGTGCCAGATAAGTACCCACTGCCTCATATACATGACTTCACAAACCACTTGGCGGGATGCAAAATTTTCAGCAAAATAGACTTAGTAAAAGCCTTTTACCAAATTCCAGTAGCCAAAGAAGATGTCTGTAAAACGGCTGTTATAACTCCATTCGGATTATTCGAATTTACTAGGATGCCCTTCGGGCTGAGCAACGCAGCCCAGTCATTCCAAAGATTTATTGATACTATTCTCAGAGGACTGCCGTTCTGCCACGCATACGTGGATGACGTGCTCGTGGCCTCCAAAAACGAAGATGAGCACCGAGCACACTTGGAAGAAATCTTCAAGCGCTTTCGCCAAAATGGACTCTCCATCAACGCAACCAAAAGCGTCTTCGGAAAGCGCGAACTAGAGTACTTGGGATACACAGTGGGCGAACACGGAATCTGCCCCCCCGAGGAGAGAGTGCAAGCTTTAACTAACTTTAAAAAACCTTATACTATAAGTGAATTGCGTAGATACTTAGGCATTGTAAATTTCTATCACAGATTTATCAAAAACGCAGCAACACTGTTGGCACCCCTGAACGAATACCTAAAAGGAAGCTCAAAAAAGGACCAAAGGCCAATTCATTGGACAGCTGAAGCAGAAAACTCCTTTACTCAAAGTAAACAGCAACTCGCAGAAGCCGCACTTTTGGCGCACCCAATTGACAACGCCAAACTAATACTAAAAACTGACGCTTCTCAGTACGCAATTGGAGGTGTTTTAGAACAACTACAGGAAAAAGAGTGGAAGCCACTAGGTTTCTTTTCCAAAAAACTAAACGAGTCACAACAAAAGTACTCGACTTACGATAGAGAACTCCTCGCCATTTACTCTAGCCTAAAATTCTTTCGACACCAAGTCGAAGGACAAGATTTAACCATACTTACCGACCACAAGCCTCTGCAATACGCGTTCCTCCAATCATCCGATAAGGCATCTGAAAGACAAAGAAAACAATTAGACTACATTAGCCAGATAACTACTAAAATTGAATACGTTACAGGAAACAGCAACGAAGTCGCTGACGCTCTATCAAGGATTGAAAGTGTCGACATGCCAGTCATTATCTCCACCGATGAGATCTACAAGGAACAGCAAAAAGATGAAGAACTCAAAGCAATCCTACGAGGAGAAACTACTCTAAACCTCAAAGAACTTCGCCTGGACAATGGCGACAAAGCAATTTATTGCGACACGACGAATCAAATCCGGGTATACATACCAGCTACACTCAGGAAAAAGGTAATACATACCACACATAACCTCTCTCATCCCAGCGCAAGAGCCACTAAGAAAATGATATCTCGACAATTCGTGTGGCCCAACATGCAGAAGGAAATAAGCTACTGGGTAAAAACATGCCTACCATGTCAAAGAGCGAAAATCGGCAGACACAACACCCGCACTCCAGAGCATATACCAGTTCCAGACGACCGATTCCACCATGTGCACATCGACATCATAGGACCTCTACCTTCAAGCAACGGCTACCGCTACTGCCTCACCATGATCGATCGAACATCTCGCTGGCCTGAAGCAATTCCCATTATGGATACAACATCAAACACTGTGGCAACAGCATTCTTCAACACATGGATTTCACGTTTCGGAGCACCGGCAATCATAACAACAGACAGAGGATCTCAATTCGAAGCAGTATTCTTTCAATCACTCGTCCAAATGACAGGCAGCCACCACATACGAACAACAGCTTACCACCCCGAAGGCAACGGCATGATCGAACGCTGGCATCGAGCACTTAAGACAGCAATAAAATGCCACCAGACACAAAACTGGACGGAAGTCCTTCCAATGATTCTTCTAGGACTCCGAGCCTGCTACAAAGACGACATCAAAGCCTCTGCAGCCGAACTCGTCTATGGAACAACTCTAAAGCTACCTGGCGAATATTTTATATCAGAAGACCCCACAGGATATCCAACCATCCTCGCCGACCAACTTCGAGAGAAAATGCGAAGCATTCGTCCTCTACCATCAGCCCATCACGGAAAACGCAAAGTCTTTACACACGAAGACCTCGACACCTGTACCCACGTCTTCGTTCGAATCGATCGTCCAAGAAGACCACTTGAACCACCATACGAAGGACCGTATCCTGTTATCGACCGACTTTCCACATATCTATATAAAATCAATTTCAAAGGGACTCCAACACAAATCAACATAGACAGACTTAAACCAGCATTTCTGCAACAGGAAGCTCAAGAAACAACAGCAAGACCATCAACTTCATCATGTATTAACAATATTAGTCTGTTACAGCTTTAACACAAAATCAATATCCACCAAAAATAATTTCGTGTCCCTCCAAGCGGTCCACTAGAGGGGGAGTGAGATGTGGCGTCATCCTTAGTCCAACAGCGCGTGGCGTCATCCTTAGTCCAACAGCGCAACGAACAACCCAACCAAGTAGATGTGGCGCCATCCGTAACCCAACAACACAGCGGACTACTCTCTATATATCAAATATTCCGTGATCCAAGGAACAGACCTGCAAATCAAAAATTTACAACTATTGTCTGGTCAGAAGTCGAACAGTTAACATCTTTTAATTAATTTGTACTTGTTAAATATATATTTTATATCAAAAGCAAACATTGTCATCAACCTCCGATCCAAGATCCCTACAGAATAAGGGGGTCACAATTTAAGACATAAAGGCAGACACTTGACAAATTCACAAACAAAATCAGATATATTTAACAAACAAATAAAGAAAATAACAAGCGATAATAAACACAATAAAAAGTAGAGTACAAATTATAAAAAGAAGCAATCCTCTCATTTGAGGAAATAAAAGCGGATCGGTATAGACCGCGTTAAACTTATCTGTATTCAGCAGCGGCGGAAAGAATGCTGTCGGCAGCAAGCGCAAGGAACTCGCAGTTCGCAGCTTGCGGTTCGCAATTCGTGGTTCGCCGTTCACAATTTGTGATTCGCAACAGAGCCTGACCAGGCTTGAGAACGCAGAGTGTTTCGCACACATGCACTCGATGCACAAACTGGAACGCGGTAGAACAAATGGAATATAAAATACAAAGTGTCGTAGAAGACGACAGCTCAGCGATGTGTTCGCTATGAAACTCGGAGGGACTTTGAGGGCTCGGCTGACGCAACGAGCCTACAGAGCTATTGTATAAGGAAAGTAAATCGGGAGAGTCCCGGAAGTTAGCCGGGTAAAGTCCCGAGACAAAGTCCGTTCATGGAGGAGACAAAGTCCGTTCATGGAGTAAATAATTATTAGAAGAAAGGCCGCGGTACTAGAATTTGCTTTCTTCTTCGTATGGTCGGTAACGTGTGAGGTGGCGTCATCCGACGTGTAGCGTCGGAGGGATCCGCCACATACTGACTGTGAGGATAAAAATAATTATTTTCATTTACATAGAAGTTTGTATATTTTCTTAGACATTTATAATGCGGCATTAAATTTTCTGTAACTTTTATGCTGCATATACCACATGTGTATAGATTTTTCTACAACGTATAAAATATAAAAATTATAATAACACAATTAAAATATACTATCACAGAAAATATATAATTGGTAAATGTGTGGATGTTGACGGTGTCCAGCCGGCGCTACAAGTCGCGCAGAAGAGAGGTCACAATTGAACAACAAAAAGGTAAACACTTGACAGTACACAATAACAAATTAAATATATTTAATAAAAAAGCAAAGAAAATAACAGGCAATTATAAATGAAAAGCAGTCCTCTCGCACGAGGAAATAAGAATTGGTCGCTATAAACCGTGTCGGACTTATCTAAGTTCTGCATGGGCGGAAAGACGCTATTTGGCAGCAAACACCAAAGGTCGCAATTCGCAGTTCGCAAGTGGCCTGGCCAGGCTTGGGTACGCAGTGTGAGCACAGATGCACTGGACGCACAAACTGGTACGCGATTAACAAAAAAAGTAATAAGTGTCGTGGAAGACGACAGCTCAGCGATGTGCTCGCTATGAAACTCGGAGGGACTTTGAGGGCTCGACTGACGCAACGAACCCACAGAGCCGTTGTCTATTGAAATTAACTCGGGAAAGTCCTGGGAGATTAACCGTAATCAACCGGGGAAGTCCCGAGATATAAGTTGTTGTCGGGCGATGACCACGGAGTGACGAATATTAAAAGAAAGGTTGCGGGATTAAAATTTGTTTCCTCTTCCGGACGGCCGGCAATGTATGAGGTGGCGTCATCCGGCGTGTAACGTCGAAGGGATTCGCCACAAATGTACGTGTTCAAAGATTTGAATTATTTAATATTCATTGTTACCGCCGCGGGGGCAGCACCTCGTGGCCGATCGCTGGCGACGGATCGATATCGATCCGTCATTCGATTATTACCTACGATTCTCGAAGGCGTTGTTGGCTCGAGGCTTATCACTGTCGTTTCAGCTGTGCCAAGCATCACCTCGTGTGCATCAACGTGCAGTGTGCTTCTCTTAGAAATCTTACTCATCGTGTCACTCATCGTATTACTCATCGCTTTGTCTTTAGTGCAACTCATCCAGATCATCCTCGCCGTGTGCAACACGTCAAGAATCATCTGGAAAATATCATCCTGCAGCACGAGGCGTGTTGAACCTCATGCTCAGTAGCTCATTAGACTTCGCAGCGTGTGATCTCATAATTAATAGAATTGTGATTTTAGTTAAACTCAGTGCAGACTCTAAGAAATATTCATACGGACAGATCTCAATTCATAGTAAACTCTCGTTAAAACTCATCGAACATTCAGTGCGGATCTCATTTACCGGTTACGTGCTCATCGCATGTCTCCGCGTGACTCGCTTTAGCGAAGGACTTAACATCCGCCTTTTTGTGCTATTTCCACCGGCCACAATCGCGTTAACATCCCCGCGGCGTTACTCATAAATTCTTAATTTTGTAATCACTCATTTTTATACAGTAAGTATTTTTTTATATCTTTTAACTTATTTCCTGCGAAGAAAAATTGTCCTCGTTTAATTCTTTTTTTTATTTTCATTAAAAATTTTGTTGATAAAATAAAAAAAGGAGAATTGATCGAATGACGATTTTCCTTTTCAGGAAAGTTAAAATACATCAACATATTACACATTTACCAAAATTTAGCAAATTTTTATTTATTTTATTAAAATAATTTAATAAATAATATTTATACAAACTTGGTCTAAGTCCATTATAATTATTTAAATTCGTTAATATCGCTACCGAATTCAAACACCACTGACATTGCTGCCACACTGCACGACTGCACAGCACTGAACAAAGAATGGGCTGAACAAAGTTGAAAGTTGGACTCAGTCGAATTTTGAGCGGTCTTCGCTAGAATGCTACTTCAGTTAAAATTGATAGGAGTGGGGGTACAACGCCAGCTTTGCTTAGCTGCGTGAAATCGCACCTTTAACCATTTTTCCAATTTGTTAATAATATTTTGGAAGGTCGGAAGGGCTGAAGCCATGTGGACGGAGCCTTTTATAAATATTTGCTCTCAGACCAATAGATATCGGGAACTTTTCATTAAAATTTAGAAACTAAGGGCAGACATTTAGAAATCTAAGAAAATCGAAAAAGGAATGAGGCGCGAGTAACCAATAATTGTGAAAAGGGAAAAGTGGAGGAACATGTTTAGCAAATGAGAATATTGATTTTTTTAAAATAAAAATTCGACGGTAGTCCCCCCTTTTCCGAGGTTATAAAATCGCGTGTTTCGGCGGGATTCGCTCTCGTTGTTCTTTTGCCTTTGGGTCGAAAACAAGATATCGAAGTGTATGTGAAAAAGCAAGCTATCAGAAGCTAGAAGGAAGCCTGAGAAAAAAATCAAGATCAGCAAGTAGTAAGTCTCAACATTCATTCATTCATTCTTATTGTTTGATTCCACTAAAGAAAATATGACAATTAGTTTCAAATTAAATTTCGAGAAAAGTGAAAGGGTGCCATGCGCATATCGAATTTTCGGAATCTCATCGAAGTACTTTGAGTTTTCTGGTGATTTGTTGCGATAAGCCGCCAACACCTGTTGACTATCAGTAACTTAAAACTCGAGTGTAGCTCCATGCATTCAATTGAACTAGGAGAATTTTAAACGGACGAATTGAAGGTTCTGGAAAAAGGAGTGCAATGAGTTGCCTTTAAGCGAGTCTCTTTTAAGAAATTTATATTCAAATTAAATTAATTTTTTTTTAGTGGAGTCTTTTAATAGAAGAAGTATTAAGAAAAGCCGGGCGCGCCGGAATAAGAAGATCCGGAATCTGCGGAAACTTGTACGCAGTTTTTTTATTCAATTCCTGTTTGCGGCGGCGCCAAAGGAGAAAGCGGTTGACACTTCCCTGAAACAAGAAAAGAGACCGAGCTCTTGTCGGCGTTCGCGAAAGCTAATGTGTGGTTCTGTTAGGGTGACCAGGATTGGTCCTCACTTTTCGTCGTCTGAATACTTCAGTGGATATTTTCCTTCTTCTTCCGTCTGCGTTGCTCGATGTTGATGGAAGATCTCTGCCTGAGTCCCAGTCTCTGCAGTTGATATTTCTGCCTGAGTTCCGAAGTCTTTATTCTTTTCTTCTATCTTCAGAGGTGTTCTTGGTGGCGACTCTTCAATCGGGATGAGCCTCCAAGGTAGTAGCTGTATCCCTTCGTCGAGCTTCTTTCTCGGTAGGATCTTTATTCTCCCAGAGAAGTTTTCGATGCTTAGAATCTTCGGCTGAATTGGCAGATTCTCCTTATCACTCTCCGGTGATGTCGGCAGGAAGGCAGAAATTACAACTCTCTTGATCCGCTTCCCTCGTCTTACTTTCTTATAAGGGCGCTGATTCATTTAGAGAGAGAGAGTTAGATCATTTTTGCCTCGGGTGCTTCTGTCTCTCAGCGCACACCTCAGCAGGTTACAACACTTAGGCTTTCGATAACTCAAAAGTAGATAGTTGGCCTAAGTGTTGTAACCTGTTGAGGTGTGCGCTGAGAGCTCCACACATTAGCTTTCGCGAACGCCGACAGGGAAAATAAAACCCTCAGCATGGTTTAGATAGTGTACAACGATTTGGGTTGACTCATGATGTACATTTAAACATCCATTCGCAAAATACAGAAAAAATTATTAAACCAATAAATTTAAAAGCAAATAAAAACTTAGATATAAAAAGTACATATAGGGATACTAAAGAAGATTTAAAAATTGACAACAGATACGAAATAAACTTTAATGAAATTATAAAAACGAATGAATTCAAAATAGATTTAAATCACTTAGGTAAAGATAAAAAAAAAATGAAAACTTTAATAAATAGTTATAAAAATATTTTTGCCATAGATAAATATGACGTTGGTAAAGTAAAAAGTTATGAAGCATTTATTGACTTACAGATTGATAAATATTGCTCTAAAAGACCATATAGATGTTCCATGAATGACAGAAAAAAAATAGAAGAACAAATATCACAACTTTTAAAACATGGTCTCATTGAAGACTTACATAGCCCTTTCGCGGCTCCAGTCACACTGGCCTTCAAAAAAAAAGAAAATGAAAAGAGCAGGCTATGCGTAGACTTTAGAGAGTTAAATAAGATAATTGTTCCACAGGCTCAGCCATTTCCATTGATAGAAGACCTCATGGTAAAAACAATAAGTGGCAAATACTTTGTTACGTCTCCGATTCCGCGTCTCTTTTTTTCGACGTATATTAAAATTTTAGTTAAGGGGAAGGTAGACCGTAGTCCATTGTAATATAAAAAAAGGGAATTTCAGAGTCTTTCAGAAAATAAATTCAATAGACGTCCACATATTCCGGGACAATTTGTTGCGTGAAAGCATAAAAAAACATGCAACAAATTGCGAACGGGCGCCAACGGATGTCAGACAAAGAATTTGTCTAGACATAACACAAAAAAATCAAAATTTAAGAGCTTATAAATATTTCAACTTTGATAACCTGTCTGTCATAGGAAAAGAAAAATAACTTTTTCTTAAAATTGTAATTGCGTACCGATCCCGAGCTTTAGAAAAACCAAGGGCGCGAGAGACCCGAAATTACCGGAGTATGTGACGCAGGCAAAGGCAATAAAGCCAGGTAACCATATGTCATATGGAAAGTAAGAGTTACCTAACCATCTCTCGATGGAAATGATAGAAAAATTCTGGAAGGCTCGGAAGGGGTAACTCGTTGAAGCGGGGGTGCTTCGTAGGCACATTACTTCCTTAAAACCAATGGATTTCGGGAACTCCTCACCAAAATCTAGAAACTAAGGGCGAAAACTTAAAATAGAGAAGGGATGAAGTGCGAATGCTCAATAATTTTGAGATAGGAAAAGTGGAGGAATAAGCTCTGCAAATGAGAGATTAGAATCTCAGAAAAATGAAAATTCGGGAAGAGTCCTCCCCTTTTCCGAGCTTATAAAATCTTGTGCTCAGGCTGAGCACGCTCTCTTGCATCTCAGCTACAACCGCATAAGTTTACTTAAACCTCACGTGAGTGTCTTGAGTGTGCAAGCCAAGTCGAATCTATCGAAGAAGCAGTTTGAAGATCTCCTAAAAGTAAGTTCTAACGATTTAATATGTATCTGGGCGAAAAAACACGATTCCACTAAATGTATTTATCTTAATTAACTGTTTTCAAGTGTTGTCTGAGAGAAAGAAATGTCCGAGTCGAGGCTCCGCGGTTTTGATTTTGTTCTGATTGTTCCTGTGATCTGTTAAATGTGTGAGAATATCTGCTCCCGAACACCGGCTGAGACATGCTGTCGAAAAACTAGCGATTTTCTGTGGTTAACGCCGCGAAATATTGCTGGAACTTTGGCGACTGTTCTCGGCTAAAGAATCGGCAAGCGGTTCTCGCCAAAGATAGATTATGCGGAATCTTTCATGGGCGGATTGAGACCTTCGGAATTCGTCGGTGACGAATCTCCTTCCCTCCATTGTTATTAAACATTCCAAAAATTCAATTCAGATTTAATTAAAATCAATTAATAATTTTAGTGGAATCTCTCAATAAGAAAACGTTGAAGAAGAGTCGGGCGCGGCGGAATAAGCAGATCAAAAATCTGAGGGAGCTGGTCCGCCGCTTCTTCATACAATATCTTCTCGCGGCGGCACCAAGTGAAGAGGTTTTCGTGTCTCCCACGCGCCACGAGGAGAGACCTTGGTCTCCTCGTCCAGACCCACCGCCACCATCTCCTATCCGCGGCGATCCGGAACCGTT
The DNA here is from genome assembly GCF_019399895.1 of Cardiocondyla obscurior. Classification (NCBI taxonomy): domain Eukaryota; kingdom Metazoa; phylum Arthropoda; class Insecta; order Hymenoptera; family Formicidae; genus Cardiocondyla; species Cardiocondyla obscurior. The sequence continues at coordinate 2,804,854 of NC_091884.1, read as the reverse complement.
ATTCGGCTATTTCCCGGAAGAAGAGGAGTCTGTTACAAATCCTTCCGACGACCGAAATCTTTCATCTCAGTCCACGGAGCCTGGATCGGAATTATTCCGCCCCACGACTCCTTCTTATACTCCGAATTCTTCCCTCGTCTCCGAGCCACGGTTTCCCGGAGATGAGCCAAGAGCCTGCTCCTCTCCTCTTTCACCACCTCCTTTTCCCTTCGAACCTGAGGAAGCCGACTCTCTGGGTGAAGATGACTCAATCTCTCTCCCGGGAGTAGACTTCCCCGATCAACCTCCATCTCCGGTCCCGAGTATAGAGATCCTCGAGGAGCATCCAGAGCCGAGAGAGGTTATAGATCCTCTCCTGGAGCTCCTCCGCAGGGCCTGTACTCCGTGGACAGATCCTGTCCCGGAAAGGGCCTTCTCCATCGGCCCTGACCACTTCGAGCCAGAGGAGATCAGGATTCAGGCAGCTCGGTCTGATCCTGATTCTCATTTTTTCATTTATTATCCCGGGGTGGAATTTCCTTTCCTGGCTCCGATGCGATTAATTGACCTGGTTTTCCCGAGATCCACGGCGAGGGTGGTGGAAATCGAGGAGGTCACTCTAGATTAATAATTACACACATATACACACGCACACCCTTACACTCATGTAAATATTGTAAAATACTCAACGCCGCCATGTTAAAATTGTATCTATTCATTCGCCTACTACCGTTTTCTTATTATTTGATTTGTTCAGTAAAAACTTTCACTTTATTTTTATATTTTAAACGAGCTGTATGAGTTTTCTGAATTGTTTATTTGTCATCTATGTATTATTTTTGATTTTTGTAATTAGAGTCATTTTGTTTTTAATTAAATTGTTAATTTAGTGTTATTAAAATCGTGATTTAATTATTTTATTATTACCCTAAACTATCCTGTCTAAGCGATCAATCACGCCCGGTTCTATCCCAGAGAATAAGGATTCATTTCCTTTCTCTAAAAAGAACCACTTACGCGCTTAATTGAAATCCGAATAATAATCTGCGCGTAAAAACGTGTAGATTCGAATTTCGAATCTCGCATAAATTCGGTGGTACGTCACTTTCCTACCCTACCGGCAACTCCATCCCGAGGAATTCCTTCCAATTAATTAATTAAACAAAATTAATCTTCCTGACGTAACAACTTCATAACACTAAATGTGAACTCCGCTTTTTGGTCTATCCCTTTGAGAGTTGGAAACCGACGAAAAACGGGTTTTATAACCCAAGAAGGCCACTATCAATGGACATGTTTTCCCTTTGGTTTAAAAACCTTACTAGCGATCTTCCAGAGAATCTTAGTAAATATAATAAAAAAATATAATTTGTCAAACTTCTGTGTAAATTACATAGATGATATAATGATCTTCTCAAATACATTTGAGGAACATTTAACCAAATTAAATTACTGCTAGACGCAATTAAAAAAGAGGGATTAAAACTAAAATTTACAAAATGCAAATTTGCAAAAAATGAAGTAAAATATTTAGGCCACTAAATAAAAGATAACACAATCACACCACTGAAAGATAATTTAAAAGCAATAAAAGATTTCAATACACCAAAAAACAGAAAACAGATACGGCAGTTTCTAGGAAAAATAAATTTTGAAAGAAAATATGTACCAAAAATCACACAAATTCTCGAACCTCTACACAACTTGCTAAAAAAAATGTAAAATTCCATTGGTCAAATGACTGCATAACTGCGTTCCAAAATATAAAAGAAATTTTGTGTTCCGGACCACTTCTGGCCATATTCAATCCAAAAGCACATATCTTTATATACACAGACGCAAGCACTAAGGGCATGGAGGCGGAGCTAAAACAACCCCAAGCGAATGGCACAATAAAAACGGTCGCATACTTTTCAAAGAAATTAACTGAAACACAGAAGAGGAAAAAGGCAATTTTCTTAAAACGCCTGGCCATTAAAGAGAGTATAAAGTTCTGGCAATATTGGTTAATCGGGAACTCTTTTACAATATATTCCGATCATAAACCTTTGGAGAACCTAAATGTGAAAAATAGAACAGATGATGAATTAGGAGATATGATACACTATATATCTCAATATAACTGTACTATTAAATATAATTCAGGAAAAAATAATGCAGAAGCAGACTTCCTTAGTCGAAATCCTGTCTTACAACCAAATAAAAATTCAGAGGATGTTTTACAAACGGTAAATAATATAACCATGCAAGAAATAATAGATGACCAAAAATTAAACAAACAAATCACAGAAAATACACGCAATCTTACACTAGAGAATAAACTTTATTACCAAAAATTAAAAAACAGAAAAAAATTGTACTGACAAGGAGAGGTTCCCAAATGCCAACGCAGTTTTTTAATGAGCTTTAGCATGGTAGTAGAGAGGGAAAATATAAGATTACGTGTCGACAATTAGGTGTGGATACGCAATAGTTTTTGAGAAATCAAAGTTTAAAGTTTTCCAAGCGCGTTATGTACAGATGTTACGACGAGTCTTTCAATAGTGTTCGGTTGGTCGTACGGTGAGCGCCTCAGACTCACAGTTCAAAGATTGTGCGTTTACGTCCCGTAATTTTACTTTTCTGAAATTTTTTTTTTTATTTAAATAATTGTATTTTTTTTTAACTTTAAATGATTAATTTTTTATGTATTAAATAATTTAATATTTACATTGTTAATTAAAAAAAAATAAAAAAAAATTTTTTAATTAATAAATTTTCCCTTAATTAATTTTTGTTTCTAAAAATTATTAAATAAAATTTAACCGAAGGTTACATCTTGCTACGACTTTAAACTTGAAATGATAGTCGTTAATAATTGTAATATATCCTAACAGAGGTAAGTAATATGAGTAATAAAACATGATGATAAGCGCGTAAGAATAAACAATGTTAGAGGTAAGCGATATGTGTGACAATGACATATGAAGACAACAAATAATGTGGAGTATCATATAAATCATACAAATAGATATATTAATTCGCATAATAAAACTTATAAATTTATTTAGGCTAGATTAATTGTTACAATTATTTGTGTGGTATTCATTATAAAAACAATTAAAACATAAAAATTGACGACAATGAGAACATTGAATAAATGCTAGTTCGTTTTCTTTATCATCTTCACAATCAATACATCTTTTCTTCTTGAATTCCTCAGGGAATGCAACAGCGTTGACATTAATGAAAAACACTTTCGTGTCATGGAGTTTGGCAGCATACCAAGCATATCTAATGCAGAAATATAATTATAGTTTAATAAAATATATTTTTAGATTTTTATTACAGATAAAAATGTATTGTCAAAGAACTTGTACATTTACCTTAACATTTTTTCGTATAGTGGAGACTATAATTGATGGTGAATAATTGAATGGATTTTAATCATATCCTCTCGAGAATTAATTGCCATGTTATGCTGTAAAAGATACGGAGCATTCTGTATGCGTCTAATATAATTTTTAATTTGTCGATAAAAATAGACGTCACACGGCTGACAAAACGGTGTACATTTTGGCGGTATTATGGATAAAGTACACGTTGGCAGTCCATCTTTATCCGTAAATTTGCTCTGATGTAAGGTGAAAGATGTTTGTCTACTCCATGAATCAATTATATATAAAAATGGTTTATTTTTAACATATGGCTGAATAATGTTATCCAAAAATAGTTCATATGTGTCACTAAGTAACAAAAACGTTTGGATATTTAATTTTCCACTGATCAATTTGTTCTTGTATTTATGGACCAAATTTTTCGGAAACTTCTTGTAGGCAGATGAAAATCTTTGATAATAATTTTCCTGATAATGTGATAGCGTATTGTGCTGTATAAGAATGTGAGAGCTTGTTTAGTTGCCCAACAGCAATTTCAGTTATTTTTTCATTTTTATGCGATAAAGTGCGATGACTGGTGATCTTATATTCGCATCCAGTTTGATCGGTATTTATTACGTAATCCGGATTAAAATTTAAAATTATACTGCTTGTTTGCTGTTGATATTTTGCTGCTGTTTCTATTAATTCTTCAAACGTTCTCCTATCTTTTTGACTGACATATTTTGTCACTCGTCGTTGCGATATATTATGGGTTTTCTTAAAATGTTTTAAACAACTATCAGATGCATTGAATTTGAAATTACCATCTAAGAATTGAAATGCAACAGCCATCGCCCATTGTTTTAGCATCCGTGTTGTCACAAGTCCTCTTTGATCTCTTGCTTCAATAAATCGATCATACACGTTATTATTAATAGCTTAAAGCTTATCATATCGTGTACCACCTTTCTCAATATCAATTTTCCATCTGGCTAATTGTGACTTATCTTTCAACAATCGAGTTGATTTCGACCATAGCGATTTAATCGACCATTCTGGGTGTAGTTCCGCAAGTACAGCTTTAATTTTTAATCCAAATGGAATTTTATTCTGCTTATTTTCTTCAAATTGATCAGTGTCGCTGTCTGAAGATAATTTTTCCATTCTTTTTCTCTGTTTTTGTATATATTTCTCTGGGATTTCTAACACTTCTTCTTCAGAAAAAAACATAGTATTACACATATCCATAAAACAATTAAGTAATTCTTTCCCAATAAGTGTGGATCGCTTGCTAATCGTGGCGCTCATTGTGTTGGTTATACAATTTGCTTCGATTAAAAGATTTTTGCAATAAAATAATGCATCAGCTAATTCTTGCTGTTGTTCCTTGCAAGCTGACAATGAATGGCTCATATTAAACTCTTCATCTATAAATAAAGAACTTTCTGGCACTTGAGAACAACTTGGCTCACAATCAGCTTCTATCGTAGAAAATTTTTATTGAAAAAATTCTTAAACGAATAGAAAAACCGTCTGTACAGCAGCACGTAAAGAACCCGTCTGTTCGTTACTTGGTTCTTATGTCTTTATATGTCATTGTCATACATATCGCTTACCTCTAACATTTATTCTTACACGCTTATTATCATGTTTTATTACTCATATTACTTACCTCTGTTAGGATATATTACAATTATTAACGGCTATCATTTTAAGTTTAAAATCGTAGCAAGATGTAACCTTGGGTTAAATTTTTTTTAATAATTTTTAGAAACAAAAATTAATTAAGAGAAAATTTATTAATTAAAAAATGTTTTTTTATTTTTCTTTCATTAACAATGTAAATATTAAATTATTTAATACATAAAAAAATAATCATTTAAAGTTAAAAAAAAATACAATTATTTAAATAAAAAACAAAATTTCAAAAAAGTAAAATTACGGGACGTGAATGCACAATCTTTGAACTGTGAGTCTGAGGCGCTCACCGTTCGACCAACCGAACACTATTGAAAGACTCGTCGTAACATCTGTACATAACGCGCTTGGAAAATTTTAAACTTTGATTTCTCAAAAACTATTGCGTATCTACAGCTAATCGTCGACGCGTAATCTTATATTTTTCCTCTCTACTACCATGCCAAAGCTCATTAAAAAACTGCGTTGGCACTTGGAAACCTCTCCTTGTAAGTGAAGAATACAGCAAAACATTCATAAAACGCGTCCATGAAAAATACTGTTATACTGGAATTAACCAAACTTCACTTAAAATAAAACCATTTTATACTACTCCTAATTTGTTCAGAAACATACAACATATATGTGAAAATTGCGAAACTTGTGTTAAGAACAAAACAAGACTAAACAGAAGATACGGACTTATGTCGCACTTCGGACCAGCGGAGAGACCTTTCCAAATAATGTCCATAGATACCATCGGTGAATTTAGTGGACAAAGATCGACGAAGAGATATTTACATCTATTAGAGGACCACTTCACTAGATACGCTTACATTTTATGTTCAAAAAATCAATCCGCATCTGATTGTATAAAATTAATTAAAAAAATTTTAGAGGAAGAGAAAATAGAAATAATACTCTCAGACCAATACCCTGGAATAAATTCTAAAGAACTTAAAAACTATCTTAAAACAAAAAACATACAAATGATTTTTACAGCCGTCGACGTGCCGTTTTCAAACGGGCTGAACGAAAGATTAAATCAAACATTGGTAAACAAAATTAGATATACGTTAAATAAAAACAAAAAAAATCATGGACCACAATAGCAGAAGAATGCAGAAGAAGATATAACGAAACAGACCACTCCGTTACAGGCTTTTCACCCGAATATCTGCTCGATGGCACATCCACAGATCCGCTTCCAGCAGAATTAACACAAGATACCAAGAAAAATTTAAAAGAAGACAGACACTTTGCGCTACTTCAAACTCGTAAATCACACAAATACAACAAATCTTTGTATGATAAAAATAGAATAGATCATAAATTCAAAGAAGGTGACAAAGTATACGTGGAAAATAAAAACAAGCTTAACAGAAGGAAAATGGATGAGATTAGAGTCGGTCCCTTTACAATTAACAAAAAAATATCGGACTTTATCTTTCAGATAAAAACAAATGACAAAAGCAATTCAATGAGTTTATATCATATCACAAAGCTCATTCTCGTTGACTAATGATTACCCCATTAATTGTTGGGAAAATTAATTCTCTGAGGGGCGGAGATGTAAGCTTTGTGCGCATGACCCGGGCCTCCAAGTCCTGTGTATTGTAATTAGGTAGTAGTTTAAGAAAGACAGTCCCGTGTATTGTAATTATTAGGTAGTACTTTGAGATTTATTATTATCCGTGCTTTGTCTCGGGAGAGCAGTTCAGCTCTGACTTTTATAATTGATAAAAGGTGTTAAAATAAAACTAACAGTATAGAACTTTGTTCACTTTAATAGTAATCCAGAGTTGTGAATCTTTGAAATCCGTGAAGCAATAACTTTGATAGTTGATTCTCTTATTTCTAGGTTACTCTTTGTTTACTTTGTACATATTGTAGTTAGGTAATTAAATTAATAAAACTCTTATTTCTAGACGAATCTAATCGGGTTGCTTCGACTGATTTCTTTCCACCCATCACAAATATATTCCTTCTCTTTGAATATCTGGCATTTGTATTTATTAATCATACCAGCCTGTACACCTGGAGTTTCTGGCGAGTCACTCTAGACGTGTGTGGTTTGGCGTTGTCCTGATGGAAAACTACTCCTTTTCTATTGGCCAATTCTGGTCGCTTCTGGTCAATTGCTAGTTTCAAACGGTCCAATTGTTGACAATAATGTTCGAATTTAATGTTTGGCCATATGGAAGCAGCTCATAATAAATTATGCCCTTCCAGTCTCACCAAACACATAACAAAACCTTCTTAGCTGTCAATCCTGGTTTGGCCGTCGTTTGAGCCACCTCTTCGCGCATTGACCATGATCGTTTTCGCACATTTTTATACGTAATCGATTTCTCATCCCCAGTCACCATCCGTTTTAGAAATGGCTCGATTTCGTTCCGTTTTGTCAAGAATTCGCAGATGGAAATTCGATCCATCAGGTTTTTTTCCGTCAATGAGTGTGGCACCCAAACATCAAGCTTTTTCCGGAATCCAGCTTTATGTAAATGATTTAATACTGTTTTATGATCGATCTTCAGTTCTTCAGCGATGCTGCGACTGCTAATATAACGATCTACTTCGATCATTTCTATAATTTTATCCCTGTTTTCGATGAAACGGGCCTTCCTATGCAAGGTGCGTCTTTAAGGGGTAACATTTACTAGGAAATTTTTTTTTGGCCATTTTTTTTATTGCCTTAAATGATGTATTGAAGTATCAAGAATGATGTCTAAAAAGAATTATTGCTCTAATAATTTTCTAAGTCCTCTAAAAAATCGATTTTCTTTAGCGCCGCGCGCCGCTCCAAGCGTGCTAAATCGACAAAATTGATTTTGAAGTACGTTTCACCTTTGAACTCGTTACCGGTAGTGTGTTATAGCAAATTTTTTTTAAGAAGACGTACAGATGTCACTGCTTGAGATTTAATGTGGGGAATAATTAAGCAGGTTTCGAATTTTTACCTGCGTACCCACTTTTTTGTTTGTATTCGAGACGCACGCATCTCGCATCTTGTCTTCAAAAGGACAGTAACCGTCGTTTGGATCAGTAGTGAAAGCAAATTTTGTGATCATGTGTGATAAAGTTTATGCAGGCCATAAAGGAACCAAACGGAAAACTACGTTTACAAGTCGGATTTTTGCCTGGAATCTGACTCGCGACGCATTTAGCTATCTGAGCGCTGAACATCAGATGCCGCCAGAGCCGCGCTCCGTGACTCAAAATCGGCCAGGAAAAATTTTGAGAGGGAAGAAATCGACATTGAAGGGCAGTTATATGGTCCTGGGATTGCGGAATAAAGGTAAAAAAATCAGGAAGTCTATATCTTAAAAATTTCATGTCGAAAACACATTGTCAAACTTTAAATGCGTTTTTCTCGAAATCACAATTTTAAGTGCGGCTAGTAGAACTCGAGTAATTTTTTGTCCGATTGACTTCAAATTTTAACTGTAGCTTCTTCGATACATTATCTAGTGAAGTACACATGATTTTTAAGATCGATAAACAACTATGATTTTTATAAACAAATAAAGACCGACTTTTTAGTCGAAAAATTTAATCATTCTTCAAAATTCTACCAAATTTACAAAAATTATTATTTCTTAATATTCATGTGTATTTTACTAGATACACTCTTCTAGATTATAAAACAATTTCATTTTGTTGTAGGTGCATTTGTTCCAGAGTTCTACTGCTAGCCGCAGGAGGCGTCCAAAAAAACCGACCCTTCTTCTGGGGACTGCCAGGCCGCCATTTTGTTTTTGTCAAAAATAAAAAAAATGTTTACATCTAGAGATATATTTATTAGACCTGCAAAATCCTGCATTGATCCATTCATAAATAAAGTCAGAAAAAAATCACAAAAACAGCCTATGATTTTGGCCTTTCTACTAGATGTTACCCCTTAACGTCGAAATTACCGCAACGGAATCGACGAAACCAAAATTGCGCGTAATTAGCTGTTACAGTATCAGGACCGTAAACTTCATTTAAACTTTTAGCCGCCTGGCTCGCGTTTTCGCCTTTATCAAAAAACAATTGTAAAATATAGCAAATTTTCTCTTTATTGGCGTCAATCTTTCTCACGCTATAAATCACAACAAAGTCGACTAATCACAAAACTCTTGAAGAACTTTTCTTTAGTACGGAATGCCATTTCTAAAAAGTATAAACATAAAGCTAGGCGATTAATACATTACACGATATATGTCACTAAAGCCATCTAGTGAAAAAATAATGGATTACTTTTTCCCCAACCTAATATACAGGGTGTCCCGCACCATGTGTCAATCCTTCGAGGGATCAGTAGATATCGCGAATACAAATTAAAAATTCCAGTGCCATTTCACAAAATTAGCACTAATAACTGAGAAAAAAAATTATAGAAATTTAAGTACGCGAGCGAATACGACCGCGCCGCTAGAACCGGGTGACGCCTGAGAAGTAAAGACCCAACCCACTCGATTACGGATTGGAAAACGAGCGAGCGACAAGATGTGACAAAGCGCGAGCGACACAATGCGACAATACGTTAGGCGAGGCGAGTAACCACGCGCGAGCGAGATGAGGCAACAATTCGCGAGCGAGGCGAGGCGATGACGCTTAAGGCGATCCGAGTAACAACGCGCGTGCGAAACGAGGCAACAATGCTCGAGCGACACAATGCGACAATACGTTAGGCGAAACGAGTGACCACGTGCGAGCGAGACGAAGCAACAATACGCGAGCTAGGCGAGGCGATGACGCGCAAGGCAATCCGAGTAACAACGCGCGTGCGAGACGAGGCGACAATGCGCGCGTGAGGCGAGCCAACGATGTGCGACGAAGCGAGGCGAACAACGAAGCGCGAGCGAGAGGAGATACCAATGTTAACGATACGAGTAAAGTTACCAATTTAAAATTAAACAATTACACGGCGTAAATATGACTATCTTTTCCTCACCACCTATCGAGGTAGATATTAAGGGGACCGGAAAGTAATGTCGTTTTTGCGCATACCTATAGTCATTTGTTATTTATTAGGTCATTGCCTACTTCACTGTCGTGCCTAAAACATTTTAAGGTTAGAGTGACCTCTTTATTTAAAAGTAATTAAATCAAAAACTTTTTTTTGTAATTTATAGTGAAATGGCGAGCCCAATACCCGAAGAAGAACATATCCGGCATTGTATGCTTTTTGAATTTCGCAAAGGTAGTAACGCAACTGTTGCTACCAGAAACATTTGCGATGTTTATCCAAATGTATTAAACGTTCGTAAATGTCAAAGGTGGTTCTCCAAGTTCAAATCTGGTAATTTTTTTTTTTTTTTTAACAGAAAAGGCGTTATTCTGCATCAAGATAATGCAAGACCACACTGCGCAAAACAAACCTTAAAAAAAATTAATGAGTTAGGTTGGAAAATACTGCCTCACCCACCATACTCGCCCGATCTTGCGCCATCGGATTTTCATCTATTCCGATCATTACAGCAATTTCTAAGTGAAAAAAAATTTGAAAATTTAGATGTGCAAAATGCCATCTCGAGTTATTTTACTCAAAAACCGATTAGTTTTTATCAATCCGGGATTGAAAATTTAAGAAGTAGATGGCAAAAAGTTATTGAAAATGAGGGTAATTATATAATAAATTGAAAATAAATACATGTTAAAAATTAATTTGTTTAAATTTAATTTAAAAAAAACGACAATACTTTCCGGTCCCGCTAATAGTACGGCGCGTTTTTTTTAGTGTGTTGCACCGTGAAGGTGCCGTGGGGTCCGTTCTCCGAAGAGTGTAGACGGGGCTTAGTTGAATAAAGATATGTTCCGTTAAGTTGTTGTAACTCTTTATTTTCCCTTGTTCGATTTACAGTCTTCGATGCCACGCGTATCTTCTAATTCAAATTCTTAATTGCGACTGCCTGTCCGGGCCGCGGCTGCCCCTATATATGCCCTGCTGTTGCTATGTCAAAAATCATAGCAATCAGCAGAATCGCGGGTGGCAACCGCGACTGTCCTCGGAATGTCGCGTCCCGGCCGGAAATGCCGGGTTACCTTGATCGGCGGTATTCTGCCGATCAAGCTAAATAGTCGCGCGCGTGCGACATTTCAGCGTTATTCCCGAGCTTCTGTTGCCAAGGGCTCGGGATATAACAAGTGGTTTCCCCATCACTGGAATTGGAGTAATTTGAATCCAGTTTGGCGGACCTGGAAACATTCCTGAAAATAAATAGCACATCCCCCATTCTTATAGGGGGAGATTTTAATGCAAAGTCACCTGATTGGGGAAGTCAGAGTTGGAACGCAAGGAAACATGCAACTTCGGAATGGGCGAATGTACTGGGGCTTTTGTTATTTAACCATGACAACACTAGCACATTTGTTGCTTGGAGAGGCGAATCCATAGTAGACCTTACATGGATCAACAATACAGCACGAAACTTAATATTCGATTGGAATGTGCGGGAAGATATGGAATCTCTCTCAGATCATAGGTACATTATGTTATATCCCGAGCCCTTGGCAACAGAAACTGGGGAATAACGTTGGAATGTCGCACGCGTACAACCATTTAGCTTGATCGGTAGAATACCGCCGATCAAGGTAACCCGGCATTTCCGGCCGGGATGCGACATTTCGAGGACAGTCGCGGTTGCGACCCGCGATTCTACTGATTGCTATGATTTTTGACATAGCAACAGCAGGCATATATAGGGGCAACCGCGGCCGGACGGGCAGTCGCAATTAAAAGTCCGAATTAGATTAAACACGTGGCGTCGAAAACTGTAAAACAATCAAGGGAAAATAAAGTGGTACAGCAATTTTAACGAGAGGATCTTTATTAAAGAAAAAACCCGTCTACATTTTCCGGAGAACGGACTTCACAGCACCTTCTCGGTGCAACAATTACCATGAAATTAAGATCGTCACGAAGCGTCAATATCCTCGTAAAAGTCGTGGAAACTCGACGCTGGACGATAAACCGACTGGACAAAGACATTTTTTTAGCGGCTTTGGAATCTGCCACATGGCCCAAAGACTCTCTAAAAGGATCAACGGAAGAAAACATTAAACACCTTACGTTCATTATTTCTAAAGCGTGCGGAATGGCCATGCCCAAATGCAGAAATCATAAACTCTCTGTAGCATATTAGTAGAATGATAATATTGCCGATCTCCGAAGAAAATGCGTTGCTGCTCATAGAGCATTCACTCGATGTCGCCGACGTAAACAAATCCACGCAATCTGAAATTGATCTCGCGTATCATGATTATCGTGAGACACGCCGCATACTTCGTATTGCCATAACAGCTGCTAAAACTGCCTCTTGGGCAAATTTGATAAAAACATTAGACTGCGACCCTTGGGGCAGACCGTATAAAATTATATGCGGAAAGTTTAGACAAAAAATCCCAGCACCTACGACAACACTGGATCAGTCTACAGTAAATAATATTGTTATGACACTGTTCCCAAGAGATACCACGCAGGCGGTAATACTACCACCGCTTGCGGACATCGACTTAGATGATAATGAAGAGGATCCTGTAATTACACCAGAAGAAATAGTATCTGCAATACACAAAATAAAGGCAAACAAGGCTCCCGGACCGGATAATATTCCTGGTAAAGTGATTTCTCTAGTTGGAGATATCCTATTGCCAAGACTATGTAGAATATTTAAAAAACTTTTAAGAGAAGATAAATTCCCGGAGAAATAGAAAACAGCCAACCTTGTTTTGATTCCAAAACCAAGCAAGGAACCAGAACTACCTAATTCATATAAACCGATATATCTAATAAACGAAATTGGGAAGCTTTTTGAGCGAGTCAGTAACAACAGAATAACGGATTGGATATCCAAGGAAGAGCATCAACTGCATATAAATCAATTTGGATTTAGACAGAGACATTCAACAATTAATGCAGTAGAGGCAGTGAGGGAATACACTTTAGTAGCACAATACAAAGACGAAACAACCTTGGCGGCTTCGTTGGACATAGCTAATGCATTCAACAGCCTGCCATGGCCGGTTATTATAAAAACCCTGTACCAGTTGCAGGTGCCTCGATATCTGATTACAATAATCCAGAATTATCTTAATCTACGCACGTTGATATACATCAATAGTAATGGAGACAACTAGTAAGCAAATAGAGCGGGGTGTTCCTCAGGGCTCAGTGTTGGGTCCCACTCTGTGGATTATTGCATTTGATGCCATACTAAGAACTCCACTACCTACTGACAGCTCTGTCGTATGCTACACAGATGATACTACTATTCTTACATCGGGACAAACATGGCTGGAAACAACCCGCATGGCGGAACTGGCCATTCATGCGGTCTTGAAGACTATTTCGACCATGGGACTGGATGTGGCTACACAAAAAATGGATCATTACCAGCGGGTGCAACAGCTTCTTCCTCGGGATGAAGTACAGCGCACTATATTCTGCGAAGGTATTTATTCTTTCTCTTACGTATATTTTCAAAGCACGCTTTGATTGTAAAATAATAATTAAAAAATACGTGTAGGATTCTTGGCACATTGCAGGCGAAATGAGTCGTTTCTGTTAAGAAATAGTTTCGGAGCTTCATGCTGTTAATAACAAGCAGAGTCATGCATGTTTGGCGTGGTTGCGTGTGTGCTGGAGCGTGCGTGGTGTGTGCGGGAAGAGGTCGCGTTCTCTAGCCCATGCGCGGGCTGCCAAAAATATTGTTACGCCCGGTATGGGCGGAACGGCGCGAAGCCCGCTGTCTTGGAGCGACGCGAAGTCCGAGCTCGGCGACGTTCGGCGTGAAAAGCTTCGATATGGATATTTCACGAGTTTTAAGTTAGCTGTCACCCGTTGCTAGGGGACAGCTTGTTGTTTAAAAGGAAAATAGTTAGTCTTACCCGTGACGTTGACGGGCGTTGTCATTACGAAATTATTAAATTCGTTTCTTTTTAAGACTTGAGTTTTCCTTTACAGCTGGAGTAACGCGGAGTGAGAGCGAGAGCGCTGCAGCGAAGTGTGTGCGAGTGAGTGAGAGGCCGCCACCTGAGTTTCGCCGCCGAGCGTAACAATATGTATGTAGAAGCGCGCGAGAGCTCTCACTCAGGTAGCGTGCGTCTAACTATAAACTTGTATTACTTATATATAAACTTATATACAGTGGAAAGTGTTCTCTAATTCGAAACCTAAACCGTTACTGCGTGCAAATATACTAAAGATCATTTAACAGTTTCCAAAAAAGATCTTATGGACAGACGAGGCTTTGTTTACGCCCAATGGAATCTTTAATTAAAAAAATTTCGTTATTTGAAGTGACGAAAATCTACGGGCAATAAGGTGCACCGCATTTCAATATCGATGGCAGCTGCACGTGTGGGCGGGTATAATTGGAAATACAATTGTAAGTTCTTTTGTTAAAAAAAAATTAATTAATTCTAATTCAAACAAAACTTGTAATATTGTGATTTGTTAGTAGGGAATAAACACGGGTTCTAATCCATGGGGCAATGAGCGGAGCGCGGGGACGGGGGAAGGATCTACAGCAAGAGGAGCGCAGGGAGGAGAAATCTCACAGGCGTAGAGACGAACGAGTCACCCCCTCTTTTTCTCTGATGTCTCTACGCCAGTGAGATTCCACCTCCGTGCGCTCCTCTTGCTGTAGATCCTTTCCCCCGTCCCCGCGCCCCGCTCATTGCCCCAAGAATTAAAACTCACGTGTCGGCGAAAATTTTACGCACCGCCCATTTTCGCAAACCGACCATCTTTTATTACGCACCGGCCATTTTTACGCATCCGAGAATCCGCACATTGTCCCCGAAAATTGAATAAAAAATTTAAAAATATAAAATTTTGCTCACCAATTAGTTGGGCCGCTTTCGTTTGACGGACGGTAGGTCGTCGTCGATAAACGCAAAGCGCCTCGTATGACCGCACAAATGTAGACGCTTATCTACAATGTACGCCCCGTTGTCGCCAACGCTTGGTGTCCTGTCGACGACAACCTCGTCGACTTTTTTTGTTCGGACGTAGTCGTGCAACCGGTCGCCTTGATAAACGTCCAGCAACGCGACGTTATTCTTCTTATGCGTGTTGCACCACAAACCACCCGTACTGAAAGCGTTTTTCGCTCCTATTTCGCGATTAAAGACGTGATGAATAACGGAATTACACTTGTCCATCACGCGACTCGTTTTGTTCACGACTGGCAGCTATGAGCTCGTCGCATAATCGCGATGTACAAAAATACTTATGCGAAAAAAACGAATGCATTTTTTTTTATGCCCCATTCAATTGTTAGACTACACTCAGGTGACGAGACCATAATACCGAGAAATTAAAATGCAAACGTAGCAAGATCAGGAAACGGCGGACATCTTATTGCATTAAGAACAGCGGCGCATACATTTGGCAAAGATAATAAAATAAAAAATTTTTTAATATTACTTTATTACATATTGTTCAAGATTTGAAGTTAGTAATTAATTATTTCACCGCCGCGGGGGCAGCACCTCGTGGCTGATCACCGGCGACGGATCGATATCGATCTGTCGTTCGATAATCGCCTCCGATTCTCGAAGGCGTTGCCGGCTCGAGGCTTATCTGTGTTCACTCATCCGTGCCAAGCATCACCTCGTGTGCAACAACGTGCAGTGTGCTTCTCTCACAATTCTTATTCATCGTGCTACTCATCATTCAACTCATCGTTTAACTCATTGCCTTGTCTCCAGTACAACTCATCCAGATCATCTTCACCGTGTGCAACACGCCAAGTATCTTCTGGAAGACATCACCCTGCAGCACGAGGCGTGTTGAACCTCGTGCTCAGTAGCTTATCACATCTCGCAGCGTGTGAACTCACGATTAATATAATTGTGACTCATTGTTTAAACTTAGTGCGAATTCTCAAGAACAGTTAAACAGACAGATATCAATTTAAAGACTAACTCAAGCGTGAAACTCATTTATAGATTCTGTGCGGATCTCATCTACCGGCCGCGTGCTCAACGCGTGTCTCCGCGTAACTCGCATATTCGAAGGACTAACACCCGCCTTTTCGCGTTAAATAAACCGGCCACGACCGCGTAGCATCTTCGCGGCGTTAATTGTAAAATCTCATTTTGTAATACTCATTTTTATACATTTAGAACTCATTTTTTATACACATATTTTATATTTACATTTAAACACTATTTTATAGTAAAGATAAAGTATCATTTTTTTTACTATTTACAATTACAATTACAAGTAATATTTTATAATAAAAAAATATTTATAATTATAATTATAATCTAAAAATTATTTTAACCTTAACCTAGTCCCAGCTTTCGGGCTCGAAGAATTTATCGTAATCCATATCAAATAATGTTCGTAAACCGAAGTCATCTCCAGTGTGTTGATTCATCCATACATAATTATTATATTCTCGATCGTTTTGTCGCGCTCTTCGCTGCTCCAGTATTTGCTGAATATTAATAAAAACCCTGGTTTTTATATCATGGAGGTCGATCCAATTCTGAAAAATACATAAAATACATAAATACATGGCTTTTATTAAAATACATTGGGTATTATTTACGTGAATAAAAAATAACTTACAGGTTGCGTATGAGGTATTAGCAACCTCACTAAATTTTTAATTTCAACATTGTGCATGAGCTCACCATCTACATATATACGCTGTAGAATTAAAAAATTATATTTTTCTATTGTTACTTTTACAATTTAAATAATTTTTTTAATATAATGCAATATTGCTTACCCCAATGGCCGGATATTCAACAAAAATATGATTTTCTATGCAATCTTTTTTCTTGTCGCATGACAAATGCATCACCTAACACGGATGACATTTTGCAGTAAATAAACTTGATTCAAACGTTGCTTTGGAAAAAATCGTTGCTTCACTGAATATATTTAGATTTCAAATCCTCTCTTTTATACATTCATTATTGCATAATTTGCATTGTTTCATTTTTAATTCTTAGAAAAACGTGGTTCCACCTTATTGATGATCTAACATGTTTCCGGTCAAGAACCTCTTAAGTTATTTCAATTGTATAATGTGAATAACATCTATGGTTTCAATTTACACTTTTAATCTTACTGATATTGCGAATGTTTCATTTTTAAATTTATTTCCACTTCATTGAAGATATTATTACAGTCGTCGATTATATTTTTTCAGCAAATGCATAATTGGCCTTTCTTTTGTATGCTTCAATGTGAATAACATCAGATCTCACATTCTTTTATACATTATCACATAATTTGCATTGTTTTATTATAATTTTTAGAAAACGTGGTTCCACTTTATTAATAATTTATTATAAGTATTAAATGTAATTGTAATTTTAATTGTATTAATTAATATTCAACAAATATGAGAGCAGCGGAGAGCACTGTAAAACGACCGGGATTATAATAATTATATGGATGAATACATATACATGTAATGACTTCGGTTTAAGAATTTTATTTAATATGGAGCATGATCCATTCTTCGAGCCTGAAAGTTAGGACTAGTTTAAAATAATTTTTACATCATAATTATAAATAGATTTTTTTATTTCATTATTGTTTGTGATTTTAAATACAATTAAATTGCATTAAAACATAATTTTTAAAATTTACAATTTACAATTTCTTTTGGCGTTTTATTCACCAATTATAAATTTTAAAAACATTTTGTAATGCACAATGTTTGTCGTGTTTGCCACATCGCACGAAACCAGTGGCGTCTAAAGTATTTAAATATTCAACATCTTTATAATCAGTGTCTAAAGTTTCAATAATGTGGTCTTTCCCGGCATCAGCACCATTGAGAATATTAGCCAACCACTCACGTTTCTCATATCCTTTGACATATACGTGAGATGACATCTCATCATCATCATCAATTATTGCTGTTCTAATTAATTGTTTTGCCATGTTATATGAAATGGGTCCACCCTCCCAAGTCAATCCATGATTTTTTACCAGCCAAGAAATGTGTGATTTATCTGATTTGGCTACAAACTTCCATGGTATAGGACATGAAAAAATGTAATGTGCCAGAACGGTGCCTCTTTTTAACACAGCAACTTCTTTCACAATAAAATTTCGCCCAATATTAAAACCTTGAAGATCAACAAACGTTGGCACAATCATGACGAATGAGTGTTCGAAATGATAATGATTTGCATCGATAAAATTGTTTATTTTATAAGAAAATTTTGTTGACATTGCAACTTTATAAAACTTTCCGCACAACATTGGACAATGGGCTGTATTCGACTATGCGGTCATGTAAAATGAGGCAGTATGCCGTAGTATTCTGAGGCACATTTTCCTTACAATCAAATTCTATTCGCACATCCACACTGGCGCTTTTAATTGACTCGTTCTGTCGAGAGCAATCGATGACGACGAATGGTCCATTTGAAAGAAATGTGGTTATGTTGCAAAAAACTTCGCCGTAATGATAACCATAATAAGATTTACAAAAACGCGCATACATATCATAAAGAATGGCGTATCTGTTTTTGCTAAAATCTAAGTTCAAATCATCATATGGATAACATTCTGAATTGAGATAAAGTTTTACATTGGTCAGTTCACAAGCATCGAAAACAGCCGATGATTTAAACATAATATTTTTACGACCAGTTTGTAAAGCAAAAATAACATATCGAGGCTTCTCAAGCTGTGTTGCGGCCTTGACGGCTCATAAATGTTTTGTCATACTCTGCAAAAGTGGATATTTATATAAATCCCACGAACGAAAAGTCATGCTTAAATATCGTCCGCTGTCTAAAGTTCGCAGCAGCGATAATTTATTGACTTCGTTTAACATAACATGTGGCATTCGCCACTGTACTTTATGTAATTCAGTCTTAGGCTCAGTCGCAGAATCTCCCATAATAGAATTATTATCATTGCGGGCGCGTATTAAAATTAATTCATGGCGAGCATTGACAACCACACGCTTATAATCTTCGCAGAAGCCCAATAATATACGAAGTGGTATGCAAAAATTAAAGTATCCTCCAGCAGTGGACGTCGGCCCATTCCATCCAGCATTTTGCAGTATTAAAGCATTATCAGATGATTAATAATGATATATAATTCTTGAGAGAACTCGATATTCTAACGTTTCTGTTGCGATCAATTGCAACACCATTAAGCTCATAACGAATTTCATCGAACATAAATGCAACACAATTATTTCCGAGCACAATTGTTGACTTATCATTAGGTTTTTTTTACTGACAATTTTCCTTCAACGTACAGAAAACTATCACATGGCAATGTATATAAATCTTGTTGTTGTATCGGTATTCTTATTTCATCACTATATCCAAATGTCGTGTTAGCATATGGATTGTATGTGTGAGTTTCGATTTTAACAATACTATCGTCGAAGATCGGCTCACTTTCTACGGCTAATATTCCAGCCATTTTTAAATATTGCGTACACGAAAACCCAACGATTTTAAGAATTCAATGTTCAACGCTGAGAGTTTTTTTTTATAATTGAGTTTTTTCTGTTGGAAACTATGTAGTTAGGCTGTTTCACTTGCGATGTTTCATTCAAAACGAGCATTTTGTATCGCTGTGTCCCGCGAAAACACGCCGCGTGCGCGGGAGGCGCGTGGCCGGCACCAAAACAGTCAGGGCCGACACGAGAATTGCGGGAGAACGAGATCCAAGAGAGATACTTGTGGCAATCTAATAGTTGTTCAAAGCCAAAGCTACGATCTAGGTGATCGCGCGAAGATCGAGCCCGTTCACGATTAAGATTATTTTGTTACTTTTGTTATTATTTTTCATCTTCGTTTCGTTCCGTTGAGCACAAATAAACGGACCAAAAATTGTTAATCGCTTTGTTCGCGTACATATCATTTTGTGCTGTCGTTTCCGTCTGTCCGAAAATTCCGCCTGGGATACCCCGCCCCTCTCCGTTCGGATGAGCTAGCCCCCGCGCGTGACGGCAGTGTGAGTTTACAGTGAATTATTGAATAAAGAATTCGTGAATAGAATCGGCACGGTTGGGCCCAAACTATTTCGTTATCGGATTACGCCGTCCCGCGCCGGGATACGGCTGAGGAACCGCAACCCTTCCTCCCTTCCTTCCCCTCGTGTCACGACGGTGCACGGATTTTCCGTCCATGCACGGCCGTCTCTTTTTGTTCGCGACTCTCCTCCGTGAGGAGGAGAGAAAATATCGTGACAGTATATAATGATCACGTAAACACTGATATGTCTTGAAGATTTTAATAAATTGTGCTATGTTGGGAAAAAAAGTATAGAATTGGGGTGATTGACAAGGACAGCGCCATTTCAAATGGTCGATATAGAAAGGGATTTAACGACTTTGCTGTGTCTTAATGTAATCAGTCGTTGTTTATACACCGATTAGACAACTATTGCGCTCGATATGAATACCACTAATAAACTTAAAAATCATGAAACAATTGTAAAGAAAATCGCTCAAACGAGTGATTCAATTCGCAAAAAATATCATGCTATGAAAATGGGAAAAATGGATGAGGATATCGCACTGGAGCGGCATTTTAAACCCATCGTCGAACCTTTGAAACAAATTGTGGAAAACACCGTTGTAAACAACAAAGCCGAATCAGTTATACCGAAGAATGAACTGTATTACTCTGGAGAAGAAGTGTCGACACCAAAACATAAGCGGTCAATCTCCTCGTCTCCGATATCATTATCTGAAGAAAAAGAATATAACAGATCGGCACTAAAACAGAAACGTGTAAACGCAACATCTTCAATAATGGTATCAACACCAATTAAATCAATGTTGAAACGATCAAACACCGATCTACATACATTAAACGAGACATCTAAAACTGTGGGTCAGCGAAATTTATCACATGAATTTTCGCACGCTAATTCCATTGATGAAATTTTTAATTCCGTGGATACTGAACAGCTGGTAACATCTATTTGACAACAGTTGAAAACAGCTGATGGTTGGAAAATTCTTCAGACTCATTATGGACCATTAGGACAGAAATATCTAGGTGCTGTATTAAGTGGCAAAAAATCTGTTAACATCGATAGTGTTTATGGAGTATATTTCAACGATAGTGGAACCATGATTGGTAGCAAACGTATTGAATTGGATAAAAACGATGATATATTCATAGATGGTAAAAAGTATCCTAGGACGGTAGGACTTTACGAATTAATTTTTATGAAATTTCCCAATGAAAGCAGTTACACGGATATTGAGTCCTTTCTATTTCCTCATGTAAGCATCGCGTGTAATCGTCAAACGTTATCTTCTTCGCGACAACATTACTCTTAACACCTTTAACCTTTTTTATATCTTTTTTACCATTAACTCGCAATGCATACATTTTTGCTCTAAGTCCAACAAATTCCGTCATAATAACACCGTTGTTTTTATCTTTCATTAAACCTGGTACTTTTTTATTGACAAGTAGAAGACCATAAACATTGTCAGATGTATAATCACTTGTATCAAATTTATTAATGTCGCGTTTCATATTTTCGTAAACGTCTTCACACTCAATGTGATATATGAGACTATCTGTATCAGTGTACATAATTTTACATTGGTCGTAATATAACGGTCGCATATACTCATGGTGAAATTCATATAAACATGTGTTACACCGCGAGGGTGCCGTGGGGTTCGTTCTCCGGAGGAATTTGTAATAGGAACGTTGTAATAAAGTCGTCTTGTGCTAACTTGAGTTTCCTTTTATTTTCCTTCTTCTTACAGATAGTCACTTCGCACTAATTATTTTATATTATAAATTCCACGCGTAAATCTTGGTAGCGACTGACTGTCCGGGCCGCGGCTGCCCCTATATATCTCCTACTGTTGCTATGCCAAAATTCATAGCAATCAGCGGAATCGCGGGTGGCAACCGCGACTGTCCTCGGACTTCGCGTCCCGGCCGGAAATGCCGGGTTACCTTGATCGGCAGTATTCTGCCGATCAAGCTAAACGGTCGCGCGCGTGCGATATTCCGGCGTTATTCCCGAGCCTCTGTTGCTAAGGGCTCGGGATATAACACATGTTTTAGATATGTCGAGAATACTGTTACGTCCGAAATTGTTTTTCTTTCGTATTTTATTTTATTCAGGAATTAATAGATAATGAGAGGGAGGTTTTAAAGAAAAATATATGTATGTGTCTTAATTTTAACTATTTATTTAAATCTTCATGAGCCAATTCCATTTATCATTTATCTGTCGGCTACTTCTTTGTATAACAGTGCCTACTGGCGTTCCGGTTTTGGGAGCCTGGGGAATAGGCAGAACAGGCGTTGGTTTGATTACGCGAACGCGTTGCTTAAACTCTTCGATCCGAGTTATTTGCGGTAGTGATGATGCGGAGGGTCGCGGAGGAGGGACCGCTGGCGGCGCGGTATTTGTAATTCGTGGCGGAGATTTATATCCTGCAGGAGCCGGCGTGAGCCCTATCGGGAAGACGGCCGGATTGAACACCCCTGGTGTTTTGAAATTTTGTAGGAGCTGTCGCGCTTTTTCCCGTCGCCCTGCGCGACAAGATCTCCGGCCCCTATGTCTCTTCTTGGTTGTCTATAATTAAATGCGGAAATGAATTGAATGCTTTCTTTTTCGAATTTTATAAATGTTAAATATTGAAAGAAGAAAAGTTGTGATTTTAATCAATTGTTTATCATGTCGTTGATTTGTCTCCTTATTGTCGCCTGTGTTTCGATAGGCAATTTATATACCCATGCCCAGAGATTTCCCTTTTTCCTAGTGCTTACTGTCGGTTTAAAGAGAGACGGAGCAGGGGTCTCTAGTTGATATGGAGTCCATTGGGCGTTATATCTTGATACTGATTTGTTATTCATCTAAAATTTTAAAGAGTGTTAAGCTTTGTTGCTACGCTACTTTTAAGTGGCCCAGCGCGCAACCAAGGATCGATAGATTTATTTTTCGGAAGGAATAGAGGCGATAATCGCTACTTGAGGCAGCGCGCCGTGGCTCGGAGTGAAGGAAGCGAGGTGGCGATCGCTACTCGGAGCAGCGAGCCGTGGCTAGAAGTGAAGGAAGCGAGGTGGCGATCGCTACTCGGAGCAGCGCGCCGTGGCTCGGAGTGAAGGAAGCGAGGCGGCGATCGCTACTCGGGGCAGCGCGCCGTGGCTCGGAGTGAAGGAAGGGATTTTGAGGAGCGATCGCTATGAAGAAGCGCGCTTGAGCCTTTAAGGTTTGAATTCAAATGATGCGAGAGAGTTATACTTTGCTGGCTTTATTTCTTCTTGTACACCCTAGTTTCGTGCTTCCTAGAGCTCCTCGTCGTCGGTGATCGCTGAGACGATAATACGATTCTAAATCCGAAAATTCGCGGCTTATATACGATTAGATGTTAGGCTCCGAGGGCGAGGGGAGTAAGGATTCTCCCTTTGCCCCGCGAAATTCCTTTGTCAAGGATTTTGATTTTTAATAGTTTAAATATTCAATTTTGCAACTTTGATATCTTTCTCGTCCCTTTTATATGATCGTGATTTCGTTGGTGTAGGTCGCTTGTGGCTAATTATTTTATTTAACCGTCAAATAAAAACCTTGTTTTTTCATATCTGGGTTTACTTCCGCATTGCGGGTATATTCAAACTTAATTTTCTTATTTGATTGTTAAATTTACGTTATGCTTGGGTTTTTAGTTCACGCAATTGTTTCTTTAGAATATCCGGACGCACGGCTTTCCATTTCATTAATATTTTGTTCATTTAAAAAGGCGTACGGCCTTATTTTCCCTTCTTTCATTTGTTTGTTATTAATTTTAAATATTTAATAGATGTCTTTAGGTTTTCTTTAAATCTCTTTATGTCTGGCTTTGTTGTATGGCGCCCAAATTGTCGCCGCTCTCGTTAATTGTAAAATTACAATTAGGCGATGCCTTGTGTACGTGATGTTCACGTGTACGCGAGCGTGATCGAGAGTATGAACGTGAGCGTGAACGCCGGGTGATGTGTCGGGCGGTCGATCGATACATTAATTGATATATTACGATGTATCGACCGCGCGACAATCACCGGTGCTGGGTAACTAGGCAGCGACAACCGTACACCGGTACAGTAAAGTGAATTTTAAGTCAAATGAAAGAAAAGAAAAGTAATCGAAAAGAAGAAAAAAAAAAAAAATATATATATATCGTGGAGGCCTCCGGACGTAACAATACACATGCCAACGTAGATTGGTTTGTTAAATTTTACCTCAAATTTGCGCATTTCAATCGCAACCAGATTCTCAGCAAAGACACTGCGACTGTGAAAATTTGGTTTTGAAATCATTGCCTCGGCACCAAATCTACCTTCCCAATGTGTTATAAGCCTAACGTCAACATGATTACGAACATTTTCCATGGTTTTGCCAAATACTGCATTGTTCATTAATTTGTATAAATTTTTTTCAAAGTCATTTTTAGCAATCGTTCTAAATTTTGTATTTAGTTCTATATACGCCTTAAGCCATGGAGATTGCTTGAATTGTAATACGCGATGTATTTTTGTAATGCGAAGACCGTGACGAGCACATTGCTGCAAGTTGCGATAATGAATGATGTAACGTTTCTTATCGCACAAGGTTGCTAGGAGCTTGTCCTGACGCTTGCCAGGCGGCTTATCACGCGTTGGGCAGACCGGTAAGCCAATGTGCGCATCATGCAAATGTTGCGGATACTCTAAATCAACCTCGAGAATGTAACCATCTGACGAATCTAATGGAACGCTCATCACATTGAAAGTGGAAGCTGTCAATCCATTGAAATTCAGCATATGGTAGTGGTTAACACATTGCCCACCCATATAAATTATTAATATCATAATACATCAAATACGTTGATGGCTTCGTTGAATCATGTGATTGCATATATTTATTATTGGCGCAAGCATATCTACTAGAGCATTGGCTTAAGCCCCCACGTATACCACGTTCAATGAACATAACCATGCCAACATCAATAAGAAGTTCGAATTTAATATCTGTATGTTTTAACATCGCGTCCCACGTAAAACCTGGTAGAGTGTAATAATACGCTGGATCAAATTTATAACTCAATATGCAGCTGTCTCGAAAATTCACAAATATATCAGTAAACAACAAAACATCGGTTTTTAAATATAAATCACTATACTCGCCAAGCGTTTTAATTGAGAACCGCTGCCAGATATCAACAGCGTGTGCATAATCACTCTCAGATACTATTTCATCTGTCAATGAACTATAAAACGATTCTCGCGGTGGTAAATATGAATCTTCCAACTTTTCAACAGAATCAATGTATTCATAGGGGAAGATACCTTTACGTGTAAACAAATCAAAATTTTCATTAATTAAATTAGAAAATTTGCGCCGCGACACTCGTAATTTATCTTTACCTAGAAAAGAAGCTAATTTTTCTAAACTGGTATTTAAAAACTTGATTGAGTCAATAAATCGTAATTTTATGCAATTATTTCTATCATCATTAGTGCTTTCAACATTTTTTGTAAACGATATATATTTTTCTTTTGTGATAGGAAGTAACTCTACACTTTCCTCATAAGCTGTAGCTATTTCTTTAATAATAAAATGTGCATCATAACCTGATGAATTGTGGAAAACTATGGGAATACAATTTGAATCCATATAATTTATATTACAATCTTGATGTGCAGGTCCTCTGTATCGACCGGTTAAATGACAGTGATCACGCACTCGCGTATCATCGATTGCAAACGGCTTTTTACATATGTGACAATGTTTAGCTTTTTTAAATTCTTCTCGCTTGTCCTGTGTAAAACCTATCATTGGTTTAGGATTAGATAAAAACATCTTTACATTGTGGGCTAAATTTCTAAGTTCTTTAGCAAACCATGCGACGCAGTTATTATCACGATGAAATCGATTCATTGATAAAGAGTCGACATATGAACAGCATACATAGTACCCTATACTAAATACCTTATGATGATTCTGCACATATGTAGATGTTGTAGGATTAACATTCGTCTTTTCCAGAGTACATTCGAGATCGGCGTATACAACAAATGGCATCCGTTTCTTCCTATTATAATTACTAAAACTTAGCCATTTGTCATCTTCACTTGGTAGTATAATTGCACAATTATTAATTTTTTCAGTCTGCACTGTGGGTTTCCAATCTTTCATTGGTACCAAAATAGTGTAGACATCTAAAAATAATAAAAGTATATTAATATACCATTAAATAATGTAAAATGTTATAACATAAAATTATGTTGATATTTACCGGTCGCAAAAGTATTTTTTGTTGTTCGTCTTAGCTGTGAACTGATGAGGCGAGATAAATTTTTTATCAGAAAAAAATGTCCAATAGCATTGCATTCTTGTGTATATAACAAATGTATATGCCTTTCCCTCTTTTTATCAGCGAGTTGTAATGGTAAAATTTGCTTATTTTCAATACCATATACATTAATTGAAATATTATTTAAGTTCTCAAATTTCTTTATTTGTATTAAAGTTACTGGAAATTCAATACCTTGAAGATTTAATACTGTTGTATAATGCGGATACGATGTTAATCGTTCAGTATGCGCGTTAGCTGGATGTAGAGCGGCTACAACTGCCCATGCAAAACAAGCATTATCTGTAGATTTCACATTGATTATTGCTCGTTTCTTTTCAATTTCTCGAGGTAATTTAATATAACACCCAGCATGCAATGGATTGTATTTATTTACATTTACGATTAAATTTTGTATGCGCGATAACGCCTCACCGCTATCACGTTCTTGAAACTCATCTAAAGATGCAAGAATGAGCTCAATGACATGTGAGTTATACCATTCTTGTAAATTACTTGTTTGAAAAAGTTCACAATTTCTCGTACATACACATTTATTTGAGGTTTTTGCACCTGCCACAAATTCACCATTAAACACAGTATTTATTTTCACATTACGATGTTCATGCATAACATTTTGCACATGTTCGAGCACAATGTCTCGAGCATCTTTAAGAAACTGTTGAGGTTCAATATATTTTGAATTGACTACTGCACCAGTTAATATGCGACTTTTAAAAGCAGTGTCAATCTTACACCATCGAAGTCCCGCCTTACATGAATTATATCCAGCACCTTCGTGAACGAAACGCCGTTGCGTTGAATCTATTAAACTTTTAATACGGGCAATACGTGCAACAATTAAATTTTGAGCGCCGACGGATAATCTTGGGCGTTTATTTCGATTTTGTTCTTCCAGCGACTCAATATATTCCTCACATTGTTGCTGCCATACACAAAATTCATTACTTGAATTTAATTGATCTGCTTGTGCCACCAGCTCTTGCTCTAACTGATCCATTATTACTCCCAAGATTTATGTATGACTAATGATTAAACTCATGCACTCGCCCATACTTTTATATACGTTGTTTCACTGCATCACATAATAAAAATGCTGAGTTTACATTTTAGCAAGTTCAATGATTTCATTGCGACAATTACATATTACTATACATTCACAACAATATTTTTATTTTAATTGTTTCACGTAACTGCTAAGTTTATATTTTTTAAACATTTGTCGCCATTTTTATAACGCATTAAAATTTCTCATTTTTTCACCTAATGCATAATTTTACATTCATCTTATATATTCTAAGAATCTTGCAGTGCATCAAACAAATGTGCTGATTTCAAAGATCGTGGAATTCATTAAACTTATAATTTCTACGAAATGAGAATATGCAGATTTCAGAGATCATGGAGTTCATCAAACTTATAATTTCTACGAAATGATGGATCAAGTTACCATTTACATGCAATCGATCAAATTATCATTTTTATTCACTGGATGCATCACTTTTATTCTTCTCTCAGTGCATCGAACTTATTAACTTTGCAATGAGTTAAGTATAATTTCTACGAAATGATGGATCAAATTACCACTATGTGTGGTATTATATGATAGATTCAGTTACCATTTTATTCATCGAATCCATCACTTTTATTCTTCTCTCACAGTGCATCGAACTTATTAGCTTTTGCAAATTGCATATGCAACGTTTTAGCGCTTACAATGAATTAGCAAACATTTGTCACCTGATGCATTACCTTCATTCTTCTTGTACAGTGCTTTGAACTTATAAATGCATAATTTGCATATTTTATACATATCCATTGATCTCACTACAGTAAAATAATCTTATTGGCTTTTACGCATGCGACTTTTAGCGCTTATTCGCCGCCGCCGCTGTTCTCACAAAATTATAATCCCACCCACCGGCGATGTATAGCTAATATAAAAACCGCCGAGTTTTTTTCACGCATATATGTATATTAATTGTTCACCTAAACGTAAGCCACAATTAAAAAATATTTTTTATATAAAAAATGGTTGATTTAAACGTAATTATTGACTTATCTGATGAAGAAGAACAAGACGAAGGCCAAAATGTATTAATGGACTTAGATTTATCTGACGACGATGATGATAATTCCACATTGTCTGATGACAGTGACTATGTGAGTGATCAAAGTGAGGACCTCGAAGATTGCATATGTGTGACATTAAATTCACCGCGAATTCGTGCACTTAATGGGCAAACCAGACATTGTATGATAACTTTTTATTATTGCTCGTTAATTGGAAATACTGTGCTATGTACATCATGCATGATTAATTTAAATGATGGTGAAACAATGCAATCTATTGTCAAACATGAAATAGATATTTTCGGTGCATTATGTGGAAGATCATGCACCAATTGCAGACTTCCAACGTATACAATATTTCCATGTTATATATGCCCCATATGAGTTGCATATAATACATAGACAGAACATTGTCGATAAAAATCAATCTTGCTGATTAATGCATTTTATATTAATAATGATTGCAATTATAGTGGGGGGCTTGTGTATAAATTCGAAGTCAAAATTAAACTACAGCATTAGTCATATTCGTTCACGCTGAAGACACTGCATACAAAAATGGACTTCTACGTTTCAGCTGTAGCTAGCACATCATCATTATCAGCATCATATTCAAATAATGTGTGAGTATTAATTTTGCACAAAATTTTTTTAATTTTTATATAAAAAACTTTTTACAGCACCTCAACCAAACAGCGCGCTACACGCTAGTTAAGCAGACGTTATGCGCTTACAGCCACCAGTTATAAATATCTGGAAATTGGTGTGAACGTTGGCCCGCAAAGTTATGTTGAGATCGCTATCGGGGACAATCGAGGACATGAAATTGTATTATCTCTCGAAGCTTGGAAGTCTCTTTGTGAATACCAGGAAAACATTCTGAATCTTCTTCATAATAAATTCAGAAATCCGTAAGATTTTGTACACCTCGGTTTAGTATCAGCTCGACTCTATACCATGAATAATTTAGATCTTCTGCGATTGGAATCCAAAACGTGCATATATTAATGACTGAATCAACGTATCACAAGATGCTTACTCTCGATGACTGCATCACAATAACTTTTGATAGAATGACTGCAGTTCTCAATCAAATTGATGCCAAGTATGTACAATTCGCAAACATCGCTTCAGCTGTAAAGAACCAATCTAATGTTGTAGGTGCAATACGTGCTAGCAGTTTATTTGATAAAAACCAATTTATTGATTGTGAACTGTTAGCACTTGTCTTTAGCGTAAAAAATATATTAATGTTTATTAAAAATTTAATTCTTATGTATTTTTTCTTAATAAATACAGCGTTAAAAAAATGTAGTAAAAAATTATATTTTATCTTTTCTGTAAATAGTGTTTAAATGTAAATATATAAAATATGTAATAAAGTAATATTAAAAAAATTTTTTATTTTATTATCTTTGCCGAATGTATGCGCCGCTGTTCTTAATGAAATAAGATTTTCGCCGTTTCCTGATCTTGCTACGTTTGCATTTTAATTTCTCGGTATTATGGTCTCGTCACCTGAGTGTAGTCTAACCATTGAATGGGGCATTAAAGAAAAATGCATTTGTTTTTTTCGCATAAGTATTTTTGTACATCACGATTATGCGACGAGCTCATAGCTGCCAGTCGTGAACAAAACGAGTCGCGTGATGGACAAGTGTAATTCCGTTATTCATCACGTCTTTAATCGCGAAATAGGAGCGAAAAACGCTTTCAGTTCGGGCGGTTTGTGGTGTAACACGCATAAGAAGAATAACGTCGCGTTGCTGGACGTTTATCAAGGCGACCGGTTGCACGACTACGTCCGAACAAAAAAAGTCGACGAGGTTGTCGTCGACAGGACACCAAGCGTTGGCGACAACGGGGCGTACATTGTAGATAAGCGTCTACATTTGTGCGGTCATACGAGGCGCTTTGCGTTTATCGACGACGACCTACCGTCCGTCAAACGAAAGCGGCCCAACTAATTGGTGAGCAAAATTTTATATTTTTAAATTTTTTATTCAATTTTCGGGGACAATGCGCGGATTCTCGGATGCGTAAAAATAGCCGGTGCGTAATAAAAAATGGTCGGTGTGCGAAAATGGGCGGTGCGTAAGATTTTCGCTAACACGTGAGTTTTAATTCTTGGGGCAATGAGCGAAGCGCGGGGACGGGGGAAAGAATCTACAGCAAGAGGAGCGCACGGAGGTGGAATCTCACTGGCGTAGAGACATCAGAGAAAAAGAGGGGGGACTCGTTTGTCTCTACGCCTGTGAGATTTCCCCTCCCTGCGCTCCTCTTGCTGTAGATCCTTCCCCCGTCCCCGCGTCCCGCTTATTGCCCCATGGATTAGAACCCGTGTTTATTCCCTACTTTTGTTACTTTTAGATCGGGCCGTACTTTTTATCTCCGCGTTTAAATGGGGAGCGTTATGCTTATTTTTTGGAAAATAACCTTTCCGCCGCTTTTAGAGCACCTGCCGCTTTGCACAAGGCTAAAATTAATTTACCAGCAGAACGGTGCTCCGCCGCATTTTTTGCGCAACGCACAACATTTATTGAATAATCGTTTCGCGGAGCGTTGGATGGGTCGCGGTGGTCCCATTACCTGGCCAGCACGTTCGCCGGATCTGAACGTAATTTGTTTGGGGCCATATAAAAGCTCAAGTCGAACACGTGCCTGAAGGTACTGTGAAGGAGGTTCGAGCTGCAATTATAGCGGCCTTCGATACAGTGACGCCCGATATGGCACAACGTGCAACGCAACAAATTGTTCGGAGAGCCGAACTTTGCCTACAAGCACAAGAGAAGCACTTCGAACAATTGTTGCATTGAGTTGTTGCAGTGGATTAGACCTACTGGGGAAACCACTCTAAAAAAACGCGCCATACTATCTACCTCAATAAATGGTGAGGAAAAGATAGTCATATTTACGCCGTGTAATTGTTTAATTTTAAATTGGTAACTTTACCCGTATCGTTAACATTGGTGTCTCGTCTCGCTCGTGCGTCGTCGTTCGCCTCGCTTCGTCGCACATCGTCAGCTTGCTTCACACACGCATTGTCGCCTCGTCTCGCTCGCACGTCGTTCTTGCCGCCGCCTTGTCTCGCTCGTGCGTTTCTCATCGTCTTTCAAATAGCGTGGGTCAGGCTTATACTTGCAACGTTAACTCCTTCTTAAAGGTACGCTCCCACTCGCGAAAATTTTCATAAATTTTTATTTCACTTTGTTAAAAGATTTGAATAAGGAAATTAGTTTTGTCACCGCCGCGGGGGCAGCACCTCGTGGCCGATCGCCGGCGACGGATCGATATCGATCTGTCGTTCGATATTTTGCCTCCGATTCTCGAAGGCGTTGCCGGCTCGAGTCTCTCAGTTTTCACTCAACTGTGCCTAGCATCGTCTCGTGTGCAACGAAGTCCATTGTTCAACTCTAGGAAGATTACTCATCGATTGACTCATCAGAGAACTCAAGTTTTTGTCTACAGTGCAACTCAACCAGCGCATCTTCGCCGTGTGCAAAACACGAAGAACCGACTAGAAGATATCATCCTGCAGCACGAGGCGTGTTGAACCTCGTGCTCAGTGACTCACAAGACTTCGCAGCGTATTGGCTTCATAATTCATACAATTGTGCTTGCAGTTTCGACTCAGTGCGAACTCTAAAACAATCATTAAACTCTCGACTCAAGATCGAAATCAGTGAAACTCATCCTAAATTCAGTGCGGATCTCACAAGGCGAACACGTGCTCACCGCGTGCCGCCGCGTGGTTCGAATACGAAGGACTACCACCCGCCTGTTCGCATAATTTCAAACCGGCCACGACCGCGTACCATCTCCGCGGCGTTTTCGTATAATTCTCAATTTTTATAAAGCTCAGTTTTTATACACGCTTACAAATAAAAATTAAGCAAAATCGTATAAGACTTATCGATTTCTCTTCCCAAGACCTACCTACTCGCGAAATATTCAACACATGAAGTGATACACTCTGTATAAAGAAAAAAAAAATTGTAACGATCGCGACTTTTCGGTGTCGCGTAGTCTTTGCCAGATTAAGGCTCGCCGGAGCCAGGGTTCGCGCGGACTCGGTGGAGCGCGATGGGTCAAGTTCTAGTTGCGGCCTGGGCCGACGGGAGCGCCCGTCGGAAAAGACGAGGTTGTTCGGGCGGACCTGAGGAGCAGCGGTCGGGAGCGCCCGACCGCGGCGATGCCGGCGACTGACTGTTGCGCGGCGGATTCGGTGCCGGACGGGAGCGCCCGTCCGGGGAATCGCGTGAGCACGAAGTGCCCGGGATGTGCGCGGCAGTCGGAAGGGCCCAACTGCGGCGGTGTCGGCGGCTAAGTGCCGCGCAGTGGGTTCTAGGCATGGACAGGAGCGCCCGTCCAAGAGAACCGAAGGTTGGCTGGGATAACTCGGAGAGCAGCGGTCGGAAGCGCCCGACCGCGGCGATGTCGGCGACTAGCTGTCGCGCAGCGAATCCGGTGCCGGACGGGAGCGCCCGTCCGAAGGATCGTATTCGGCACGAAGTGCCCTGGAGCAGTGATGGGAATTTTAGCTCCGAGCAACATCGATGTTGCTGAAGTGGAGAACCACGCACACACGCCAGCGTCCTGTCGGTGAGCGCGCTTCGTTCGGCCTCGCTCGGCTTCGCTCGGCTTTCAGATGAGAACAGATATATATATGTTCCGTCTTCGTCGCACCCAGGCAGCTACAACTCGTAGGCTACGAGTCGTAGCCTTCGAGTTACGGTGACTAAGACGAGTGCTCGCATCGTGCGAGCCGCGTGAATCGCGGGCACCAAGATGCATGTTTTTTTACAGGCTGTATATTAGAATATGATGTGGTCTTCCGCACTACCCAGGAGGTGCCACTTACAGTGCGTTAGGTTTTTTAACGTGGACCTGCGCCAGTAGCCATATCATACCACATTTCTGAATTGTCCAATACGCAAAGTGTCCGACAAACTTAATATTAATTATTAATAAACTGTCTAACACGCAAAGTGTCCGACAGAATGCGTATACTATATGTAGGAAGAATCATTTTTTACGGGAGTAAATGAAAAAGAAGAGCGGCAATATTAATTATTTAAATTTTTATTTTAATTTTAAATTATTTAATTAAAAAAAAATTGATATATTTTTGGGCCGCCTCGGCCTCGCATGCCGTCCCGGTCTCGCATGCCGCCCCGGTCTCGCATGCCGCCCCGGTCTCGCATGCCGCCTCGGCCTCGCATGCCGCCCCGGCCTCGTCTACCGCCCCGGCCTCGTCCACCGCCTCGGCCTCTTACACCGCCTCTCCAAAAGGTTCCTCGCGAACGTCTGGCCGCGTAACCTTTTTTTCGTTTTTCTAAAATGTATAAATAAAAAAATAAGTATATACTAAATATAAATAATAAATATAAATTTAAATATTGTTATTACTTTGCTGCTTCTGCTGCGACTGCGGCTGCTGCTCCTGCTGCTGCTGCTGCTGCTGCTGCTGCTGCGGCTGCTGCGGCTGCTGCGGCTGCTGCGGCTGCTGCGGCTGCTGCGGCTGCTGCGGCTGCTGCGGCTGCTGCGGCTGCTGCGGCTGCTGCGGCTGCGGATGCGGCAGCGACTGTTGTTGCAGTTGCAGTTGATACTGCAACTGCTTGTGATGCTCTAATAGAGCAGTTATTTGGTGCTCTACGGCTACGAGCCGCTCTAATGCACTATTTTCTAAAAAATGAAAAAAGTATTAATTTTACAATATTTTTGAAAACTTGAAAATAGATACTGAATTACAAAAAAAAAAAACATGTATATTACTTACGAGGATTTTCGCTCATCTTTACTCGCTTTTAGACGTCTACTGCTCGTTTATAACTTTGTGAGCGATTATATACAATACATTTGTTTTGCCCTAAGCTACGAGCGCTTCGTGACCGCGAGCAGAAACGATAAATAAAAAATTATTATATATACTGAAAGTACTTCTACAGTTAAATTAGTATATATTGACAGTTTATTTGCTCAGTTGTAATAGTTTTTGTGAGAAATAATTATTATAGAAAGCTGCAACAGATTGTAAGTCTTTTCAATTTATTTTTTATTTTTTCGTATCTAATATTTATAATATATAAAACATTGAAATGTGCGATTTATTGAAAAAGAAAGCTAAGCGAAGCTTTGTTGAAGCTTGGCTTTCTGATGATCGCTATAAATCTTGGATACGAAAAGTTCCCTCAGATGATAGTTTATATCATTGTATTATTTGTAAAAAAGATTTTTCGTGCAATACATGTGTATCACGACATGCGGATTCTGCGTGTCATAATGAGAAAATTAATGAAACCGATTTTGAAACAAATAATGACGCAAACGAGAAAAATATTAGTTTCGGGGCACGGCAAACATTCCGACAACAATGGTTAGATATTGAAATATTTAAACCATGGTTGCGCGAAGTATTACATAATAAAAAATTATGTTTTTGTGCATTTTGTGAAATATATATGGCGGCTAAATTATCGAATATTTATCGTCATGCAGAATCCGAAGTACATATTGTTACGCCGGGAACGGGTCGGCGAACGTCTCCGCGTTCGCGTCTCTCACACTCTCACACACACACACACTCGCGGCGCCTGAGCTCCGCGAAAGAAAGAGACACGATTTGTAAAAATAAACAGGAACGATTTAATAAAGAGCATGCAAGCAGTAACACGTCTGCACCCATTCAAGACATGGGCAGAACTGTCATTTAACAAATAATAATAATCTTCGTTCCCCTGGCAACGGGGAACCGAGACTTCGGAGCGAGCCGGCAGCTTCACGCTGCTCCGTATACCGGGCGTAACAATATTATTAACAATGAAAATAGAAAAAAAAAAGATATAAATGATATGTGTGACAAAAATATGAACGTGGAATCACTTGTGCCGTTTGATGATGAAAAGAAGGCAGCAGAAATTCGATATGCTGCATTTATTACTGAAAAAAATATTTTATTCGAAACGGCACAAGATATTCTAACATTGTTTAAAGAAATAGGAAAAGATTCTAAAATAATAAAAGGCATGACAATGAATCGAAAAAAATGTAAAGGAATTATTTCCAACGTTTTATGTCCGATAGAAACAAATCGTGTAGTTGACATATTACAAAATAATAAATTTTCAATTTTTGTAGATGAAACATCAGACATTTCGAATCAGAAATGGATGACGTTTCTTGTGCGGTATGTTGATCCTGAAATGTTAGATAGTCGTTCGCAATTAGTAAAACTAATAAATATTGACGCAAAAAATAGCAGCGCAGAAAAATTATTTGATGCATTTTTAAATGAAATGTGGAAATTGCAAATTCCATTTCAAAATATAATTGCTATGTCATGCGACAATGCACATGTTATGGTGGGCAAATATTCATCTTTTAAAACAAAACTTCAAAAGTTTTGTCATAAATTATTAACATTTTCATGCTCGTGCCATTCCGCAGCTTTAATTGCACATAATGCATGTAGTAAAATTCCAGAACATTGCGAAGAATTTGTTAAAAAAGTAGCAACTTTTATCAACAGTAGTCCGAAACGTTCGGCTATTTTTGAAGAATTTGCTATAAGTTTTCAGGAAACAAACCACAAAATTTTTAAGTTGTCAGATACACGATGGCTTTCTCGGTATTCAAGTATTGAACGACTTCTTGAGTACTGGAATACTCTATTTCTGTTTTTAACTGAAATAGTAGTAAATAAAAAAACAAAATCTGGAGAATATATACTTTCTATAATGCAAAAACCTGATACAAAAGCTTACCTATTATTTTTAAAACATATTTTGTATCATTTTAATCTCTTTTTCCAAAGCCTAGAAACAAGAATCCAAGTATTAAACAGAAAATCTTTAGAATTTTTATGTGGCATTTGTAGAAATTTCTTAAAACCTGAGCTATTAAGCAGTTTAAAAGAAATTGATATGCCAGAGTTTGATAAAACAGAAAATCAAATTTCAATAAATGAAATATATTTAGAAGAAGAATGTCGAATATATCTAAATAATTTAATTACGGAAGGACATGCAGACGTTGTTGCAAACATTCGACGAGATTGTTTGCAATTTTACGTAACAGCTGCACAAGACATTTGCAAAAGGCTACCAATACGTGATGCCTTTTTATCAAAATTAAAAGTTTTTGAATTTAATACGGCTTTACGCGATAGTAATAGAGAAAGTTCATTTCGTGATGTCTCTTATATCGTGAGCACCTTTGGAGGCTTTGATGAAAAAAATTTGAAGAAAGAGTGGTTTGCATTGTACGAAGATTTTTCAGAATCAGATAAAGATTTGTTAGCAATATTAGAGTTTGATGAATTGTGGAAAAAAATTTTAAAAAGTCATCGATATCCTAATTTGAAGTCTGTCTTGAATGCTGTTAGATCATTGCCAAATTCAAATGCCGATTCCGAAAGAATCTTTTCCTTTTTACCAGATATAAAAACTAAAAAACGAAACAAACTTGCACCTGCAAACGTAAATGCTTTATACGTGTTTAAGTCAGCATTAAAAGCGAGAAAGGAAACCGCTCTAAATATTAACATCAATGAAGAGCATTTATCTTTAATGTCAACAGACAAATTATATTCTACATGTCATAAAAAACAAGAAAGTCATATAACATTATATACTGCAGATGATTGTGACATGGCTGGTCCTTCCTCGTCTACAATGCTATAAATAATTTATTTATGAAAAAAAGAAGTTTAATAATTATCAATTCAATATTAAGTTTGTCGGACACTTTGCGTGTTAGACAGTTTACTTATTATTAATTTAAAATTAAATTTGTCGGACACTTTGCGTGTTGGACAGTTTATTTATTATCAATTTAAAATTAAATTTGTCGGATACTTTGCGTATTGGACAGTTTTGTCGGACACTTTGTATGTTGGACAGTTTTTTTTTTTTATCAATTTAATATTAAGTTTGTCGGACACTTTGCGTGTTGGACAGTTTATTTATTAACAATTTAATATTAAGTTTGTCGGACACTTTGCGTGTTGGACAATTCAGAAATGTGGTATGATATGGCTACTGGCGAAGGTCCACGTTAAAAAACCTAACGCACTGTAAGTGGCACCTCCTGGGTAGTGCGGAAGACCACATCATATTCTAACATACAGCCTGTAAAAAAACATGCATCTTGGTGCTCGCGATTCACGCGGCTCGCACGATGCGAGCACTCGTCTTAGTCACCGTAACTCGAAGGCTACGACTCGTCGCCTACGAATCGTAGCTGCCTCGGTGCGACGAAGACGGAACATATATATATCTGTTCTCTTCTGAAAACCGAGCAAAGCGCGCTCACCGACAGGACGCCGGCGTGTGTGCGTGATCCCCCACTCCAGCAACATCGATGTTGCTCGGAGTTAAAATTCCCATCACTGCCCTGGAGTCGGCGGCAGTCGAGAGCGCCCGACTGCGGCAGTGTCGTCGGCTGAATGCCGTACGGTAGATCCGGAGCCTAGGCGGGAGCGCTCGTCTAGAGGATCCGGTCGCCTCGATGGTGGAGCCTCGGGAGCGCTTAAGGTTTCCAGGAACCTGAGTTTATACTCTGCCTTGGAAGCGCCCAAGACAGCGAAAGACTCTCACCGGGAGCGCCCGGGGACGACTCGGGAGCAGCCGAGTCGGAGAGTATGCAAGAGGCTTCGGGAACGCCCGAAGCCTTAGGAGCTGGAGGATGTGTTCGGGTCGAAGATCGGATCCAGACAAGGTATTTTCTCTGCCGCGAGTTCGGCTTATATAGCCGCCGAGATGAGAGTGGGGGAACTCCCACTCTTACCTCGGCGGCGCGCGCCATCGTCGGACCGGTGGTCGTCCGACAAACTTCGCGTGGCGCGTTCGGTGTTGTCCGGGCTGGTGTCCGCCCGGATTCCCTCGGAGACGGCGTCGGTCGTCTAGAGCGGGTGTTCGCCCTTTTAGTGGCGAGGCATATGCCCTTACCACAAAATTCAAGAAGCTGGTCTCGAACTCGAGACCTCCAGCGTACTAGCCGTGCGCCTTCAACGCACGACCACGCTAACTGTTGGAAGTTAGGCTTATTGTTTCAGTAGATTACACCATCAATATTGCAATAATTTTTTTTCTCGTAAACTAATGGGCATTGGCAAGAGTTCTTGTACCGCGTGTTTCGGGAAGGGACGCCAAACAACATATATTTTGTTCAACTAAATCCCGGGGGCACGGCCTGATAATCCCCTTGTGAGTAATTATTTCTGGCCTCACCCAAAATGCGGATCATATCCACAATTTCATTTGGTAGATAACCAGCCATAATTTAAAGAAGAAGAAGACTTGACAAAATATTGAAAGTTCTTGTCTTACCAAGAAAAAGTCAATGGATGCAATATCCGTCTGTTGTTTGTACTAATCGGTTAGGTATGCCTGTAATGACTGACAAGTGTTAGAAGTTTTAGTTATTTGTTCGTATGCTTAACATTAATCTGTGCTAAAAATTGACACTAACAATCAGTAAACACTTACAAGACAAGTTGCACTCCGAGATTGATCCAATTTGTTACAGAGATAGTCACAGTTTGGATTGCAGGCATACCTAACTAAAAAGTATTTTGAGGAAATAACATGACATTTTTCGGAAAAATGTTTCAGACAGAAGTTACTTACTTTTTGATGAAGAAAAAAATCTGCAATAAAAAATTAAGGTTTCTATTTAAAATTTTAAAGTTGACCTTTAAATGACCTACAAATTCGACCTCAAAGTCAAAGACGAGATTACCATCGGTTGTCCCCTTTCAAACCAAATAACTTTTGTCTAAAACATTTTTCTCTGAAACCAAAAATAAGGAAGTTATTTGGGGTGCATACTTAAAATGGGACACCCTGTATATATATACACACATATGCATGTATTGTTTGTAAACTAATTAAATAAATACTTTTATTAAAAAAATATGTTAACCTAATATTTTTATTTTTTCTTTTTATAAAATAGAATAATAATTAAATAAAGTATATAATTGTTAATTTTTTTACAGACATGTAAAAATAAATTTAAAAAAAAATTACATAGGCGTGACTCAAATCAGTGATCCTGCGCTTACTGGACCAGAGCCATCCGCGCTGGGCTACTACGCTGCTTCGAAAATAAGTCTAACTTCTCGGTACTTCAACACATCGCAAATGTTTAAATTCGATTTTCTTTGATATTTTAGAGAAGCGCATCGAATAGCTTTACCACATTAACATAGGAACACCAATCTTCAATCTCTGCGAGTTTGAATAAAATTGGTGTTCCGTTGAGCGCGACTTTCCTCTGTTAGATCGAACAGTGCTCGTCGCATTACCAACCGCGCGACTGCCTGCAACAAACGCGCGAACGACAGCACTTAGCCAATCGCGGCGCGCCGACGAACTCCGGGGCCCAATTGCCGATCGCGCTACGGCCAACTACCAATAGCCGCACAGTGCCTGTGCGCTTTAACCAATCGCGCATTCGTGCGGCATTGTACAATTAGCTGACTTTCCCGACAGAGCGTATGCCAATTTTCTGCGAATTGCCGCCCGCGCGGCTTTTAACAATCATATTAAATTCCTCCCTTCCTTCAAGCCGCCGCAGCGACCGACAAAGATTAAAATATCGTATTTTACATTTTCCACGAATTATCGGTTTATTGTTTTATTTGTAGAATCGCAATCAAAGACCGATTTTTGGAATATTGCCCAGGGGCCAAGATCAAAGTTGTTCAGAACCCACCAATACATTCCAACTCAAAATCATATTACAAATATAGAATTTGTAATTATTGAAATCCAAATCTCTCAATTTGTATTACCTGAACGGCTCACTTAAAAGTATAGGTCAATCATGTTGCACGTACACTTAGCACAGGACACTACTGTATTGTTTTATTACACTTATACCGAGCATTCTGGTTTTTTATTTAAATATTATTTAAATGTTATTAATACACGTTTTTAAATCACAAATTTATAAAATAATGCAAAATTTATAGTTTGTGTGTCATATGTAGCAGTAATTTTATTTATATATAATTTGTATATGTTACATAATCTATTACATAAAGTACATCATTTAATGTAATTTAGTTTTAGCGACAAATATCGATCAAAGGATGCCATGGTTACTTCGCGACTAACAAAGGTACTTTGTCCTTCTACTTGACGCAGCATTTTCATGGTCTTAAATTTAAATGTATTTAGTGTGAATTTTATTGTTAATAACAAGTAAAGTTCTTGTTAATTTATACATTTGTTGTGAAAAGACAGATTTGTATTTGGAAAATAATTCTAGCAATTTTTTTTGTCAATTATAAAGTATTGTATTAAATATTCTAACTGTGAATTATGTATAAATTGCAAATTATAATATTTAATATTAAAAAAATTTTTTTGTTAGGTTTATGAAATTTAAAAGTGTAACAATATATAGAAAACAAAATGTGGAATAGATGGAAATTATTTAACGCTACGGATTTTATATCCTTAATGTACCCTTGCTTTGCGTTTTGTCGTATTCTTGGAATATTTCCATACGAGATAAATTCTTCAATCTTTGAAATTTCGAAACCACAATATATACTGTCAACCGTAATTGTTTGCATTTGCTGTGCATTTAATGTGGCCGTTATTTATCACTTTATCATTTCTAAAATTACTTTGGGAAGTTTAACTAAAAATCTTGAGTATATTTCTTATAATATGTTTAGCAATTTTATGTTAATTACCACGCATATTTTGAGTACATCACGAATGTATTTGTTACAAACTATGTTAATAATTTCTTCAAAATTGTCATTAGAATCATATCAAAGGATGTCTAAATTAATTCATTTCAAAGATATAATTGGTATTACCGTATTAATAATGCAAACAATTATTTATGAACTTCATGGAGATATACATGAGTTTGAACTTAATTATTTGACAATCTCACGTAAAATACTAGGAATGTATTTTTATGTGGTGGTATTTGAGATAAATATGTTTTATATAAATTGTGTTTGTGTATTAAAAGCGTGCTTCGAGAACATCAATGAAACTTTAGAGCACATGCAAATTTCCATAACAAGTAACAGAAAATCATGTAAGCTTAGAGTGATTTGCCACATACATAGAAATCAATTTTTCTTATCTGAATTAAAAATCCTGAAAAAATGGCATTTGATGATAACTAATGCTGTGAAAACATTAAACACAGTTTTTGGTTTACAAATCCTTGCTATTATAGTCATGTCTTTTTGTAACATCGCTTTTCAAATGTATATGTCTATAGTGCATTGGCAGGATGGAATACTGATTAATTTTGATTTTAATTTTTTCATCTTGCTTTTAACAACAATAGGATATTATGGTATAAATATAATACTACTTGTGTGGGCTTGTGAAAGCGGCAAAAATAAAGCCCAAAAAATTAACACAATTATTCATGATATACTTAATAGTGTTAATAATAAACAAATTAAAAATGAGGTAAAATGTAAATTTAATTATAAAGTGTGTCTACGGTTCTCGCTCGTGTGATGATAAAGATTAATAAAATAAACTTCTATATTGTTTTGCATTATTTGTATTAATAGTCTAAATATAAGTAAGTTTAAAAAATTTTTTATAACAGAACGAATGGGAGCGTCACAAAAAAAGTGATCAATACGCTAAAATAATAGAATGACCCACTCAACCAACCATTTTGTGACAGTAAGCAGACAATACGACAGTATAGCGCACGATAAGAAGAAGCGAAACATTTTTTATGAGCTCTTCAGACTCGCCATCGTTGGCCAAAAATTTATTAGTGGAACAGGCTATTTTTCTAGATTCTAGAATCTAGAAAGTCGATTGCTTCTATCAGCGTGCTCTGATTCTGTTATATAAATTTTTTAATATTTATGTGTGAATAATTAACACAAAACGATATAGTTTTCTTGTTTATTTCATCTATTTTTATTATGCAGGCAATTGAGCCCTTGAAATACTTTATATATTACTTTCATAATATAATTTACATAAAATTAAATTCACTAAAATATAATTATATTCTTCAATTTTGTTTTTTTTCTTATAATTACTTCATTGCAGTTGCAGCTCTTTTCTTTACAAATATTGCATTGCAAAAATTCATTTTTAGTAAATAATATTACAGTGGACGCGACGCTTATTACAATAGTAAGTAATTAATTTAATTAAATTTTTGTAATAAAATATATATGGTTTATTTCTTTTGCTTTACTTTTAGATAACAGGAAATATTACAACATATGTATTAATCTTGGTTCAATTTTTAAATGCGTCACATTCTTGTGATAAAAAAACATTTTCTAATGTTATATAATTTAATTTAAAGATACAACAAATTAAAAAAAAGCAATACAATGTGATATTAAATAATAAAAAATATGTTTACATTTTATTGTGAGTACAACATAAATGAAATATTTTATTACACTAAAATTTATCATACGGGGTGTCTGAAACAAAATATCAAATATAAACACTGTGGATAGGTATTGGAAATTTAGAACAGAGTCATATACTATTTTACAAAGTTTATAAATGTTATCTAATAATTAATTGAAACATATCAAACTGTTGTCTTCTCCATTCTTGGTTTCTATTGTTGAATTATGTATGCCCAAACATTATCAACATTTAAATCTGGTAGACGAGAAAGCTAATCGACCAAAAAAATCTCGAAATAATTTCAAAATTGTTGAAATTTGCCCGTGGATAGTAATTGTAATAATAATAATGAAGAGTTAATAAACCACAGTTAATTGTACATAAGATGCTTCTTTATTCACTGTCCGAATGCGAGTGAGGCAGTGGCCCTAGTTGCAAATACATATGATCTGCACGTACATGTCTTATCTCTAACATTGAAATCCTAAGATATTTCTGGGCCGCAAGACAATAATAAAAAATGTATATTAAAAAGACACGCAAATCTTTTTTTTATATTCTTAACACTTCCACTATTCAAGTGTTTTATTTTTTTTTTATTAATTTACATTTATATTAAACCTATATCGAATAACAGAGTTTTTAATTTATTCTTAGCTAGTAGTTTTATAAGAAAATCTGCACATTGTTTTTCAATGGATATATAATTACGTCGGTGAAGTTGGCCCCCACATTTAAATTTTTGAAAAAAAAAGGGAATTCTGAACTTGTTTCAAAGAGTTCTAGAGTTCCTGATAATTTTTAAAAGGAGTTCTGCCCTTTAAACTAAATAAAACACCATTTCTATAACGGGGAAGCCAACTTCACGCCCCACCCCATTTCTCGATTTTTGTTAAAAAAAGAGGAATTCTGAACTCTTTTCGAAGAGTTAGAAATCCTGATAGTTTTTAGAAAAAGTTCTGCTCTTAAAATTAATTAAAACCAAAATTAAAAAGAAAAGTTCCATTATTATTTTTTTAGCGATTTTCGCAGTTTTGAAGTGAGTTCTGTTCCCACCCTAAAGAGTACTATCGAAAAGCATTAGGTCGTGTGGCGCTCCGACCCACCCCTTAAAAGTTACAACCCCTCAAAAGTTACCAGAATATTTTTTTCGCGAATTTTTTTTTGCAAATTTTGAAGTTCTAAAAAGAGTTCTGTTCCCCCTCCAAGAGTTCTACAAATAAGTCCTATAGCATTTCGCGCTTCTACTCACCCCTTAAAAGTTACAGCCCCCTAAAAGTTACCAGAATATTTTTTTTGCAAATTTTTTTGCAAATTTTGAAGTTCTAAAAAGAGTTCTGCCCCCCCCCTCCCCCAAAGAGTTCTACAAATGAGCCCTATAGCATTTCGCGCTCCGACCCACCCCTTAAAAGTTACAGCCCCCAAAATTTACCCCAAATTTTTTTTCACGATTTTCAAAATTTTGAGAGAAGTTCTGTTCCCACCCTAAAGAGTTCTATTGAAAAGTTTTAGATTGTTTCACCATAAAGTTGAAATCGGCGGAGTTTCGTGTTTACGAAGCGTCGTAATTTTAATGTTTGTATTAATGTTAAAAACTAATAAGTTTGATAGGAATTAGATTATTTTGTTGGAAATTAATAACACCTTTAATTGTTTTATTTTGGGTTTTTTTAGTAATTTTTTTTTT
Source organism: Cardiocondyla obscurior (assembly GCF_019399895.1). NCBI lineage: Eukaryota > Metazoa > Arthropoda > Insecta > Hymenoptera > Formicidae > Cardiocondyla > Cardiocondyla obscurior. The sequence continues at coordinate 2,760,390 of NC_091884.1, read as the reverse complement.
TTTTGCGAGTGTTAAGAAATAAGAAAATATCAAGAAATGTAATGCGATGCTTGTGCGTTGAAAGGTTTCGTGCGTTTGGAAACTTTGCTTTTTTCTTTTGTTACTTATTAGTATAAGAAATTTATAACTGAATATCCGGTCACGTAGACCAACTGATAAGTTTAATCTTCAGAGAAACTGGGCCTTCCCGTAACACTATACGGTCGTCCTTATGAACAAAGGCAGGGCAAGCAGATATCGCAAGCCTTCTCTCCAGTAGTTAGTTGCCTTCCGATTCTCAATACGGATAGTTCGTGCTGCTTAGCAAATAATATAACTGTTCGTTTCATACGTAAACTGCAATTGAAAAGGTTTGCTTGTGCGTCGCAGAACCGGCAAACCATTAATATTGAACTAACTTTCTACATCTCCATTATTCTTATTTTTTTATTATTTTGAAACGACCGTAATTCCTGGCCGCGAATATCTTGCAAGCGAGAGTGCCCGGACGTGCTCGCCGGGCGGACAGGATTCGCGAGTTGAATTGAGAGGTCCGAGAATGCACGAGACGTGGTTTATGTAACAATTAATTGATGCTTTATTCAATTAATAAAACAGAAATACATTTAAGCCAATTATGACGAACGCGTGATTGAGACGTCGCCGGACGAACACGAATTTAACAATAGATTCACGATGACGCGTTAATTGGCGCGAGTATGCGCTTGATCGGTACGGTGGTAATCGATACGCGGATCTATGACGGGCGGGCCGTTACAGGTTTTCGGCAGCCGCCTAGATAACGCCCTAATCGGAGCGTGGGGTGAGCGGCGCGAATATTTCCCCGAGTCGCGGGCCTGGGCGGGGCCTGATCTATGCACGCGGCGCGAGACGCGGTGATCGACCTAACGCTTAGATCGCGGCGCGAACGCGGTATTCGGACAGCGGGGAGGATGGAGCACCTGTTCGGTGTTGCAGTAGCCGAGAGTACTCGGCCGAGGCGGAGATCTCTCCACCCCGGTTTTGTGCAACGGTGCGAATGGATATTTTTCGCCTAGGCAAGCTGACTGTCGATCCGGGATCGAGATCGCTCGAAGGAGGCGAAGTGCGCTTCACCCCACGAGCCGGTCGTACAAGTCTAAGTCGCTTTCGGCAGGAAGATTCCTCTGCGGTGCAAGCGTCAGGAGTTCCTGACCGAGACGGAGTTCGCTCCACCCCGTTGGTTTGCTTGCTCCAGGAGTCGGTTCGGTTCGGATGTTCGCTGCGAAGCGAACGGCACGAGAACGGTGCGCGACTTCCCCGAGTTCGGCTTTTTATCTCGCACAAGGCGACATCCGGGGGTATCCTTGTTCGCGGCGCCGGCCGCGGTATTCCGCGGTACCGTGCGCGTCGCGCTCGCTCGGATGAGTTCGGGGCCGCTCGGATACGCTTGTTCCGCGGGACTTGGCGCGTTCCGCGGTACTCGTTATAATTACGTATTTCGATGATCGGTTTCTTCGGGAGCCCCCCGCGCTCCCTTGCCTGGCCGAGAGGATGGTCGTCTCGTCCGTTCTTCACCGGGAACGATGCTCATTCCGGGGGCATCGTTACAATTTTTTTGTATATTCTTTATTCAATCAATAAACCACATTTTCTTTCCTAAAAAAATTTGTAAAGTGTTTTTGAAAACTCAAACATTTTTTGGTCCTTCGAGCCGGATAGTGTAAATCAGTGTGAAATTTATACTGTTCAAGTTTGCGACAAGTTCGTTACGATGAGTCAGAATCACGATACGTTAATTAACAACCAACAGGAGTTGCACGGCTGTATTGCAAGAGCCGTAGACAACTTGCGTAAGCTGGGATCAGCAAAGATAACAACCAGTGCGATAGAAATTAGAATCAACCAACTGGATACCAATTGGGCGAAATTCGAAAAGGCTCATGATCAATTAAGAGAAGAATATTGGGAACAAGTGAAAACTCATGCCTATATTACTAAAGATTATTATGCAATCGTGGAAGAGGTTTATTACAATCAGCGGGCTACTTTGGAAGAAATGATGCTAACATTGTCGCCCTCAGCAGGATCTTCAAAGACACCGGAATCTCCGCGCAGTTCGGAGCCCCTTCGAAGCCAACTACCAAGATTGCAATTGCCTACCTTCTCGGGACGCTTTGAGGATTGGCCGAATTTTAAAGATCTTTTCCAGTCAATGGTGGGAGCTGACAGTTCATTGCAAGAAATACAGAAGTTTCATTACTTAAGAAGCAGTCTTAAGGGGGAAGCGGAACAATTAACACAAAACATTCCGACGACTGCAGGAAATTACGAACGAGTGTGGACCATGCTTCAGGAACATTACGAAAATAAGCGTTTGCTTGTGCGCTCCGTGCTTACCTCCTTTTCAAATTTGCCGAAAATGAAAGGAGAGAGTGCATTTGAATTGCGAAAGATTTTTAATGGAATGCTGCAGACCGTTGCTGCATTAGAAGGAATCCAGAGGCCTGTAGCAGAAAACGATTTATTTGTGCATCGAATAATTGAGCTTTTCGATTCTTATACACGTAAGGAGTGGGAATCGGTTATTGGAAATACCACAGATCCTCCATGCTATGAGGAATTGAGACTGTTTATGGAAAACCGTCTCCGAACTTTGGAAGCGATCCAGCCGACGGGACGTGATTTATCGTCTAAAACTACAACTGGATTTCGGGCTACGCGAGCACTTGTTTCTAACCCAGCTCCGTTACAGAGCGGAGGTAAGCCGAACACGTGTTTTTTGTGCCACGGACAACATTATATTCTGGGCTGCCCGGAATTTCAAAAAAAAGGGCCTAATGCGCGTAAAGAATTCGCGATTGAGCATCGCTTGTGTTTCAACTGCTTCGGAAATCATCGAATCAATCTGTGTCCTTCTACCAGAAGCTGCTACTATTGTAAAGACAGACATCATTCAACAATCCATGAGGCCTGTTCAACCGGAAGTATGCGAACTGGAGTCAATGCCTCCGCCGCAGAGCGTCGTACCACCGGACCCAGAGCCATCGAGCATCGAGCCTCAGAGGAGTTCAACGCATCCAGCAGCAGGAACATCAACACCGGGACGGCGCCGTCGAAATACTCGGAAACAGCCGAAAAACCAGCCGGAACCAGCGCTGAAGGAGCAGTGGCTCTCCACTTGCGTAATCTCGTAGAGCGAAAACGAGTTTTGCTTGCGACTGCCAGGGTTTTCGTTACGGACAAATTTGGTAAAAAACACACCGTGCGTGCGCTAATTGATCCGGGTTCGGAAGTCTCGCTTGCTTCTGAATCTTTAATGCAAAAATTAAAACTCCCGCGAGTTTCGGATTCAACGCCTATTTTTGGAATTGGTGGAATAATAAATATGCATGCTCGTGGTAAAGTAATATTTAAGATAGAATCCGGAACAAAAACTCCGTTTTCATTACAAATTACAGCATTAATTTTGTCTCGACTCACCGCCTCAGGGGTTAGTCTAGAAAATATGTTCAGCGAATCGCAGCATTTAAGCGGATTAGAGCTAGCAGATCCAGATTTTCGAGCTTCCTTTAATATTGAATTGATCTTAGGTGCGGAAGTATATGCTATTATCCTTGAAGAAGAAATTCGTAAAGGAGATATAAACGCTCCGATTGCAATAAAAACCGCGTTGGGATGGGTACTTTCCGGAACGGCGGGCGGTGAGTCAACAGGCAAGGGCGTAACCGTGCATAAATGCACCACGGGAATAGATTTGTCCGATTTAGTTAAGCAATTTTGGCAGCAGGAGGAAATAAAATTGTCTCTTCCGGCCTTAACTGCAGAAGAAATTGAGTGCGAAAAACATTTTGTAGAAACTCATCGCCGCAATGAGACAGGACGTTATATAATTCGATTGCCGTTTTTAAGCAAGGACGCGGTTCCAAATTTTAAAAATTCTCGCTCAATAGCTGTTAAAATGCTTCAAGCTCTGGAAAAACGATTAAGCAAACAACCGCAGATTCGTAAATTATATAATGAATTTATGACAGAATATCATCAGCTTGAGCATATGACTAAAGTAACTTCACCCGCGCCGACGGACGAAGTGTGCTGCTATTTGCCACATCATTGCGTAATCAAATCAGCCGAGGAAAAAACTAAGATACGCGTAGTTTTTAACGGATCAGCCCGGATGGCACAAAATATAAGTTTAAATCAAGTTTTGCTGACGGGTAAAAATTTGCTGCCAGAATTGCCTGCTATAATAACCAATTGGCGCCGACATCGGTTTGCGATAGTAGCGGATATAGAAAAAATGTACAGACAAATCTTGGTTGACGACGCGGACAAAAAAATGCAGCGTATTGTCTGGCGTTATGACCCTGCTGAGAATGTAAACGACTATCAGTTAAACACTTTAACTTATGGGCTTGCTTGTGCACCATTTGTAGCCCTGCGAGTATTGCAACAACTCGCGGAGGATGAAAAAGAAAAATATCCTATAGGCGCTTCCGTGTTGCAATCGGAAACTTATATGGACGATATCCTTACCGGAGCAAGTTCCGTAAACGGAATACGCGCTTTAATAAAAGATCTAGTTGCAATTTGCATGGCGGGCGGTTTTCCGTTAAAAAAATGGGCTGCTAGCTCGAAATTAATAGAGGACATAATTCCCAAAACAGAACATCAAAACCAGCCTGTCGTTTGGCAATCCGTCGAGGGACATCCGATTTTAGGAATGCAATGGAATCCTAGAACGGATACGTTTGCCTTTCATATCCACATAATTGCAGAAAAAATATACTCAAAAAGAAAAATTCTATCAGAAATTGCACAACTGTTTGATCCGCTTGGGTGGCTAGCACCGGTTATCATTCGCGCGAAAATTTTTATTCAATCATTATGGCTAAAAAATTTAGATTGGGATGAGCCCCTGCCGAAAGAGGAGCAAGAATTTTGGTTAAAATTTCAAGCAGAACTCCCTGAACTGCAGAAAATTGCCTTGCCCCGCTGGATAAATAGTCTTGCCTCAAATTGTAGTATAGAAATCCACGGGTTTTCAGATGCTTCCGAGAGAGCCATTGCTGCGGTTGTTTATTTACGAGTAACGTGGACTAGTCCGGACGAATATGATGACTTTCACTTTTCCAAAATTTCGCTTTTGCAATCAAAAACTAAAGTTGCTCCTTTAAAAACTATTTTTTTACCGCGATTAGAATTAAATGCCGCCGCTCTATTAGTGCGTTTAGTAAACAAAATAAAACTTGCTGCAAAATTTAAAATTAATAGAGTTTATTTATGGTCCGACTCTACGGTTACTTTGGCTTGGATTCGGGGTCATTCTTCGCGCTGGTCAACATATGTAGCTAATAGAGTGACTGAGATACAAGAGACATTACCTGATGCTCAGTGGAAACACGTGTCCGGTAACGAAAACCCGGCCGATTGTGCGTCGCGAGGAATTTCTCCATCGGAATTAGCAGGCCACCCGCTGTGGTGGACCGGGCCAGCTTGGTTATCACCATACGATGAATTAAATGCGAGATTATTTCATCAAGAAATTCCTCGAACGCATGAGGAGGAACGACCTGCTAGGGTACATATAGTTGAAAACAAAAACCAGGAAAATGAAATGCTATTGCAATTTTCTTCGCTAACACGATTATTGCATATTACTGCTTGGTGCCGTCGCTGGCCCACAAGATTACGAGAACATAGAAATCGAGATCAAGATCTCGAACTAAGCGAACTTGAGAGTGCAAAAAATCTTTGGATTAAGCATTCACAAGATACATTTTTTTCTAAAGAAATTAAGGCTATTAAAAATAAACAGACATTATTACGACAAAGTGCATTATATAAATTAAATCCATTTCTTGACAAAAATGAAATACTTCGAGTAGGTGGCCGATTGCAACACTCGCCTATTAATTATAATCAAAAGCATCCGATCATTCTCAGCAAGGATTCATATTTTGCGAAATTAGTAATTGATAAGTGCCATCGTATGACACTGCACGGCGGGGTGCAGTTAACCTTAGCTACAATAAGACAAAGATATTGGATCTTAGGCGGACGCCAAATTGTTAAATCATTCATACACAAATGCGCCAAATGTATACGTTGGAAAGGAACAGCATGTTTCCCGCTTATGGGAAGTTTGCCTCATGCGAGAACTTCTCCGTTACCACCGTTTTTTAATACAGGTCTAGATTATGCTGGACCAATTATGATGCGAACCTCAAAGGGCAGAGGCCAAAGAGCCTATAAAGGCTTTATTGCCATTTTCGTTTGTTTTTCTACCAGAGCCGTTCACATAGAAGCCGTTTCAGATTATACAACTGAAGCATTTCTAGCGGCCTTTAGGCGATTCACTTCTAGACGCGGATTATGTGCCCATCTTTATAGTGATCGCGGCACAAATTTTATAGGGGCAGATGCGCAACTTAGAAATTTTATAAAACAAATAACACATGATTCATTGATTAAAAATAATCTAACCAATAAAGGGGTTCTTTGGCATTTCAATCCCCCCAGTGCACCCCACTTTGGGGGCCTCTGGGAAGCCGCGGTAAAATCTGCAAAATTCCATATTCATCGGGTAATCGGTAAAGCAACACTGACGTATGAAGAATTAGCAACTTTCTTGACGCAGGTAGAAGCATGTTTAAACTCGAGACCCTTGCTTCCGATCTCCGATGACCCCGAAGATTTTGAAGCACTTACGCCGGGTCATTTCTTAATAGGGCAACCTCTAAATGCTGTACCCGAACCTTCATTACAAGAGATACCTGAGAATCGGCTAAAGCGATGGCAACTCATTCAAAAAATGCGTGACCACTTTTGGCAACGATGGTCCAATGAATATATTCCGACGCTTAATGTAAGAAATAAATGGCCTGTTGCGATGAAAAACTTAAAAATTAATACTCTATGTTTAATTCGTGGGGAAGGCACTGCACCTTCGAAATGGCCCCTTGGGCGTATTATTGCTATTCACCCTGGAGCCGACGGTCAAGTTCGCGTGGTAACCGTTAAAACTGCAACAACCACTTATACGCGACCCGTAGTTAAAATCGTCCCATTGTTTGCTGAGAATGAAATAAATCATGGTTCTAATGCAACCGAAACATAAACATGCTAGCGTAAGCAAATGTTTGTTCACAGCGAGAACGAGGCGGGCGGAATGTTAAGAAATAAGAAAATATCAAGAAATGTAATGCGATGCTTGTGCGTTGAAAGGTTTCGTGCGTTTGGAAACTTTGCTTTTTTCTTTTGTTACTTATTAGTATAAGAAATTTATAACTGAATATCCGGTCACGTAGACCAACTGATAAGTTTAATCTTCAGAGAAACTGGGCCTTCCCGTAACACTATACGGTCGTCCTTATGAACAAAGGCAGGGCAAGCAGATATCGCAAGCCTTCTCTCCAGTAGTTAGTTGCCTTCCGATTCTCAATACGGATAGTTCGTGCTGCTTAGCAAATAATATAACTGTTCGTTTCATACGTAAACTGCAATTGAAAAGGTTTGCTTGTGCGTCGCAGAACCGGCAAACCATTAATATTGAACTAACTTTCTACATCTCCATTATTCTTATTTTTTTATTATTTTTTTGTATATTCTTTATTCAATCAATAAACCACATTTTCTTTCCTAAAAAAATTTGTGAAGTGTTTTTGGAAACTCAAACAGCGAGAGTTAAAAAAATGCATTTACGCACGCCCGGGAGACGGTTCTTCCGGGGAGTGTGGAACTCGCCGGCTCTAGAGCCGTAATACCGCACTAAAACGACCACTCTTTTACTATTTGTTATGGATTCCTTATTTATTTCTTTTTGTTTGCTATTTTAAGTAAAAAATTAAATTTTTAGTACTACTATCTTTATTACTACGCTTATGTATACGATTTAAAGAAGTTAATATGAAGAAAATGTTACTAAAATTTGTTTTATTATCATAAAAAAGACATAAGGTATTGTAGTTATCAGATCGAGTTATAAGTATTTCCGTTTAATTTTATCAGACATTTATTTTGCTTCTCAAGAAATAACAAAATCATATTAATTTATTATGTATTTACCATTATCACGTGTAACGTTCTTTCGTCTTTTTGGTAGTTTATCAATTTCTTTCTTTTAAAATAAGTTTATGATTTATATTATTTCTTAATCGTTCTTAATACAAAATGGGAAATGAAAGAAGTGGGAATTTTGATTAAGCAATAAAAAGATACAAGATAATGTAGATAATGTAGAAATAAAAAAATAAAACATTTTAACATTTTACGTTTATGAATAAAGTTACTATACTTATTAAAAAAATAAAATAAAATAAAAAAGCAATATCGTTCTTTTTATATACATTTTAGAATTACGCATTTGTCCATTTATCATACTAGTAAGGAAATAATAAAGGTGTTTTATTAGATGAAGAAATACAATATGAGCAAATATTAATTCGTTTTTCTTTTTTTTTAAATGTAAATGAATAAACTTTATTTTTTAAACATATCTTGAATTTCTAATGATAAAATATTAATTATATATATACAGGGTGTCTCACCCCATGTGTCGAATCCGTTAGGAATAGATAGAACTCGGGTAGACAAATTAGAAAGTCCCACACCATTTTGCAAAATTCTCAATGGTTATTGAGAAAAAAATTAATTTGTCTAGCGCAAAAGCGATAAGGAAGCCACGCGTGAGTGAGCGCGACAGGCGACGGCGCCATTCCTAGCCATTCGCCTGTCACGCTCACTCGCCCGCAGCTTCCTTGTTGCTCTTGCGCTAGACAAATTAATTTTTTTCTCAATAACCATTGAGAATTTTACAAAATGGTGTGGGACTTTCTTATTTGTCTACCCGAGTTCTATCTATTCCTAACGGATTCGACACATGGGGTGAGACACCCTGTATATATATATACAGGGTGTCTCAGCCCATGTGTAAAATCCTATACAGATAGGTAGGTCTTAGGGAGATAAATAAAAAAGTTCTTTAACGTTTTGAAAAATTTTCAATACTTATTGAAAAAAAAATTAATTTGTCTAGCGCAAGAGGACAAGGAAGCTATAGGTGAGTGAGCGCGATAGGCGACGGCGCCATGTCGCCTGTCGCGCTCACTTGCCCGCAGCTTCCTTGTCACTCTTGCGCTAGACAAATTAATTTTTTTCTCAATAACAATTGAGAATTTTACAAAATGTTAAATAACTTTTTTATTTATCTCCTAAGACCTACCTATCTGTATAGGATTTACACATGGGCTGAGATACCTGTATATATATATATATATATATATATATATATATATATATATATATATATATATATATACAGGGTGTCCGAAATATTATTAGCAATATTAAAACTGTGGGTAGAAAGTTAGATTTGGAGACGAAAAGTCCTTTACGAATTTGTAAAATTCGTAACCATTATTGAAAAAAAAATTAATTTGTCTAGCACAAGAGCGACAAGGAAGCTGCGCGTGAGTGAGCGCGACAGGCGAATGGTTAGGAATGGCGCCGTCGCCTGTCGCGCTCACTCACACGTGGCTTCCTTGTCGCTCTTGCGCTAGACAAATTAATTTTTTTTTCAATAATGGTTACGAATTTTACAAATTCGTAAAGGACTTTTTGTCTCCAAATCTGATTCTTTACCCACAGTTTTAATATTGCTAATAATATTTCGGACACCCTGTATATATATATATATATATACAGGGTGTCCCAGACATAACAAAGGATACTGGGAGAATAGATAGAATTGATTTAGAAAAGTCCGTACCATTTTGCAAAATTCTCAACCGTTATTGTGAAAAAAATTAAAATGTATAAATTGTATAGGCGTAAGAGCGACAAGGATGCTGCGCGTGAGTGAGCGCGACAGGCGACGGCGCCATTTCTAGCGATTCGCCTGTCGCGCTCACTCATGCGCAGCATCCTTGTCGCTCTTACGCCTATACAATTTATACATTTTAATTTTTTCTCAATAACGGTTGAGAATTTTGCAAATGTACGGACTTTTCTACTTGTCTCAATCAATTCTATCTATTCTCCCAGTATCCTTCGTTATGTCTGGGACACCCTGTATATATATATATATATATTGTGACGTGGCGGCTCTCGCTGCTTCGTTGCAGCTCCCCGTGGCCGTCACAAAAGCGCCGAGAACTACCTGCGGGGGGGAATTGTGGCGATAACGGCTTATCCGAAGCTCGCGCCAATTTATTAGTATCAATAGGGCCCTGTGAGGGCGGCGGCTCTCGCGGGAAATCGGCGGCGTGGCGCGCGGAAAAATCCGCGAGACGCGGGAGTGGGGATACGCCGGGCCTCGTGCCGAAAATTCGCGCGGTCCTCGCTCTCTTCCGTGTAGACCGGCGTGATTGACGGGCGATCGGCAGGAACCAGCGAGCGATAGCGAGAGTGAGCGAGGACGACGAGAGCGAGAGCGAGAGTGAGAGAGAGAGCGAGAGTGCGAGGGAGAGCGAGGACGTCTCGAGAAGTCAGGGAGCGTTTCTTCGGTGAGATTTTCCACCCGCATTGCGGAATTATTGTATTGTACCGCCCTTCGTCTCCCGGGGAGGCCGACGCGGACTTGGACGATACCCGGCCACATAAAACGGGCACGCGGGCTCGTTAGATTATTTTGGTGGATCCTTGTCGCGAGACAAGGACGTAACGTTAGCGAGTGGCAGCCGATGGGCGTCCAAGGGCCGGTGACTGGGCCCCGCGAGACCTACCGGGACGGTTCGTCTGCGTTGGTTGATTCGATCGTATGTGAAGCTGTCGTCCGTCGCGTCCGCACGGAGAGCCCTCGGCAGCGGCCGAGGTCGGAAAAGTAATCACGCGGTTTCGTTTGCGACAGGCGAGTTTTCGCGTAGAGTCTTTCGTGTCGCGGTGTCCCGTGGAGGCACGTCGCGTGCAGGGGAGACGCGTGGCCGGCACCACAACATCCAGGGCCGACGCGAGAAGATCTAGCTCTCGTACGCTTACTTTAATTTTTGTTATTTTTTTTTATATTTTTGTTTGTTCCGTTGAACATAATAAACGGATCCTCTGTTTATGGTCGTGTTCGCGTACGCCTTATTTTGTGTCGTCGTTCCCGTTTGTCCGAGAATTCCGCGTGCTATACCCCGCCCCTCTCCGTTCGAATGGGCTAGCCCCCGCGCGTGACGGCGATTCGAATTTGGTAGGAATTGTCGAGGACCGGATAACTAGTCCGAGATAAAAATCGGCACGGCGAAGCCCGTGCCTGGCGCCCAAAAATCGTGTTCGTGCGAGATTCCGCCGTCCCTTTTTGTTCACGACTCTCTCCTCCGGGAGGAGAGAATAAAAATTATCGTGACAATATATATATAATTAATATTTTATCATTAGATTAGATAGATACATAGATATACAGGGTGTCCCAGACATAACGAAGGATACTGGGAGGATAGATAGAATTGATTTAGACAAGTAGAAAAGTCCCGTACCATTTTGCAAAATTCTCAATAGTTATTGAGAAAAAAATTAATTTGTCTAGCGCAAGAGCGACAAGGAAGCTACGCATGAGTGAGCGCGACAGGCGAGTAGCTAAAAATGGTGCCGTCGCCTGTCGCGCTCACTCACGCGTAGCTTCCTTGTCGCTCTTGCGCTAGACAAATTAATTTTTTTCTCAATAACTATTGAGAATTTTGCAAAACGGCACAAGACTTATTAACATGTATCCACGAGACCTATCTAACTCTGACAGTTTGTCAATATGGAATGATACACCCTGTATATATATGCAGGGTGTTTGAAATAAGGTTTCCTTCCCGGAAACTGTAAATAGATATGGAAAATACAAATCAAAAAGTTAAATACCATTTTGTGAAATTCGTAAGCGTTACCGAGTAAAAAATTATTTAATTTTGACGAATTAGCGCGGAGCATGTAATGAGTCGGACGCGGCAGGTAAGAGCGGGTGGGCCTTAGTGAGAGAACCAGGGATTAACGCCGCGCGACATGTGTAGGGTGGGGGTGGGAGGAGTCAACGCGTGGTGTGATAAGAAAAATTACTGCGCGCGTTATGAAAAATACTAATATATTATTCAGCGGTAATTTATTGTTTATAAACAAACAACCTTTCGAGGGCTTGCGTCTGAGAATGCGTTTCACCTAACATTTAGTATGGTCGTTTCTGCTTATTATTTTTTTCAACAATTAATATAAAATTATCTGATTATCGCGAACGTTTTTTTAACACTTTTCCAATGTTAGGAAAATGATGCGCTATCATTTCCTCACCACCTTGCGGTAGATAGCATAGTGCGTTTTTTTTTAGTGGTATCCCCGGTAGGCCTAATCCACTTGTTGTACTTAATGCAAAAGTTGTTCAAAGTGACCTCCTCTCTGTCGTATGCAGAATTCGGCTCTTCGAACAACATCGCGTGATGCACATAGCACTATATCTGGCGAAACGGTTCCAAAGGCCGCAATAATAGATTCACGTACCTCATTTGCGGTACCATTTCGCTGAGTGTCAACTAAACTTTTGATGTACCCCCATGAAAAAAAGTCGCAAACCGTTAAATCTGGGCTTCGTGCTGGCCACGCTATTGGTCTTCCGCGTCCTATCCACTTCTCTGGGAATCTCAAGTTTAATTCCTCTCGCACTGCTCGACAGGAATGTGCTGGTGCTCCATCGTGCTGAAATATTATGTTTCTTCTTGTTTTGAGCGGCACATTTTCGAGAAGAACTGGTAAACTTGTCCGAATAAAATTTCGATACTCTAGCCCTGTCAATCTTGCCGGCAAAAAATACGGACCAATCTAAAAATATTTTAATTACGTTAACAAAATAATCTTTTTTTTTTTATTTATACTTACTATTTGATTCTCAAGTATTCCTGCCCATACGTTTATGGAATAACGATACTGGAAACTCCCTTCTCTAATTAATTTTGGATTGTGATCCACCCAATATAAGGTATTCCGCGAATTAAAAATGCCGTTTTGTGTAAACAATGCCTCATCCGACCATAAAATATTGTCCGGAAACGTTGTATTTTGACGACATTGTGCGAGAAAACCTTCATAAATTATGATAATAATTATTATGCTTTAAAAAACTGTTAATATGGAAAGTTAATAAAAATACCTTGACAGAAGTGCATCCGTGGTTCATAGTCTCGTGGTAACAGTTGCTGTACACGCTGATAACGATATGGATATATCGAATTATACCGCAATGTTCGATGTACTTCACATGTTGTTAAATTCAATTCGCGCGCTGAGCGACGTATGCTCATTTCTGGGCGATCTTCAAATAAATTTAAAATTTGTTCTTCATTACGTATTCGCCGCCGTGTACTTTCTCGTTGATGGTGCACGAGACAGCCTGTTTCCCGTAGCTTTTTAACGGCATTTAAAATTGTTTTACCACACGGATAACGCACACGTCCTGGCATACGTTCCGCGTAAATTTGAGCTGCGCGATTAGCATTTTCACCCGCAAGCCCGTACGCCACTATCATTTCTGTATACTCGCTGGGTTCGTACATCTTCACAATTTTTATTCACTTTTTTATCACTTTGTTTAGCGTGAGCACTTTGTTCAGCACAAGCTAACTAGCGACTGTGAAAGATTTCTTTGGCGTTGGTGGAAAACAGAAATGTAAACAAACAGTACGCGCGGAAAACCTGGAGCAATACTGTTTGTTTACATTTCTGTAGCAATATTAAAACTGTGGATAGGAAATCAGATTTGGAGACGAAAAGTCCTTTACGAATTAGTAAAATTCGTAACCATTATTGAAAAAAAATTAATTTGTCTAGCACAAGAGCGACAAGAAAGCTGCGCGTGAGTGAGCGCGACAGGCGACGGCGCCATTTCTAACCATTCGCCTGTCGCGCTCACTCACGCGCAGCTTTCTTGTCGCTCTTGTGCTAGACAAATTAATTTTTTTTCAATAATGGTTACGAATTTTACTAATTCGTAAAGGACTTTTCGTCTCCAAATCTGATTTCCTATCCACAGTTTTAATATTGCTAATAATATTTCGGACACCCTGTATATGAATAATGTGACCATATCTTCGCTCTCCTCCTTCTCCTCCTCCTCTTCCTCTCTTTTCCCCTCGGCCCCATTTATAGTTCTCATAATGTTCCCACGTCTCCCACGAATTTCTTAAGTATTGTCTTCCTCTACCTCTTTCTCTTCCTCTTCCTCTTCCGTGCCCACGTCCCCTTACTATCTCCCAATATCTGTAACGAAAAGAATAATATAATTGTTAATATTTAATGAAAAAACGTACTTTTAATTTTATTATAGAAATAACTTTTTCTCATTTTCCACACTTTATTATTACTATTACAAAAGAAAATGTACTTACTTTTTAATTCGATTTTTTTTATTTTACCCGACCCTTATCCCTCTATTTTTATTTTCCTTCTCGCTTACATCATCAGATGAATCGATTTCCATAGCTTCCTCTTTCTCCTCCTGGTTTTTTTATGGCAATTACATTCTTTGCATCTGAAACAAATTATGACATTAATATTATGTATGTGCAGCTGGTACACTTAGTGTAATTTTCTTATTAATTTTTATCTAATCATATTAAAAATATAAGAAATACATACTTTGAAGCACTTCTGCTTCTCTTTTCTCTCAGCCTTCGCTCCTCCTTTTTCTCTCTTTCTTTTCTCTCCCTTTGCCGCCTTCTTATTCTCTCTTCTTCTGCTCTCTCCTCCCTCTCTCTTTCCTTACTTCCTTCTTTCTCCCGACTTTTCTCCTTTCCATTCTCTCCGTTCTTCGCACTCATATTTCTAAAAATGCGTAATTCTTATTAATATACATATAACTATGAATAACAATACACCTTGAAAGATAATTCATTCTTTAATTAATTTTTTAATTTTTATCGCGAATACCCGTCATCTCATAATTTTTGACAAACAATTTTACGCTCAACGTGCACTAAGAATGTACACAAAAACGTTATTCGCGGGTAAAGATATTATTGTTATAAATACGGAACAGAAGTAACGACGAACGAATGCGAACGTCACGAACCTATTTCCTCACGTTGGCTGCTGATCTTTACGGACCACTGTCAAAAACAGTACTGAGACTGCGAACGTTTTTACTGTTACCATGGGCGAAAAGAAGAAAAGCGCGTAAGGGGAACATAGAAATCGGCAGCGAACGCTGTGGCGGCTTATCTGATTGATCCGCGACGAGCCGACACCTAAACAAAAGAAAATCGCCAAGACTTTTAGAGTGGCCGACGTTCCGCGATTTGTTCCAGACGCTAATTGTGGACGACATAACTTTGTCTGACGTCACCCGGCTGCATTACTTGAAAACCAGCTTGCGGGGGGAAGCTGATGCCTTGGTGAGACAATTTTCTACCACCGAAGAAAATTTCGTCAGGGCGTGAGAAACGCTTACGAGATTCTACAACAATACCCATTTGCTTGTGCGGTCTCTCCTGACGTCGTATGTTTCGCTGCCAAAAATAAAGACAGAATCAGCTTCAGAATTGAAAAGATTGTTCCACGCCATGACAGGCGTCGTCGGTTCGCTTGAAGGCATTGACCGGCCGATTTCGTCCAGCGAGGATCTCTTCGTGTTTATTACAGTGGAGAGGCTGGATCCCCGCTCCCGGCGGGAGTGGGAAACCGAAATTGGAGACTCAGCGGAGCCTCCCTCGTACTCGACCCTGAGGAAATTCCTGGAGAAGAGACTTCACACCTTGGAAACGATTCAACCGGAAAAAAGTTCGTTGATCAACGTGACTGATCGTGCGGGAAAATCGCTGCGGTCGCACCATGTGCAGAAGATGGCGACCAAGACGAAACGAGATCGGTGCTCCTTATGCCACAAAGATCATTTCATCATGATCTGCGAGGCGTTTAGGCGAAAGCCAGCGGAGGATCGGTGGACGTTCGTCGAGGCAAATGGACTGTGCCGCAACTGCTTGGGGTGTCATAAGGTGAGCGACTATCTCTCAAAAAGATCCTGCACCGTGTGTAACGAGCGGCATCATTTCGCACTCCATGAAACGTTTCGCGTGCCGGTGAAGGAGATAATTCCTGCCGCCGAAAAGGAAAAAACTTCGCATGTAGCTTGTCGTTCGGGGGGTGGACGGAGCGCGGTTCTCCTCGCTACAGCGCGGGTATTAGTTCGCGACCGATTTGACGGTGAACATCGGATGCGCGCCTTGGTGGACCAAGGTTCGGAGACGTCCATCGTGACCGAGAAACTTGTACAGCGGTTAAGATTGCCACGTTTCGGAACCAGCGTCGCGGTCTTCGGCGTCGGAGGAAACCGAGCGGTTTTTACTCGGGGCAGGGTAGCCCTCAAGGTGGCGTCAGTAACTGGAGGCGCGGAGATAAATGTGCGCGGTAATTCTCCTAAAACTCACGGCATACGCGGGGCTCGGATCCTCGTCGGTTCAGGAGTGGCGGCACATCCGGGACTTATCGCTAGCCGATCCGGAATACTTGGAGTCGGATCGGGTGGATTTGTTACTCGGTGCGGACGTTTTTGCGTCAATTCTGGAGCCGGGGGTGCGAATCGGTGCTCCCTACAATCCGATCGCCCAGGAAACAATATTCGGTTGGATCGTTTCCGGATTAATTGGGCTGAGCGACGGCCTCAGTGTTCCGGTCTTGCTGCAGTGTTCTGTGGACGAAACGTTATCGTCGTTGGTTCGTAGTTTCTGAGAGCAGGAGGAAGTCGCAGTGCGCGGCCCTGCGGAGTCTCCTGCGGATCGGGAGTGTGAAGCGTACTTTTCGCGGAACCACGGGCGCGACGGATCAGGCTGGTACACGGTGCAAATTCCAACGAAGGAGCCTCTGTCCGATCTCGGGCGCACACGGGCGCTCGCACAACGCGCTCTCGCAAGCATGGAGCGTCGGTTCGAAAGAGACGCCGAGCTCAGGCAAAAATATGTCACGTTCATGCGGGAGTACAAAAGCCTGGGACATATGACTCGAATTGACGAGACTGACGCGCGCGGACGACGATGCTACCTGCCCCATCACGGAGTTTTGAAGGGCGACGGACCTTCTGCGAAGCTCAGGATCGTCTTCAACGGATCCGCGCCGTTGCCGGGAAGCGACACGCTCAACCGTTATTTATACGTGGGACCAAATTTGATGCCTGCTCTCGCCGACGTGCTTCTCGGATGGCGCCGGTACCAATTTGCCTACACTGCCGACATCGAGAAGATGTATCGGCAGATCATGGTCGACGACGCTGACCGCGATCTGCAGTGCATCCTCTGGAGGGAAACCGCTAAGGCTTTTATGGCCGAGTACCGTCTCAACACGGTCACATACAAGCTGGCCTGTGCTCCGTACTTAGCCGCGCAAGCGCTCCGCCAACTTGCCGCGGACGAGGCGGCGCGCTTTCCTCGGGGAGCCGGAAGAACGAAACTTATGTGGATGACGTCCTGTCTGGCGGGAAGTCCTTGGAGGAGGCGCGCTCGTCCCTGACCGAACTGCGGCGGCTGTGCACGGCGGGTGGATTCCCATTAAAAAAGTGGGCCGCTAGTTCGTCGGAATTGTTGCGGGACATTCCGCCTACGAACCTGTTGCGGCCGGTCGTGCGTTCGTGGGGACCTCAGGAATTTTATGCCGCATTGGGAATTGTAATGTATCTACTTATTATGCACTTATATATCTATGCAACTATATCCCTGCAATTATCTATCTTAATCACTTGGCGCTGCCAGTGAATCTGTAACATTATATTTTGCTAATCCTCGCTGAAAGGCCAGGCTTTGTGCTTGCGATTTTACGGCCTAAGCCTTAGAAATCGTTCAGCCGTTGAACTGTTTGTATGTAATAAATCTAAGTATTAAAGTTTCTGTTCTTTATTATTTTGCGGACACCTCAACTTGGCGACAAGGATAAAACACTTTTCGTGCGTGTTACGCCATTTCTACAAACAGTTTCGATCTCTCAGTTTTTTTTTTTTTTAAACTGCAGTAAGGTGCAGTATCGTTCGTCGTTTAGTACGATCGGTTAACGGTATTTCCATGTCCCAACAAGGAACGGCTTGGATACAACAACTAAATAAGAACCAAGTCCTTGCGGAACTTAAAAAAAGAAACATTGTTTGTGAAAGTTCTAGTTCTTACGATAGCCTACGTGAGCTATTGAGAACAATTGTGAAAAAGGAAATATCAAAAAAATCGCTTAACAATTCAAACCCATTAGAAGAAACCAGTGTCTCCGTGCTAGAAGAAAGTGTATTAGACGAAGAAGACACAATGTCTAACGACGGCATCAAGCTTCAATTTAGCTTACAGGCGGACAACTGGGAAAATTTTTTGGAGCGGTTAGAATTGTACTTCGTTGCAAAAGATATAAGAGATGAAAAAAAGGCAGCTCAATTTTTAACTCGTCTTGACGAGGAGGCTTTTAGCCTAATTAAACAATTAACCTTACCAGACAAATTAATTTCTAAATCTTACTCCGAGCTCATTAAACTTATGTCAACTCACTTAATGCCTAAGCTCTCAGAAATTATGGAAAGGTGCAAATTTAACGCTGCTAAACAGGAGGCAAATGAATTGGTAGCGGACTTTGCAGCTTGCTTAAAGAAATTGGCCACACATTGTGATTTCAAAAAAATTAAAATATCTTTACGTGACCAGTTTGTTAGTGGCCTTCATAATCTTGATATTAAAGCAGCCTTATTCCGCATGGAAAAGTTGGACTTTGACACGGATTTTAAAGAATCCGTCGCACGTGAAGCCGCGGATAAAGACGCATCGAAATCACGACAAGTGCTTGAAAAACGTGTTACAAAAAACGAAATGTTCGCGATTCAACCGGCTTGTTAGAAAAATAAATGGAATAGGCCTGGCAACTCTTCATTAAAAAAGCAGGAAAATTCAAAGTGCTTCTTACCCGGAAATCAACGTCATCCGAACAAAAATTCTCAAAACTGACATCTCGTATGTTTCTGTTGCGGCAAACTTAATTATACTAACAAGGAATGTCGTTTCCGGAATTATTCGTGCCATGAGTATGGTCGAAAAGGACACCTCAAGACGGTCTGCAGGAAAAAAGGTCCTACGGGTTCTTCGCAACAGCAAGTCAAGCGGATTCAAGAAGAACGTGTGCAACCGGATGACGGCATCGCAACAACGCAACAGGAGTTTCCATCGCATTGTAATAATTTTTACAATCTTGAAATTGATAATAATAATAAATGTAATTTTAAAAGCATTTTTCGTATAATTGATCAAGATAGTGCGGAACTAATGGCTCTAGAAATATTTGTAAACGGCATTAAATTAAAAATGGAAATTGATACAGGTACATTCGCGACGATTTTACCTGAAAAATTATTTAATGAACATTTTAAAAATATAAATCTAATTAAAACAAAGCGAAATTTCAAAGTTTATAACGGAAATACTTTGTATCCACTCGGAAAGCTTGCCAATGTAACGGTCGAATTAAATTCTGAAAAAAGAGTATTAGATTGCTTTGTTCTGCCGGGTACAGGGCCTGCATTAATTGGAAGAGAGTGGCTTAACGCTTTTGGTTTGTGGCCAATAAATCTAAATAAGTCAAAAGAAAATCATATAAACAAAATTGATATTTCAAATTTATTTAATTATTTGTCAAAAAAATATCATGATTTATTTAGCAAAACCCCTGGAAGTTACAATAAAAGTAAAACTGTAATTCATTTGAAAAATTCTGCACACCCAGTTGCTATGAAATGCCGCCACACACCACTTGCGTTAAGACCATTAATAGAAAAAGAATTAGACCGTTTAGTTAAATTAAAACATCTGAAGCCGGTAGAGATAAGTGAATGGTCAACCCCCATTGTTCCGGTTTTTAAAGCTAATGGCGATATCAGAATTTGTGGTGACTTTAAAGTTACTTTATACCCTCATATTGTAATTGATAAATATCCGCTTCACACAATTGATGAAATTTTTGCAAATTTACAAGGCGGCGTAGTATTCTCGGAATTAGATCTTAAGCATGCTTATATGCAGTTTCCCGTTGCTGATGAATGTTTAAATTTGCTTACAATTGTAACGCATAAAGGCTTTTTTAGATATCAAAACATTCCAGAAGGAATCTCGCGCGCTCCTCCGGACGTTCAACGAAAAATAGACGAGTGTTTTAGAGATATTAATAGCACAATCGCTTATTTAGATAATATTTACGTCACGGATTGTACAGAGGAGGAGCATCTAGAAAACTTAGATAAAGTCTGCAAAAGATTCCAAGATTGTGGATTACGTTTAAATAAAAATAAATGTAAATTAATGCAAAAGCAAATTGAAATTTTGGGTTATGTAATAGATAAAAATGAGCTTTATAAAGCTAAATCTAAAATTTTAGCTATGATCAATGCTCTACAGCCTTCAAATCATAAAGAGTTAGCACCCTTTTTAGGCCTTGTTACTTTCTATTCGCGATTTATCGATAACCGAGCTACTAAATTAGCACCGCTTTATGATTTATTAAGCCAGAAAGAATTTCATTGGACTCAAAATTGCACTGAGGCCCTTAAATGGCTTAAAAACGAGTTAATATCACTACAAGTTCTAGCTCACTATAATCCAAATGAACAGATTGTTTTAGCCTGTGATGTTTCGGATAAAGGTATTTCAGCCATTCTTTCGCATAAATTTAAGGATGGAACTGAAAAACCCATTGCTTACGCGTCTCAAAAAATTGCCAAAAAAGGATTAAATCGTACTATTCTAGACAAAGAAGCAATGGCAATTGTATTTGGTTTCAAAAGATTTTATCAGTTTATCTTTGGCAAGGAAATTATTCTCCGAACAGATAATAAAGCATTGCATCTCCTTCTGGGACCGCGTAAGGGAATTCCTCTAACAGCTGATAATAGTGACAGCATAATAATGACTACAAAGAGGGGCGTATTTTCTTTCGGGTTTCCGATATGTTATTGAGCATATCAATTCACAGGCTAACGCAAACTGCGATGCGCTTTCACAACTTCCTATTGATAACAAAGATAACCGTTTATTATTTTTAGATTTAGAAACAAATTTTTCGCACATTAATTTTCTTGAAGAAAGAGTACAAGTACTCGACGCCAAATTATTAGCTTTAGAAAGCAGAAAAGATCCCGTTATTAATAAAATTAATATTTGTTCATTCGACTGCGAATTGCAGCGCGGTTAAATTATATTGTAATTCTCGCGCCTAGTATGTGCTCCCGCGTCGCGATATTTCGAGCCCAATCGTCGCGTATTTGTTGATTTTGTCGATATCCTTGGATCGCCGATGGTTCCAAGCGTTTTGTTTTCGGCAGAAGTCAGCCTAATCCAGTTCAAACCGAATTTCGCTGACTTCTCTGTGTTTTCGTCGCCAGGTTCCGACTATCCTGGGCTCAGTACCGCGAAAAGACGACCAGTTTCGCTCGAACTCCGCACGTGTGCGTCTCGCCTTTGTATCGGCTCGCGCTCACGCGACGACTTACGTCTAGCCTC
This sequence comes from Cardiocondyla obscurior, assembly GCF_019399895.1. Taxonomy (NCBI): domain Eukaryota; kingdom Metazoa; phylum Arthropoda; class Insecta; order Hymenoptera; family Formicidae; genus Cardiocondyla; species Cardiocondyla obscurior. The sequence continues at coordinate 2,738,974 of NC_091884.1, read as the reverse complement.
TTATAAATTTCTTTATCTCGCGCTCTTAATCGCAATTCAATAAATTCGCTTTCCGTGAATTTATTACCTCGGCGCCAATCTATCTACACGTAATCGTTACCGCTGGAGTACAGGGATTCGCGCTCGCGGCAATTCCCGGCTCGCGCCCTCAAGATCTCCGTCGTCCGCGGCAAGATCTCCGACGGCCGGGTAGATCACTCATCTACCTTCAAGATTTCCGACGGATCAGCCGGGTCGAGAAGATTTCCGCTCGGTTACTAATTTCTCTGACTTCAGCGGCGCGATTGTATTTTTTTGTGTTTTTTTGTAAATACAGTGAGTTCCTTTCTGTCGTTTAATTCTTCGGGCTCTTTTTTTCAATACCTGCGATCGACTCTCCATCTCATCCCTGCTCAATCGATCACGCGTCGAGCTCATTGCTGAGCAAATCTATCTTTAAACTAACGCGATCGCGCTAGATCGCGTACATAAATTGTTGGTCCTTCGAGCCGGATTCGACGCGTGTGCAAGGATCTCAAAGAGGTGCGCTCCTCCGCTATTATGAACGACGCCGCTAAGCAACTCTTGCTCGCTCAAGGGCAACTCCAACGCAGTATTATTCGAGCGGTGGATAATTTGAAAAAACTCGGCCGCGCTAATGTCACACCCGCGACATTGCGCTCTCGCATCTCGACGATCAAGGACAACTGGGCGCGATTCTTCCTGGATCATTCTGAGCTGTTAAGGCTAGTGGACGAGACTACTCAAGCTACCACTCCCTATTTCAAAAACAACGTCTTCGATGAGGTTGAGGACGCCTACCAAGCTGCATTGGACTACATGAACGAGTCGCTCGAGTCTCTTGAACCCCCGGTCGTGAGTCTTAATCATTCAGGCAGTGACAATGCCTCGCTTCTTTCGCGACCGAATCTCGCGCTTTCTCATTTGCCTCCCATCTCACTCCCTCCGTTCAACGGGAGTCTGGAGCAATGGGAACATTTTCGGGATCGGTTTACAGCTTTAATCATTCAAAATCGAGAGTTGAAGGATTTCGCGCGTATGCACTACTTGCTCTCCTGCCTTACCGGTAGTGCCCTCGAATGTGTGCGTGAATTACCCGTTACGGCGGAGAATTTCGATGTTGCGTGGAAAGCGTTGAGTACGCGATTTGAAAATAAACGGCGCTTAATTCGTGGTCATTTATCGACGCTTTTGAATCTCCCGTCTATCACTAAAGAATCCGCGAACGATCTTCAGGGCCTGATCGATAAGGTGAGTGCGTCGCTCACCGCCTTAAAAAATCTGAATCGTCGGTCGCGCGACTTGTGGCATGATATGCTTGTGTACATCATCAGCCAACGATTAGATAATTCTACTCGAAAAGCCTGGAGCATGCGAATAAGCGACTCCGACACGCTTCCGACCACGACAGAGCTGCTGGATTTCTTGCAATCTCGTCAGCGCGCTCTCGATGACGTCGTCGTTACCTCGTCGCGTCCGTCGGGAGTAAAGAATGTTCCGCACAAAGTCAATGTTGCGACGGCATCTACGCGCTCCGTGTCCGCTCCTGCTCCTGATACCGCGGTTGCTGCGACTCCGCTTCGCGGACGTTCCGCGCCGTCAAATGTCGGGTCCGTGTCTATCTGTCCGATTTGTCAGTCTCGTCATTTCTTTAGTTCGTGCCCCTCGTTTGTAAAGGGAAATTCGAGCCAGCGGCGTAACCTAGTTCAAGTGCACAAACGCTGTTTTAATTGTCTAAGCGGCAATCACGGAGTTCGCGATTGCAATAGCAGATTCACGTGTCGGAAATGTCATCAGAGACATCACACCATGCTGCACGGTGAAAATTCCGCCGGCTCGAGTTCCGCCTCTCCACCAGAACCATCAAATAGCGATGCAGCGGCACCGCCGTCTCAAAATGCCGAGATCACCGCGCTCGTTGCGTCCCGCGCTTCGCCTCAGAGACCGACCACTGTACTGCTCGCCACTGCTTGGATCTCGGTATCCAGCTCTTCAGGCCGCCAATTGCGTGTGCGAGCCCTGATTGATCAAGGCTCCGAAATGACCTTCGTGTCGGAGTCCGTGGCGAGATTGCTTAAATTAAAGCGAATCCGATTTCCGATCTCGGTTGCGGCCGTCGGCGGTTCGAATGTCGGTACATATAATTTCGTCGGTAACATTTCTATTTCACCCGTTGATAGGCAAGTGCCGTCGATCGACCGCCTCGCGGTAATTATGCCTACTCTCACCTCGTATGCGCCTCGCGGTAACGCCGGTATTCTTTCGCTTCCGCATCTACTAAATATTCAACTCGCCGATCTCAATCCCGCCAGTTCTAAACCGATTGATGTCATCCTCGGTGCTGACATTTATAACGAGATTATTCTTGACGGATTAAAGAAGGGCGCTCCAACTCAGCCGATAGCGCAAAATACTATTTTCGGGTGGATAGTGTCGGGCCCAATCGACTCGCGTATCGGTGACGCTGCCGATCAGAAAGAACCCCTCGCGAACGTGACAGTGCATCTCACCGTCACTCACAACAGTGAATCGCTCGACCTCGCTAACGCACTCGAAAGGTTCTGGCAAACGGAAGAACCCCCCGCGCATCGCGACTCATCACGCGAGGACAACGAATGCGAGGCTCATTTTGTAAATACTCACGCTCGCCAGACCGACGGCCGATACGTCGTACGCATTCCGTTTAAGACGCCGCCGCCGATTGACATCGGCTCGTCTAAAACTAAAGCGCTCAGTTGCCTTAAATCGTTATTGCGTCGCTTTCAGAGCAATCCTGCACAAGCTGCAGAGTATCGTGCGTTCATGACCGAATACGAATCTCTCGGTCACATGCGAATCGCCACATCGTCAGGTTCACAGGAAGTATTCATTCCACATCATCCTGTATATCGTCTCGATAGCGCTACGTCTCGAATTCGCGTCGTGTTTAATGCGTCGAGTCTTACGTCGAACGGTTCGAGTCTCAACGAGCATATGTACTCCGGGCCGAAATTGCAAAGCGATCTGCCAACTGTTATACTTAGATGGCGACTATTTCGATATGTATGTACGGCGGACATCGCGAAAATGTACCGCCAGATCCTTGTCGCCGAAAGTGATATCGATTATCAGCGGATCCTGTGGTCGCCCGGTTCAACCGACGCAATACGCGAATATCAATTATTGACCGTCACGTACGGTACGGCGTGCGCCCCATTTCTCGCATTGCGCGTTCTTCAGCAGCTCTCGCTGGATGACGGCCACAATTTTCCCCTCGCTCGGGACATCTTGCGTGATCACATCTATGTAGACGACGTCCTTTTCGGCGCTCATAGCGTCTCTCTACTCGTGGAAAAACGCGATCAACTTATTGAACTGCTAAATCGTGGTCGGTTCACCTTGCGGAAGTGGGCCAGTAATTCGTCAAAATTGCTGGCGGACATCAATCCCGCTGACCATGGTCTAGCATGCAATCCGATTCCGTTGTTAGACGAACAATTAAAGATTCTTGGCATTCACTGGCTGCCTCACTCCGATGAATTCCGGTTCCGCGTGTCGCTTGACGGGTCCGCCCCCACGACGAAGCGCGAAATTTTGTCGACGATTGCCAAATTTTATGATCCAATGGGGTGGGGTACTCCGACGATCATCTGCGCAAAGATCTTGATCCAGCGTCTCTGGAAACTCAAGGCCGCATGGGATGAGCTTGTTCCTCCGTCAATTTTAACGCGATGGCAAAAAATTTATTCGAGCCTCAGTCAATTAAATTCATTGCATGTTCCTCGGTGGATCGGAGTGGAATCTGACTCAGCTTCTATCGAACTCCACGGATTTGCGGATGCCTCCAGTGATGCGTACGCGGCCGTTGTCTATGCTCGAGTTATATCCTCCTCCGGAACGGTCACAACGTCATTGTTAGTCGGGAAGTCGAAAGTTGCTCCGCTTAAGCTGTTAAGCATTCCGCGTTTGGAGCTCTCCGCAGCCGTGCTGCTGGCTAAATTAATCGAATTCGTTCGCGAAATCCTCCCCAAGGCCATCTCATGCACTTGTTGGACGGATTCGTCAATCGTCCTAGCGTGGCTAAAGCAACCCCCGTCTCATTGGAAAATGTTCGTGGCAAATCGAGTCGCGGACATTCAAAACCGTCTCGCGAATGTTTCTTGGCGTCATGTAGTCACGAAGGATAACCCCGCGGATTGTGCGTCACGCGGACTACTAGGAAGCGACCTGCTGAATCACCCACTTTGGTGGCACGGGCCCCCGTGGCTTAAGCTCTCGTCAGAACAGTGGCCAAATTCGATCGCGACCGTCCCTCCTACCGCGCCGTTGGAACGTAAGCTCACCGCGTTAACAGCGTCCGTCGCTTCCGAGCATTTTGATTTGGCCGAGCGATTCTCTTCGTGGCCAAAGTTAATTCGCGTCACCGCGTATCTGTTTCGATTTTTCGCGCTGTGTCGTCGCAGAAATAACCTCCGACAAGCTGAGCGATGTTCGTCGGTTATTACGGCGGACGAATGTGCCATTGCCAAACTGTTTTGGCTAAAATACATTCAGACAGCTGTATTTTCACACGAGTTGCATGCGCTGTCACAAAATAAGCCGCTGTCCGTTAAAAGTTCGCTTAGTGCGCTTAATGTCTTTCTTGACCGTGACGGACTTATTCGTGTCGGTGGACGCCTTCGCCATGCGCCACTCGCATTTTCAATTCGACATCCGATTGTCTTGGCACCTCACGGGTTGGTGAGACTCATTGCGTCGCACGCACATCTCCGTTCGATGCACGCCGGGCTGCAGCTTACCCTGAATACGTTGCGACGCGAATACTGGATTCTTCGCGCGCGAAGTTTGGTTCGCTTCGTGGTACACAAATGCGTAACCTGCGTGCGAGAACGCGCCGTATCCCCCTCGCAATTGATGGGCGATCTTCCGCGTTATCGCGTTTCCGCGCCTGCACGATGTTTTTTGCATTGCGGACTGGATTATGCGGGTCCGTTTTTTGTTCGCGCCTCCGGAGGTCGCGGTATCAAATCAACCAAGTGTTATATCTCATTGTTCGTGTGTTTAGCTACTCGCGCCGTGCACTTGGAGCTCGTATCAGATTATTCCACGCCGGCGTTCTTAAATGCATTTTCGCGCTTCTGTGCCCGCCGCGGCTGTCCGAAAAACGTGTACTCCGATAACGGCACGACCTTCGTTGGAGCTGATCGTGAGCTGACCGCCGCCTATCGAAACTCCGTCCGAGATCCGAATTTTCAGAGTCGCAATGCCAGTGATCAAATTTCATGGCATTTTATTCCTCCTTCCGCTCCACATTTCGGTGGTTTGTGGGAGGCAGGAGTTAAAAGCGTAAAATATCATCTGCGTCGCGTCCTCGGTGCGCACACTCTCACATTCGAAGAGTTCTCTACGTTAATTTGCCGCGTGGAAGCTTGCCTAAATTCACGGCCTATCGCCCCTCTGAGCGATTCGTGCGATTCGTTTGACGTGCTCACTCCGGGTCACTTTTTAATCGGGTCAGCATTAACCGCTCCCCCCGAGGAATCCACGCTAGACTTGGCCGAAAATCGTTTGAGCCGTTGGCAAATGATTCACCATATGACTGAACGATTGTGGTCTCTATGGTATGATGATTATGTTAACACGCTTCAGCAGCGCGCTAAATGGCGTAAGGTGCTACCTGCTCTCCGCGTTGGGCAGCTCGTAATCTTAAAGAATTCCGCGCTGCCTCCTTGTAAATGGGAGCTCGGACGAGTGGTTGAATGCTTTCCCGGCCCTGACGGGCTAACTCGCGTTGCGTCAATCAGAACCGCGCATTCTGAGTATAAACGGCCTCTCTCGAAATTGTGTGTCTTGCCGATCGATGTCGAGACAACAGCTACGTAGAATGCGATCCGTCGATCATTGTACATCTTATCATTGTTAGTCATTGTCTCTTCACGTTACATTTTTTTTTTGCTTAATTTTCTTGTATGCTCTTTTCTTCGTAGATACTTTAGTTGACTTCACATATTATTGTCTGCGCTGCGCCATCGACCTTAACGACGTGTCATATCATCGCTGTATTCTTTGCCTTGTATAGATTTAGCTTATTGATACCGGCGACAATTCTGTAAGGTCTGGTGAACCGCGACAATTTTGTTGAGACGTAATCCGCCGTTGTAATTTTTCGAAATGCATTATTTCAACGCGGGCGGTATGTTCATTCGACTGCGAATTGCAGCGCGGTTAAATTATATTGTAATTCTCGCGCCTAGTATGTGCTCCCGCGTCGCGATATTTCGAGCCCAATCGTCGCGTATTTGTTGATTTTGTCGATATCCTTGGATCGCCGATGGTTCCAAGCGTTTTGTTTTCGGCAGAAGTCAGCCTAATCCAGTTCAAACCGAATTTCGCTGACTTCTCTGTGTTTTCGTCGCCAGGTTCCGACTATCCTGGGCTCAGTACCGCGAAAAGACGACCAGTTTCGCTCGAACTCCGCACGTGTGCGTCTCGCCTTTGTATCGGCTCGCGCTCACGCGACGACTTACGTCTAGCCTCTTATAAATTTCTTTATCTCGCGCTCTTAATCGCAATTCAATAAATTCGCTTTCCGTGAATTTATTACCTCGGCGCCAATCTATCTACACGTAATCGTTACCGCTGGAGTACAGGGATTCGCGCTCGCGGCAATTCCCGGCTCGCGCCCTCAAGATCTCCGTCGTCCGCGGCAAGATCTCCGACGGCCGGGTAGATCACTCATCTACCTTCAAGATTTCCGACGGATCAGCCGGGTCGAGAAGATTTCCGCTCGGTTACTAATTTCTCTGACTTCAGCGGCGCGATTGTATTTTTTTGTGTTTTTTTGTAAATACAGTGAGTTCCTTTCTGTCGTTTAATTCTTCGGGCTCTTTTTTTCAATACCTGCGATCGACTCTCCATCTCATCCCTGCTCAATCGATCACGCGTCGAGCTCATTGCTGAGCAAATCTATCTTTAAACTAACGCGATCGCGCTAGATCGCGTACAATATTAAATTAATAAAATTATTAAATATGTATCAATCGAATGGTTGTGCGTTAATAATTTATCTAAAATTAAAAAATATTTTTATTTCAAACGATTAGAATTTTCAGTTGAAAAAGATTGTTTATTTTGGGGCTTAAGAGCAGTCATTCCTGATTCCTTACAAGATTTAATCTTAAAAGAATTACATGCCTCACACTTAGGCATTGTCAAAGTTAAAATGTTTGCACGTTCTTACGTCTAGTGGCCTAAAATTGATTCAGATATTGAAGTTCTTATTAAAAATTGTAAAATCTGTGCAACACTTCAAAAAAAGCCACCGCACACGCCTCTAACTACATGGCCCTGGCCGTTAAATAAATGGAGTCGCATTTATTGCGATTTTGCTGGCCCTTTCTTTGGCAACATGTATCTTATTATTATTGATGCCCATTCAAAATGACCTGACATCATTAATTTTAAACAAAATACTAAAGCTTATCATCTGATACAGGAATTTAAAACTTTATTCGCACGCCACGGTTTACCTTTGCATTGTGTAACAGATGGAGGGCCCCAATTTCGTAGTAAAGACTTTCATGAATTCCTACAAAATAACGGGATCAAACACACATTTTCCCCCCCTTATCATCCAGCAACTAATGGTGCTGCCGAAAACTTTGTACATACCTTTAAGGATAAAATTACCAAAATTGTACGAGGGGGAGAAAAGTTGGACTCTGCTATTGATAAATTCTTATTCGATTACCGTAGCACAAGTCATTGTTCTACTGGCAGAAGCTCGGCGTTTATGCTTCTGGGCCGCGAACTACGTACACGTTTTGATTTACTAAAACCAAGCGATAATATTATTAAGAATATAGATTATAGTCAGCGTGCCCAAATTATTAATCATTCTGAAAAGCGTAACGTTAATTTAGAAATAGGAGATAAGATTTTAATTGATAGAAGCTATCAATTTGTCAGATCAGGTGTCAGATCAGATAAAAGATCTCCGGGTCAAATCATTGAGCGAGCGTCACCTTCCACGTACATCGTCCAGACAGACAACACTACACAGAAGCGATATGTGGATCAAATAATTAAATATGATTCATCTTCATTACATCTGCGTCGCTCACCGCGTCTTCATAACCTTTAAGGGAGGAAGATTTGTAATGTATCTACTTATTATGCACTTATATACAGTGACTGAACTATTTGATCAAATGTTTGATTATTGATCAAAATCGCATCAAATTTTTTAAAATAAACAGTGAAGAAAGAAAACTGTTAATTTTTTATTAAAATTAGTTAGTTTTATACAAAATTAAACGGATGAAATTAAAAAATAATGGTTCCATTTGTACTGCATCCTAAAAGAATGAAAAATGGCATTTGATCAAATAGTTCACTTTAAATAGTTTCCTTAAACTAAAGCCATTTTTTTCTTACATTTTAATATTTGGTGTAGCTTCCTTTTGCATTAATAACTGCTTTAATTCTACGAGGCATTGATTGTATCAAATTAATACAAGTGGACGCTGGAATTGAATTCCACGCAGCAACTACACAACGACGTTATCTTTCAACACGATAACGATCCGAAACACACTGCTCGGATCACCACCCAATGGCTCCAAAGTCAACGATTCCTAGTGTTGGGTTGGCCTCCACAGTCTCCAGATCTGAACCCGATTGAACATCTCTGGGGTGAGCTCAAGAAATCTTTGACTTTGGAGCCTCGTTGTACGACGTTGGACGAACTATGGAATCGCACAAAAGCTGCGTGGAATTCAATTCCAGCGTCCACTTGTATCAATTTGATACAATCAATGCCTCGTAGAATTAAAGCAGTTATTAATGCAAAAGGAAGCTACACCAAATATTAAAATGTAAGAAAAAAATGGCTTTAGTTTAAGGAAACTATTTAAAGTGAACTATTTGATCAAATGCCATTTTTCATTCTTTTAGGATGCAGTACAAATGGAACCATTATTTTTTAATTTTATCCGTTTAATTTTGTATAAAACTAACTAATTTTAATAAAAAATTAACAGTTTTCTTTCTTCACTGTTTATTTTAAAAAATTTGATGCGATTTTGATCAATAATCAAACATTTGATCAAATAGTTCAGTCACTGTATCTATGCAACTATATCCCTGCAATTATCTATCTTAATCACTTGGCGCTACCAGTGAATCTGTAACATTATATTTTGCTAACCCTCGCTGGAAGACCAGGCTTTGTGCTTGCGATTTTACGGCCTAAGCCTCAGAGATCGTTCAGCCGTCAAACTGTTTGTATGTAATAAATCTAAGTATTAAAGTTTCTGTTCTTTATTATTTTGTGGACACCTCAGGCCTCCAGTGGCATTCCGATTCTGACGCGTTCTCGTTCCACGTGCGAGCTCATCTGGAGAGAAAGGCGACAAAGCGGTCTGTCGTCTCACAGGCTGCACAATTGTTCGATCCCGCCGGATGGCTATCTCCAGAGGTCGTGCGAGCAAAAATCTTTATACAAAAGCTGTGGTTACAGAATTTGGAATGAGACGATTCATTGTCTCTCGAGGATCAGGTCTTGTGGCAAAGTTTTATTGCAGATTTTTCGACTCTGAAGGCGGTGAGAGTTCCGAGGTGGACCGGATTGGCTGGTCGACATAACGTCGGAATTCATGGCTTCGCCGATGCCTCCGAGGCCGCCTATGCTGCTGTGGTGTATTTTCGCTCAAGAGGATTGAATGGCGAAGGGTGGACAACGTCCTTGTTGGCCTCGAAGACCAGGGTAGCCCCGCTGAAACAAGTGTCTCTGCCCAGGCTGGAGCTTTGTTGCGCCGTTTTGCTGGCGCGGCTGACCAGTCGCATATGTCGTTTGCTCGATGTTTAGAGTCGACCAGTGCATCTATGGTCCGACTCGACGGTGGCCCTCGGATGACTTCGACGGCACCCTTCGCGGTGGTTTACGTTCGTGGCAAACCGGGTGTCCGAGGTGCAGATTACGCTTCCAAATGCCCGGTGGCATCACGTGCGAGGGAAGGATAATCCTGCCGATTGCGCTTCTCGGGGATTGGCTCTGTCGGATTTGGTCGCCCACTCTCTCTGGTGGCAGAGTCCATCGTGGCTGAAGGACGATGACGCATTCCCTGAAGAGCGGACGTTGCTGGAAGACACGGACGATTTGGCGGAGGGCCGAGCGCGGATTCATCTGGGCGTTGTTTGCGATCCTGTCCAAGAGCCGGAGCTACTGCTTCGGTTTTCTAGTTTGGCTCGTCTCATGAGAGTTACTTCATGGTGTCGTCGGTGGATTGAGCGGAAACGGCCGACGGATCGACGGGACGCTCTAGAATTGTCCGCCGAAGAGCTGCACCGGAGCATGCTTGTGTGGATGCGCATCATCCAGGCCATTCACTTGAATTTGGAAAACCGGGTGGTTTCCTCGGGGGCCCCCTTTCGAAAGGGTCATCCTTTTTCTAACTTTTCTCCATTTCTAGATGCCCAGGAGATTTTGCGAGTCGGAGGCAGAATCCGGCATTTATTGCTGTCCTTTGATGAGAAGCATCCCATGATATTACCGAAAAATTCGCATATGACGGGGCTGATCATTGCTTCCTGCCACTCTAAGGTGCTGCACGGGGAGGTGCAGCAAACGTTGGGATTGCTTCGGAGTCAATTCTGGCTTCCTGGACAGACGTCTGTCAAACGACACATTTATGGGTGTCTTCAGTGCGTGCGATGGTGGGCGCAGGCGCCGCACCAAATCATGGCCGATCTTCCTTCGGCTTGAGTCACGCCTTCTCGTGTATTTCAGCGCACAGGCGTGGATTACGCGGGCCCTATTTTTATACGCACGAGCAAGGGGCGGGGCCACAAATCAACCAAGGCCTTCATCTCGGTTTTTATTTGTCTTAGCACTCGAACGGTGCACCTTGACGTAGCATCGGACTATTCCTTCGAAACGTTTTTGGCAGCCTTCCGACGGTTTGCGGCTCGACGGGGTCTGCCGCAGATCATGTACAGTGACTGCGGCACAAATTTCACGGGCGCTGATGCAGAGTTGCAAGAATTGTTCCGGGTCTGCAGCCGGGAGTCAGCAAAAATCCACCACGCTTTGGCTGGGAAAGGAATAAAGTGGCGATTCAACCCTCCGGCCGCCCCTCACTTCGGCGATCTGTGGGAGGCCGCCGTAAAGTCCGTCAAGCACCATCTTCGTCGGGTGTTCGGGACCACCACACTGACGTACGAGGAGATGAGCACGCTGCTGGCGGAGATTGAAGCGTGACTAAATTCAAGGTCTTTTAGGCCCTTTGAATGACGATCCTGAGGATATATCTGCTCTCACGCCTGGCCATTTTCTGGTGAACTCGGCGCTATTGTCCGTCCCGGAGTCATTCTTGCTTGAGGTCCCTTCTGGTCGGCTGACTCGGTGGCGACAGGTGCAACAGATGAGAGACCATTTTTGGCGGAGGTGGTCTTAAGAATTTCTTCTGGGGCTATCTTTGCGGCCGAAGTGAACCGCCGTCATCCCCCCTCCTCGTGTGGGACAGCTATGCCTGGTGCGCAACGAAAATACTCCTCCAGGACGCTGGCCGCTAGCGCGCATTGCCGAGTTGCATCCAGGAAGGGGTAGTAACGTGCGGGTGGTGATGGTGCGCACCGCCACGTCTGTATTGGTTCGGCCGCTGGTCAAGATCATCTTAATGCCAGTGGAAAATAAGGCGACGATCAATAACTTCGCGTCATAATAATTTCGCGCAATCTAAATGTGTGTCGCATTTTTCATTTCTTTTTTTGTGGATCATAGCTTCATTAGTATTGTCCGTGTACGCGAACTTATTGTGTTGTCTCCATCTCACTTCATCGCATTACATTCCGAGAGCGACTAGTTGGTGCGAGCATTGCATTGTAAATAAAACGCGATATCTTAGGCTGTGCGACTTCACGTGTCGATCAATTATCATGTTCAAATTACATTCCGGATTTCGTAAATCGTGATCTGCCGACTTCCGCACCGTGAGTGGTGGGTAGACGTTTCGGCCGCTCGCGGGGCAGACGGAATGTTCGAGACGTGCTCATGCACTCTAATCAATCGTTATAATTTAATTTCAATTATTAAAATAGTTTGGCTAAACAGCGTGCACGTGAAGATTCAATGCTCGCACATCTTTTTTCTGTTTCGTCACTCCGCATTTGTTGTTGTCGTCGCGTTCTCACGGCTCTGTTACTAGACGAAATGTAGACTAATTTTCCAGCGTTGAGCTATTTCTGCTTCTCAGTTTTTCAATGTCGCAGAATTAGCGGTCGAATTCTTCGAAGCTTCGAGAATTTTCGCAGTATAAAAGGCCCGGATCCCCAAAGCCGGGCACTTAGTCGTCGAGCGTGTCAACACATCATCGCGTCTCTGCTTCTTTTGCGATTTTTTTCCGAGATACGTATTTTCGTGCTTATAAATTCTCGTTTTGCTCGCGTTGCTTTGCGCGTACAGTGAATTGTATTCACTTCGGTGATTCTGTATTTAAAAACTGTAATTTTATATTATAGCGGTGTTTTCTTTACGAATATTTCTTTTCGAATTGCTTCCTAACGCGCGTTTCCAGACACCCATTTTGTATTAAGTCTGATTAAAAAATAATATAAATCATTATAAACTCATTTTAAAAGAAAGAAATTGATAAACTATCAAAAAGACGGAAGAACGTTACACGTGATAATGGTAAATACATAATAAATTAATATGATTATGTAATTTTATGAGAAGCAAAATAAATGTGTGATAAAATTAAACGGAAGTTACTTATAACTCGACCTAATAACTACAATACTTTATGTCTTTTGTATGATTACAAAACAAATTTTCGTAACATTTTCTTTATATTAACTTCTTTAAATCACATACATAAGCATAGTAATAAGGATAGTAGTTCTGGAAATTTAATTTTTTACTTAGCAAACAAAGGGAAATAAATAAGGAACCCATGGCGAATAGTAAAAGAGTGGTCGTTTCAGTGTGGTATTACGGCTCTACAGCCGGCGAATCCCACACTCCACAGAAAATACGGCTTCCGGACGTGCGTAAATGCCACTCTCGCAAAAAAAACAAATATTAACAAAACCCAAAATAAAACAATAAAAGATGTTATTAATTTCCAATAAAATAATCTAATCCCTATCAAACTTATTATCCTTTAATATTAATACGCACGTTAAAATTACGACGCTTTGTAAACACGAAACTCCACCGATTTCAACTTTAGGGTGAAACGATCTAATACTTTTCGATACAACTCTGCGAGGTGGGAACAGAACTCTGTTCAGAACTTTGAAATTCGCGAAAAAAATTTTGGGGTGACTTTTGGGGAGCTGTAACTTTTAAGGGGTGGGTCGGAGCGCCACACGATCAATACTTTTCGATAGTACTCTTTAAGGTGGGTACAGAACTCACTTCAAAACTGCGAAAATCGCTAAAAAAAAATAATAGAACTTTTTTTTTAATTTTGGTTTTAAGGAAAGTTTCTAGTTTAGAACACAAATTTTGACCCAATTTTTAAGATTTTTTTTCTTCGAAAGTATTAAAGATATCGGTATGAAATTTTAAATGTATATTAATCTGAAACTTAACTATACTTCAGAATTTTTATATTCACAAATCTTAATAAACATTTTCTTAATTAATTAATTTATAATTGTAAAAAAAAAACGGCGCTTTATGGTTGCCACGATTCCGGCCTTTCTGTTAATCTGAAACAAAAAAATAAAAAAGATTATTAATTAGTATGCCTGTGGTTATGATCCGTACTAGAATTACTAAAAAATATTCATACAAAAAAAATTGACAGCATTTTGAAAATTAAGTTTTAATTTTCACGATTTTTTTTTCAATTTAAAGAGTTGTAAAAAATATTATTTTAATAGATTTTAACTTGATCGTGGTAGGGACGATAGCCACAAATGTGTTGAATATGTATGTAAAATTTTAGATCGATCGATCAAGCGGTTTTCGAGAAATCATGGCAACCAGTTCGGAAAACATGGTTTCGAGAAAAACGCGTTTAAAGTTTTACGGACTAAATTCATAGAGAAAAATGTTACTACTATCAATCAGCTATTCCCGGGCCGTACAAATAACCTTCCTCCTGCTCGTAAAAGCTGTTTAAAGTTCATTTTTCTTCTCTGCAATGAATTTTTCTTTCAAATTCCGCCAATCGTTCCGTGCGAGTTATGCGATGTCGGTTTCTGAGCGTTGCGTAAATTTCAACGTGGTGTCCGACTTTTACGCCCATCACATTAAATATTTTTTAAATTGGCATACACCCAAAATTCAAAATTGACACCCAAAAGTCGAAAAATTAAAACAATTCGGGGGTTTATTTCAAATGCCTTGTCAATTAACGGCGTTGAATCAATGTTTTGATCGATAGTACACACATAAAGAACCTTGTTCTACCAGTTGCTTACCTAAGTATAACGTGACCTGACGTCAACCGAAATATAATACAACAATAGGCGGCTGCGTCACGCATTACAAAGGTCACGGAGATATGTACTCCGGGCGCTTCGTTTTGCGCCGCGCCGCAAGGCCAGACGAGGGAATGTTCCGGCGTGCATAGAAGGGCCCCCGAGCTTCGGATCGATAAATTCTTTTGCGTATATATTCTCTAAACTATATACTTGCTAAATATGCAAAAAAATCGATTTTTTTGACCCGCTAAACTAGAAACCCCCCTTAATTAATTTTAAGAGCAGAACTTTTTCTAAAAACTATCAGGATTTCTAGAACTCTTTGAAGAGTTCAGAATTCCTTTTTTTTTTAACAAAAATCGAGAAATGGGGTGGGGCGTGAAGTTGGCGTCCCCGTTATTCAATTGATGTTTTAATTAGTTTAAAGAGCAGAATTCCTTCTAAAAACTATCAGAAACTTTAGAACTCTTTGAATCAAGTTCAGAACTCCCTTTTTTTTCAAAAATTTAAAAATGGGGGACCAGCTTCACAGACGTCAGAAATTTGTAATCTTGAGCATACGCCGGAAATTAAGTCGGCTGTTTCCAAGATCGCGGACGGCATCCGCTTCATAGTTGATTATCATTTTAGATTGTTTCGGGCAAGGCGTGCATTTATAGTACCCTCTTTGAACTTTCTGGGGAAAACAGTTTCCGAATCGGCGCTTATTGATAACTGCCTATTCGGTAGCAAGTTTGCGGAAGACGTGAGTACCGCTCAGTCGGTAGAAAAAGTAGCCCGCAAAATGGCTAAGAAGCCACCTCCTGCCTCTCCCCTCAAACTCGCCGTCCGAACACACAACAATCAAAGCCACGAGCGACTTCCTCCTACTATGTTAGTTCCCGTCAGGAAAACGCCAGACCTTCTCTGCTTAAGTCGTCTGCGATTCATCAACAGAGGAGGGGTTCTCAACAAGTGAACCGCAGCAGGAGGTCCTTGTCCCGATCGAGGCCCAGGACCAGCCACTAGTTACAGCGGGCAGCCTACTGCAGTGTGTCGATTGCTGGCAAGCGATTACCACAGATTCGCAGGTAATTTCCGCTGTCAGCGGTTATAAAATTTCTTTTACAGCTTTACCGCCGCCTCGCTCTTTTTTAAAAGAACCGTCCATGTCGGTACAGGAAGCCACACCCTGCAACTACGAAATTGAAATATTACGACAGAAGGAAGTGTTATCTGGCTCCCTCGGAGAATTAATTCTTATCATCATTTTTTCTTATTAAAAAATCCACTCAAGGAATGCGTTTTATTTTAAATTTGAAAGATTTAAAATTTTACATTTCTCTTCTTTATTTTAAAATGGAGGATTGGCGAACCGTGATACGTGTTATGACTCCAGGCTGTAAATGGCTTTTTTCGACTTAGAGGATGCTTACTTATCTGTACTAATTCATCCGTCTTATAGAAAATATCTATGTTTTCAGTGGCAAGGAGTCTGTTATAAATTTATAGCTCTTCCCTTTGGCCTATCTACTGCTCCGTATATCTTCACCAAAATTATCCGCCCTGTTGTCAAGATACTAAAACAGGATGGTTGCCTATCAGTTGTCTACTTATATGATTTTTTTCTTTTTGGGGAATCAACCGAGGATTGCTAGCATAACGTGGATTCGGCCTTCTATCTACTTTCTTTGCTTGGTTTTTCTATAAACTGTCAAAAATCAAAGCTTTTTCCTTCTTCTGAATGTCGCTTTCTAGGTTTTATTTTCAACTCAGTACAACAGTCGGTATCTATCCCTTCCGACCGCAGACAAAAACTTCTCAAGCTAGTGCGGGATATGTCTCAACGCTCAACCTGCCAGATCAGAGATTTAGTATGATTGGTTCTTTAATGTCAGTTTGTCCGGCGGTTACTTACGGACTGTTGTACACAAAGAAATTCGAGCGGGAAAAGTTTTTGGCCCTCAATCGACATGGTAATAACTTCAATGCCAGCATGTATCTACCGAGCCATCTATCAAATGATTTTGACTGGTGGATTAAAGTTTTTTTAGATTTTCAGCAGTCCAGCATAATCTACTCTAAATCTTATGCTTCTGAAATTTATTCTGATTCTGATTAACAGGCTGGGGTGCCTCATGTGAGAATCAGAAAACTCATGGTTGGTGGTCAGCTGAAGATAAATCTTTTCACATAAATGCTCTTGAATTAAAAGCAGCTTTCTATGCTCTACAGTGTTTTGCATCCCACCTCAAAGATTGCCATATCCCTCTTAGAATCGATAACACCACAGCAATCTCTTACATCAATAAATTTGGATCAATTCAATTCCCAATTTTATCTGATATATCTAGAGAGATTTGGAAGTGGTGTGAAGCACGTAATATTATTATTTTTGCTTCATATATCGCCTCGGTTGATAATTTTATTGCAGATGCTGAATGTCGTATTACTGATGTAAACACCGAATGGTCATTATCTGATCAGGCTTTTCAAATTGTAGAGAATCACTTTGGCCCTTTTAGCATTGACTTATTTGCATTTAATATTATTTCTAAACTTGATTTTTATGTTTCTTGGTTTCCGGACCCGGGTTCATGGGCGATCGACGCCTTTACCCTATCGTGGCATTCTTTAAATTTTTATGCATTTCCTCCATTTTGTCTTATTTTCCGTACTTTACGTAAAATAATAGATGATGAGGCCACCGGAACTCTAATTGTTCCCCGTTGGCCTTCTCAACCTTGGTACCCTATGTTCTCCCGTATGCTCATGTCTACCCTGATACTTCTACCATCGTCTCCATACTTATTATCTTCACTTTTCAGGGATCAACATTTGAATTGGCAGACACTTTCTCTAATGGCAGCGAAATTATCAAAGAAACGTTCCGTCGGCAAGTAGTACCTGCAGCAGCGTTAGACACCGTCATCGCATCTCTAGTTCCGTCTACTATCAAGCAGTACGATCGGCCGTTGCGCGACTGGTGGACCTTCTGCGTCAAACACAGAATATCTCCGTTTTCCCCGAGGCTGGATTCTTTTTTAGAGTTCTTTGCGATTCTATTCCAGCGAGTAAACTCTTACTCTATGTTCAACACAGCTCGTTCTGCCATATCTCTAGTCACTACTTTTAGCATCGGAAACCATGCTCTTGTATGGCGGTTCTGTAAAGGGGTTAGTGTCGCCAAGCCACAAACCTCTCGTTATGATTTCGTATGAGACCCTGCGCCGGTCATAGATAAATTAACTTCTTTGTTTCCGTATAACAATATGTCTCTGCGCTCTGTCACCACAAAACTAGTTTTATTATTAGCCTTAGGATCAGACCAACGCGCCCAAACCATTGCGTCCATTAGATTATCTCAGTTAGTATTTCTAAACGATAAGATTATAATCCGCATTCCGGATTGACTTAAAACGACAGCTCCAAATCGCGATCAGCCTACTTTGTCTTTCGCTTGTTTTCATCAACGCCCAGCTTTATGTATCCCTACTTCACTGTCACACTACTTACAGATCACCAGAGACTTGCGTGCGTCAGATTCTGATAAACTTTTTATTTCTTATGTTAAACCTTTTAAATCAGTAGGTGTACAATCGATTTCTCGCTGGATCCGAGCTGGGCTTAAGGACTGTGGTGTTCAAACAAATTGGCAACTCTCGCATGTTCGCTCGTTTTTATAATTGTCCGATTATTGATACAGTTCAATTTGCCAGCTCCGTTCTTAGTTCCTAAGTCTTTTTCAAGATTTTTTACATAACAATATCGCTAAATATTGTATTGTTCTTATGTTTTTAGTTTTGTTTTTGGTAATATATCCACTTATTTTCTTTTCTTTGTAAGCTACTGCAAGCTTGATTATAATTTTTGTTTTATCCTATCTTATTAGGAACATATTAACTTTATACCTTTCAGATTATTATTTGGAAATATACATGTCAATGTTTTGGCAAATTGTTCTTTAAACAACTACATAGTTTATACATCCGGACGAGACCGGAGAGCATAATTTAATGATTGAACAAACTCCTGTAGTGAAGTTCGATCCTAATTATGCTTCCGATCTCGTCCGGATGTATCTCTCTGCCCTAAGAACCTTTGGTCAACTAAATCTTTATCCCACCCGTCATCACTTGTGGAACTCAATTTGCCGTGATACTTTAAACTAAATAGCCACATGCAGCGCGAGCGGGAAACGCATGACCAATACACGCGTTACGCGGTTGATCGCCGCGCCTCGCGCGCGGAAACGCGCCAAAATTAAAATTTTTTATTTAAAATCTGTTAGCTACGTAATGCAGAATGCATGACTACATAGTTTATACATCCGGATGAGACCGGGAGTATAATTAGAATCGAACTTCACTACAGGAGTTCGTTCAATCAAAAAATATGGAAGCAACGACATTTCAAATTGCAAGTATCACACAAACACCATTAACTCCATCTGAAATTGAAGTACTGTCCAGTTAATCACAAATCAATAATCTCTAAATAACAAAAACTTATTATTTTAAAACTCAAATAAAAGGAAAATACATTATTCGGGGATGTAACCCACGAGACTATGCCTCTGCCCGGTGGCAATAAAACGATTATAGAAAAAAAAATACAATATTCGGGGATGTAACCCACGAGACTATGCTTCTGCTCGGTGGCAACGAAACAATTATTCGGAAAAGAAATAAAATATTTTTAGAAATGTGCCGGAGGCCGATAAACGCAAAAGATAATCTATACGGGCTAACGAACAGTATTCAGCCTCAGCTTGTTTTACAAAAGAACCTCGCAAAGTAAACGCGACGAAGAGAGAAACTCTAGAACATAAACATATGTACACCGGAAAATTCCGTTCGCAATAAACGCACGCCACCACGATAGCTATATGAGCCGACGCCACATACATTCCGCGCGACACACACTCATATTTCTTTAATAATTCGCCTTGGGCCAACGCTAAACATATACAGGGTGTCCCAGACCAACGTCACTTTTTTTAATGGTAGGTAGAACTCATCGAAATAAGACGAAAAGTCTTATATCATTTTTCAAAATTTGCAACCGTTAACGAGATATCAATTAAAATGTAAACGTGTGCGAGCAACAAGGAACCGCAGACTAAGCGAGCGCGCGATAGACGGCGGCGAGTATCGCTTAAAGAAAATAAGCGGAACTAGCGCGTAGCGAGCGAGACAAAGAGACAACGCGCGTTGTCGCTTTATTTTGCTTGCGTGTCGTCACATTGTCTCGCTCGCGCGTTATCTCCTTGTCTCGCTCGCTACGCGCTAGTTCCGCCCATTTTCTTTAAGCGATACTCGCCGCTGTCTATCGCGTGCTCGCTCAGTCTGCGGTTCCTTGTCGCTTGCACACGTTTACATTTTAATTGATATCTCGTTAACGGTTGCAAATTTTGAAAAATGATATAAGACTTTTCGTCTTATTTCGACGAGTTCTACCTACCATTAAAAAAAAGTGACGTTGGTCTGAGACACCCTGTATACAAATGCCCGAGACGCACGCAAAACCAAAACTTTCCCGGCAACGGCCGTCGCATACCAATCAGACACGTGATTCACACGCTCGCGCTCGCACTCACGCATACGTTAACCGGCAGACGCAAGTCCTAGGTCACGTGACGCTCACGTGATCTTTCCGGGGTCCCACGGCGGCGACGCTCCCCTACGTTGAAAGGGGTTACACCAGGATGACTTCCCCCGTCGCGCCGGAATCCTGGTACTCGAACCTCGTACAATGGCAAAATATTAATTCACTCTGAAACACGGCACGTCTGTAGACTCTGCTATGAAGCCGGGAACACGGCACGCCGGCCAAAGCCAAGTATGGAAGCCTCAATCCGGGTCCCGCACCTGAACTGTTAATGATTATATTAACCCGGGGCCTCAACTACACGAGGACCCAGGGGTTCGGCCGACCTACCGGTACGATACTTTATCTTCTCGACGTCTTTTTTCCTTGTCGTCGTGGCTCGTCGCCTTGCTCGTCGTCGTGGCTCGTCGCCTCGCTCGTCGTCGTGGCTCGTCGTCTCGCTTGTCGTCGGGGCTCGTCGTCACACAACACGTTCTCGTCGGCCGCACAAACACGAGAGAGCACACCGGCGTGCTTCCTCTCGAGTCGCGATCGAGATTCCCTACTGCGCCGTCGCGGGACCTCGTCGGTAACGCGATCGTACCGCTGCGCCCTAACCGGTAATTTCCGCCTTTACACGTCGGTAATACCGCATCGCGATTATCCACGTTACAGTACATAATGAAATTCGCGACATTATACAAAAATGTCAAGATACACGTTTAATATCATCATTTGAACATGATTAAATGTTTGATTTTGCTGATCCATCAGAACCGCACGATGTACAAGTTGTAGAGTATATTACACCAGCAGAAAGAGAAAAAGACACATTTGAATCTGAAGAATGCATTATTGATGATTGTTAAGATTGTAAGTATGACAGGGTACGCACAGAAATAAACCTTGATGATTTCCCACTATTTACTTTCAATGATAACGATTACTACAACGATCAAACGGAGAGTGAAAGCAGGATTACGTTTGCAACGTACGGCCGAACGATCTTGGGCTCGTGTGCAAAACTCGTATGCAAATTCATTGTTCTTCTTACGGGCTAAACCGGAACTGATGATGCCGAATGATGCACGTCTCTACTTGTGATATTTCTAATCTAATCTTAATTGTATTTATTGTGTAATCTAAGCTACCGCATAATCTAAGCTATCGCATCCTAACAATGATGAAAGTAAAACGATCGGTTTTTATTACAAAAGAAAAGCTGTTGAATTTTAGAAAAGCAGAAAAAAAACACGTCAAATTTTAAGTAGTGTACGAAACCGTTTTCGCAAAGTTATATCGTTACAACAGCTACATAGATGGAAAATGAGTATAGAAAAAGGTGGAACAAATGCAGATAAATATGCATTTTTAACGGAATATGTACTGCAAAAGTTTGACGAAGCTTGTGATAGAAAACTATTATACATGATTTGAATTTAAGATTATGAGCCTTAGAAGCAAAAGATCAAGTGGATTTACCTGAATTTAAGGCAAATAAATGGTAAATTTGGAAATTTAAGAATGTACATAGAATTGTTTCCCGTAAGATAACAACTTTCAGGTCGCGAGTTACGCTTGAAAGTATAGAAAATCTACGATATATCGCAGAATCGTTTGTTTTAAACGTAAAATCTAGCATTCCAGTTATTGGAGTTTAAGAAATTTATAATGCAGATGAGAGTGGCTTTAACCTTGAAATACATTCTGGGCAAACATTGGCGAAAATAGGAATGAAAACAATTGAAGCAATGGTTTAATCGGTATCTGCTACGACACAGATACACCATAATGCCGATTATTTCAGCAAGTGGAAGTCTCCTTTCACCATTATACTTGGTTTTAAAGGAATCTACTGGAACATTTTGTTTAAGAGTGGAAGAATTTCTTTTCTGTCCAGTTGCAACGAAGTAATCGTCTACCACGTTCCGGCGAACAACGATCGGCCCGCCGGACCGACCATCGTTTGGCGAGAACAGGGGCGCGGTGCGCCCCGATCCTTTTATACGCTCCAAACGTTAGCGCACGGCGAAAACTCGCGCCGTTATAAACAAGCGTACCGTACGCGCCGCGCGAAAATTAATAACAATCGCGTCCGCGACGAGCGCTGCGACGTCAACCCCCGGGAACCCGAATGCCCCGGACCACGCAAAATATAATATAAAAAGGCAGGATCCAAAGCGATCCGGACCAGCCTACCGAACTACCGAGCACCGTACCGGTTCTCCGCTCAGTAGTAATGCGCTGGACAACCTAAGACGTCGCTATAGTACAGGGGTCGAGTGTTCTCGGCTTCTGCCAAGGATTCTTGGCCGCGACATCGCTTCCTTCCTCACGGGTTCCGGGACCGACCGTCGCAACTATAAAAGCGGGGTGAAGCATGCTTCGTCTCCACCGAGCATTCTCGGTATATCCCGTGGCGTACGCCCTGGCCCCGTCTCCAACCGCCTAGCCGGGTCCTAAGAGCGCGGTGCAATCCCGAGGTGAAGTGTCTTTGTCTCAGCCGAGCGTTCTCGGCGGTTGCCCCCGCGCTCCCGCTCCCGAACGACGCGTTCCTAATTAGGGGCCTCGCATTGAATACCGCGCGCTGAATTCACGCGACTCATATCGTGCGGACAAACGTGCGAACACCTACCGTCACCGCTCGTGTGACAAGCGCCGCGTCACATTAACCATGGTAAATAAACCTTGTATATAGAACTATATTTAGAATAAATGTAAATAACCGAATAATAGGCCGCATTCAATTTCACTCTTTCCCGCAGACACCCCGACCGGGCCTCGTATACGCGCCGACTCGCCGATCGCCGCGGCGGGTTGCTTGACCGTGTCCGGCCACACGGAGGAGAGCAGGGGGGTGTTACACAGTTAACATCTATATTCAAGCTTCGAAATCAGAGAAACTTACATCTGAACATTTTAAAACTTGGTTTAACGACGTGTACCTACCGAATACTGGTCGTAAAAGCATGTTACTACTTGACTCGTGGACGGGACACTGCTCAAGCCAGTTACAGCAATTGATTCCAAAAGAAAAAGAAGTACAATTTGCAACCATTTCAAAAAAGACGACGGGTATGATTTAACCTTTAGATGTGTTTGGATTCCGGATTTGGAAAAATTTTGTACGCACATTTTCAGATAATGTAATTTTTTAAGAGAGAAATGTCAATTTGCATTCCCGTAATAAAATAATAAAGTTGCAATCACTAACGCACAATCAGTTTTCTTCACCTAGGTTAAAAAATCTTTTCAAATATGCTTGGTTTAAAAGCGGATATGTAAAAACGCATCCTGGAGAATTTCAAAATCCACTGGATTTCTATTACTTTAAAAATAAAAAACATATACCTAAATGTAAAATTTGTGGAATGGATACTTTTATACACTGTGCATGGTGTGGTGAATATTTCTGTTTTAAACATTTTTATGAAGAATACCATTATTGTACTAATTATAATCCGCCATTTTTAGCCTATCTACCGTTTTACACTTAAACATTTCTTACAATGTATAATTATGAAACGCATGTACAAACAGTGAATGTAAACGTTTCAAGTACGAACAAATAATCTGTTTAAATAAATGAAAAACAATGCAAATTTATAGAAATTATAATTCAAACATTGTTACATTTTTATACAAATTTTTTTATTAATATTTTAAGAATCAAGTATTAGAAACATCCGCATCAAGTTAATCGGAAAATTTGATAAGGTTATTGACACAACCTGACTCCGTTTTATTTTTGTTGTTATTTCTTGTCATTCAATAAATCACGTAAAGTTCACATTTACTTTCAATTTCATAATCAGTCACTCGATTTGAAGCACAAACAAAAAAGTTTTATATTAAAAATGAATTATTGCACACAAAGTTTCACAATGTTGTGTTACGTCTTTAAACTTCACATCTCCTTTTTTTTGACACATGTTTGATAAAATAGATAAAAAAAAGTATACCGTATCTATTTGGTACCAAAAGAGAGAACTTCGAAGCTTCCAGAAAAATAATTTTACTATCCGAAACATCCTGTATCGCCAGATGCACAAATAAAAAAAAAGGAAAACTTATAACAATTGTACAACAGGTGCCAACGAAAACTAAATCATAGAAACTTGTCAAAATATAAAAAAATTATTAAACTTAGAAGGTCCAGCAATGTTTCAAATTAATATCAAATGTCTGGCGGTAGGCAAAAAGAGATTTCTAAAAGAAAAATAACTTTTAAGATCGAAATTGCTCCGTGGATCCGAACCATTAGAAAAAACAAGGACGCGAGAGTCCTGCAATTACAAGAATACGATACACGGTTGGAAGCTATAAAAATTCAGGCAACAAATGTGAGCTGCCGATAAGAAAAAAAGATTTTCTAACTTTTTTGAATTTGTTAATAATATTTTGGAAGGTTCGAAGCCTTTTATAAACATTTTGCTCTTCTTCTTCTATATTTTCCCAAAGAGGGAAGGCACTACCCGAAGCTTCAGGGTTATCCGGATCGAATCCTTGATCGGTTATAATTAACATGAAATTCTTCCCGTTAGCCGTGCGAATATTAGTGTGTGCGGAAGTGCGCGTTTGTCTGTCGGGCCTACAGATATTTTCGTAAGTAGCTTCTGTCGGATCGTCATTGTATTCGTCACTAGATTCATGGAGGTTGTCCACATGCCATGTGGCAGTGGGTTTCGTAGGATCATATTTTCGTAACATTTTAAATTAATTATTTTCTTTAGAAAGAAAAAAAAATTTTATATACCGCGTTGTGCGCGGTTGCGTTTTGTTCGTGGTAGCGTCTGCTCGTAAGCAGGAAGTCAGTGGTGCTCTGGCCGAATTTTTCGTACATGAAAAAGTTTTCCGTTTAGAACAAAATAATTTAACTTACATAAACAGTATGTAACGCATACTGGGTCGTTGCTTTCTGCCGGGGTTTGCTTTCTGCTTATGCTTTGTTATTGCTTTGGTAGGTTTGCAACGTGAGCTGCTTGACTGTCTTGATCGTTGACTGTGTCCTCACCTTTTAATGCATTTTGTTTCTTTTATTTCAGTCGTATGTTATCAACAACACCGTTCGGCGTGATTAGCGACGATGGAGCTACCGCGCTTCCGGGGGAGGGGACGGATCCCACCGTTGCCATCAATTTGTTGCACCTGTTTAATTTTGTGCGACAATCGCTTTAGCCTTTCCCGAGTAGGTTTAAATAATTTTAGGATTGCTGGTACAATTAACAAGGCTATATTTTTTCTTATATGCTCTGCAAGTGGCAGAGCTGTGGTGCGAACCTTACAGAAAAGCGCGTCTTGTCGATTCCTGAGTACGGAGGTCGGTGCCGGTCAATTTAAATGAAACTTGAACGTCGCGAAACTTATCGAGCTCTACCTGCGCGACCAAAATTGTCCGATCTCTATCCTAGGTCCCTTACTTTCGTGCCACTTTGTTCGTTGTATTAGTGTGTGGAGATACTCTCGGCTCCATCTCTCCCAAAAATGTTGACGCAACTGCTCCACTCTTTGCCAACGCGACAGTCTTCCTTCTGCAACCTCCGATAACTCTGAAACTAGGAAACTATATGTAAGTTTCGATATCAGAAACTTAATCCGTGGAAGTATTGAGAATGATATTAACAATGAGTGATGTAGTTACTGAAAACTAATTTAATAATTATTAACAGCATCGTGTTGAACATAACATAACAATAAACGAGTACTTAATTACCTACCTAAATCAATACAATTGTCAATACTTCTAATATTATTAGTAATCGGATCGCGGTGCTTCGAGCTCGGAGCCGTATATTCTACTGCCTGTCTTGCTGACAATGCGAAGTGAATCATATGGTCGTCGTATGATCGACAGTATCGTATTGATAAAGTTTTGGCGCTAGCGCTTTAAACTTACATATATAGAGCCGCACCAATTAAAAAATGACCCGGAGTTATACATCCGAGATCATTCGGATTCGAGCTTAAAAGGAGCCAACGGTCGAGAATTTAGAATCGCCTCTATCTCACACAGAGTTGTCTGCATCTCCTTGAACGTAAGATGCGCGTTTTCTAACACTCGATTTATATGAGTTTTGGTCAACTTAACGGCAGCCTCCCAGAAACCGCCGAAATGAGGCGCGTTCAGTGGGATAAATTTCCATTTTATTTCGAGTTCGCTTACAAATTCGCCGATTATTTTCCTTGAATTTTCATTGTTAATTAACGCGTACATTTCTTTTATATATTTCTTGGCGCCGACAAAATTGGTGCCGTTGTCTGAATAAATACTCTTGGGTCTGTCCCTTCGTGAAATAAATCTTTTAAGCGCTCCGATAAACGCTTTTGTTGTCAGATTGCTGACAATTTCGAGGTGCACGGCCCTAACGGTGAAGCACACGAAAACGGCTATATATGCTTTACACAGTTTCGCGTTGCGCCGTTTGTGCTCTTTTATAAGAATCGGGCCGGCGTAATCGACATCGGTGTGCGTGAAAGGCCGCGCGACAGATACTCGACTACTGGACAAATCTGCCATTATCATACGCTCGGCCTGGATTTAAAGCACTTCACGCACCCCCTGATGACTCCGCGCACCACCGATGGTGCCGTCACCGGCCAGAATCTTTGCCGCACCGCGGCCAATGTGGCCTGTACGCCTGAGTGTAGCGTGCCTTCGTGCTCCGATAATACGCTTCGTCAATTCGTGTTTATTCGGTAGCAAAATCGGGTGTCGGGCGTCGTACAAAATCGCGGAATTCTTTAGCCTGCCTTCAACTCTTATCAGTCCGTCGCTATCTAAAAACGGCGTTAATGATAAAAGGCTACTTGTACTAGACAATGGCTGGTTATTTTTTAATTTGTTGTATTCTTCCATAAATACTTCCATTTGCACGCATCTGACTAGTATGAGCGTAGCCGCTCTCACCTCTGCCGTTCCGATTTCTACACTACAATGCTCCTTTTCGCACGTCCGAATCTCACGCAATAGGCAATAATGCGCGCTATCTTTTTTAGATTAGAAAACCGAGTTAATAACGATCACGCCACGCTTTCGTTTGTCACCATCGCAGTTGTCACCACCCGTCTGAGTTCCGGCAACTCGGAATCGGGTAAATTGATATCAACGATGCCCGGCCAATGCCCCATGTCATGTTTTAAAAATTCCAGACCATCCCACCACATTGATGCTTCTCGCAATTCACACAATTTTAATCCTCGCGAGAGAATATCGGCAGGATTTTGCGCGGAAGGCACGTGGCACCAGTCCTCCACTCGAGTCGCCCGCTGCACCTCACCGACGCGATTCGCGACGAAGGCGTTCCATCTTCTGGATTGCGACGATATCCAGTGCAACGTTATAGTTGAATCGGACCAGAAAAAACACTCGAACTGTCGACCGTCGAGCGCCGCGCGAACCTTCTCGTATAGCTGGGCCAGCAACACCGCCGCGCTCAGCTCCAATCTCGGCAACAATATCGCCTTAACCGGAGCCACCCGCGATTTCGCGACCAGCAGCCAGGCCCTATATCCGTCGGAACCCTCGTTGATTCATATGTATATGCAGGCCGCGTAGGCTTTTTTGCTCGCGTCGCAAAATCCATGCATTTGAAAGGCCGTCGATCTCCGTACGCCCACCCATCGCGGAACTCGTACTCTGGTTAAATCTTTCAATTGTTCTCGGAATTCGAACCATCTATGATAAATGTTTTGAGGTAGCGATTCGTTCCAGCCTATTTTTAGTTGCCATGTATCCTGTAAAATTAATTTCGCGATTACGATTGTCGGCCTCATAAGTCCCAGCGGGTCGAAATGCTTGCTACCTCGGCGAGAATTGATCGTTTAGTTATTCGTTTTCCATACGACTCATAATTATTCCCGAAACCAAAATCGTCGGTTGTTGGATTCTAATGAATGCTCAACAACTTGCATTCTTCGTTATTTCCGATCGGCACATTTTCACAATCTTTCGCGATCCCGCTCGGCATTAATTCGCTATGATTAGCGACTTATTTACTCAGCACGAATTTATCCTGATTCAATATCTGTATTATTTCGTCCTGCGCGCGTCTTCCCTCGGCCAACGTATCTGCCCCGGTTAATAAGTCGTCTACGTAAAAGTCCCTGAGAATTCGCCTAGCACCGATCGGATGTTTATTCGCGTTTACCTGTGCCAGGTGTTGTAAACACCTGACCACCAGGAAGGGCGCGGATGTTGTTCCATAGGTAACCGTGGTTAACTGGAAAGCCAACATCGCCGCGTCCCGCGAATCCCGCCACAAGATTCGCTCCAAATAAGTCTGGGACTCATGCAGCTGAATCTGTTGGTACATTTTGACAATGTCTGCCGAGAAGACATATGCCAACGTGCAAAACCGCATGAGAATTGACACGAGATCCTGTTGGATCATCGGTCCCTTTAGTAATGCGTCGTTTAGCAAAATTCCCGTACTTGTCTTACATGACGCGTCGAAGACCACGCGCAATTTTCCGGACAAATCTCCTTTTTTAAATACTCCGTAATGCGGTAAGTACACGGCGCCGGACTTATTTATTTCGCGATCCGTCACGAGTTTTATATGTCCCAGTTCATGATATTCACTTATGAATTTTATATACGCGTCCTTAAACGAGTTATTTCTGCCGAACTTTCTTTCTAAGCTCAAGAATCGATTATGTGCGATGTCTCGTGATTGTCCTATCGAGACTAACGTCCCCTCGTCGATCGGAAGCTTTACCACATACCTCCCGCTTGTGTCAATCTCTACATTTCTCACAAAGTGGCGTTCGCATGCCCTTTCTTCTTTCGATTCACAAGATGATTCTGCCAATTTGTTTATTTCCCAAAACCGCTCGACTCTGTTGTGCAGCTCGGAGCCCGTGATCGTCGCGTGCATGGCGCACACCCCTTGGCCGGAGCCCGATTTACTCATCACACGGTCGGTCAAAATCCATCCCAACCTTGTCTTTTGTAGTGTGGGGTGATGCTGTGTGGCTCGAATTTGCCCGACACAAATTAAATTCCAGAACAGCTCCGCGCCTATCAATAAGTGTACTTTGGAGGCTTTATAGAATTGCGGGTCGGCCAAAATAATATTGCTCGGTAATTTTATTGCATCGCAATTTATAGTTCTCGCGAGAATTCTCTGAGTTATTCCGTCCGCGACGATGCAGTCAATTTCCTCGTCAAAGGAATCCGTGCGCGAGCTGATTTTCAGTTTTGTCGCGTGTTTCGCTCTGGCAGTCATTTCTCCGACACCCGTTATTGATATGTTTACTGGGTGAAGCGTGAGGTTCAACGAACCGATGAATTTAGTTGTTATAAAATTAGCTTGCGAGCCCAAATCTAACAACACACGCGCCGATTTTTTGACGCGGCGATCGTCAATAACGTATGCGACCGCTATTGACAGAAAGACGCAAGCCCCGCGCCCCTCGTTCTCTTCACGCGCTACCAAGGCGGTAACCTCGCCCGATGACTCCGTTGCGCCGACCGACGCCGACGACGAAGCACCCGCGACCGCGTTCCTACCTTCGAGCGGTCCGCGACCATAATGCAACAAAATGTTGTGTTTTAGCTTGTAAATTTGGCACGCTCCCCCCGGACATTGAGCCGCGCGATGGGCCGAAACCGCATGCAATTGAGGCATAATTTCCTCCTCCAGATCTCCGCGATGCGTTGGTTTACAGGTAACGCCGCGAAAGTTTCACACAGATGAATTAAATTATTCCCGCGGCATAAAACCACACCCGTCACAATCCGCGGCCACGTGCAAAACATGCCGCCGGCCGTCAATTCGCGCGTGCGGCCGTACTTCACTTCGTGCAGCCGAGCCGGTCCCTCGGCCTCCCATCGACTCTCGGACGCGAATCCGGTGATTGAGAAATTCGTTGAACTCCTTCAGAGTGAGCAACTTGTCGCCCTTCAGTAACGCGTGCCACCCCCGAAGCGTGGCGCTATCTAATTTGGAGCTTATTATGTATATTAGTAGGTCATCCCACGACTCCGCACCACGCCCAAGCGCCGTAAGCGCTCGTATGTGTCTCAAATACCCGTCGTACACCCGTCACAACTCCGCCGCGTTTTCCTTTTGAATATGCGGCAGTTCCATAATTGTTCGAATATGCGTATTAACGATCACGCGTTTATTATCGTATTTGTGGGTAAAATTTTAAAATAAAGATTCACGCAGTGTGATTAATAAAGTATATATATTTAAAAGTATGTTAATCATATCAAGGCTCGAGGCAGACTGACGGTCCTACCGAGCAAAAGACTGCACAAAGCGCATAAGAAGAATATTCTTATCTCCCCTTGCAGCGCATCTTCTTAGAATTACATTATCTTATATATATCGGTAGTATGAGGAAACTAATTCTTTAATTCCTACATTCTCCCCTTGTTTTTTTATACTGCCGAGCACACAGTGTACAGTTCTTTAACAATATACATTATTGTAAGATATAGAATAAGAGTTTATTTTATTTATTGTTTTATTAATATTCGTTTTCTATTATTCTTATATTTGTAACACGATTTATTTTTATTTTGTATTCCCCGCGCGGAACGATGGCGTGATATATGGGTCAAGCGAGTATAGGCAGAGGGAGGCATTAGAATAGCGCGTGCGCAGAAAAATAAGTAAATAGCGAAGCGAACAAAGAAAAGTTAGTTACACACGAGACATAAAAGTCATCAGAAGCAATCAGCGGTCACGAGTTCTTTTTTTGTTAGCACGATCCCAGATCTCTCCAATAAATAGGATTTACATTAAAAGTGCAATCTCGCCCTTTTTATTTGTTTAATTCCTACAAAGTGGGGGCTCGAGCCGGAATATATATAAGAGATTGACGGGAACACGTGTAACGAAAAGAGAGATTATAAACGACGAGAGACTACAAAACAGGATTCAACGACGATAAACGAAATAACCATGAAGAAAGGTGCAAGCGACGTAACGACGGGCAAAGACGAAAGACAAGGAAGGACGAAGACGACGAAGTAAGGTGCAACAAAGAAGGAAGACGCAACGACGTAACGACGAGCAAAGACGAAAGAGAAGAAAGGACGAAGACGACGAAGTGAAGTGCAACAAAGAGAAAAGACGCAACGACGAAAGTGTGTGTCGAAAAGTAAGAACGTAACACGAGGTAGAGACACAATACGCAATGGGGAAGCTAGGCCAAGTACCCGCCATAAAACGAAAGATCGGCACGGCGTCGAAGACGGTGGTAATTGCCATGCACAGATTAATTTTTGAGGAAGACGGAGACAGAAACAATCGACGACGATTAAGAGAATTCGAAGGATTTCAATTCAGAGGCGATTCCCCGGAATTCGCAGCTAAGATGCAGTACGCAGTGCGTTTTACCATAGGAGACTTAATATCAATTTGCAACGTTTTGGGAATTGAGTATGCAGAAAACGCCGAGCAGTTGAGGGAAAGGATATTAAGGGCCTTGCTAAACATAGATGCTCTCTATCCGGCAGATGACGAAGAAGATCGGTCCGGCGACGATGAGAATGACAAGGATGGCGCAGCCAAACAAGATGGCAGTGACGGGGAAGAAGAAGATGTCGATGATGACGTAGCGGAACCAGATGGCGACGACGAAAAAGGAGAAGACGGTGCGAGTGAGATGCAAAGACAAAATGCGAGAAGAAGAGGAAGTCACGATTCACGAAACAGACATTTTGTGCTGAGCTACAGGGACATCGAAGATTCGGTTCGGGCATTCAGCGGTACTGACTCGTATCTGATTGAACGATGGATAAGCGACTTCGAAGAAGCGGCCATTATGTTCGGATGGAACGACCTGCAGAAGGTCGTGTTTGCAAAAAAATCTTTGAAAGATGTAGCCAAGCTGTTCATTCAAAGCGAAAGCGTTATCAAAACGTAGAAGAAATTAAAGGACGCTCTGACAGAGGAATTTTCAACAAAAATCAACAGTGCACAGCTTCATAAAATGCTGGAAAAGCGCAAGATGAAGAGAGAGGAAACAACACAGGAATATCTTTTTGCTATGAGGGAGTTAGCAGCAAGAGACGCTATTGAACCGGATGCTTTATTCGATTATGTAATAAACGGAATAAACGACGAAACAAGCAATAAACAAATTCTGTACGGAGCTAAGACTGTACGTGAATTTAAAGACAAGTTAAATATTTACGAAAAGATGAAAAAGAACAACACTGATAAGATGACAAAGAGTAATTATGCACTTTAGGGGAGCAAGCCCCGACTACCTTGACCTTGACATATGTTGTCAAGAACACCCTCCTGAGTGACCTTGAAGAAGTTTTAGCCGTCGCTCGTTTTTTATTAAAAAGTTATAAACAATCAAAGTTTGGAAAATATTAGTGTTATTTGCAGTACAGTGACGAGTATACATGACGGGTATAAATGAATAAATGTCTTTTAAAGAAGCAAATTGTTGGGATATTGAAGTTATTTTGTTATTATAATTGTCGCTTTCATACAGTACTAATATTAACGTGATTCAAAATTTAAATTTAACATTTGTTTAAAATAAACGCTGTAACTGTAGGAACGACTACGTCGACTTCGTCCAAAAATCCTACAAATTTATGAAAAACATTTAATAAACATACACATTTAATATGTGTTCGCGATCGATCATCGCTGCTCCGCGTGGCTGGGCCGACCGCGATCGGCCGGCCGACCTCGCGACGTGTTTTCGCTTTTTTGATTGTTGATCATTCTTTGTACTGGCATCTATTCGCGGCTCGGGGCCAGCTCTGCTTGGCAACACGAGTCGTTCGAGCTGTTTGTATTTCGTAGAAAAGGTCGGTGGATTCCTGGAGTCGGAGAGCGTTTTCGAGGAGCCAGAGAATCCGCCGAGCAGTCGCGATACAGAGTGCGTCGTGCGAACGCTATAAAAACCGATCCGAGTGCCTCGGCGATAGAAGCGAAAGTCGCGATAGCAAATCGACGGAGTAATTCGCGTTAGCTGTGCGGGCTATTTGCGGTACATTATACATATTGTATAAATTTTGTAAATATAATTTTATTTGTGTTTCGTAAATCGCGCGTGTTCAGACTTAATTTCCTTTCGCAACAATATGTAATAATTATAAAAAATAAAAACTTACTTCGTGGTTTAAATAACGGAACCTTAATTTTACATTGAGCCTTCTATCAGCGGTATATCCTTCTTTTAATGTAAAAGTTAATATGTCATGTAAAAAATCTTCGGATATTGCATTTAGATATGCAAAATGTACAATTATCATGCGATTATGGTTGTTCATTCGACTATGAATTGCAGCGCGGTTAAATTATATTATAATTCTCGCGCCTAGTATGTGCTCCAGCGTCGCGATATTTCGAATCTACCGTCGCGTATTTATTGATCTTGTCGATATCCTTGAATCGCCGATGGTTCAACGCGTTTTGTTTTCGGCAGAAGTCAGTCTTATCTAGTTCAAACCGAATATTTCGCTGACTTCGCTTTGTTTTCGTCGCCGGGTTCCGACTATCCTAGGCTCCGTACCGCGAAAAGACGACCAGTTTCGCTCGAACTCCGCACCTGTGCGTCTCGCCTTTGTGTGTCGGCTTGCTCTCGCGCGACGACTTTCGATAAGTTTTCTTATAATTTTCTTTCTCTCGCGCTCTTAATCGCAACTCCGTGAATTCACTTTCCGTGAATTCATTATTTCGGCGCCAATCCATTTACAAGTTATCGCTACCGCTGGAGTGCAGGGATTCGCGCTCGCGGCAATCACCGGCTCGCGCTCTCAAGATCTCCGTCGTCCGTGGCAAGATCTCCGACGGTCGGGTAGATCATTCATCTACTCTCAAGATTTCCGACGGATCAGCCGGATCAAGAAGATTTCCGCTCGGTTATTGATATCCTTGCCTTCACCGGCGCGACTGTATTTTCTTTGTGTTTTTTTTTGTACATACAGTGAGTTCTATTTTCTGTCATTTTAATTATTCTGTTTTTTTTTCAATTCCTGCGATCGGCTCTCCATCTCATCCCCGCTCAATTGATTCACGCGTCGAGCTCATTGCTGAGCAAGTTTATTTCTAAACTAACGCGATCGCGCAAGATCGCGTACAATGGTGATTAAAATTTTTATTCCAAAACATCGCTCGAATAAATTTTGGCCAGGTTTTTGCTTCACCAACAACGTCTTGGACTGCAAACCAAGGATTATTATTCATTTGTTCTATAGTATACATATTAATTTTCTCTTAACACAATCGACGTTGACAGCGTGAAATTATATCGATAACTGAATAATTCTAACTGGGAAAGTATAAACACAGAAGTGAGAGTAGTATTTATGATTCTTCGTGTTTATATCTCGATAGGTCTGCTTCAGTTGCCAATGGTTATTCAAACTATACGGTGATTCCAAAATTTGTTCGCGATGTTGTTTCACGAATTTATTCATTTAACGCATAACTATAAAGATCTGATTACATTTTTGGCGGAAAAAAAAGTTATTCGTGGTCAAATAATATGTCCTTAATGTAACAAAACTGTTTATTTAAACACGGAACAACGTTTATTAATAATTCATTGTACAAATAGTTATTATAAACAAATACGTGGCAGAAAACGAGTGAGACAAGTGTGCAATTTTAAAACCAGTGCATTAAAAAATACATGGTTTGAAAGAGCTGCACTGGACATTGAAACAATTTGTCGTTTAATTTCTTATTTTCTTTTACTTCAATCGCCACGACAATTATTTTTGCAAGAAAAATTATCAATTTTATCTCACACAGCAGTTGATTGGATAAATTTTTGTCGAGAAGTACGTTTTTTATTATTTCTACATTGATTCTATCTTCATAATGGACATTTAAAATACTAAATAAATTTGTACTTTTATATAGCTTTTGGCACAATAGCTATCACGTACAGAAGAGCAAATTGATGGTCCAAACGTTATTGTAGAAATTGACGAAGCTAAATTTGGAAGACGCAAGTATCACCGTGGACGTCTTATTTCTGGTCAATGGCTGTTTGGAGGAATTGAACAAAGTAGTGGAAAGTTTTTTGTTGTTTCCGTAGAAAAGCGTTCATCTGAAGTGTTGATTCCGGTCATACGTCGTTTTATTGCACCGGGTAGTATTATTCATAGTGACTGCTGGAGAGCATACAGCAACTTAAAGGATTATAATTATGAACATTCTGTTGTAAATCATAGTGAAAATTTTGTAGATCCTAATACAGGCGCTCACACTCAAAACATAGAACGTTTATGGCGTGATATTCGGCATGGAGTACCGAGATATGGAACTCGCGAATATTATTATATACATTATTTGGCAGAATTTATATTCAAACGTAAATATGTGTATCGCCAACGAATATGCAAATTCTTTGAAATAATGGCAACGTTATATCCCCTATCTGAAAGTACTTTATCTATTGAGCCTGCAATAAACTAAAAATAACTGGTATATTTTTCTACTGTATCAACTAATAACAATTTGCGTGGCGATTGAAGTAAAAGAAAATAAGAAATTAAACGACAAATTGTTTCAATGTCCAGTGCAGCTCTTTCAAACCATGTATTTTTTAATGCACTGGTTTTAAAATTGCACACTTGTCTCACTCGTTTTCTGTCACGTATTTGTTTATAATAACTATTTGTACAATGAATTATTAATGAACGTTGTTCCGTGGTTAAATAAACAGTTTTGTTACATCAAGGACGTATTATTTGACCACGAATAACTTTTTTTCCGCCAAAAATGTAATCAGATCTTTAAATAACGAAATAATAAAAACTAACTCTAATATCTCAACAATTTGCTTTTTTAAAAGACATTCATTCATTTATACCCGTCATGTATACCCGTCACTGTACTGCAAATAACACTAATATTTTCCAAACTTTGATTGTTTATAACTTTTTAATAAAAAACGAGCGACGGCTAAAACTTCTTCAAGGTTACTCAGGAGGGTGTCCTTGACAACATATATCAAGGTCAAGGTAATCGGGGTTTGCTCCCCTAAAGTGCATAATTATCCTTTGCGGAAAGGAAAATTTTTTTAATCAAATCAAGGATTAGACAATCCTTTGAAAAGTGTGTGAGAGAAATTTTTTTTTCTTTGGCTAAGAATAGAGGTAATTTTTCAGTTGCAGCTAGAGCTTCAATTTTTTTATGCTAAATGAATGTAACGCAATCTTTTGAAGTGGCCAAAAGTGCACCTTTACAGTTAAAGCAACTGGAAGGTTGACTACTAGCGAAACAAGGATTACCATCTATGTGTTTAGAATCACCACAGTAAAGACATCTTGCTTTACTTTTGCAAGCTTTACCAATACGGCCTAGTCTAAAGCAGGAAAAGCAAATTTTGTATAAGATAATTCTGTGAGGTAAAACTTGACCACTAAACTTAATACAGATGTTTCGTGACGGAACATATTTAACACTGAAAGGCGCGAAAGCGTTATTGTAACCTAGAGTTAAGTTAAACAGCGGCCGCGCGGCTGATCATGCATATTGTCCGACGATCGATGTCTCGGCGGCGTGATCCCGGCGTAATGCCGTGGAGACAAAAACAAGAAAAATGTTCGAGAGCACCTGATCCGCGGCGGCGAGGAAAGAGGGTGTAACCCGAATATTTAAGGCGAGCTCTGGAAAGGCGGAGCAGTCGTTAAGTCCGAACCGTTAAGTGATCTGATGTAATTGAGAGTTGCGATTGAATTATTCAATAAACGTGAGATATTGTTCGTTAACAAAAGGCACATTTGACATTCTGAATATTCCTGTCACCCGATTACAACACTCTCTTCTGAATTAATTCTTTTGTTTAATCTGTGAATCTCGAGAATTTTAACATCCGAATCAATGTACTTGAGAATGTCTTCAAGAAAAATTTCTTGAGGAACATCTCTAATAACTCTAGTCCTATAGATTTTATATGAAGAGATAAAGGCTTTAAGGGGAAGCTAAAGCCTTCGCCAAACTTGCACAGCGTCGGTGTGACAGTGACAAAAATTAGAATAGTGTGTTCGGAGATATGCTAAAAACCAGCCCTATGACAATGCCTATGCCTTCCCGTTACAGAGCGTGTCTAAAAAGTGAAGCCTATCCGCTACGCGGCGCTAGGCTGCAGTTACCACGGTTACAATAGTATAATTGCCTGCCTAAAATGCTATATTATATGCATTATATGCTACTCATGCTGCTTTCAATTTACAAGAAAACTCAGATAATTCTCACTTATAACATAATTCTGTGTTTGTTATTTAATTAAGAGACATTGAAAAAAGACAGAATTATGTTGTAAGTGAGAATTATTCAAGTTCTGATGCAAATAGAAAGCAACTTTATACAGAGTATCTCAGACATAACGAAGGATACTGGGAGGATAAATAGAACTAATTGAAACAAGTAGAAAAGTCCTTTACCATTTTGTAAAATTCTCAATCGTTATTTAGAAAAAAATTAAAATGTGTAAGCGTATAACTATCATAGGGTTAGCAAAATGCGATTAAACACGTTCAAAGATTAGCAGGAACACCTTCGGGAAAGAACCTTCGAAACAAAGGATGCGAAAAGAAAGAGCTCAGCGGAGCCCCGTGAGCAGTCAGTCGTCTAACGTCCGTCGAACCTGTAACTGCTTGTCTAAATAAAACCATATTAAGAATCAACGACTCTACACTAGATTTAAATAAATACCACCTACAAATGTATAAATTGTATAGGCGTAAGAGCGACAAGAAAGCTACGCGTAAGTGAGCGTGACAAGCGACGGCGCCATTCCTAGCCATTCGTCTGTCGCGCTCACTCACGCGTAGCTTCTTTGTCGCTCTTACGCCTATACAATTTATACATTTTAATTTTTTTCTCAATAACGGTTAAGAATTTTGCAAAATAATACAGGACTTTTCTACTTGTCTCAATCAATTCTATCTATCCTCCTAGTATCCTTTGTTATGTCTGGGACACCCTGTATATTATATGTATTTACATTTACAATTATAAATACATGATCGCGGTGACCTTATCGAGTTAAATTGTTATATATATTTTTTTCTATTATATTATTTATTTATTTATATATTACATTTATAGTCAAAAATATGTATAAATTATTTCTATAAATTAATATTCATCACATGAGTCATTATAATTTAACACTCCTGTCCCTCCTGTTATATCCACCGCTTTTTTATTTGCGTAACAGAGTAAATTAATATTTATATATATATTTATATATTTATTTATGTTATAAAAAGAGTCAAAATGACATTAATGTATTATAATTATTATATTCGCGTGCATTCAACAAACTCCTTATGAAGAATCTTATCGGTTTAAATTTTATATGCGTAAGCTTTTTAAATAAAGAATTGACTACTAGCTCTTTTATCCTTTGTTGCATGATTAATCATGTCGCGAACAAAGTAAATATAACTGTCAGTAAGAGATCAGTGTTAAAAGAGTGAAGACGTTTTTTTCAATTGTTTCGATTATTAATATAAAATTGTTTCGAGAAAGTGTGCCAACTAGATTCGGCACCGTGATTCTCGCGTCGGTTAGGTTTACGAGTGGTCGTCTCCGGGATGCAGGTGGAGGAAAGATGCAATGACTCGAACTCGATGTTATAATAATAGAACCGTAACCGTTTTTATTCTGCGTTCCACAAATGCGGAACCGTGGTAACGAGTAGCGAATACAGAAAATGCGCGCGTACGTAAGTCGGACGTGTTTTTTACATAAAAACGCTGTCACTTTTTTCGAGAGACTCTGCCCGGTGTTTCCTGCCGCGCTATTTATATTCGATCTCCTTCCTTTAATTTTCGCTATATTTCGACGAACTTCTGAGTTCATTGCTCCGTAATTATTAGCTTGTCCTTAAGACGCGTCGCTGTCTATATTTATTTTGCGTGTTTATATCGAGTTATTCGTTTTCGTCCGCGCTCTTTGTTTCGTCGATCTTTTTTGAACACCCCGCCCGCCTTGAAGGGAATTCCTTCAATATATTGCCTTTTTCAGCTCGGAGGCGTCGTGTCGAAATTAATTAAACGTTCGAAAACAATAATTTTCTTGAGCCCGCTGGCCATAGTCAAATGGTACAATATTAATACGTTATTTGTCGTCTTCTTCGTCAATCGGAAGGATCGCCAATTTTACAATCGGTCTGGTCAGGTAGCCTCCCTTGGTTTTCATCGTAGCTGCTCTCACGATTCCATCCGCTCCTGGGTGAACCTCACTTATGCGGCCCAGCAGCCACTGCAACGGTCCGAGACCTGGCTGCTGTATAAGAACTAACTGGCCGACTGAGATGGCCCCTGTTTTGCTACATGCCATTTTGACCGCTGCATTAACGTGTGGAGGTACTCCGAACTCCATCGCCTCCAAAAATGCTGCCGCAGCTGCTCGATACGTTGCCATCTCGACAGCCGTCCCTCGGGCACCTGTGTTAATTCTTCTGCGGGAAAACTGTGTAAGGCTGCACCGATTAAGAAATGCCCGGGCGTGATACATTCTAAGTCATTTGGATCTGTGCTTAAAGACGTAAGCGGTCGCGAATTAAGTATAGCCTCAATCTCGCAGAGCATAGTCTGCATTTCTTCGTAGGTCAGATGTGCATTTCCGACAACGCGATACATATGTGTTTTGGTCGATTTTACGGCCGCCTCCCACAAACCACCGAAATGTGGTGCGTGAGGCGGTATGAAACGCCAATTAATTTCGCGTTCACTAAGAAACTCGGCGATCTGTTTCTGTTCCCGTTCGGAGTTGACAAATTCGTATAGCTCCTTGAGGGGCTTGTTTGCTCCAACGAAAGTCGTACCGTTGTCGGAATATACACATTCTGGCCTACCTCTTCGCGCGATAAATCTTTTAAACGCCGCTAAAAACGCATCCGATGTGAGATCGCTCACAATTTC
This sequence comes from Cardiocondyla obscurior, assembly GCF_019399895.1. Lineage (NCBI taxonomy): Eukaryota > Metazoa > Arthropoda > Insecta > Hymenoptera > Formicidae > Cardiocondyla > Cardiocondyla obscurior. The sequence continues at coordinate 2,699,121 of NC_091884.1, read as the reverse complement.
CAAGTGAACCGCTTTCACTGTAAAGCATATAAATACGGCAATATATGCCTTCGTCAGTCTCGCATTTCTACGCTTGCTTTCCTTTACAAATATCGGTCCCGCGTAATCCACGCCGGTATGCGTGAACGGTCGCGAGACCGTCACGCGCTTGTCAGGCAGATCCGACATGATCGCCTGTGACGTCGTCGGTCGGTATCGGAAGCATTTCACGCATCTCCGCACAACCCCCCGCACCACCAATGAGGCCGCGATCGGCCAAAACCGCTGCCGAACAGCGGCCAATGTCGCTTGTATACCCGCATGTAACGTTTTTTCGTGCTCTCTTTGTACCACGCGCGTGGTCAGCACGTGCCCCCTCGGTAGGAGCATTGGATGGCGCGCATCGTACGGAATCGCGGATCGCTTTATCCTGCCTCCCACGCGTATGATCCCGTCATCATCATAAAAAGGTGTCAGTGACCGTATGGCACTTGTATTTCTTAATTCTATTTTATTTTTGAGCAATTCGTATTCTTCGCAGAACGACCGGCGCTGCACGCTTTTTACTATTATTATCAATGCTCGCCGCATTTCGGTCGGCGAGATTTGCACCGTTCGCGGGCGCTCCTCCTTCTTGAATCGCCACCTTACGCAATACGCGATCACTCTTTGAACTTTATTTAAATTGGAACGCCTGTGCAACAATGCCTGCACGATATCTTCCTCGATTACGCCCGCGGACGCGATTATCGTTTTCTTTCGCTCTGGCAAATCCTCGTCCGAGATAACGGCTCGCTCCCTTTTCGGCCACGAATCTGACTCAAATTGTAAAAATGATGGACCGTTCCACCAGAGTGGTGAAGTCTTTAACATTTGTATGGTGGTTCCCCGCGACAACAAATCCGCCGGGTTTTCGGCTGACGGCACGTGCCGCCAGTCAGCGATATCCGTCGCGCGCTGTATTTCCCCGACGCGATTTGCAACAAATGAGTTCCACCGCCGCGACGACGAAGCAATCCAGTTCAACGTTATCGTGGAATCCGTCCACAAAAATAAACTCCGCTTCCGTTCGTTGAGTGACGCACAGATTTTTTCCGTCAATTCAGCTAGCAATACCGCCGCGCATAACTCTAATCTTGGTAAGGAAATTGCCTTTATCGGAGCAACCCGCGATTTCGAGGTCAGCAAGACGATCTTATATTTCGCGGGTCCCTCCCTTGTTCGCACATACACGCAGGCGCCGTATGCCTTTTCGCTGGCGTCGCAAAAACCGTGCAGCTGTAAATTGTGCATGTCTCTGCTTCCCACCCAGCGCGGCACCCGGATTTCTTTTAAGTAAATTAACTCGTGTCTAAAATCCACCCACCGTTGGTGGATTTCCTGCGGAACGGATTCCTCCCATCCCATTTGCGTTTGCCACGTATCTTGCATGATAATTTTTGCCACGACGATTACCGGACCTAACAACCCCAGCGGATCGAAGATGCTGGCTATCTCCGCGAGGATAGTCCGTTTAGTCACGCGTTCCGCACCGCGCCCGGAATTCGCCTCGAAACCGAATTCATCGTTTGCCGGGTTCCAACGTATTCCCAGCACCTTGGGCTCGAATTCTTCTCCGAACGCGACCTCGTCCCGAACTCCGCGTGCCCGGTCGGGTATCAGCTCGTCGCGGTTTGAGAGCCACTTGCTCAATTCAAAGTTTCCGCGTCGCAAGATTTCCACAATTTCCTCGCGTACGCGCTTAGTTTCAGATAACGTATCTGCCCCCGTGAGCAGGTCATCGACATAAAAATCCTCACGAATACGTCGGGAGCCGACCGGATACTCTTTCGCGCATTTCTGCGCCAAATGATATAAGCATTTAGTCGCCAGAAATGGTGCGGACGTCGTTCCGTATGTCACGGTGAGAAGTTCGTACGTTCTCACCGGTGTGCCCGTATTTTCGCGCCATAATATCCGCTGTAAGTGAGTCTGCGACTTATGTACCCGAACCTGGCGGTACATTTTTACTATGTCTGTCGCGAAGACATATGTGTTACGTCCGGAGGCCTCCACAATATGCATATTTCTTTTTTTTATTGGCTTCTTTTCATTTCAATATTTTTCTTTTCTTTCGTCTAAATTAATCACTTTAATGTATCGGCGTACCATTATCGTTACCTAGCACCGGTGATTGTCGCGCGGTCGATACATCGTGATGTACCGATTATTATACCGATCGGCCGCCCGACGCATCACCAGGTGCTCACGCCCGTGCTCATGCTCTCGATCACGCCCGCGTACACGTGAACATCACGTACTTAAGACACTACCTAGTTATAATTTTGCAATTAAAAGAGCAGCGATAAATTGGGCGCCATACAGCAAAGCCAAACGCAAAAGGATTTAAAGAGAAACTTAAAACATCTACTAAATGATTCAATTTAACAATAAAACGAACGAGAGAAAGGAAAAATAGGCTGTACGCCTTTTTAATAAACAAACACTAATAAACCAAAAAGGCATTATACCCAGACACTCTAAAGAAGCAATTACGAAAACTCAAAACCCAAAAACAACGAAGATTTAACGATTAAATGAGAAAATTAAAATTAGATATGCGTGCAATGCGGAAGTAAAACTAGGTATGAAAAAACAAGACTCTCATTTAATGGTTAAACAAAATAGTTAGGCGCGAGCGACCCACGCCAGCGAAATCACGACCATATAAAAGGGATAAAGACATTATCGAAGTTGCAAAATCAAATGTTTAAATTATCGAAAAATCGAAATCCCTCGCAAAGGAATTTCGCGGGGCAAAGGAGAATCCTTGCTCCCTCGCCCTCGGAGCCTAACATCTATCCATATAAAAGCCGCGAATTTTCGGACCTGGTATCGCATTATCGTCTCAACGATCTCCGACGGCGAAGACCACCAGGAAGCGCAGAATTGTACGAGCAAAGGAATTAAAAGCAGTCAGAAGTACAAAACTCTCACGTCGCTTGGATTTAAACCTTAAGGGCTGAAAGCGCGCTTCTCCAAAGCGATCGCGCCTCACTATCCCTTCACTCCGAGCCACGGCGCGCTGCCTCGAGTAGCGATCGCCGCCTCGCCTCCTTCACCCTGAGCCACGGCGCGCTGCCCCGAGTAGCGATCGCCGCCTCGCTTCCTTCACCCTGAGCCACGGCGCGCTGACTCGAGTAGCGATCGCCGCCTCACCTCCCTCACCCTGAGCCACGGCGCGCTGCCTCGAGTAGCGATCGCCGCCTCGCCTCCCTCACCCTGAGCCACGGCGCGCTGCCCCGAGTAGCGATCGCCGCCTCGCTTCCTTCACCCTGAGCCACGGCGCGCTGCCTCGAGTAGCGATCGCCGCCTCACCTCCCTCACCCTGAGCCACGGCGCGCTGCCCCGAGTAGCGATCGCCCCCTCACTTCCTTCACCCCGAGCCACGGCGCGCTGCCCCAGGTAGCGATCGCCGCCTCGCTTCCTCAACTCCGAAATTTAACACGCTGTTCCGAACAACTGCTATCGCTCCTAATCGAACCCATTGATCCCTGGTTGCGCGCTGAGCCTCTTAAGAATAGCGTAGCAATTGAATTTAACCAATTTCCAATTTTTTTGTAGATGAATTACGAATTTGTCGCAAACCACTACGCCCGGTGGACTCCTTACAGGCTTACAACCCCCGCTCTGCCTCTCTTTAAACAAATTGTAAGCCATAAAACGAGGGGAAATTCTTGGGAATGGGTTTACGAGCTACCTCTCGAGACACGTATAAAAATTAGAAGGCAGATTAATGACGTATTAAACAATTAACTAAAAAAGTAAAAGCTTCACTTTATTTTAGACAAATAAAAGGAGACACAGAGGCCGGAGGTCTTGCCGCGCTGGGCGAAGAGAAAAGGCGCGGCAATTGATCCGCAATTTTAAAACGCCGGGAACATTCAATCCGGCTGTCTTCCCGATAGGATCCACACCGGCTCCCGTGGGATATAAGACACCACCGCGGGACACAATTTTCACGCCGCCAGCGGTCCCTCCTCCGCGACCCTCCACCGCGCAACCGCCCAAAACGCTTCCGCCGCGACCCTCCTCATCATCATTGCCACGAATCATTAAAGTAGAAGATTTTAAACCGCGCGTTAAAATCGTCAACCCCGCGCCCGTTCTACCTATACCACAAGCGCCTAAAACGGGGACACCTGTAGGAACGATTGTACAGCGGAGTAGCCAACAAATTAACAAAAAATGGGATTGGCTGATGAAAATCTAAAATAAAATAGCGAAATTAATTTCTATACACACACTATCTTTTCTTTTTTTTTTTCCCTTCTCATCACACATTCCTAGACCGCGAGCGAAAACAACTTCGGACGTAACATATGCAAAAGCTCGAAAGCGAATAAGAATAGCCGCGAGATCCTGCTGCACTGTCGGCCCCTTTCTTAACGCATCGTTCAATGACGCTCCCGTGCTCGTTTTGCATGACGCGTCAAACACCACCCGAAGCTTCTTCGTCTTATCGCCTTGCTTGAATACCCCGTGGTGCGGTAAATAAATCGCGCCGGGCCTTTCGATCTCGTTGCTCGCTACCGGTCTCATGTGTCCTAACGTTAAATATTCTCTCATAAATTTAGCATAGGCCGACTTAAATTCCGCGTCTTGATTTAGTCGCCGCTCCAAATTGTACAACCGTTTAAGCGCAATATCTCGCGAGTTTCCAATAGTTCGAAATGCGTTTTCCTTTATTGGTAATTTTACTATATATCTGCCGGTCGCGTCAATTTCTACGTTTTCCTCGAAATGCGCTTCGCACTCCCGCTCCTCGAGAGTGCTGCTCGCTGCTCCGGATCGTTCCTCGATGCGCCAAAAATATTCGATTTTTTTATATAAATCCGCGTTCGTAACCGTCGCATGCAATGCATGCGCCCGCGCGATTTCCCCTGACGCGCTCTGCAATCGTCCCGCCAAAACCCATCCTAGCCGCGTTTTTTGTAACGTCGGATGTTCTCGCGTGGCTCCGATTTGGCCGATGCATATCAGCTGCCAAAACAGCTCCGCGCCTATCAGCATGTCGATTTCGCTGGCCTTGTTAAATTGCGGATCTGCCAGCTCGATGTTCGGCGGCAGTTTTATTGTTTCGCGTCTAACGGTAACCGCCGGAATTCTTTCGGTAATTACATCGGTTACGATGCATTCCATTTCTTGTTGGAACGCGTTTAGTCTGGAGCGTATTTTTAATTTTGTAACGCGTGATGACCGCGTCGTCATCCTTCCCATACCCGATATCGAAATATTCGCCGGCTGAATATTCACATTTAACGTGCTAATAAACTTTTTCGTCACGAAATTTGCTTGTGACCCTGAGTCTAACAATACACGCGCCGGCTTTCGCGTGTTATTATTGTCGATCACGTGTATTATTGCGGTGGATAGGAACACATGAGCTCGGCTCCCCCCAACCGTCTCGCGCGCGAGCAAGGCCGTCATCTCGCCCGAACTCGCCGACGGGCCCGCCGATCCCGCCGGCGCAACCGATGTCCCGCCGATCGCCCCGTCGGTCCCCCTGGTCGGCAGATGCAACAATGTATTGTGCTTAAGGCTGCACGACCGGCAACCAGCCAACGGACACTGCGCCGCCCGATGGGTGGAGGAGCGCAGGCAATTTAAACAAAGATTTTTCTTTCGAATCTCTGCTATCCGCTGATTTGCCGATAACGCACCGAACGCCCCACACGCATAAACGGAGTGCTCCCCCCCGCAATATGTGCAGCTCATCCTTGACGCGGTTGCGTGCAGCGCCTGTCGTCTGCCGTCAGACCGCGTTTGTGCCCGTGTGTCACTTCGCCTTGGAGCCGTGCTTGGCTCTTTTCTTGCTAACGTCTCTAAAATGACGCTTCGATGCGTCAAGAATTTTTTAAATTGTTTTAAACTCGGCAATTCCGTATCCCTTAACGATGCTTGCCATTTTTCCGCGGTCACGTTGTCTAATTTTTCGCTTAACATATACACTAGCAGATCGTCCCAAGCGTCCGCGCTTCTTTTCAACGCCTTGAGCGCGCCTATGTGTCGCGATACCCCATCGCAGATTCTCCTTAAATCCGCCGCATTCTCTCGATGCATTCGCGGTAGCTCGAGGATCGCCCGAATATGCGTATACACTATCGCTCGCCGATCGTCGTATCGATCCTTCAATAACTCCCAGGCCCCTTCGTAATTAGCCCCCGACACCTCCAAAGCCGCGATCACATTTTTTGCTTCGTCTAACAAAGAAGCTCTCAAATAGTGAAATTTTTGCACGTCTGTTAACGGCTCGTTTTCGTGGATCAGGCTATTGAAGGTATCGTGGAACGTGACCCATTCCTCATATTTGCCCGAGAAGGTCGGTAGATTAATCTTCGGCAAACGCACAAAGGTCAGGGGCTCTCGGCCGCCGCTGCCTTCACTGCCGCTACTACCCGGAACAGGCGACGGACGGGCCGACGCCGTTCCGCCCGCCGGACGAGTCAATCGCGTCAATTTCGCTCTCAACGAAAAATAAGTTTTTTCAAACGAGTCGCGATCTCTAGCCTCGCGCTCGTCTAGATCCTCAATTCGCGCTTGCACGTCCGCGTATTCTTGATTGTACTCGCCCAACCGCTCGCGCCGCTCGGCTAACTCAAAACGAATTTCATCGTCTATTTCGTCTAACATTGCGTTGCTTGTAAATGTCTCTATACGTGTGACCGCGGACTTAATCGCCGTACGCTTCTTTTTTAACGACGCCAATTGTTTAGCGGCCGTCGCTGCCGCCGTCGATGCGGCCGTCGTTGCCGCCGTCGCCGCCGCTCCCGCCGCAGCGGACGATGCAACGGGTTGGGACATAATGTCAATTCGCGATTACTAATACAATGGTCGGTTACGTTACTCGTTAACAATAGCGCAATCGATTCTCCTGACTTTAAGCACAGATCCGTACAAATAGGCACAAAATTCAATGCAATACAATATCGGTGCAGCTCCTACACAGCTTACCGCTATCGTCGTCAGGCCTCTCAATGACAGTTTCGATTCTCCCGGGCTGGCCCTTGTGGCTCTGTCCAGTCCCGCGCTCCGATCTTAACGTCGCAGCCGCACTCCGATCGAATGGTCACCTTGTCGCTGCTCGCCCTTGCCGAACTGTAGATCCGGCTCGAAGGACCAATGTTTCGAGAAAGTGTGCCAACTAGATTCGGCACCGTGATTCTCGCGTCGGTTAGGTTTACGAGTGGTCGTCTCCGGGATGCAGGTGGAGGAAAGATGCAATGACTCGAACTCGATGTTATAATAATAGAACCGTAACCGTTTTTATTCTGCGTTCCACAAATGCGGAACCGTGGTAACGAGTAGCGAATACAGAAAATGCGCGCGTACGTAAGTCGGACGTGTTTTTTACATAAAAACGCTGTCACTTTTTTCGAGAGACTCTGCCCGGTGTTTCCTGCCGCGCTATTTATATTCGATCTCCTTCCTTTAATTTTCGCTATATTTCGACGAACTTCTGAGTTCATTGCTCCGTAATTATTAGCTTGTCCTTAAGACGCGTCGCTGTCTATATTTATTTTGCGTGTTTATATCGAGTTATTCGTTTTCGTCCGCGCTCTTTGTTTCGTCGATCTTTTTTGAACAAAAATCTAATTAAAAAAATTTAAATATGACGCGGTGCATTGTAGTTGGTTGTACATCGGGGTACACATCCAACCCGGAAAAAGTGCATTTTTTTTTTCGTTTCAAGGAACAAAGATTTGCAAAAAAAGTGGCAAACAGCTTTAAAAAAACAAAACATTGTAATTAAACCAACCCGAGCTATTTGCCACCATCACTTTGAAGAATGTGATATTCTGTGAAAACGAGAACTTTATGATGAAGAAGGAAATGTTGTTGGCGTGGTAAGTTATTTGAATTATTATATTATAAAATATAAATATTAATTATTATAATATTTATTCAGTATGCACCGTATAAAATACCTAAATTACGCAAAGGCGCTATACCATCCAAATTTCCATGGTGTTTAATCGTCTAAAAGTTTCTTATTAAGTCGACTAGAATTCCATCGTCGTTCACGATACGTCCGTGTTTTTCGTTTCATGTCTTATTTAGTCGGTCGCCGCATACCGCTCATTGTTTACCTCGACAGGTGAACTACGTTAACGTTGGATTAATCCGGTTTTCACCGGTTATCTCGCCACCTGTTTTGTTTTTCATCCTCACTGTTCCGACGATCAAGGGCTTGTTTCGGCCGAAACGTGACCTGTTTTCGCGCGAAACGCTTCACTTGTAAGTCCGCTGTTCTCACGTTATCACCGTCGTACATCAGTCTCGCTCGGCTGCGATCATTAGATCCTCCGCGATCATTAGATCCTCCGCGATTATTTTTTTCAAGTGGTTCTTTTCTCTTTTTCTTCGAGTTGTTAAACGAGAAGTCGCAGAGCAAGGTTCGCGATCGCGTAATTCTCCGGCTCGTGTGCAAGATCTCCGACGCCCGCGTACAAGATTTCCGACGATCGGGCGGGAAACCTTCCGCTCACGAAGATCTCCGACGGGAAAGCCGGGCTCATGAAGATTTCCGCTCGTCTCCAACCTTGCTCTCGCGATTACAGATATTGAAATTGTAATTTCTGTATTACTTTTCTTTTTTTATTTTTTTTTGTAAATATATTTCCTGTTAAACCTTCTGTGTGACTTGAAACAATTATTAAGACTTTCATTCTCGTTGTGGTTGTCGACGTAACGCGAAGGACCGCGTCGAGCTCAGTTGCTGAGCTGTCTTCACAAGCAAAAAAAAGGGTGTGCTTTTTCGCTTAATCGCGCACACATGGTCTGAGAAAATTCTAGATATAGAGAGAGAGAGTGATAAAACCAAAGAAACTAATAATGAAATTATACAAAATAAAATGCATATGAAGCATGAATTAGAAGATGATTCAACAAATTTTTTATTTTATGATGTTTTAAATAGTATTGACAAAAAGGAAATAAATTTACCAAAGCAATGGGCACATACGCAAATTAATGATGATAATACACGGTTATTAATTTTCTTTTTACCAACATGTAAAAAAATAAAATCAAACAACAGCTTATATTCATTTTATTCAATAAAAGAAGTAATATTAAAGGATGATATGAGAATACAAGTAAATGTTTTAAAGCAACCCATTCTAAATTTGCCATCATTTATATTTTATTGTCCTATTAACGGTATAGACCAATTAGAAAAAATATTATTTGCTGTTGATAATTTTTATATATGTTGTGGTGCAAATGAGAGCCAAGTTTATATTGAAAAAATTGGATATAACGAAGCATTTAAAGGCATTAGTGATGGAGACATAAAAAGTGTTAAATAATTTCAACTATCACAGAAGACAAATGTCAATTTTGTGCTATTGTACAAAAATCAATACATCAAAAAAGACGTCGAGAAAAAAAAAGATATTAATAACAAACAATGAAAAAATACAAGCAATACAAGAAATACAACTACACACAAAGAAAATAAAATTGTACTGTTACGAAAAAAATATTATAGAGCACAAAAAGCAAAAATTTGAACAAGATATGTGATAGATAAGTTGAAAAAAGAACTTATAGATAATGAAACAGAAGTAAAAATACTTTCTATAAAAGATATAGAAAATAAATTAAAAGAGACAAACATTTCTCACAATGAGCTGATTACACTACAGGAGATAATAAAATTTGCAAAACAAAAAAATCCTACAGGACATAGATATAATGAAGAATGGATTCTATTATGCCTATTATTGCACATGAAGTCCCCTAAGGCTTATAATTTTTTAAGAGAAAGTCAAATACTACCTGCTATTCGAAGGTACTACATTATTATTGTTTGACAATATCTAATTCAAAAAATAATAATATATGTAATAAATGTGTTTTTTTTTGTTTCAGATATCTTTCGCTTATTGATAGTCCATGTGACTTCGATAAAAATTTTTTTTTAATGTTTGAACTTGCATTGCAGAAGAAAACAGATATAGAAAAACAAGGAATAATTTTATTAGATGAAATACATCTTAGAGAATCAGTTAATGTTAATTCAAAAAATCTCACTTATACAGGATTAATTGATTTTGGAAATAAAGGAATTCCATCAACTTATTTAGATGAACAAGCAGATCATGGATTAGTAATTATGTTTCAACCACTTGCTGACTCTTATTCTCAACCATTAGCTATGTTTGCCTCCAAAGGACCTGTACATGGAGAAGTACTTGCACAACTTGTACTTAAGGTATGCATAATACAAAATATAATATATATACATATATGTATGACATGTTTTTCTCAAAGTTCTGCAAAATATTGTGATATTATGTATATTAATTTTATATTATAGGCTATTGCGTTACTGGAAAGTATTAATGTTAAAATTCATGGGGTAATAACAGACGGTGCAGCAACAAACAGAAAATTTTGGGACATTATGGGTGTATGCGGCAAAATAAATCAAGTAGTTAATTATTTTAATCATTCAATTAGTAATGAGCATGTAGTGTATGTGTTCTCAGATACACCACATATTTTGAAAACTATCAGAAACCGATTATACACAACATCATTACAGGTAATAATATGGAATACAAAATTGTAATAAACATTGTGTTAGCTTATAAATGAATTAAATGAAATATTTATCTACACCGTTCAAAAGTGTAAAAATTAAATTTAATTTCTTTATTTTTATTGTCAGTTTAATTCTAATGAAAAATTAATTAAATAGGAATATTTTCGCATATTACAAAATAAAGATGAAACAATACCAGCTCGGATGCGAATATGCCCTAAAATTACATATAATCATTTAACGCTTACTCATGCAGCTAAAATGAGAGTTCGTCTAGCTGCTCAAGTGAAACAAATTATTTACTATAACACAATATAGTAATTACCATCTTAATCTTTTAACCATATATTTCATACATTCATTACTTTTACAGGTTTTCAGTAAATCAATGGCTAATGGTTTGAGGTTTTATAAAAACTTTTTACCTGAGTTACAAGAATGTGATGATACTGCCAACTTCTGGGAATGGATAAATAACTTATTTGATGCGTTAAATCGTAATAAATTTTCTGAAGGTGTGACTGTCGAAAATACAGATTATAAGGTATACATTTATGTACATATAATAGCTAGTATATTTTTTAATGCTAAACATATTTAATTTTTTACTAGATTTTAGAAGAATCTGTAGTAAAGTTGAATAATTGGGAATAACATAAAATTGATGGTACTATCTCTGAGAAGCAATTTTTAACAAGACAAACTGCTGAAGGTCTCAGAGTGACAATAAAATCAGCATTGGATTTAGTAAAATATCTAACCACACATCAAAATTTTCCATCTGTATTAACAGGTCGCCTAAATCAAGATTCACTTGAGGTTTGATGTTTCTGCATTTATTATAAAAACCATCATGTTACATTTTAATATCTTTTTTTATCTTCTGTATTATGTTATTGGCACAAAATTATTTCTTTATATTTTATTATATTATTTGTTTTACATTAGTCTAGAGATTTTTTGGATCAATATGTCAAGCAGCAGGATCTAATGACCATCCTGGAGTTCCCACTTTTCTCCAATTATATAAAATATTAAGTACAACTAGTATTCTTAAACCACCACGGTACGGAAATTGTTCATTAATTGAAGATTCAAAACCGCTAATTTCAATCTCAGAAATCAAACAGTTATACAACAATTCAAGTACCGAAACATCATTAACAAAATTAAAAGCTAAGTTAAATGATGCTGTAATAAATAATGATAAATGGGCTTTTGACGATTTTATGTCTGAACATGATTACAGTTTACCAGAAATAACAGATTGCATTGTATATTATACAACGGGATATTTATGCAATTATATTAAAAAAAACGTAAAATGTAAAATATGCAAAAATGTGTTTATTAGTAATAGAGTACATAGTTCATTTCCTGCAGCGATGTTATTAAACACGCAAAGTTCAGAAAAAAATCGTCTAAAGCATCCTAATTTACAAATGTTCAATTTTCTTAAATATTTAGAATATTTATTTTCACAATATTGCGAACGGGCATACGTATATGATAAAGTTCTTGAAAATATTGACGTTAAAAGTTTAACATTTCCATGTAAGGAACATACAGAAATTATTTTTTGTAAAATGATTGATTTTTATATTTCTACTCGCATGCGCTAGTATTGTTATAAAATTAACAGTGATAAAAAAAAAACAAAGTTAAAACATTTAAAAAATAGCTAAACATAAAAATTAAATAAAACAAAATATTGCAAAAATAATTTTATTATTTAATACTTGTCTACCTAGTTTATAAAATAGTATATGTTATTTATAATATATAAAATTGCTTTTTATTTGCATCAAAACTTGAATAATTCTCACTTACAACATAATTCTGTCTTTTTTCAATGTCTCTTAATTAAATAACAAACACAGAATTATGTTATAAGTGAGAATTATCTGAGTTTTCTTGTAAATTGAAAGCAGCATGAGTAGCATATAATGCATATAATATAGCATTTTAGGCAGCATATACTATTGTAACCGTGGTAACTGCAGCCTAGCGCCGCGTAGCGAATAGGCTTCACTTTTTAGACACGATAGTTTTTGAGTGTTATAGGGTTGCTAAAAACGTATTCTAGCTTTGTTATTCGCGAGATATTTGTCTTTTTCTAATTGACAATGCCATCTACTCAAAGACGTCGCAACTAATTTTTGCACATAATTCTTGACATCTTTACCACGAAAATCAATATGGCATGTGCTGACCCTTTCACATTGTACTAAATCGTAGTTTCCTCTATTCTTTTTTATGAGGCTACCAATCATAATTTCAAACACGTCATTCTCTTCCTTGATGTTCAGAGAAGTGCGCTCTGGTCTTAGTTTGCGCGTCTAAGCGATATAACTTATGTAGTAAGTAAATGTTTCGTAGGTGAACACATAAAAACAAGTTTTTTTGCATTTTTGATATCAAACTGACCAAAGCGCAATTCGTTAGAGTGCGTACTATAATCCTGAAGAAGGATTTTTTATTCTGTTTAACCAATTCGAACAATAGTGGAAACTACGATTGTGTGGTAAAACAGGAAGGTTTAACTTCCCCTTAAAGCTCATATCACTGAGTTTGATATTATCTACAATTTTGTTTGCAGAAATATAATCATACAATTCATTTAAAATTCTGCCTTTACCTACTTTTTTACATATTTTGATATCGGTACTAAAAGATTTAATTAAAGATTGAGAAAGACTGAGTGACCAATAAGGAGTGTATAATATTATTATTACTATTACTTGAGATTATCATAAGAATAAAAGGACCTTTGTCTTGAGCCATATATTTGAATATAAGTTTAGGATTCAACACAGAGGATGAAATTGTGGGGCTATTATTATCATTCAAGTCTTGAGCATGCCTTTTATTTGTATTGGCAGCAGGCAAATTACGAAGTTTCTGCTGTTTCAAGGCTGTCGAAGAGTCACGAGATCGCTTTTTGTTAGAAGTAGAAAGGATTTGTTTGCCATACCTTAATAAATATGCGTCACTGTTATCTGTATGCATATGAGCATCTTTTTGTGTGAATGCGTTATTTGTAATTTCTGTGATAAAAGATGATGAGTTTTCTTAAGAAACTTCTAAGTCATTTTTAATGAACAAACTTTCACCGGGAATGTTATTAATATTAATGTTATCACAGAACTTGTTAAAACTGTCAAGAGGAAAGTCTTGATTAGTATCTGCATTGTAGGATATGTTGGGAGAGGAAATGTGAACAGGACTGGACTTGTTCGAATCTGCCCTCCCTCCCCCCTCGTCTTCTGGATTAGTGAGGTTATTCATTATAAATTCGGCCAAAGGCCGAGAAATTAGTTTAAAATCAGCAAGCTTAGATAAAGTGTTAACAAAACAGTTAATAAGCAAAAGGAGAGTAAATTAAACACAGAAAAAAGCTTTAAATAACGAAAGTAATAGACACCAAAACGCGAGCACATGTAACTCGATCAACTGTCATTACTCGAATTCATGAAGATCAACTAAATTGAATGAAATATTGACTGGATGACAAAGCAAAAATAAAAGGGAAGCTCTGGCTTTATGTAGAACCTAATTTTATTTAATGATTTTAAAAGAAAGTAGAGTAAAATAAGTAAAATTATTTTCCTTGAGTCGTTTTATGAATATTGGATTTAATACTGTGTTCCTATTGGTGGATAACAATCGCGAAATATTTCATGCTTGTTTTTTGCGTTATTTGTTAGTTTTTATACATCATTTTATTTTGCCCGTTAATTTATAACCGTTTAATGCAATATAATAAGTATTTTTATAAAATTCTATTCCTCGAGTTGTTTCATGAATGTCGGAATTTATACTGTGTTTCTATTGGTGGATAACAGTCGCGAGAAGAAGTAGTAGTAACAAGTAGAAAACCACGTTTTTACAGAAATTATTAGAGTTATAATATTTTACATATTTTGTGTAATTATTAACAAACACAATGCCGAAAATACGTACACAAGTTAAAAGTTCTCGTGTCTACACGGAAATAGCAAAGCAAGGTGCATTAATAATATTCTATGTGTTTCTAAATTAACACAAAATGTAGCAAGTATTTTGTATCATGGGGTAGGTTATTACAAAAAATATGTTTTCTTTTGTTTTAGGAATTTTATTTAATAAAGATAAAGGTCAGCATATACTGAAAAATCCTTTAATTATTCAAAGTATGCTTGAAAAAGCTGCACTCCGACCAACCGATGTCATTCTAGAGATTGGGCCTGGTACAGGCAACATGACTGTAAAAATGCTCGAGAAGGCAAAAAAAGTAATAGCATGTGAAATTGACCCGAGAATGATAGCAGAATTACAAAAACGAGTTCAAGGAACTGCATATCAATCGAAATTACAAATAGTCTTTGGAGATGTATTAAAATCAGATTTACCTTTTTTTGACTTATGTATTGCAAACATTCCATACCAGATATCTTCACCACTGGTATTTAAGTTACTTTCACATAGGCCACTTTTCAGGTAATTGTTTATTGGCAAATGTATTCTGACAAAAATTTTCAAAGATGTTGCATCGATAAAAAATAAACTTTAAAGCCCAGTTTACTTTTTCCATTATAAAGTTATAGTAAAAATTTACTTTTAAAGTGATGATTTTATTTTAAAAGTAATATGTAACAAATTATGTATTATTGGGAAGTAAATTATGACAACTTGAAAAATTTAAATGAAAGAAATAAAAGTACATTTATTAATTTATTAATTTTTTTTTTATAGATGTGCTGTGCTTATGTTTCAAAGAGAATTTGCAGAACGCTTAGTGGCTAAACCAGGTGATAAATTATACTGTCGCTTAAGCATTAATACTCAGTTATTGGCACGAGTAGATATGTTGATGAAAGTTGGAAAGAATAATTTTAGACCACCACCAAAAGTAGAGTCGAATGTAGTAAGAATTGAGCCAAGAAATCCACCACCACCAATCAACTACCAAGAATGGGATAGTCTGACACGAATTGCTTTTGTAAGAAAAAATAAAACATTATCAGCAGCTTTCAAGCAAACCACAATTGTTGCCATGTTAGAGAAAAATTATGGAATTCACTGTAGTTTGAACAATAAGGTAAGTTTAATATGTTATAGAAAAGACAGCTGCGAAACTTATGAAATTAAATATAAAAGTACCTACTTGTTTGTATTAAAATAGCATGCATTGATTATATATTAATTATCACACATTTACAGATTGTACCAGATAATTTTGATATAAAGCAATTGATAAACCTTGTACTAGAAAAAGCAGATGCTAAAAATAAACGAGCTAGAACTATGGACATTGATGATTTTATTAGGTAGAAATAAATTTATATACAAGTTTATGTTTATTGTATATAATTTCAGTAATTTTATTATCTAAAATTTAAATATAACTATTTGTATTTTATTTATATATTTATTTATATTATATTTATATATATTTAATTATATTTCATAATCATAGTTACTTTATAAGCCATAAAGCATGAAAATTAATAAAAATGCATTATTTTTCAGCCTTTTACATGCATTTAATGCAGAGGGTGTGCATTTTACGTAAATTTGTATATTAAAAAGAATATACATTATTTATATTTATAAACTAAGATTTTTTTTAATAATATGTAAATAAATATTTTTTGTAAAAAAAATAAATTGATATACTTTTTAATTATTTGCTTTAAAATTGTAATTATTCTTATTATAAATATATGTGTGTGTGTATGTGTGTGTGATAAAAGACAATTGTTACGTCATTAAAGTTTTATTCACTGAGTAATATTTCAAAAAAAGTTCTAAAAGTAACTTTATAAAATTTTTATTACAGTATGACTTAAAATTATATGTATTAGCAAATATATATCGATTTGCAATGTGAAACACAAAATCCAAAGGATGTACGTTTGTAACGATTTGTTTTCATTTTTCTATCCCGTAAAATATTGATTTATAAATAAAAGCTAATTTATATACGATAGATAATATGTACGAATGATTTAATTATTTTGTATTCTTATGATTTTACGATCGTAATATTTTTACTATATATATTTCTATTATTTTTAATACCTATTTTTTTATATTGATGCATTTGTTATTTATAATTCGTACATTATAACCATCTTGTACACTTATTAATATTTATATGTATAATACAAATTTGCAATAATCTTTACGCACATCGATCATTTTATTTTATTGTAGTCTCACATCTTTTAAGTTATTTCTTTAAATACATTAAAATTACACCTTAATTCATTTATAAAGAAAATACTTCGTTAATAAAACTTTTCATCATTATGTAAGTAACGTATATGTAAGATATTCTTTTAAAAAGAAAATTTAGGAATTATAATTAAAAAATGTTTTTATAAAAATAAAATTATTCTAATATTATACATATAAAAAATCATTGTCACATCAAAAAAAAATTATAAACATATTTGATTTAATAATGGGTAAATATATCCATCAATTTATATGTATGTATGTATGTATGTGTGCGCGCAATCGCGTAAGTGTACAAATTTTTAATAAATCAATTTGAAACATATACATATTTATAATCTTTGGATGTTTTTATGGGCCATTACGATATTGCAATAAAATATACATAAAATGTTTTTTAATTATCAACATAATTAATAATATTATACTTTGCATATACATACACGTGCGCGTGTTTCATATGCATGTACAACATAATATTAATTGTGTTAATAATTAATGCACATTGCCGTGCGCATTACATTTCTATCAAAAGGTAGCATGAAAATATAAAACAATCTTTGATATTGCAAATACATAGTAACAATTTTTGCAGTTGTAACAAGACAATGTTATTTATGAAATATTATAATATGCAAATATAAACTTATTTTAATATATACATATCTTGTTATGAGAATAAGATGTTACTTAATTTTATATTAAAAAAAGAAAGAAGAAAGTGGGATGGAGAAATAGAAAAAGAGAGAAAATCTTTAATTAGAAAGAATAATCTTAATTAAACTTATCATTTTTAAACAAAATATAGTAAGTATACCAAAAAGAGGATCTAACCTTGTTGAACTTGGCTTGAACTTGACATACGTTGAAGCCAAGGTTATATTGCGTTTTTTTTTTTCTTCTTTTTCTCCCAGTATATTTAAAATATTGCTAAAATTATATAATAAATTTATGAATCTTAAAACTATCTTAGTATCGTGATGAAGAGCGATATGTTTACAAATAAAATCATACAATTTACAAATGGAAATTTACTCGATGCTGTACCTCTTGTGAAAAATTTAATGTCTTATTTTCTTAAAGCAAATTTGTTTCTGTGATGTTAACTAATATAAATCGCATTCGATATTATCCCGAAGTCGAAGAAGATTGAAGGCGTCGCCTTTTTTCTTTTGGTCTGGACTTTTTTTCGCTTTCAGATTTTCTATACTTAGATTTTTTACGTGATTTATGTTTCTCTTTACAGTCAGAACCGTTACGATCGGAATGTTTTATCAGATACATGTCATTCTTTGATGATCTAGACATCGTTAGAATTGTACCCGCATTGGATTGCGACAAATTAAATATTCTACTGCTGGATCTGTGACGCTCTTTATCCTTGTGTTTTTCTTTGCGCTTTGATTTTTTCCAATGCGAATAAGATTTATTAGAATAATTACTACATTGACTGCTAGACCTCAAACGATCTTCTTCCGAATCCGAAGAGTAATATATTCTTTTTTTTAATTTAGATTTATATTCATTTCTCGACATATCTTTATTTAGTGAGGCACTGTCATCTCGACTTTCAAATTCATTCGTGTTTCGAGATTCCCGTTGCTTACAGTTCGACCTTTTATCTCGTTCGGAAGCATCAGAAGATACACTGTTACTTCTCGATCTAGATTGTCTATTTTCGCTGCACTTTGCATCTTTGTTCTTAGAATTTAACTTCTCCAAATTCAATGTTTTCTCTTTACTTCTCGTTGTTTTTCCGCTTTTTGCTGCACGAATGTTTGCGCTAGAGAGACAATTCTTTTTCGATTTATATTCTCTGCAACGATTCTTAGTTTTTGTCTTACTATCGATCTCTGTACTACTGTCACTACAGGACGAATCATCGTCAGAATAACTTTCTTCTTTTTTAACCAGTTTTATTCGTCCTACGCCTTTAGCTTGTACCCTATATTTTGTTTTTTTAAATCGTTTTTCGTAATTTTTCTTCAGTGAGCTTTCAGATGAGCTGGAATATTCGCTCGAACTAGATACTTTCCTTTTCTTACCCAATTTATTCCGATTTTCTGTTCCATATGATCTTCTATGTTTTTGCGCGATTATCTTTTTCCCTGATTTCTTTGACTTTCGTCGTTTTTATTTAATGTATTACAGTGTTCTTATTACAATTTAATATTTCTCCTAACTGTAAATAAATTTATATTTTAGATTTTGGTGATTGGTGTTCTGCGAGGGTCACAGATGTTTCACTGCACTTCTACAGCTTGTGAAAATAGTTCTGCATATTCCTCGAGTGCCCCGTTGGATTTTTTATCAAATTTGAACCTCCCTTTTTCTGCCCAAAAAGTTCCAAGGCTCTACATCAATGGGAACTATTTTTTATAAGTGTTTTAAAAGTGACAGGTATGTGTTTGAGGTTAAAAGTAGAGTTACTCTTGAATAAATTATTTTCAGGCTTATAAGTTAAATTTCTAACTTAAAATCGTTTTTATTTAATGTATTACAGTGTTCTTATTACAATTTAATATTTCTCCTAACTGTAAATAAATTTATATTTTAGTTTTTTGGTGATTGGTGTTCTGCGAGGGTCACAGATGTTTCACTGCACTTCTACAGCTTGTTAAAATAGTTCTGCGTATTCCTCGAGTGCCCCGTTGGATTTTTTATCAAATTTGAACCTCCCTTTTGCTGCCCAAAAAGTTCCAAGGCTCTACATGGACGGGAACTATTTTTTATAAGACTTTTAAAAAGTGACAGGTATGTGTTTGAGGTTAAAAATGGAAATATTGTTAATTAAATTATTTTCAGGCTTTCAAGTTGAATTTTTAAGTTAATTTTAGTTTTGTTGATTGTAGTAGAGTGTTTTAATAACAATTTAATATTATTTCTAACTGTAAATAAATTTATATTTTAGTTGTCTGGTGATTTGAGTGCAGCGAGGGTCGCAGAAGTTTCACTGCACTTCTACAGCTTGTGAAAATAGTTCTGCGTATTCCTCGAGTGTTTCTTTGGATTTTTTATCAAATTTGAACCTCCCTCTTGCTGCCCAAAAAGTTCCAAGGCTCTACATGGACGGGAACTATTTTTTATAAGTGTTTTAAAAGTGACAGGTACGTGTTATAGGTTAAGAGTAGAGTGACTCTTGAATAAATTATTTTCAGGCATTCAAGTTCAATTTTTAACTTTTATTCTGTTTTATTCAATGTAGTAGAGTGTTTTAATTACAATTTAATATTTCTCCTAAGTGTAAATGAATTTATATTTCAGTTTTCTGGTGACTGGAGAGTTGTGAGGGTCAGAAAAGTTTTCCTGTGCTTCAGAACTTTGTGAAAAATGTTCTGCAGCATTGACGACGGTCCCGTTGGATTTTTTATATAATTTGAAGCTTCTTCTAGCTCCACAAACAGTGCCAAGCGTGTACATTATCAGAAACTATTTTTTATAAGACTTATAAAAAGTGACAGGTATGTGTTACAGGTTATAGGTACAGTTACTTAAAATAAATAATTTTGAGAGTTTTAAGTTTAAATTTTTGATTTTAATTCGGCTTTATTAAGTGTAGGAGAGTGTCCACTTTACATTTTAATAAGTTTTTTAACTCTGAATTATATATTTCAGTTATTTTGAGATTGGAGTATTTGGAGGGCCGCCGAATTTTTACTATTATTCTATACCTGGTGAAGGGGAGTTCTGCTGTTTTCTCGAGGGACCTGTTGGCTTTTCATTATAATTGTTCTCTTCTACTTATGCTCTACAAAGTCTCAAACTTGTAAGTCAACGGAAAATATTATTAATTTAACTTGTAAGAAGTGACATGTATGTTATATAAATTAAAATAAAAATCTTTTAAAGTTAATGATTGTGAATGTTCTAAGTTAATTTTTAGTCTCTAATTCGATTTTATTAAAGCTAGTAGAGTGCCCACGTTTTATTTTAATAATTATTTTAATTTTAAAATACATCGAGAGAGGTTAGAAAGATCGATGAATTTGCGACGGAAGCGCCGGGATTGTTTGGTAAGCGGAATTTATCGGAACTACCAAAATCGATGATGACATATATATATATCAGCATCGATTTTTGTAGTTCCGAAAAATTCCGCCTACCAAATGCTTTCGGCGTTACCGTCGCAAATACATCGATCTTTCTAAAATTTAATAAATTATCATCGTCGCCGCAAAATCCTGAAATTGACGGATTTGTGATTCGATACTTTTAATTTCTGTCATTTAAATAAATTCATTGATTAACTTATTGATTTCCTTTGATTGTAATTTATAATTGAATATTAATCATTTAATTGTTAATATATTTATTAATATCAAGAGAAATATTTGAATAATGAATGATTTTGTGCTGTGAGAGAAAGAACTTAAAATCATTAATATTATAATTTTTGCCCAAGTGTGTATTTAAATTATTTTTACAAAAGTATTGAAAGCCGAGAGGTACTGAATTACCACGTAAGATATATGTACATCCATAATTCGTTACCGAAAATTATTAAAACAGTTTTCTTTTAGAAAAAATAAATAATAAATAGCGAGCGCTTTGTAGTATCTAGTAGAATACAAATTATACATTATAATCAGTTTCGCGATGTATAAACGAATAAATACAATACAAGCCAGGTAACTGGAGACCTCAATTGTGATAATCATGAATGTCGTTGATTAATTATTTACAATTTACATTAACAGCAGCAGTAATAATTCGCATTAACTGTTCACTGCGTCGTGTTCGTGTTGGATCTTTACGAGTCGTTGATT
Source organism: Cardiocondyla obscurior (assembly GCF_019399895.1). Taxonomy (NCBI): domain Eukaryota; kingdom Metazoa; phylum Arthropoda; class Insecta; order Hymenoptera; family Formicidae; genus Cardiocondyla; species Cardiocondyla obscurior. The sequence goes on along the minus strand of NC_091884.1, from coordinate 2,677,563 downwards.
ATACTCCTTACGAATTTCTTCAATGGGCTTGACCAAAAATATCGGCACGTCATCGTCTCTTCTCTGAGGAAAAAAAAGAAATAAATAAAAATAAAATATTACATGAAATAACGGTATTCTTTGCTGACGTTAAAAATTGTATTTATATGGAATTACTTGGAAAAGACATTCGCCTTCGAATTCTAAATACTTTTGTTTTCTCGCTCTCAACAGCAGGCCTACACATTTGTCGCTAATATTGGTATAAATGTTGAAAATATCGCCGAACGTGATGCCGATTACGTCAGGTTGATCTCGACAAGGTGTGCCTTCTATAGCAATTATTTCGCAAAGCTCCAAGATCTCCTTCAAGACGTGAGCGTTCGCTTTGCGACCGCGCAATTCTGACAAGGAGCCTGCTTCTGGCCTGAAAGAAAAAGAAGAAGGAAAAAAAAACAAGTTAGTGATAACAAATTGATTGCTAAATTATACATATACGTACGTAAAACAATTATAAGTTTGTTAAAAATGTCAAGATTTCAAGACTTTTTATATAAAATTTACATCCTGACAACTGAAAAATTTTTATTTATACCTGCCGTACTCCTCTTTGGAAAATGTCGGCTTTTTGGCGTTTAAACCAGATGTGAATGGATTTTTGCTCTGCTTATCTTTATGGTTGTCGGCGTATTGATTGAACATAGCAACCTTGGCCCCCAAGGATTCCTTTAAAAAAACAAGAGCAAATTAATTCGTTATTCATGAATTATATAGCATGATAGAGGGATCAAAATATTTCACTTGGCGTAATGCAACTTTTGCTTGCAAAATTTATTTTCAAATTTAATATTTAAAAAATCAATAAAGAAAGAAAAAGAAAAGGTAAAGTATTTTAATATTTTGGAAAGTTTTAGATTTTAAACTTGAACGAAAATTGCACGGAGCGAGTTACTCGGTACCTAATAAGACAGGAATTTTTGAACATTTGCCAAAGTGAACCTAAGGATTGACCCTGACCATAAACGACGTCTCAATGGCATCTTGACAAATTTTCACAGTAATATGTGCAGTCACATTTACTCGTGTACTTACACAGATTCACGTTTCAAGAAGTTAAAACTAAATTTCTATTTAAGAAATTAAGTAAAAAAAAAAAAAAATTAATTAATCTGTCTGACTTTGTCAAATAGAAAAGTTTTAAAATAAAAATTGGTGTCTTAAATGTTGATAAAAGGAAGAATTTTTGTAATAAAAAAAAGAAAAGAATATTTTTATAATTAAGTGTATTTAAATTGAAGTTTTCCTTTAAGAAGAAAATTTAGTTTAAAATTATTTTTAGAAGATCGTGGTTAATTTGTTTGCCAATTGCGTAATTTCAACTGATCTTTTCAGCGTGCAATACTTACATACATTGCCGAAGACATAATGCGATCGCTTCGACGGTCACAAAAGAAGAATAAAAGAATACTTGATGCGTGATAAATGGAGGTGGTATTTAATCCAAGTAACAGAAATGATCTCGGTCGCTTAAACTCTCACTTCCGGTACCAAGCTCGCTCGACCCTGCCGACGCAAATATGACGGCGTCGCGACGCCGCGCGTCTCTTTTTATAAGAAACCGACGGTATCCCGAGGGCTCCCACCCTACCGCGATATTTCGGCGCTGTCCGAAATATTTGCCATGTTTCCAAGCCGATTCCCAGACTCTTGATTGGTTGCCAGACGGCCTTCTGCTCCGGAAATGATAATTTATCAATCACGACGAATGCGGATTCATTCACGGTACCGTTTCACCTTCTCGAAAGTCTGCCTCCGCAAACGGAACAGATCTTATCCCGTTTGTTTACCGGACATTTATTAAATCGGATCATATATATTCGGGGAAAAAAAAGTTCGGTATACATTAACACTCCTAGGAATGTCACCCTCGGTTCCGCTTAAAAAAAAAAAACCATTTATGCAATATTACTCGAAATTTTCACGAAAACTTGAAAGACAAGAATTCAGATCCATCTCGCGTAAATATTCATTTCTCGAGAAATGCCGTGCAAACATCGCAGCGATGAGTATCTGTAAAAGGAGCTGCAAGAAGCTGACGCTTGTGACGTCGCATCTTGAGCACTTCTGAAACACGCTCTGGAATTAGATCTGTTTTTCTCTGCTCTGCTCGTTGACGACGAGCGCGTACGTCACGGTGTGCATGCCATTGAAGTTGCAATAATACAAGTTGAAGAATGCGGATACGCACACGCAAGAAATGAGCTTCTCGCAAATGCACCCTGCAATCCTAGGAACGGCGATTCAATTAAATTCACTCAAATATCCAAGACTTGAAAAGCCCGGGGTTTAAACTTAATTAGAAATTAATTTAATTTTACAAGACGATCGTGTCCCGGTAAAGGTAAAGTTGATCTCGCGCGTTTAGCGCAAAGCCTTTCGCACGTGGACCAACGTGAATGCACGCGCCATTGACCGATGTCAACGACAAGTGGGCGTTAAATAAAACGTCGGTATTGAAATCTTTTCTCCGCCGTGATCTTGAGGTAGGTACTTGGCACTCGAGTAGGTTCTCGTATTAGTCATACCCGTAGTAGCATTCATACGGGCGACTTACATTTTTGCAATCGTACACTCCCACCTTTATTCTAGATTTTAAAATAATTCCGAACAATCTCCCTTCGGAATTATTAGTCTACCAAAAGCTCAAGTTCTGAGAAGCCTCTCCTCTCGTTATATCTCTCAACGTTTGCAAGTCTCGGAGAGAGTCTTCGTCGCGTGTAGGTAGGTGTATGCACCAAGACCTCATCATGATAATTTAATGATAAGCGCAAAAATAACTTTATTATGTATATAAGACTCGCAAGTCGGTACGGTACACAAAGGATTAAAGAAAGTGGGTTAGCTTAACGAGATGATCGATCTGGGTAAAATAGAACGTGCCGCACGCTCGAATAGAGGACGAATAAGAAAGAGTATTTGCGACTGGTTACCGCATTAATTGTCAAGTACCTACGTTTTTATACCGTTCCGTTTCGGAATTTCGCGCTCTCCCCGCCAAGTAGCGACCGCGCATCAACAAACAAACTATTTGGTGGAATAACATTATTTGGAGGAACTTGATCACGTCGCGATATAATACGCGGAAATCGCGGCATTAATTTCTTTTTTTTTTTCCAAGTTATTTCTGACCGACGATAGTTATTTTCAGCCGCGTTCGTCACGCCGCTTTTAAAAATCTATTTCACGGACATCGCTCGGTTACAAAATTACTCGCAATTAAAAAGAAACGGAACAATTGAGCCGTATTTTTCATTTTCCTAAATAAATCCAAGCAACGAAATAGAAAGAAATAGAAATGCTTTATACTTTCAACAGTTTGTTATAATTATTATAATATGATTGGGGCGCTTGTCGATAATAGAAAACTTGAAGTTAAACAAGGGAAAATTAAGACGGATCCATTGCTGCGATCATTATAGCAAATAAGAGCAACGTGTAAGAGCGAATTTTTTTTAATTAAAAAAAAATACGAGTAAGAAATTAAATGACGAATGATCTGACAAAAGTTGTATTTTTAAATGATTAGACAAAAAAGTAATTGTAATAAAAAGTTGAAGCTTCGGTCAAGTCTGACGTAAAACCTATTGAGACGACTTTGCCACTGACCTCCTCCGAATCGCTACAGCACTCCTCCATCTTCGATATGCAGAATGCCAATATTAGTCGAAATTACGGTTGCATAATCCGGTTAACTGCAAATCCTGTGAAATCACATTACTACGCACGCGAATGTAATTTTCCTCGCGAGTCTTTGGAGGCAGCACTGAGACCTCCGGTCAACGAGGACGGAGCTTTCGAAATGACTTGGTTCGGTTCTATTTACGATCACGTCGAGCACGTGGGGCGCGCCCGACATCTTCCCCGAGAATTCAAACTACAAGTTCTCTACTCGAACGACCGTAAACTGTACTCGCAAGCTTAATAAATAAAAAGCAAAATTAGTTTTAGGTCTCCACGGCCGTTTAACACGCATTGCGACAACTTGCCTAATTAATTGCCTAATTATTTTAACGTGCTTGAAGAACGTTAAACTGTATCCGCGCGAGGAAGCGAAGAAGTGATAAGTGCAAAACGATTTTTATGCGCAACAGGCAGAATCGACGCTTTCTATCGGTAACATACCTATTAAAAAGGGTGAGCTGCGAGTTATTAAAAAAATATGTGGAACCCTGTGAGAACGATTCTTAGACTCTTGTACCGTCCACGCGACCCTTCGCACACGCCGCATCAGACGACAGAAAAATACGCGAGCGGAAGATCAATAAAGCCGTCAGGGACGGGCGGGAAATGTGTTGCCGATATGGCCCTTATCGGAATCAGCTCTCACTCAATTGCAGCCGTCAGGCAGCGAGGTTTCTTCTTCTTCTTCTTCTTCGTAGAATAAAGGTGGAAATAAGCCGTGGGCTTTGCCCGGCGAAGAGTGACGCTGCTGTCGCGGCGCGAACGCCCGCGTGTCGAAGCGGCCGGCGCTCGCTCACCGCGACGACGTCTCGTTCTTTTGTCCTCGACGAAGAGGAAAATAGACGCTCCGATCCAAACGAGGAGGGTCGCAAGTTTGTACGGGCGCAAGCGCGGCTGCTTCAGATGGCACAGCGGTCGTTTGTTCAACCCCTTCGCACTCCTCAAGTTCCTTCTCCTTTCCACCAGGTCGGAACGAAGCTCTCCCGTCCTTGTCCTCCGCGTCTCGGCTTCCCTCTCCCGGTTCACCCTCTTTTTCTCGCACCGCGCTTTCTCGAGCTTGCGCGCGTGGCGAGACGGGCGGCAGGGCGCTCCGCGGTGATTTTCGGAGCGAAGAATCCGTCGGCGTCAAATACTCCGGGTAAGTAAAATCGGCCTGCGTCGCGCGAACCGAGATTGTCGCCGGAAACGGTGCGAGAACGTATTCCGACCCGTGGCGAGAGCGAGATTTCGTTTGGTCTTTCGTGCGCGTGCAAGCTCGCGGCGTGTGCCGGCTTTGCTCACCAGCCAGTCAGCCAGTCAGCCAGCCAGCCAGCCAGCCAGCCAGCCAGCCAGCCAGGAGGAGTATCGATTCGAGCCGGCGCGCCGTGCTTCTCTCTATCGGGGCGAAGCCACCCTCGACTCGTCGTCCGCGAGTCGCCGTTCTCCATGCCGGGGGTGATCGTCGTCGTCGTCGTCGTCGCGCGGAACTAGGGCTTTCTCCCGTGTTAGCCGGAAGCTCGACAGTTCCGGAAAAGCCGCTTGCCGACCAAACGTTCTCTGGGGTGCATTCCCCGGGAGTTCTCCCGGCGGGGGGTTGTTTTTTCCTCTTGGTGCAGAACGCGGGAGGGGGGGCGTCGTTGCGATCGATTGATCGGGCCGGCAATTATCGATCGGTAAGTGGTACCAAAGCTCGATTCGACCTTCCGCGGCTTTTAACCTCCTCTTGATTGCGCGATGTGTCGTAATCGCTCTTCGCTTATCTCGCGTTGGATCAGGATCGCGCGTTTTTTTCCTTAAAACGCGCCGAGCCGCGGTTACTACGAGCGACAAAGGGCGGCGAAGGGTAGCGTCGCGGTCATTTCGGACGAGGATTCCGGATGGTGACATCGCAGAGATAACGTTTCGAAGCGAGTAATTTCCACTGAGAAATGGCCGCCTTCGTGGGGCTGTGACTATTATTAGAAAAAGCAGGCCGGGACGCTGAGACGTGAGTTACACACGAGCAAATTGAGGATTCGTACATCTAATCGCCTTAATATTCCGCGATCTAGCGGACGCTGATTTATTTCAATATCAATCTGCCTTTTTTTCTTTGGGGGGGAGGTATGCTTTAATCAGAAATAGAAATTAAATTAATTTTTTTAAGTACCTTATTCTATTAGATTAAAAAGTTTCCCAAAATATATTTTATTTATATTAAATTTCAGAAATTTGTTGGAGAAATAAAAATGGAATTGATTTTTTTAACGTCTCTTCTTCGAGGGAAATTAATTTCTCGCATTAATTTCCGAATATCGGTTTGATATTCGTCCGCTTAATTTAGCTTTTAACGTTCCTCGTTCAGGCGAAAGAAGCACGCAAATTTGTAATACATCCCGTGCACCGCACCCCACGTAGAATCGAGATTGTCAGGACAGCGGGGGTGTACCCTCTATTGATCTAAAAGGCGGAATCGCGGTACGGGAATTACTCGAGTCGCGCCGTGCGATCCGATTTCGAGTTCATTGGAATGCGGTCGGCCACTTTAATCAGGATCGCCCCCCTCCTTGGATTCGTGTAATCGAACCGAAATTGTTTTTCCGCGGCGGATTACGATCGCTTCTCGACGAGAGGGTGGCGAAAGAGGGAAAAGATCCGAGAGTAACCGCGCATGCTCGATCCGATACCACTCATATTTATACACGTACATCAAGCGCGAGAGGAGGACAGGGTGAAGGGAGAGAAAGAGTGAGTTCACGAGCCCTGCGTAGGTCTCTCCTTGAAACGAATCAATACCCTTTGTAGCTCGCGAGAGGTCCTCCTCCGTCGTCGCACGTTAATATTTATCGTCTCTTTAATATCCGATCAACGTCCCACGCGGGAAGCAGCAGCTCTCACGTTTTATTTTAAAACGGCACATAAAAATTTATACCGTTAATTGCAGCCGGTCTCGATTGTTATTTTCGCTCTAGAAAATTAATAAACTGCGTACCGTTTCTTCAATTTTTTTTTTTTTTTTTTTTTTTTTTAAGTTAGATTTATTTCAATGTAACCTAATTGCATTAGCAAAACGCTATTTTAAAACGAGATTCTTAAGACAGCTTTAGAACATTCTATAGTTGAATCGTGCGTGGAGATTTAACACCGATATAATGTACGACCGATTTAGTAGATCAAGTATATAGGCAAATATCGTCTCGTGCAGGAGAACGCATGCATTAAATCATATTTAATACATTCGGCCAGGTATAACTTAATATACGGCACGCTCGCTCATAAATTCCCAATAACGTGTGCCGGCAGGTGTTTAAAGCCTCGGCATCATGGGTAAGGAGAAGATCCATATAAACATCGTCGTGATCGGCCACGTAGACTCCGGCAAGTCCACGACGACTGGCCACCTGATCTACAAATGCGGGGGGATCGACAAGCGGACGATCGAAAAGTTTGAGAAGGAAGCGCAGGAAATGGGCAAGGGCTCCTTCAAGTACGCCTGGGTCCTCGACAAGCTCAAGGCGGAGCGCGAGCGCGGCATCACCATCGACATCGCCCTGTGGAAGTTCGAGACGGCCAAATACTACGTCACCATCATCGACGCCCCCGGTCACCGTGACTTTATCAAGAACATGATTACCGGCACGAGTCAGGCTGACTGCGCGGTGCTGATCGTTGCCGCCGGGATCGGCGAGTTCGAGGCCGGCATCTCGAAGAACGGGCAGACCCGCGAGCACGCTTTGCTCGCCTTCACGTTGGGCGTGAAGCAATTGATCGTCGGCGTCAACAAGATGGACATGACCGACCCGCCGTACTCGGAGACGCGTTTCGAGGAGATTAAGAAGGAAGTGTCGTCCTACATCAAGAAGATCGGCTACAACACCGCCTCGGTCGCCTTCGTGCCGATCTCTGGCTGGCACGGCGACAACATGCTCGAGCCGTCCCCAAAGACACCCTGGTACAAGGGCTGGAAAGTGGAGCGCAAGGACGGGAACGCCGACGGCAAGACGCTCATCGAGGCCCTTGACGCTATCCTGCCGCCCTCCAGGCCCACCGACAAAGCCCTACGACTACCGCTGCAGGATGTCTACAAGATCGGCGGCATTGGAACGGTGCCTGTTGGCCGCGTCGAGACTGGCATTCTCAAACCAGGTGAGACTATCTAACAAAATAACAAAATTTTTCCAATAAAATTATATCAACTTTAACTCGATCACTCTCGAATACAGTTACGTCCGACAAATCATACGTTGATACTACTTCCACTTGCTCTAAACAACGGTACAAACGGGTTCGAGTAGACTCTGATAAATGATACTAATTTTTTTTTTTTTTTTTTTTTAAGGTATGCTGGTGACCTTTGCGCCGGCGGCTCTCACCACCGAGGTAAAGTCCGTGGAGATGCACCACGAAGCGTTGACGGAGGCTTTGCCAGGCGATAACGTCGGCTTCAACGTGAAAAACATCTCGGTAAAGGAACTGAGACGCGGCTACGTAGCCGGGGACTCGAAGAATCAGCCACCACGTGGAGCCGCCGATTTCACCGCTCAAGTGATCGTCCTGAATCACCCGGGACAGATCAGCAATGGCTACACGCCGGTGCTCGACTGTCACACCGCCCACATCGCCTGCAAGTTCGCTGAGATCAAGGAGAAGTGCGATCGCCGTACCGGAAAAACCACCGAGGAAAATCCTAAGAGCATAAAAAGCGGCGACGCCGCGATCGTGATGCTGCAGCCGACTAAGCCGATGTGCGTCGAGGCCTTTCAAGAGTTCCCGCCTCTGGGCCGCTTCGCGGTCCGCGACATGCGGCAGACCGTCGCCGTGGGTGTAATCAAGGTATTGAGATACTTTTCTGCCGATCCGATGAATGAAATTTGACTTTTATTATTATTATTTAAAAAAAAATAAAAAAATAAAAAAAATAAAAAAAAATTGTGAAATGAATATTTAATGTAAAAATGATTTTTCGCAGAGCGTCACTTTCAAAGACACCCAGGGCAAGGTAACAAAGGCCGCGGAGAAAGCCCAGAAGAAAAAGTAACCATCAAGCTTCCTCGGAAGCTCGCGATCCGTCGACAAGCGCCCTGCGAATGCAGACGTCCCCGCGGCGCAGCGGGGTCCCGCCGTCAGGATGCAGAGTGCCGCTGCAGTGGTCGCCCCATTCGACTCGTCCTCGTCGACTAATACCAAAAATCATAAGATGTTGTGCTTACCCCCGTTACATTATCCGGTAGTGTTAAACCCGCGCATCTATCCGAACCTGCACATTCAGTTCACCCACGCCCCGCGCACGCCTCACATATGCTAGGGGGAGCGTTACTCCGCGTCTTACCGCGTTTATCAATTAATTACTCGATATTGACGATATGTGTCCGGTATTTACCAGGTACTCAGTTCCCTTGGACTGTGTAGTTAGGTTTTTCAATTGATATGTAACACCGAGCAACGGCAACAGTCGCGGAGACAGCCGCGCGCGCTCGTAATGCTGTTGTTCCCCGCTTGCGCGAGAGGAGGACGCGAGGCAGCCGGCACCTCGTCTTTATCTCCCGTCGGCGACGTCGAGGCGAAAGCCGCCGACTCGCGCACCCCAGCAAGACTCTTCTCGATTCTTTTTCATTAAGGTTTCATTAAGGCTGATTTGTTCCGAGACTTGGTTGCCTCGCTCTCTGTGCGATTAGTTTTATTATACTTATAAGATATTTATCTACCTAGTTATATTTATATATATATATATATATATATATATATATATATATATATATAAATATATAGGGATCATTAGACTATGCTCCCTCTCTTATCGTCGGCAAAAGCCGCCGGCTGCCTCCCCTCTCGAGAATGGAGAACAATTGTCTCCTTAAAGAGGACGAGACATCCGTCGCGAGTCGCTCGGGATGATCTCGGCGCTGTCCCTCCCGCTGACCATAGACGCGTTCTATGACATTGTTTTAACCCTTAGCCAGTATTACGTTGATGTAATAAAAACAAAATCTTTAATTGCATTCCCAGCAATCTCTTTACTCTCTCCCTGATTATTGCGCGTCTACGACGAAAAAACGATTCCCGCCGGTCTATTTGCGATTGCACGGCTAAAGAATCGCGAGAGGCACTGTTATATTTCCTTACCGATATCTTGATTTAAATGTGACTGCAAGCAAAAGGATCGCGGAGGCAGGCGCGTGACGTAAAACAGACCCTTGGCGCAAAAGAATCCGGGCAGGTCTCTAAGGTAAATATAATTTATTCCGCAATAAATTCTTCTTCGCTCACTGTTAACGTTACAGCTAAACGTCACAGCTGTGGTATGTACAAATATATTTAATTTGCAGTGATCTTACAAGTTTTTTTTTTTTTTTTTTTTTTTTAAATGTAATGCAGGTCTTGGTCAGTCTTTAATTGCTGAGGCCCACTTTTGCCGGGGCGACGAGCAGACTCAATCCTCTCGTAATCGAACGCGACACAAATTTGTATTTGCAGGGGAAAAAAAGAAAAGGAAAAAGGCTAAACGAAAATGCGAAACACACCTTCGCACATAATGAGGAAATCACATAAGTGGAATTCATAAATCGATATACATACATACATACGTTCACACACACACACACACACACCCCACACATACGCATGTGTGCGTATACATGCAGGCACTTTTATTCCAACTAAAACTAACGTCGCGAATACGGAAAACTATCGGTTCGCACGGACCAGTCCGTCAGAATCCCGAAGCAAAGTCATCGCTCTTGAGTAAAAAGATCCATTCTGTTAGGTTGAGAACGTTTATCTATTGTCATGCGTTTGCTGCGTTAACCTAACAGAAGTGAATTTTTTCTAGCCCGTAGAATACACCTCATTACCGTCGACGTATGTCTACGACCCCTCAATCCTTTTCATATTACGTCCAATGATCTTGTCATAAAATAAGCGAGAAATGAAGTTGTTTCTAGATACCTGATTTGTCTTGAGACACAACGTGCTCTTCCGCTGAATGCTCCGCTCGATATGGTCAAATACATTTTTACATTAACGATATCCGACATCCGTAATCTCCATAGATATTTATACTGATTTTTGGCTCAGGGAACATAGTGGCGCGGAAAAAGGTTCATTGAGTAAGTGGAAAATAAGCGTCGAGAGAGGAAAAGACAGACGGAATAGAAACGAGAACGAGATGAGATGTAGATCCAGTAGGGAAAAGGAAGAAAACGAGGTGTCCGAATTATACAGATTAACAACGAAGAAAGACACACCGAAGCCAGAGCAGTTTCCTATTCTTAATTACTCTATCTATGTACAACTCTTAACACTCTCTCTCTCTCTCAAACTTGGTAAATGCTAGAGCGACCCACAGCCTCAGTAAATGTACAAACATCTTCGACTTCGGCATCTCCACGCAATGTACACCCGGAAAAGTAGCCTATACGCGATGCAACGTTTAATTATTACCACAAATATACTTAAACGTATGAATAATAACGAACAAGCTTTATAACGTGATTAGAATTTATGTTACAAAATTAACGACTATTTATGCTAATAAATTGTATCGTATATAGACTACTTTAGCTCGTCTACTGCATATTGCAGGTAATAAAGTGAAAAGACCACAAGCTGTTTTCGAGGTTTGCGAGTCACGACCTCGCGATTTCGACTCCGTCGCGACAACTGACGGATTTTGTTTTTTAAATGCGCAGGATTTTTTTTAACAACAATTAGGGCATTGATTTTAAAGACCCCCGACGACAATATGAGATAAATGAATCAGAGTATACCTTTCCTTGATCATTCGATCTGATCGTTATCAGATGGTAAACTTTTCCTTTCGACTGTTGCTGCCGTTTTATTCCTTACGTCGTCTGTTGCTGGGAAGTGGGACTATGTTGCTGCGACCACGCTGGCGGCGACGAGTGATTAAAGTTGACGGATATCGTGACCGGGTGTAAAACGGTGTCGGGTCCAGTGTCCGGAATAAAGCTGAGATGAGGTCTAATCAGAGATGCTTCGACCGTCAACGGAACGTAGAAGGATCCGGCGTCGTGGAGAGCGAAGATGGGCACCCCGTGAGGCGACGAGGACGGCGGCTTGTCCAGCCCAGCGCCGTTTGACACAGGCGGCGAACACGACTTTACCCTTTCCGCCGAGAACCTTTGCTTGATCGAGCTTTTAAACTTGTAATTGGTCGGCCGGTCCCGGCAGGAGACAGCAGCACCGGATCCAGGCGGGGTGCTGTGCGAGTGAGTGCTGTGATTGCTGTCGTCACTTACGATCGTCGGCGGAGGCACGATCGCCGGTCGCAGCAGCGGGCGTTCCGGGTCACCGAACGAACTTACACCCGAGCTAGAGCCGTGATCCGAGTGCCCACCGTTCGGCTGGCATATCGTCGGGATACTCGTGTGCGAATAGCCTCCACCGTTCATCGTGCCGTTCATCACGGGCAGCTCTGGATGTGGGAAGCCTAATCGATCACCTAAAACAAAGTCGAGTTACTCTTATCGTAAAATGTTGATTACATCATTTTAATCTTTAGAGAATTACGTACTGGTGGCAACGATTTTGTCGCAGTGCTGCTGCAGGTGATTGATGAGCTGTACGCAGAGGGTGTCCCTCGCGAAAAAACCCTCGACTTCGATGAGAAAATGCATCGTCTCGCTCAGACACTCCTGAAACCCGAGCTTATAGTGCTCCGCCGCGGTGGTGGTTACCGTCGAATGAGACACGCTATCCACGCTATCTTCGGGGTGCGTGTGCACCGGAGTCACGGGCGAATGCTTGGTATCTGAAATAAAAAAAAAACGTTAGTTTTAATAATCGATACTGCCAGAAGATAGCCTGCAATTCACTTTCGAGAAGCATCGCCGTGGCAAACTCGATATTTATTTCCTATCCGTAAACGAAGGGAAACGTTGACCGCTGCCAACTCGCGGAAATGCGGCGGAAATGCGGCGCGATGCCCACGATACAAATATATTCCCGGTCCCGAAATTATTTTACTTGGGAGAATATTATTTGAGAAAATATTTGGAAGAATCGCGAGAGGTTCGATTAAACGGTCGAGCCCACCTTGCCGAAGGCCTTGAAGATGCTTCATGTGTCGAATCGCCATCTCGATGATTTCCGTTTTCTCGACTCTGCCGCGGCCCTTCTTCAAGTATTCCGCCGGTATCAATCTGCTGAGATCGGCCAGGCAGTTGTTCATACGATCTCTCCTACGCTTCTCGATGATCCTGTGTGACATCGGATCTTGCTACAAGAAAAAAAAAAAAAAAAAAAAAAAAACCTTTTAATGAAACTTACGAATACTTGGAATATTTTTTTGTAATTCATTAATTGACGCATTATTATTTTGTGCTTATACGATCAATTCGGTTCACCGGACGCGTTTTATTCCCAATCGCTTATTATTCATTATTTTGCTTAATTAAAATGAAAGCCACTTTTAAGTGGCGATTTTCACGAATAGTTAAAGCAACGTTTAAAGGAAATGCATTTGGCCGTCTTTGGCGAGCTCCTCCTCGTGATTATTCGGGGATAATAAAAATTATCTTAAAATAACGGCGTTTGCCGAAATAAACGGGAGAGAGAGATCGTAATTGCAGTATCACGTGCGAATTAAAACAAGTTATCGTCTTTAAAAGTCACGTCGCCGCTGGAAGAGCGTAATTATCTGTACGTGCCGCGTGTCACGATCTTGAGGCACGTATCATGGTTTAGTTAGGTAACCACTCGATTCGCCGAAATGTTGGTCTATCGCGCTAATATGCGGAAAGATAACCGTCGATCGGTGGTTACGCGGCGGCATGATGCAACGGGCAAATCTTGGCGCGACGAAACTGTCCCCCTAATAAACTTGATTAATTCCCGAGCTGGTCAAACGAATCAAAATGCTAAATGTTACGAGCGAATAAGCGGCATGCTGAAAAAACCTTTCAAGAGCGCGGCCGAGCATTTTGCAATAATGTGCAATTTACTTGACGTCTCGATCTCGCGCGCCCGGGTTTTCTATTTTGAGACCGACGACGTTCTATCATGGAATCTCTCTCTCAAAGTTTTCATTTTATTTTATTCTTTTTAAATTATTAATCTACGTCGCGCCGAGTCGGCCGGACCTTACGTAACTGAATACCCGCTCGAATCTGTACACGGCGACAAACAACATGCCTCTAGATAATCACAGTTTGCCCTCTTGACGATAATCGGGCCGCACTTGGAACGCTCTCTTCTTGTTGCGGAGGAGCTCGGGTTCAAAACAAATTTTTACGCGCGATTCGCGCCGCAATTACGTGCAACATATCGAGCGCAACATAACAAGCGGCGACGATGAGATTTTGCGCTCAATTCCCAACGACGACGTAACGCTGCTCGTTCCTGGCACGCGGCCAGGGTTCTCCTCCGTGGAAACCCATTCACGTGGAATCACGCGGGTGATCGCTGGGAACGGGATATACACGAGGAAAAGCAAACTGCCCGGAAAGACCGTGAATCGAGATGAAAGGGAAGCAGGATGGAATAACGGCTCTTCTAAGAACGCAGAGTAACCTTGGCCAACTTGAGGAGAGCTTTCTTCCAAAAACGGAATTCCATCGGGCTGGGTGGTCTTGCCCAAAAAATTACGTAATTAATTAAATATCGACGATAAAAAGAAAAAAAAAAAAAAAAAAAAAAAAAATGTACGCCGGTGGTTGTTCAAGTCGCTTCCTCGGATTTTCTCAGACGCGAAGGAACGGGATATCGTTTTTGCTCGGTCGGAGCGACGTGTTCACCTCTTTATTCAGACAACGTCTCTTCCTCGGCGGCGGTGAATGCACCGCGTCAACGTGACTGTTGGTCGGATAGAATTGCATGTTCAAGATGTTGTCCATACTGTGCGTGACCATCCTGCTTCGAGTGGCAAAAACGCGAGAGAGGAAACGTGTCTTCTCGCCCCGAGTTTAAATTTGCGTTTAAATATTAAAATACTTTCGATATGCGCGGAACACAAGATCTATCAAGTTGCCTAGAGTTTATTCTCTCGCGATCGATCCAAGATGTATCTCTTCAACTTTGGAACAGCTGCTTTACGTCCAGTCGATAATATCACGGCGAGTAACGTTCGACTTTAATTTAATACTCGTGTCCTCCTCCTCCTCCTCCTCCTCCTTCTAGCTTGTCGTCTCCCAATGTTATATGATTTAATCTCGGAATAAAAAATTGTCATTTCGGGACATAATCATTTTTCAATCATACGGTTCAACACTCGAGCGACCCGAACGAATATCCCGCTTTGGTTTCGTTTCTTCGTGATAATACGTGTAAATTTGAACGCGAGAATATTTTTCCCCGAAACAGAAGCACTGTTGTCGAAAGCTTAAAAGACCAGTCGGTCACTCTCAACCACTTCTCGCTCTCGTTATCGTTATCGAGCAACGGTGCAGGGCGTGCTCGCGAATCGCAGGCGCGCTGACGACTACGAGGCTACGAACGACGGCACTCGCCGTTTCCTCGGCCGTCGGGAGGGAGACGTCATGTCGCGCCGAGGAGGCATCACGTGTCGGGAACGCGACGCATCACGCCCAACACGTGAGGCAACACGCGTTCTCCACTGCGTCACGCCGGGAGGCCTCACCGTTTCTGGCACCGACCCCGGGCTGCAAAAGCCCGCCGTGAAAAATCTCTGCCCTAACCTGCATCTAACCGCGACCTTGGCGATTTTCTTACCCAGGAGGAGACTTCCTCGGGGATCTTCTCTACGTATGTAGATCGCGCTGACGTTTACAAATAACTTTATTGTAAAAAAAAAAAAATTTATTCAATAAGATATTTTTTTAATTTTATTAATCAACTATATGTGAATGTATTCCTTTCGTACGTGGGAATTATGTACAGGTCTCTCGTGAACCGCGCGATTTAATTAAGACGCGATTGAATAAGCTGTAATTTAACAATGCTTAATTATCGTGTTCTCTCGTCAAATTATAACCCCGGCGAGGGCAGACGCGGGGCTGAGATAAGGCACGATGTGGGATACCGAGACGTGTCGGGAGATGTTTCATTTGCACATCGGGTCGAAACGACAGAAGAAATCTGGACGACGACGACGACGACGACGGAGGAGGAAAAAAGAAAAAGAAAAAGAAAAAGAGCGGCGCGAGAACCGCTTTAACGGGGTCGTGTTATCGACGAGCCGGATATAACCGGTACCCCCGGTGATCTCTCGGGCAGGCTCTCGGCATGAAAGCCCGCGTTATGACCGAGGGTTTATCAGTCCTCGCGCTGACCGCGGTGGTCCGGCCGGTGTTTTTCAAACGATAACCGGACGTTACCGGATCCCAGCATCTCGCGACGACAACAACCGGGGCCCCTTATCGCTTGCTTCGTGCGCAAATCTACTTTGCCTCGAGGATAATCGGCGTGACGTCGGATCAACTTTGAACCGTCACCAGATTACGACGAGCCGAACGGGATGTTGAACGCCAGCCTGAATCAGGATAAGCTATATTTTGTCTGAAGTAAACTTGAGGCGGGATAAAAATTGCAGCGGATTCTTTTCGCATTTTAGAAACGTCTAATTAATATGTAACCAAGTCTTTTGGAAATTAACGATACGCGCGTTAAATGCACGAGCAGCACAGTAGTCTTGGACGTGCTCGGAAGAAACGTTTCTTCTCTTTTTTTATATTATTTTCCTTCGCAAAGCGAGCTAGGAAAAATTGGACGAGCGGCTTATGCATTATTAAACAGCATACATCATAACGTGTGTGTGTGTATAATAATAGCGCGCGTAATCAGCACACGCGCACGTGTGACTGATACGCGTGTCATACGAAGAAAGTCCAAGCTGCTTATGCAAATCAAAGCCGCGTGGCGCAGAGCCTATATTTAGACGTCGAAATAAATTTCTCGGGACAAATCGGCGGTCAAGTCGCAGAAAAAGTGATAAATTCCGCGGGCGAGCCTTTGCCTAATTTCCACCGTGTCACTTCCGGGGCCGCGAGTTCGCTCCGCGTGAGCTTTGCGCGTTTTTTTTTTTTTTTTTTTTTTTTTTGCGTCGAAATTACCTACTACAAGAGGATCCACGATGCTCCTGTATAATTCGTGTCGCGCCCTAGATAGCGTTTCCCGTTTATGCGGCGGGATATTTTTGCCCGTCTATTACGAACGCAGCCTTGAGGCTCGCTTAATGTCCGGCGTTTAAACGGCGTCTCCGTAAATGAAGATCCCAATCGCCAGGCGATAAAGCAACGTCGAAAGCCCAATCGCGAAACCTTGACGGCCTTCTCGAACGGCCGACGCACGCAATATACGTACTTGATTTGCGCCAGCGCTCACGTAACGTGACAATTTCTTTGTTGGAATTTATGTAAAGCGCACGTGTACCTCGGGGATAACCAAGGCGGTACCTTCTCGAGTCGGTCGACCTTTAACGACTTCCAAAAGTCATTTAAATAAAAGCAATTTAGCGTTATAATTACGAACGCGATCCAATTAACATTTTCCATTTTACCCAGGCGACAAGCGGTGCTTGCTGAAAAAGCGCACACTTGTGCTACCGACGATAACTGTAAATAGTTATTTCTAGCCCTGGCGTGTTCCGACTTTCTGCAATCGATTTAATCGGTGATAACGAACGTTGACGTCGCGCGGATGGCACGGCCGAGTCCTCCTAGTCGCGGCTCGACTTAAATTGACGGCTTTAAGTTTCAACACGTCGCTGCTCGGCTGAGTAACGACGTTCACGTGAGATCGTGCGGGAAACGTTAACGAGATGGAGAACGTGCGGCCGCGCTAATCGCGAACGCGAACGCGAACGCGAACGAAGCGGCACCCGGACGAGTAAACACGTCCTGTTTTCACCAAACGCGTTGACGCATTCGGAAACGCGCTATTTTTACACAGCTGCCGTCGCACGACGTTTTAACCGAATCGCACACCTCCGGGGACGAATATAAGCGGTCGAGAATTTTTGTCGCGATTAACGCGCGCGGTCAAAGTGCCCTTAAAGGACCGGAGAGAGTTCCTCCTTTTCAAAAGAGTGCTTCCGACTCCCAGAGAGTACTCAAACGTGTCGGAAACGTTTTTGTTAAAAAATAAACTGGCAATCTTTTTTTCTACTAATTAAAAAAGAAATAAACGATGATATAGCAACGTGGAAAATTAAAAAACTAAATAATCAAGTAGAGCTTACGCAATAACAACGATTTCAATTTTAAAAAAATTATCTGGAATGGACACGCCTGTTGTCTTTCTACACTTTGGATCGGGAAGAAATCGTATTTTCTTCGTATACCCCATAATTCTTTATGGAATTTTATATATTTGAAATAATAAAATAATAGTAAAAAAAAAAAAAAATAAATAAATAAATAAGTAAATCGATAAGCCACGTGCCGAGTAATTTGCAATGAAAATAGTTGTTTGTATCACTTAAACGCGCCGCGTTCTCGGTGTGCAAATCACTCTACGTGACATTTGACAAGACGTTATTTGGATACGCGAGTCCGGCTATTATTGAGAGACTGTTTACGTGATGTTTTCAGCACCAAGTTTTAAACAACGTGAGAAACAGAATGGCCGCATTCCATCGTTGCGAGAAAACATTTCCGTTGGCAAGAGCTCGAGCTGGCAATACATCCTGCTAATCGCAATTAATTAATCCAATCAACAATAATCAGGCCGAGTCGCTTACGAGCTATAAACGGGGTAATTAGCCGACCGAGCTGCTCAAACGCGGCTAATTACGGGAGCACAGCTGAATCTATTTCAATGCGATGCATAGTATAGATTTAATACCTCGAGCGATTAATAATACTACAAGACCAATTCGATCGCGATCCCCTCCCTCGAATGAGGGGAAACTCATTGTTGGATCTTCCGATCCGAGGGTGATGTATCCTTTTGCGAAATAACTAAGCTAGATAGACATATCGATCATTTAAGGAGAAACAAAAAGAAAGAAAAAAAAAAAAAACAAAGATATTAATAAAGTCTGCTAAAAAACGTGCGGCAGGTTAGTAAAAAGATTATCTAAAACGACGTCGAAACTTGCTCGCGCATATGCCGCACGTACACGAGCGCGTGTCCAACACTTTGGCACTTGTTTACGCGTATACATCCTATATGTATATTTAACGCTGCTATCTATCTCGGCGGTTCATAGTACGGCTGTAAACCCCCGCCGATCGGCTCGTCGGTTGGGAGAGCCTCCGTTATCGACGCCATTAATGGCCATCGCGCGAAGTCCACTGCGCGATATTTAGCGACGTCGGGTTTATCCGATTCGCGGAAATCTCGAAATAATCGCGACAGCGCTGCGACGTCAAAGGCCCCAAGCGATATCGCCGCCCCAGCCTCGCCTCGCCTCGCCTCGCCTCGCCTCGCGTGGTCCAGCGAGTTGCACGTGGCACGTGACGCACGCTCCGCCGTGCGACCCTCGTCGTCTTTCATCTCGCCGAATCATCGTCGAAACGCCACCCCCGCCCCGCAATCGCGAAGAAAGCCACGGATAAAGAGAAAACCGAATGGGAACACTTAAAGAGTCGATAATAGATTTTTATTCTTATAAAAAAAAGTTTAAAAAAACGCACACGTTTTAGAAAAAAAAAAAAAAAAAACATTTCTGTTTTATCTAATTTCTTTTCTGTAATTATATTATATTTATTTTTTATTTCTTTTTTTATTTTAATAAAACGTTATTTTAATATACGTGGGGGATAATTTTGTTTGCGAACATTCCGAGGCTGCATCGAAATAACGAATGACACGTTTGTTTATAGGGAGAGTTTATAGAGAGATTCGTCTCTCGTCACGTTCGGCTCGATTACATAAATGAGCGAAATCAGACTGTAAAATTAACGGATTTAATTAACGCGCAGAGTTGAGGAGATGTATAGCCAGATGGAGTCACTGGCAAAGCTCGAGTAGATAAGACCAAGAGGAACCCGATTAATTCGAGACATAACGTCCTATCAATTTTATTCCGTTATCCTTGAAAAACGATCTTCGATCGTCAAAGCTTTTTATTTATTTAATAATTTTTTATAATATTTAATTAATCTTGTGTCAAGATCTCGTTACAAATGCAACGCACGCGGCGATAAGGCTTTACGTGTAGAAAGATCTAAAGTTTCGTTTAATATTACAGCTAGGCTTTTAGCGTTGACAGAAACGTTGATAGTTGCGTTAATTCCGTTGAGCAAAAACAGCTGAATGGTCAGACGTGAGTCCCCGCGGGCGAAAGTCAAGCGGCACGTAGCACGTGGCACAAGTGCGGAGAAAGAGAAACATATTAAAAGACGACAGAGACGTGGAGGAAAGAGAGAAAAAAAAACAAAAAACGCAGAGCGATAAATGCGTATCGCGACACGCGTTGAGTCACGCGGTAATTCCGTTCGCTCGGTGCTCGATGGCACGTGAAGCTCGGCCTGTGCACGCTCCAGAGCTCATTAAGTGGGCAATTAGACGAAACCGGAGGCTGCGGCCGTGGGACACAAAGCCGACTGGCAAGGGGTCAGATTTTCCCGCCTCAAAAGCGTCGCGAGCCGATCGCCGCGACGTCACACCTGTTTGCTTATCGCCTCGCAAAGTATTTTTCCGCTCGTCGTATCGGAGATAAACTCGCCCGCCGCCAAACGCCGCGTATCAACGCGCGTTCTCTCTCGCGCGACGAGATACTTGGCCTCACGTGACGTATGGATGTTATCTAGCGCGTCGCTACGATTACTTATCGCGCGTATAATTACGCGAGATTAAAAGTTGAATAGAGCAGGGAAAATTATCGGCGAGCTAAAGAGACGCGCGTTTATTTTCGGCTCCAAAGTCAGTCGTGAACGAGGAGAAAAATTATTTCTCCGTTAATTGTTGGCCCGGCGGGGGTAAATATATTGCGATATATGTATATCGGCCGCGGCGGAAGGAGGCGAGCGCCCTGCATCTGCCAGCGCGGACGATCTTCTCTCGATATAGCTCCGGATTAAATCTGGTCCCGCGACAAATTTAAACTTGGAAGGACCTGACCGACGAGCGAGTACGCGCGGACTCTAATTTCGGCGCGTTCGGCCATTTGGATCAATGACTTCTCGCTCCCAACGTTCGCCGCGAGAAAAGATATTCGCGATTGGAAATTAATCCGATTTGCTTGCGCAAATAATATGTATTCAAAGTCCGATGTCGAGCCATTGAGATTAATTTTTTATAGAAAGTGTATCGCGCGTTCGCCGAGTTTGACCGCGCGAGCTTTCAGTTGAAATGTTATTGATTTTTTTTTTTTTTTTTTTTTATTAATTTGTATTTCGCGCCGACATCTTACGCGATTTCTAAAATAGGATCTTGGAAACTGAGGCGCGTTCAAATTAAACGGAAGATGCAATCCCCGGCTATTCCTCGCACGTGACGTGGCTACGAGCATTATTTGGGTCGCGTGCGATCGTCCCCGATCACTTTTCCCCAGCGCCAAGTTTTCTAGTCACGTCACTCGCCTACGAAGAGCATCACCGCCACGTGACGCCGACTTGGATATTTTATGAAAATAGTCAAGGACGGAGCGCAAAAGCGCCTTGAGCCATCAACGGAAGCGGAAATTCGTCTCGCAGGGATTTACGCGCGAAAGCGTGGCTTTTCTTTTCTTTACAAAACTTGAAATATTCCGCGTTACGTGAGACCGAGAAGAAATATATATATATAGTATAGTATAGTATAGTATAGCGAGCTTTACGTAAAGTATGTGCTCGGAGACAACTTTCTAATTGTTCTCTTGGGTATCGACCGCGAATTAAAATCAAGCTACGAGACTAGAACTACTTGACGCGTTTCTACCGCGTTGTAACAAACACGCGTGTTTCCAATATACTTATATAGGCCACTTTCCGTTAAATGCCTTTTTCGTGCCAAGGCTCCGGCATCGGTCGACAATTAGCCGCGCGACGTTCGGTGACGTCAACTACGTCAACTCGTCGTAATTCTATATTTTTATAATTTGCATTAAAGAGATGTGACGCAATATTACGGCGATGTATAATTGACGATTTCAGTTAGGAGAAAGCAACAGGAATAAAATCGTCCCTGCGCTATCCAATTTATAAGCTAGGTCCTTTTGAAGGCCTACATTTATTGCAAAAATAATTCACGCCCGGCGAATCATTTATTTTATCTCGCGGAATATTGATCTTGTGGAGCTTGTGCGCGTTTTCGCGATATAGCTCCACGTAGGGATATTCGCCCGAAGTGCCAAAGGAAATCTTTGCGCTTTTATCCGCGGTTGCGTAACGCGGTGGATTCCCGAATTGCGTAACTCCCTCTCATTGATCACGCATCGGGATTGTGGAAGACGAATCGCTAGTTAAGCGTGCTTAACCCGTTTCACGTCGGCGAATTATGTAAAGCGGCGCTCGTCCGGACAAAACCGCGTCGGTCTTGGGCAATATAGCGCACGCTTCGAGAGAACGCCGAACGCGTCCTCGCGTTTATCTGCGCTCATAAATTCCCTTTTTTTTTTTTTCTCTCCTCCTCTCAATTTTTGTACGTGACAAAAGAGGCTACGCGCAACGGCACGCACGAATTCCTTTGCTGTCGCGCGAGAACGATTCATCCGCGGGAAATACCCGTTTCTCTTGGTCATGTACCGCGAATCGAGGACCCGCGTCCGACGATCGAAAGAAATTTCATCACCTTGGAGCGGAGAACAATGATCTTTCAAGATCGATTTTTTTAATCCAAACTCTACACTCGAAAGCTTTTAGTTTAATGCAGTTTGACGATTCGCCTTTCGTTGTTAAAAAAAAAAAAAAAAAAAAAAAAAAGACTCGGGTAATCGCGAGTCTCGGATGAGCCGTTCCGCCACGGATTTTTCTATCCTCGTCGCTCCGGACTGCCCGTCAACTGCACGTGGCAAGTGAGATAAGTCAAGTCACGCGTCTTTCCTCCACGTTGCGCCTTCTGAAACTCCGTCCTCGAGTTGCGCAGCGATCAGTTTCGAAAGATTCACTCCGTTCAGAGATAGGTACGTTGCGAACTAATACCGAGTCCGCGGTATATATTCGGGAAAGCTCCAGAGTCGCGTTGTGTCTCCTTCCCGATCAGAGTGCTCTCGCGAGTCAGTTTTCCGATAAAGATTGCCGCAATGTCCGATTCCGCGCGATCGCGCTGTGTCACAACCGTCGTTTTCGGTAACGTGACGTGACTAACGCACGTCGCCGCGAAACGTTGCGTCACCGCTGATTCGGCAACACGGAAAACCTTTCTCCGCATCGCGATGGCCTGAATACTCGGCGATTTCTCGTGCACTTGGATATCGGAGCCGTCTTCCGTTCGCCGTCGTGATTAAACGGGGAAAAAAAGCGAGAACATTGACGCGCAAACGCGAATTAAAAGCGACTCTCGATTTAAGCTCGGCTCGCGGCTTCTTCGTCTCATTCTTACTTAAAATAAATATTTCTTAAAATGTATTGCGTTGTAACTGGGGTAATTCCAGAAAAAAATAAATTAGAAAAAATAAAGAGAGAGAAAAAAAAAATGAAAATAAAATACGGGTGTTTTAGATAAAAAGATGATAATTTTTTTTGCCTCTCCGGCGGATTAATATTACCCGGGCGCGGGTAAAAGGATCATAAATTCACTTTTTAATTATCTCTTTCCTCGCGCATGATATTTGCCCGTGACCAATGTACGCGTATAATTTTTTTTCAACGCTCGAGTATTTGCACGCTTTCATTCAGGCAAATATTATGAAATATCGTAAAAATAGTTGACGGACGTCTGACGTGTGACAGACACAAAAGAAACGAAACGCGGCAAGCGCTTGCTTAACATTTCACTGGCACGAAAGTGCCTCGTTACGAAGCCCAATCGTGTACGAATGTGTTTGTGACTCACCCTGGAGACCTTCTTCTTGGTGTAAACTTCGTCATCCTCCGAGGCCGTCGCGAAGTTGAGGTTGCCCTCGCAGTATCCAGCTCCAATCCCCATCCTGTAGATTTCGTCCTTGCAGGATCTACCATCCAGACTGAAACGAAAGAACAGCGATTAGTCATCTGCAATATTGACCCAAAAACGCGAGCCAGCTCGTAATTCAATCCTTGAAAACTGTATTTCAGAAGTGACGTATAATTGCAAGCGCTTCCTTGATAATTCAATCTCCGTATACGATTAAAGAATCGATTGATCCGAGAGTTTAATCTCGCGTAATCACATCCGCGAAAAGAAAAGTTACGTATCGTACTTTTTTTATTTGTTATTTATTATTATATAAAAAAAATGTGAAAAATAAAGCACCGCTGATGCGCGTATATAACGACGACGCCACGAAGAAGCCAAATGCATCCACTTGGCGGGAGGCTTACGCAACCTCTCGACACGAATGTTTCAGTCAATAACCCTGTGCACGTCCCTTGCCCCGTTATAGATTTTCCGCTGTAAATAGAGTGAACGGGAAAAGCACGAGGCACCGGCGCATTATTGATAAGCCCGGCAATGTCGTTGCTTATGAAACTTGCAGGCGACACCGTTTCTCCAGTCCGTCGTGCGCCACTACGGCTCGCCGCCGCCGGGAGGGTGCCGCCGTCGGCATTCAAGCCCTCCCTCCCTCCCTCCTCCCCTTTGCTTGCGCGACGTGAATTTTTAACGAGTCATAAGGGTCTCGCGCATGCACGCGGCACAGATAACCGTAATTTCGCAGTCAGAAGGACACCAGGAATCCACTAATCGGAACCATCAGAAATCGGGTCTAGACTCGACTGCGTAATAATTAATGCACCCCGCGAGAACGCACATCCCTTACGGAGAAGAAAATCGGTCGCACCCTCTCCGGATTCCCCCCTCCCTCCCCCCGAGATGGGAATCTCGTTCCGGCGAGAAAATAATAGATAAAATGCATTTTTAACGCATCAATAAACGCTTACGTCAGCGATTCCCCTAGCCGACTATTTTGGGAAGCGGCGTGAAAACTGGCGTCATTTCTCATTCTTACATCCATTGACTTAACGTCGGAGGTAATGTATTAATCGGCGTGCCGGGGAATGCTTAATGCGATTGAGTAAAAGAAAGGGGGGGGAAAAAAAAAAATTAATTTATTCAGAAATGATTAAATCATTCTCCAGCGACTCCGAAATGTTTCTAGAAAGCAAATCCTAATTTTACATTCTCGAGAAACGTATTTTTAGACGCGTTACGTCTTATATCGAGAGACAAACATCGAAAAAAAAGATTGACAAAAAAGTCGGTACGGCCCAGCTTGAATTCACACGCCCCAACAACTTTACTTTCAGGCTGTTTCATCGAAAGCGCGATCGGCGTTTCGCAAGAGCTTCCCGTACGATTTTACAGCGATGACGGGTATTGGCATTATGTTTACCGAGCGCATTCACTCGTACGAGAGTTCAAGGCCGAAGTCGTCGATATCCCACGAGAACGAATGGCCTTTCGTCGCAGAGTCGAGGTTCTTTCGAAATTCTTATATCTCATCGGCTCATCGGAGGCCGA
This sequence comes from Cardiocondyla obscurior, assembly GCF_019399895.1. NCBI lineage: Eukaryota > Metazoa > Arthropoda > Insecta > Hymenoptera > Formicidae > Cardiocondyla > Cardiocondyla obscurior. The sequence continues at coordinate 2,652,444 of NC_091884.1, read as the reverse complement.
AAAGTCGTCAGAAAAACAAAAGAGGAAATTTACGGCAACTGAGAGGCGTGAAATCAGGTTCGAGAGACAAAGTCGCGTGAGATCGGCGTGAATGCGAAATCTGGAAAGGACCAACCTTTAGCGGACGCGTCAAGAAAATAAAATTAAAAGATATATATATATATCTCGAAACGTGGTCCGTACGGTACGCGCCACGTGAACGTGGTGGTCCGCAGCGCAGCTGGGAAAGCGTTCTCTTATCACGCGCTCTCTCTCCTCCTCTTATGACGGCGGCGCGCTTTTACTTAGATCGCGCCGGGCGGATTATGAGCGAGCAAGTGCCTCGTGTATCCGCACGTGGTTGACATTTTCCGGCATGTGACTAGAGCCGCCCGTTCCCTCCAGCAACCTAACCCACCTCGCGATCGCCCCGCTCTCTTTCCCCCGCGTCCGCCGACTTCGGGCACCACCTGTGCGTGCGGCTGCGGCTGCGGCATCCCCTTACGAGACGTCACCGTAACGCGTACGCGCTTTTCTCGCAAATAGGACTGTATCGTGCAAACGGTAAGATCAATCGCGCGACTTGACGCAGGCAAACGTCGACGCGGCGTGGCATCGCGGAAAAATTCTCAACAGTTTTAATTAAATTTTATCTTATCGATAAAAGATCCAAAATTAAATCTCAAGTAATCAATAAATATTTAAAAGCTTGTAACTGGAAATAAAAAGCTCCTATCAGTTAAAATAGCCGCGGAAAGAAAAACAAAACGAAGCCGCGGGCGGTTCGATACCGATAATCCGAATGACGCGGAAAATTGTTCGAGACGATTATCGTCTCCTGCGGGGTATCGGGTAGGGTTTGAAACTTTCAAGAGGCGAGATAAACACGCCGTATCTGCGACGTCCTATTGAGAGCGTATCGGCATCGACGGATATCGATAACTTTGCAAACGGATACCCACCGTTAAAAATCCAAATTTCGAAACGAGAGAGTACGGGACGTCCTTTCTTATCGCGCGCCCACGCGTCCACGTTACATCCGCCCCGGGCTTCCCACGTGGAGGAGGAATAAAACGCCGCGATTTCGTAATGCGATTCCGCGTTACTCCATTAATAGCGGCGACAATTACGCAAGGCCATCCCTCCCATCGACCGTCGAAGAGCAGCCTGAAATTTCTGGACCGCGCGCGTCACTGACGCAACTACTACGTGATGCACTTGAATCGCGAACCAACCGCCCTTCTCGGAGAGCCCTTGCACCCCGTCAATGTACATTGCACGTAATACCCGATGCACATAACGCGAGAATCCTTGCTTTTTTCTTTTTTTTATTTCCCTGACACGCGAAAAACCGCAGGTTGTTGATTTTTAATCCATTTCGAGCCAAGACAACCGATAAGCCACAAAGTGTTGTTGGGCTCTCAACGTCACTCTGCGAGACCGCACATATTTCTTTCGCGTTCCGTCGGTCCTTCGGGACCACCGCCGAATGTCGTTTATCATTACTCTCGTCCGATTTCGAAATTGAATTTAAGATGCTCTTGAATCGACAATGGGGCAAGGGTTTCGTGCGACGCGCGTAAAAGAGCGTGCATCAAATATAAATGACAGTGACATCACGGGCAGACGTTATATTTAACTACGACCCATTGTTTATTATCTCACAAATCTCAGTCGAGCAAATCGTCCGGCCGTAAATTTATAACGTTGGTCTTAAAATTTCATTTCTGAAATAAAATCAGCCGTCGTAAAGATCGAGGAATCTTCCCGTTTCTGAAAGATTCCAGTTTCAAAACATTGTCGAGAAACTTGGATAACAAGTGTTTTTTTTTTTTTTATTCTCTCCCAAGAATATTTGCCGACGCGCTTTAAGAGTGAATAAGAGGGGAAAAAAAAGAAAAAAAATTACGTGCTCGCAAGCGCGAGCATTCGCTTGATAAAACGCACGGCGGTTTTTATTTTTCGTACGCGATTTTTGTATACTTTTCACATATTTTTATCCTCCGCGCGTAATTTCTTACCGCGATAGCTACCGCATCGCACAGCTGCCGTGCTCGAGATCCACGGTAAGGCGTCCTTCATCGACCTTCCTGCCCACCACGTTACCCGTTCGCGCGTGCATTCACTTTCACGTTCGGTTGCGCGAGCGCACGTGCGTAAGGCGGATTCGCTCGGCCGCCGATCTCATCTCGCGAGTCGGAGCGGCAAAATCTGCGCCCAAGTTTTGCGAGATAACGGCCAATTTTATTTCTTTTTTTTTCTTTCTTTAAATATAATATTTCAAATATTTATAGCAAACTTAAATATTTATAAAACGCAGCGATTTATATTTTCTTGGAGGCGCGGTGTTTCTACAATAGGCGAGGATCACGAACGGAGTTTCGGGTGGGTTGCATCACGTGCCTGACGTCATCGACTTTTGACGTCAGGAAGCGAGAAACTTCCTCCACGCGGATTATGAATTCGCAAACGATCCGCGGCATCTCGTTTTCATTGAGACGAAAGAGGCGTGCAGAATCCGCGGGATTTGGGTCTCTCTCGACGAGAGAAGAAGCGAACCAGATACCTATCCCCGGGAGCTGAATAAAGCCTCGAGATCTCGCGTGTCCTTCGGCAACCTTTTTGCACGCCGTACTTGCACGGCGCGTCGATGCGTTTTGCCATTCACTTTCATGTCGTCGCGAGACGCGTGCCCCCGAGGGCGTAGGCCCGCAGATAGATACGCACTTCTTCTCTCTATCCCGCTCGCGGCTCTCGCATACCTCCGCGTAGACCAACTCCGACGATAAAGCGCAGGAATGCATTCGCCACGTCGCCCAGCGATTAATCGCCTCCTCTGTTACGCGTTTATCACGTTAATAACGTACTCTCGCCGACGCGGATAATCGTCAATCTCTGGCGACTGGTTTACCTGTACATTTATACCCGGCTCTCGTATAAACCACCCGTGTTGCATTTGAATCAATATCGAAACCTCCGTCGGACGATAAACGCGTTTGATGGGAAAATCACTTTGTTTTAAACCGCCTAGCAAGTTACCCGGCGTTGTTTATCCGACGTTTTCGCGAGGGTTTATCTCTCCAGGCACATCTTGTGTACTTAACGAGCAGACTAAACTCTAACGGGTACAATACGGCGATTGATGGGCACATGACGCAAGCGTCGCGGACACCTCGCGCATCGGGATGACCAGCCGGGGGTCCGTATCTCGACGATCCGTTGTGTTTTGCAATCGGCAAACGCGAGTCCTCAACGCCCAATTGACCCGCCGCCGCACGGTTGACAGCTGCGGAACAGATGCGCCGAAGCATCCGGCGACCTTCGTTTCCCGTCACCTCGCGCGTCTGAGTTCTCTTCCGAATAAAATAGAGCGGCCTAAGATTATTCTCGGCCCGGCGAAGGTCGGCTCCTTGAACGGTCACCTCGTCGAAATCCGCGAAATCAGCGCGTCCCGCCGTCATATCTCGCCGAGCCGAGAATAATCCCGAAGCCGTCAACGACGCGCGTCCCTTGGAATGCACGCAAATGACTTCCGCGAAACAAAGGATTACTTTTTTTTTTTTTTCCCCTTTTCGGAGCCCCGTCGCGCCGCTCTTTCTCAACGTTCCGCGAATTGAGCAATCGAATTCACCTGAGAGATCGGACGGCGCGATAATTTGCAACCTGTTGCTAATCCGTAACCGAATCTTTCGTCTCGAACGCCGTTGTGATTGTTAAATCGAGCGGGGTTAACAGAGAACGGCGAATTGGAAGAGATGAGGAAAGTAAGTCTTACGAATCGCAACGACCGTACCAAATTAGCTAATTATTCCATCTAATTGAATCGTCAAAGGGCTCTAGATCGAAGGCGCTAAAGGTTCGGCAAAGTTTAAAGCGAGACGAGATTCCGAGATGGATATTCGTCCCGGGAGTGAAAAAGTGAAACTATCCGCTCACATCTGCGGAGCGTCGCGAGGACACGGGGCTTTCATCTCTCGTTGCGGGAACCATCGCAGCGTCATTAAAGAAAAGTTTCATCCTTTCTTCGAACTTTCTAACGGCTCAGGAACGATCTTTCGGACGTGCTCCCGTTGCAAAACCTCATTACGTCCGTCGCCACGAGTTGAGCCGGTATTTCGAGACTCGAGAAAAGACAGTCACCGGCCGTGGATCGCCGCCTGCGTTACGCAATCTCACGCATGCCGAAAGACTCCTCGCGAAATCCCGCCCGACCACGCACGGCGTTGCAAAAGGTCAAGGATGACACGGTGACGCAACGTCGCCTGCACGTTCGTCCTTTACGAATTACTATAAATAAAAAAAAAAAAAAAAAAAAAAAAAAAATCTTCCGTCATCGGCGCGACCTCGCGGATCTTCGATTAGAGCTTCCCTACCTTACGACGCAAACGATCGCGGTAAAAAATATAACGAGGCTGAGCTATACTTCACCCACGGAGATTACGATTTGGATCTTCGACGGGGGCGCGAGATAAAGGGCCAAAGATTCATCTCGAGATATACCAAGACTCAAGTCGTCATCGTCATAGAGGTTTTATAGACCGAGAGTAACTGCTTTTATGTAAGTTTTATATAAGTCGTGGCATTTTTCTTTTTTTTTTTTTTTTTCTACGTGGCAGAGAAATTGATTGATTATATCGCGAGCAACAGAGTGACGCCTAACTATCCACAGCGCGGTTTAAAATGTTTACATTAAGAAATTAATTCAAGAAATTGCCTTTTACATAACTGCTAAACGCAAAATTGTGCAATTACAAAAATATGCGACAAGTCTTGCGTCTCCTTCGTTCGCTCTGAACGGATATCCATCTTCATCAAGGCGAAGTACCAGAAACGTCGCGGGGCACGTGATACATCCGTATACGGGACGAATATGGAGCTATCGGGTAGACGGATCAATCACAGCCATTCTCATCTCGCGTTTGACATCGTTCCATTCGGCCGCGCTCTCGCGCCGTGTATCACTACATATATCAAGTTGTCGCGTAAAAATACCAACCCATATTCAGGCCGAGCGCGTGTCATGCAACGTGACTTCTTGGCTCGTAACACCGCGATAGTACACTCGATTGTACGTGCTAAACTCGCGGCATAAACGTTACGAATAAGTATATAATATTAAAAAAAGAATATATAACTTTTTCAATTTCTTTTTATTTTTATTTTTTTTTCTTTTATTCACAACTAACTTTTGTTCAACCCATGAATAAAAAAAAAAGAACCGCTTGTGTAATTGTTTACCTGCCCGTTGAATCTACGGATGTAATTTATGTCGTTTCTAATGAGAGAAAAAAATATTCGATTATAAAAAATGATGATCTCCCCGAATGTTTCTCGGCACCCAATCCGAGTATCCTGACGCGGACCCAGAACCAATTGGTTTCTGTAATCTCGCGGGAGACGGTCTCGCATATTTCATAATGCTAGAAATAGCACGGACCCGCGGAGTGGCACACAGCTGAATCCGCCGTCCTCGATTTCGCGATTTCGTCGAAGCGAGCCTTGACTTGGTCGTCGAAAAAAAAAAAAGATAAAGAGGAAATTTCGAAAGAGCCGAACGAAGAGACTAGCAAGGTTGCGCTTAATTAAAACCAGAATCTATTGTAATCTAACAGCCGCGCTACAAACTCTCTGCCACTTGCTCCAAGAATAATTTTAGAAATTCGTTCGAGAACACGATTCGATTTTTTTTTTTTCCACCTTCCTAAGAGATTGGCATCGACGACGCCGATTGCGAGACGACGTTGGATGACGGGATAAACGATCGCAATGAACCAAGTATAATCTCGAGAATGAAAGGCGGCGATTTAAAGTTTTTCGCAATGAATCATCTGCCTGCAGTAATAAGATCGCCGTACTATTTTCCACGACCACTTGGCGCGTGCGTTCATCGCTCGTATCGCGCACCCGTACATACATACATACATACATACGTTAACAGATTCAAGCGTAATCACACACGCTTTGTAACGAGGACATCGAAGCGCCAAGGTGACTGTCACTTTTTCTCCAGCGACACTGAATCTTTCTGCAGCGATAGGATTATCGACCTCCAATATCAAGCAGAGAGGCCGCGAATTAATAATTTTTATTTTTTTTCTTTTTTAGAGGAGCGGAGCCAAAGACCATAGTAAATTTTACAGAAAAAAAAAAAAAAAGAAAAAACACGCAATTAATTTCTTCGACGCTTCAGATTGTAAAACCACACACGTCGGGGAATGATAAACGCCGACTTTTACGGCAAGATTAAATAATGACAATTGTTAAACTTCTCAGCGAAAATATTCCTAATTCGTACGTTTCCTGATGTAGGCAAATTTATTACTTTTTCTCTCGACAAAGAATTTTTGTCTTTAATTCTTTAAATTGCGCAAATAAACGGGGAAGAAGAAAAAACACTTGAAACTCGAGACATTTCAAGTCAGTCTTATTTCTTCATTCTGCTATTACATTTAATTCCAACGCTTTTGTTTCACTCCGGCCTGTGTCAGAAATGCCAAACGCAACAATCAACGCGATACGATACAAAACGATGAGGCGCGATTCGTTGCGCCAGTACTTTGTCTCGCCTTATCGCGCCACGGTTTTATCGTCGAAATTTTCCACCGCGCGTGCGAAGCAATCTGGAAGGTCCTTCTCGAAAACCACGTCGCGACGAACACGGATTTTGCGTTGCCATGACGAAAAATGTGCGCGGGGGTGCGTGAATCTTCAATTTGCATTTACCTGCGACGTAAATATGAAAGGAGAGAGCACGATCGATTAAACTGACCGCGTCGAAAATTAGTTTATATGCAAACAGCCGCGCATCACAGAAAAAGGGAGAGAGAGAGAGAGAGAGAGAGAGAGAGAGAGACAAGTGCAGCCATGGTATGATAATAAATGGTCGATGACAGACACCCGGCGGAATATGTATAAATATCGCGACCACCACCGGAGTTATTGGTCCTCATATCGAATTCCATTGATGTCACCGCCGGACTTGTATTTCGAAAGGTCGCGCGTTGGCTCGCGGTCGCATGCACGCAGGAAAACCCGCGATATGCATATTGTCCGGGTATATTGCGCGGGTGTAAGTCTAAGGCCAATATACTTGGGGCAAAAATCCCTGCGTTGTTGATTTGCGCTCGTATTTACGTGTCATCAAAATTCCGTTGTGTTACGCTGATAAGAGCCCACAATGACGGTGCAGCATTTCTATTTTTCTTCCCTTCCCTCTCTCCCCTCGCGAGTCTCCCAGATTTTTTATTTCCTCGTCGTCTTTAATTTTGATACGCGCAAACGCGGAAAGAGAAAAAAAAAAAAAAAACAAAGACCGAAAATGCAGCTCGCAAACACGTTGAGTCGGATGCGCTCATACATGGTGCACATATACATACATACGTTTCACGAAGAACGAGAGGAAAAGTGGCTGCCGAAGGAGGTCAGAGATTCAAAAGAGGCCCTGCGCGATTTCAATTTGTATCGCGCAATTTAAAAGCGATTAGGACACTCGTGATTTATGTATCCCGGGGAGGAAGGGGAGATCTCGTCTCGTTCCCATCCTACGATCGGAGGCGCGCGCGAGGTGATGGTCGTGGTCGTGGTCGTGGGTCGGGAAAAATATTTCTAGGGCGTGCGCGAGGAGAGAAAGGCAGGCACCGATAATCGCGATACTTGTCCAGCGATTAATAATCGCCCGGCGATCTCACGTCCGTCGTCGAACGTCTCGGCAACTTGATGATTAACCGGAGATTTGATCGTCGCGCCATTTACGTATCTTTATTTTCCTCGCTTTCCCCGTTTTCGAGGTGGTTCTCGCTCGTCGCGGTCGCGCCGATTGACCCTTGGAGCCGCGACGGCCGCCGAGGACCCCGTTTTAATTTCACAAGGCAGCGTTACGCGCGCCCGGCCAGGATACAACTGCGTCAAACGCGAAACACAATACCGCTGCAAGAAACGGAATTTACATTCTAAGCAAAAAGTGCTCGGGCGCGCGCGGCAAAGAATAACAGTCGCCGCAATTATCGCAATTTGCCACGCTCGGACGGAAAACGAGTCGGGAATACCCCCGCCGGCCGGCCGGCCGGCCGGCCGGCTACCGACAGAGAGATTTTACGTCGTTGCACAGCACGTGGAAGCTTGACGCGAGCGCGCACCTCTAATTATGCGCGCTCCTTGAATATGCATAATTGAAAACGCTTGGCGACGCCGGCACGTTTGCGCGTGACGTCCCCTCGCGCTCTCACACAAGTGTCATTAATTTGCGCGGATTAATTCTCCCGGCAAGTAGTTTGTTTGTCGGTTCGTCAGCTCGCGACGATCGATCTTGGAGCGTCTAATAAATAGGAACGCGACTAGGCGGTCTCCCTGTATCCTAATCCTTAATCCGATGGATCGAGACCCGGTCGCTCGGACATGCCCTCCTCCCCTCCCCTCCCCGAGGGAAATCCACGGGAGGGAGGAGGCTCGATCGCCGCTGTGACGTCGATCCGCTGATCGAGCGGCATCACATATTCCTATTAACGTCGCCGAAATACCTAAGCGTCCGGCTGATCTTTAATCGCCTCACGATCCCGTTCAGGTCGCGGTTGGTTTCCATGACGCAGGCACCTCGTCCCGCTTGCGTCATACCCCACTCCTCGTCGCGACGTACGTCGCGCGTAGGTGTTGCCGGCCGATATCGATGTCGCGATCAGGTAAGAAACCAGCCCGAAAATCGCCCTTATCTGCCGTCCGCTCTACTCCCTCGCCACGGCTCCTTAACGTCGGTCTCTTCGGCTCGAAAGATGAAGCGAGATTGCGACACACGGCGACGAGACATATTTTCGTCGAGATTGGGAGCTCGAGCTCGTCGAGTCTTCAACACCTCGGCGACGCGGAAAAGAAAAAACAACAACAGCGAGAGATAAAATTCTACGAGAGTGAAATCTAGAGCGCGCGGCGTCAAGTAGTCGTCGATTCGCGGTTTTTGATTGTCGCTAAATAAACAAAATTTATTAGACGAGACGCCGTTGTTCCTAATTCCTCGCCCGCGTTTACGCAGCCAGGCGGCGGCGGCTGCTACCATCTTCTGCGAGTACTTCTCTCGGAGTCGGCACCATTACACCGACACCTGTACACCCGCCGCTGGGTTGTCCGCTACAATCGCGGCAATCGCACGGGTGCGAATCGCTCGCACAAACGCCGCGGCACGCAGATTAATGCGCGAGGAAATCCGTGCAGATCGATCATCGGGGTCAACGACCGAACTCGCGAGATGCGTGCGGAATCGTACAAGGAAGAGAACCTCGCCTCGAGGAAACGCAGCCCTTGAAATTTTACGCGCGGGAAAGCCATCGGTTGTTCCCTATCGCGTCCTCGATAACGAGATAACGACGAGTAGAATCAAGAGGCGCTTATCGACGTCGGTTCCGAGAGAACGAATCGTCACTTATACGAGAGCTCGAATGCGATCCTCGACAACGTCAATCATCTCCTCCCGCGCCTCTCTTCTCTTCGAGAGAACGAACACGCACGCCGATCGAACGCGTGACTCGCGCGTTCAATTAACGCCCAGTCGACCGAGCCTCTGGGCCCGTCTATCTTATCTCCGGCCGTGAATCTTTCGCGTTCTCAACGGGACGCAAAAAATACAGCGGCGTCTACACGGGTCTAATTACCTATACGAGCGGCCTATTCATTAGCGAAGAGGAGACCGGCCGGCTGAAAGGGAAGGAAGGGCGAGAGGGAGCCGCGAATTAAGCCGAGAGGCACCTGTGTACTCGCGATAACGACGCTATCGCGGTTTTCCGCGCGATTTGCGAGATCCCGCGATAACGTTGAGACGTCGAGAGGCATGAATGAAATCCGTCTCGCCTTCGTTTATTCGAACCGAGTCCTGAGTTTCGTGATCGCGCTGGGGACAAATAGCTTCTGGAAGCTGTTTTTCCTAAGTTTATCGCCAAACTGAAAATTATCGCGGAGGAAAGCGTTATCTTAGTCCGATGATCTACCCCGCGTTAATTAATATAACAGATTTTCCTTTTTAATTGTGAAAAAACGTAAGTGAAACTTCGGAAAGCTGCTCGTGAATTATTTAAGCGAACTGCGAAAAATAAATAAAAAGCGTAACACCTACAGGCGTCACGTTATTCCGATATCCGCGAGTGCGTTATGCAACGAGCGTGCGTGAGCACGTCGCAGTCGCAAGATACATGCAAATATTTTCTTTTTATGTAATAATCCGCTTGAACGCGTCGCGAGCAGACGCGCAGGGGAAAAAAAAAAAAGGAAGAGGGTTGCGCTTTTAATTCAGCCTCGCTTCGACGAGATCCCGATTAAATATTATAATTGGATTCCTCGACTACAAACAAATACCGGGATAACGGAGAATTTAAATGCGAAAAACCCCCGTGCATAAATAATAAAACATCTCGGTTTCCCATCGCGCGTTGTACAGCTTCCACGTGTCTCTTTTTATTTTTCTCCCGAATTTAGCTCGCGGATGTATGAAACCCGCGACGACGGGACGCCCGGCGGGTCCAGGATCTTCATTCTCGATTCGGGGCATTAGCTGGATCGATCCCAACGTAAACGCGGGGTCGAATAACTTTGCCGTTTATCGCGAGGATTTTTCCGACATATTATAAATTTTCGCCGCTGTAAAAAACGTGTGAGAGCGCGCGCGCGCGCGATCGCAAGTCGACCTTAAAACCGCGCGCTGGACGCAATTAAGCTCAGGTTCGCCGGAGGTTATTAATATTTATCCGCCGCGCTGTTTACTCGCGGGTTTACGCCATTATTTATTCCGCGAGGCGCCACCGCGAGAGCGAGCGGCCTCGCCGCTTCGGAAAATATTTTTAGCTCATTCAGCGGAAAGAAACGTGCGGGCGCACGTGCACGGTAAACTATCGGCGGTCGTTGGAGCGATTTCCATCGGCTGTGCGTGGCGATCGGGACTGGCGTTAATTAATCGCGATATTTAACCGGAAGCTGGAGTCCGCGTCCCGTCTCGACTCGATGACGTAATACGACGTATCGTTTCGGCACTAATCTTAAAGCTAGAAAGCCTCCTCTCTCTCTCTCTCTCTCTCTGTTTTCCCTTTTTTTTCTTCCACGTTTTTATTTTTTTACAAAATAAGTCTACGACAAAAAAGAGAACAACGGTCACCGAATTGGAATTTTCCGAGCTCGCGATTTTTTAGAAGCCAACTTCGCTCTGACGTGACTCATGGCAACGTTTGCCCCGCCCCCCATTTTTTTTTCATCTTTCGAGCGAGTCTCGACCGCTGAAATATTCGCGCTGGGCGACGACCGAGCTTCGGTCGCGCACGTGTCGGGGGCCACTTACCTCTCGTATTTCACCTGCATCGCGTGCGCGCCGGTGTCCTCCCAGTAATTCTGCGTCTCCATCATCTTGGCGCATAGAACGGCGGCGGTCCTTCCGAAAAACCCTGGCGAAAAATCTCGTGGCGAATTTCCGTCGTCGGTTCTTCTTCTCTCGTTGGGCCTCGTAACCGGGCGGTTATCTTGACGTAACGCGCGCGAGAATAAGACGGAGAAACCTTCCGCGACTCCGACCGCAGGCGAAGATCGACGTGCCCGGGTCACCCGGCGAGCTTTTCCACGACCGGAAGGGCGCGCACACGTCACAACACGGCACGGCACGGCACGGCACGGCACGACACGGCACGGCACGGCACGACACGACACCGCGAACGCGAACGCGAACGCAAACGCGAGCGAACAGGCACGGGGCCGAGATTAGGTTAGTTTAACGTCCACGGGCTCACTGACACAGAGAACTCGCGCGCACAACGTCTCGTTCCGAGAGCGGCGGCCGGGAATATTAGCCCACGAACACTCCGCCGCGTCAAGTCCAGTTCTCTCGGCCGCACGCGCGCTACGTACTGGCGCCCTCTTTCTCCTGCCCCCACTTACCCAATCTCGCGCGCTCCCGCGCGCCTTCCCCTCGTTCTCCTCCCGCCGCGCCAAGCGCCCCGGCTGCGCTTCGCGTCTTCTTCTTCTTCTTCTTGACCAACTTGTTCTCGGATCTCCCGTCTTTGGGAACCTCCGCCGGCCGGATCCCGCGGCGATCTCGAGCTCCAACTACACCTTGATCCCTGTCCAGCCTCCTCGACCTCCAAAAGTGCGCAAGTTCCGGTTTCTCACAACGCCAGCGAGCTGCCTCCACGTTCCCGTCTGTTCCTCGCGATTCTCGGCGGCCGCGGCGAGGAACACTTTCTTCGCGACGCGTCCACGAGAGCTCGCGCTCGCGCTCGCGCGCCGATCAGGCCGTTGACTCGCGGCCGCGAAATTCCACGCGAAATTGCCCAAGACCGCGATCCGTCCGAATGCGCGCACGGTTTCGTCCGGACGACTGCGGAAGGCGCCCCCTCCTCGATCGACTAGGAGAAATATTTCGCGACAAGCGCGACGACTTCAATATGAAACTCTCGCCAGGCAATCGATCGAAGGATCGATCCTCTCGTCTCCCATGGCGGCTCGTTGCAACGTTTACGGCACGCCGTCCTCGGCCGACGCGTTACGTTTAATCGCTCCCGATGACATCGCCCGGCCACTTGGGGGGTGGGAGGGAATCCGGAGCCGCAAGATGGAAACTCAGGTAATCGAGAAAAAGCTCTAGTAAAATCTCGAAATAATTCTTTTCAATCGCTATCTGCTGAGACGAGCGGAGTAGAAATAGTATTTAATTTCCTCGTTAATTCGAGACTACTGGCGAGGAAGCGAATTTCGGCGCTCCCTTCTCACGACGACGCCGCCGCCGTCGCTCGCGTGTTGCCTCAGCTGCGAGCTGCGAGCTGCGAGCTGCGAGGGAAGGAAGAAAAAAAATCATGTAACGTTACACGTGAAACGATATCGTGGAAATTGTCGGGTGTACTCCGAAGAGCAGATATGATATTTTCTGCGGCGACAGCGGCTAGCGTACGTAACTTAGGCGACAGAGACAGAAGATGAGAGAACGGGAAGAAATCAGTCATCGGCAATCCGGCCGGCGCGGTATTATAATACATGCGGCACATGTGAAACTCTACGCACTCGAGGCTATGATAAAGTCACGTTCGCTAACTGCCGTTGCCATATCTGCTTTTCAGCGTACAAGCGGCATTACTCATCAGCGCATGGATATAACACGATGACGGCGCGTTCGTGAGACCGCGATAAGGTCGGGGCGTTCTTGACACATCACGTGTTGCGATAATCGCGCGGTATCGTATCTGAAAATAGTATTTCGACGATACGTGCGCTCGCGCGCCTAAACAAAAATAAATACCGAGAAACAACTCGCGGTAACGCGCTGCTAGCACCTCGCGATAGCGATCGCCACGGGAATCATCGCGCGAACGCCGTGATTATCCCCGACGATCTTGCGAGCACGTCTTCGAAGAGTCGAGACCGCCGATTAATAACCGAAGAAAACCTAAGGAAATTTTTTTAAAAATATAGCTAACCACCGGGTCATAATTTTATCTTTTTTTTTTTTTTTTTTTCTTCTTTTTTATAACTTAAAGTGTAAAGATAAAAATTTCTCCAGTGGGAAAATCTTCGATGAGAGATATATTCATCTCCTCGCGCTAGATAATATCAAAAGAATTGACGGCATAAATAAAAAAAACGCATAGATCTCGCTGCTAATGACATTCCGATTCCGCGAATGAATCAAGTCGATATCGCTACAAGTCTTATCTGCACGGTTAATCTAGGGGCGAGTGATTCAGAGTGATTCGGATCAGAAATACAAACGGTAATAACGCGAGGTGACATAATAGCGATTGATAGCGAGGTCTGCCGACCGGACTTTAAACGAGAGAGTCTGCTCTCTCTTAAAGATTTGCCGGGTAGCGTCGCGTTGTTTTCCCAGAACTGCCTTCTCATTGCCGATCGCTAATTGCCGATCGCTAATTGCCGGCGCATCACGGTATCATTACTCATCCGTTCGCTATTAAGCACACGCGTGAGGCGCGAAATTCGCATCGGATTTATCTCTCAAGTACATCTGCGCGGAACGCCGCGGATACTTTATTGCGAGGATTAATGGTTACGCAAAATACTTTGCTGCTGCCACTTGCGAGGAGAATCTCGCCGTCAAAAACTAAAGCAAAAACATCCCCGGTCTCCACATAGCCCGGCCGCGAATATTAAATTTGAATTCCGGGACGTACAATCGGTGCGGCAAAACTTTGTGGGAACTTGATTAATTTATCGTTTAATTGCCTGGTGTCACTCGTAAAATATGATCCTGTAATTTTGCTGAGGCAATTCGCGAGAGGATGAACGTGGAGAGAGGAGAGAGTTGAATTCACTTTTTTAATAACAAATTATTGTGCTCAACGAGAAATGATAGGGAAGATCGTGACGTATGTAGCTGACGAGATTTGAACCTCAATTTTATTTTTTTCTTTTGTTTTATCGCGATCCTGTGTCGCTCCGAGATCGCCGTATTTCGTAATATCAATGATATTGAAAATCGATCCCTGATATCGGATTCCGTCATCGCAATGAGTATCCATGAACGAATAAACATTCAAAACAAATCCAATATCAGAACGAATGCGGGGTAAACGTCGCAATTTCAGAACGTGCCTCTTCATAAAAAAAAAAAATAAAATAAAAATTTGCAAAGTGTTTTATTAACTGAAAGCCTCGTAACTTGGCCAAGTACACCCGACGATCGATCTTTCAACGAGAGGAACAAAAAAACGTAAAAAAAGTGCCGGCTGTCCGGCCGAATCGGCAAACGGCACGAACGCGTCTCGCGACTTCGTCTCGACGTGGTATCGGAAAGAAAGGCGAGAAATTTTCATGGACGTTCGACGAATATAAATAGCGAATACGTACGTTACATCCCGCGCGGCCTACCTGGCCGTGTAACGTTGCGAGTGGCTTTCAAACGAATTGTCGAGTCTCCGGGGCAAAGCATCGTCGCGTCTCGTACATGTACATGTACATGTCGATCCGATGACGCAAATGCGCCAGGCCGCTCGTAAGGTGCAACCCGCGCGAGAGCTAAAAAAAAAGAAGAAAAAAAATTAATTAATAAAAATTGACCGAGATGTAGAAAACGAGAAAGAAAAATATCGGCTTTCCAGGTGAAAGTCTCCGTCGCCGGTGGCGAAGGTAAAGCGGGGACGCTCCTAACCAAGACCTCGGGCCACAATTCTCGCCGTCTTGCGACTCACATCAGAGGAGCGAGACCGGGGGAAGCGAGGGAGAAGGATGCAGGGCGGAGGAGAGGACGCGAGGAAGGTGAGCTGGATCCGGAGTGGGAAGCTCGCGGTTACCACGCTGGGCGACACGTGCGCGTGACGTCACGGGGCCGGTCACGCGAGCACCGGGTGCTCCCGATCACGTGTTCCGTCACGCGCTCGCCGCTTCCCTCCCCTTCCCCCGCGTCACTCTTCGTCCACGTCCTTCCCTCCACGGCCGCTCCGGCCGGCCGTTCGCGTTCGTTTCGCCTTTCTCGCCGCGGTTGCTCCTTTCGACCGCGTGTATGCGTGCACGAATCTCTCTCTCTCTCTTCTCGAGGAATCTCTTTCCCTCGCGTTCTCCCGCACCGAGCGACGCGGTCGTTCCCAGATACGATACACTTTTCGAGTACCTTTCGACGTCGCACGTGCTGGGGATCTGACACCGGAGCTTCTTCTACTCCGCGCTCGTCTCGTCGATAAAAGAAAAAAAAAAAAAAAACTTACACCGTTTGACCGCTAAAAATAAATAATTTATAACTTTGTGATATATTCCGCGTCCAGGTTTGTTTTGTCTGTATGTAAATCTCAGTTTCCGTAGTTACAAGTCCCTCGTCCGCGACACGCATTCTTCTGTACCACTTCATCTTTTTAAATATACTTGAGACATCTTCCCGTGACCTTTCAACTTTCCGTTCGTTGTCAGTCAAATGAGCAAGTTGCATTTCCAGCCTTGTTAAAATTTCGCCAGACGACGCAATTTTTTATTTCCAGAGAAATATACGTAGATCAACGCTGACATTTAGCAGGAAAAAAAAAAAAAAAAAAAAAAGCAGAAGAAGAAGGGCGGACCTTTTTCTTAATGTCGTTCGCGAGGACGTGACGTCGCGCTTCGCGAGCATCTTATAACGTAAACGCCGACTTGTGAAAGAACGATTGATCCGCTCGGGGTATAAATATGACGGGATCTAACTTTGTGCGCGTAGCACGTGCACCTGCCGCCCACGCGAGACCCCACTATTTCTGGCGCGGGAAATGCCGTTGGAGTAGATAAAGGGTCGAGAGGCGCCTACGTCCAGGGGACATTTCTCGCAGCTCGTAAGAATTTTCAGGTTCAAGGGTGATCGCGCGGGGGTCAGACGGGAGGTGAAGCTGGAGGTGCGCGCATTTTGAAAATGGCAAGACCGCTGATTGCCGCCGCGAATCTCGTAAGACCCCTCGATACGTTTTCGAGAAGGGTTTTCCACGTTCGGTTAACACTCGGATTATTTTTCCTTTTCCCTTAGAAAAGGGCTCGCTAGTTGACCGACCGAATTTCAGACACGGTCGGATCTTCGCGCTCAGAGTTTCGTTAATAGCACGGCGACGTTCGAGAGAATCGTCGCGGGAGAATGCCAGCGTCCCGATTTAGAGGCACGTCGATATTTATTACCGCGCATTCCTGTCCGCTTTCGCAGCTGAAAAGTCACGTAGACCGGGACGACGGCGCTGAAACGGCCGCGTAATTTCATTCCGATCGCCGGCGATGGAGGAATTTCAATTGGCTCGTCTCCCCAGGACAGGATCCGGAACTTGTTGTAGGCTCAACGGCTGCTCGCGTCGAGGAGCTCGCGAGAATCGTTTCCCTTAAATGCGAAAATTATAATAGCGTCAACTGCGCCACGTGCGAGAAAAAAAAATTATTTTTAACGGGGTGCAACTTGAGGTCACGTTACACCACATGTATTTCTTTTTAACGCGTTATAATTTTCCATCCGTCTACTATTAAATAATATACAACGCAGATCGTTGATACTTAATTAACATAAATCCTTGCTCCCGCATAGTTTCACGCCGACAAAAATACTCGACGGTTTCCTCGCGCGACGGGAAAATAGCCACGAACGTGTTTCGTCCTCGAGGCGCTTATATTTCTCGCGCGGATATTATTTTTCTTTCCCTCGAGATGACCCGTTTTATATGCGGACCGGAAGAATCTCCCGCTCGTCAGCGGATCGAGTTAAAGAAGGACGCGTGCGGAATAGACGAGGTCGGATCGAGAATAATCTGCGGTTGCCACAGATCGCGTTTATTTTCACGCGCGGGATAAGTCCATCTATTTTCTGCGCTGGTCGCGCGCGCCTTACGTTCGTATTACGCTCAAGTTATAACGTCAAGTTCGTACTCGCCTACTTTGTCGCGACCGCCGAGAGCCGAGAGCCGAGAGAGAACGAGATGGACCCCTCCTTCCACTTATATCAAATTCCCGCGCTAAATCCGTCCTTCGGTTCTCGCTGACTCGATGAGAGACTAGATGAAGAAGGAGGACCGAGAGGGATCGCATATGTAACCAAAGAGATTCTTCCTTTCTCGAGTAATAAAAAAATAAGACCGTCAGCGAAGCTTCCTCGTTTTATTTTTCGCTTTTCACTTTTTCAAATTGACGACGGCGTGGAGAGATAAAAATTCGAACGAGTCGTTGTTAAAAATCTCCGGTTCAAAGTTGTCTTCGCAGGGATGATAAAGCGAGGCTGCCGCGTGACGCAACAACGACCGACTTTTCCGCACGCGATTCATCGCGTCACCTTTAGGCAATCATCCCGCGGCGAGTTTACGGTTTACGCAATCCCGGCGAAATGCGCTTTCTAGTCCGGCGCGAACGAGAGAGCAGGTGACTCTTTCGAAAAAGCTGCACGTGCCGCGGGCGCGCCATACTTTTTTTTTTTTTTTTATTTTGCGGTCCACTTTTAATTGCCGTCGAGCTTTAATCTCACCGGCGCAGGCGACCCGTTTAGTCACCCGGAACTTGACACGCGCCCACGAAATTTCTGATCGATATTCCCGGCGTCGCACGTTACGAGAGTCTCACTTGCTCGACGTGCGGCCCCGGAATACTTTCTAAAGAAAATCTTTTGCGAGAGCAGCAACTTGGAAACGCTTAACGAGGAATTAAAATGAGGCTCCTGCGAATTAAACAAATTAATATTTACGTAATTATAGTAATAAAATAACGGAGCGTCGTTATCGATGACGGTACTTGTCGAGAGTCGCGCAAAAAGATGCGTTTTGTTACGGTTCCTAGGAAAAAAAGGGCCGAACGAGAGTCTGCCCGAGGTCAAAAGCGTGCCGCTCGCAACGCAACTACTAAATGCTAACGCGAACGAGGATATTGCTCTCTTGTTCCCGCAGCCAGCGGCGGAATTCGTGTCGATCTCCTCGGTGGAGCAAGGTGCGCTTTGCAATTCCGAGCGCTCGCTCGCCCGACGCGCGCGACAGGCACGGAGCACGGCCGTTGCGTATCGTGTCCTCGTTAAATACCTGCATCGCATTCCGACGCAGAGACGGAAAGCGGACAAGGGGAGGGAAAAGTGCGAAACGCGACACGGAGGGGAAAAGGGGTCGACCAGAGAACGTGGAAAAAATATTACCGCGATCTAGAACAGTTTTTTTCACAGGTGGTTGCCTCAGCGAACCACGCGGAGAGTCGCTACCTCGCGGTATCGCTATCTATTAAATTAATTAATTAATTAATTAATTAATTAATTGATTAAGAAGAAAAAAACAAAAAATTCTAGCAAAGTTTGTTAAGAAACGAATGACTCGCAAACGTAGATTGCCCGCGTGTGTCCAAGCCAAGGACCCAGCAGCAGCCGCGCGCGGATGCCTGGACCATTTTCCGTCCACTTTCCAACATTATGCAAGCGGCGGGCGGTTCGCGACGCGGTTTGCGCAATAAATCGCACACCGACGACGATGTCATCGGGGCACCGTCCGTGGTCCCGCCGGTTCTCCGTGCACATTGCGTGCACGTGTCGGAAAGGGTAAACGCGTGGTCGCGCGCGTGACTCCGCGCAGCCGAGGCGTGCCCTTCTCTCGATCACGTGGAATGTAACGCGGTCCCAGAGCTCTTTCCCTCCTGCATCTCGAACCTCTCACCTGCCTCTCGTCCGGCTGGCACGAAACGCATTCGCGATTGCCCTGCGCGCGGTTTTAAGCGATTTTTTTTTTTCTACGTTGAATAAAATATATTTATTTTTTTTTTTTTTTTTTTTTTTTTAATAAGAAGGTACGGTAGTATTTCGTGGACCCTGTTTTCTGCAGAGAAAAATTAGAGGCGTCTTGCAAACGAGCGGCACATCGTAAAAGATGTCCAGGTCGCGCAATTAGCGACGATTATCGCAATTAACGGTGATAATAGCTCCCGGCTGGCGTAGCTGCAATTAAGCGCGAGATACGCGGTACAAAACAGCGACGTCACTTAGCAAACGCGATATGTGTAGGAATAACTAACTCGAAGACAATGCCTCCTGCTTTTTAAACGGATAGTTAAATTTCTAAACGTTATCACACGCTAAATTTATAGAACCCTCCGAGTTTTATCTTCTCGCCCTATTTTACTCAATTTGCAGCTGTAGCTCGCGCAAAGTTCAGCGAAGCGTTACTTTTGCGAAATGGAGCAAAGCTCACGCTTCCTTGAAGCCGCTGTTTAATTTTGCGCGACAAGCGCGATGAAAAATGAGCAAAGTGGAACGTTCGTTCCATTGATAGATTATCGCGCGCTCCCTGAGAGCCGGGCTGGGCCCCGTAAAAGGAATCGAGTGCCGGAGCCGTGACCACCGGTTAAAACTGTCAGCGGACTTGCACTTCCGCCCTAAATACGCGTCTGGAGTACGAGATCCGGTTCTTACGTGACTAAACGCGAGGCCGCACCGCGATAGAGTGCGATTTAGTTTTTGAAAGTAGGTGCTGCGACTCGCCGCGCGAGTAGGTGATATCTCCCATTCCCTTATCTGACAAGTCGACGGCAGCTGCCACTCAATGTCGTGCCAAAAAAAAAGAAAAAAAGAAAAGAACAGACTACCTCTCTTAATTCCCGCGATAAACGTCGAACCGAAACAGCATGCCTTATTTTTGGAGAACGTATCTAAATATTTTAGCAATGCGAGATGATTTTAAAATCGTCGACGACAGGGGTTGCAGCTCCAGCTAATTGGAATTACGCTTTGCGGTTAATTATCGATATAAAAATAAAATAATAGTTTGAAAAATAATAAAATTCCACGTTTAATTATTTAAAAGAGGTAATGCGCGCCGGCTGCGCGTAGAGCTGCCGTTTACGAAGCGTTTGTTGTGCAGCCTCCTGGACTCTATCGCGCACAGATCAGCTCCCCGTGAGAAACCGTATTCCACGCGGTCATAAATAGCCGGCGATAAAACGTGCGCCGTCGCCGCCGTATCGCAACGCGCGCCGTAAAATTAGATCTCCGCCTCATCAATGATGCGCGCCGAAAGGTCAGAGGGAGCAGTTTAAACCCCCGTTCAGAAATGTCAATTTACGCCGCCCCGCCGTCGTTCGTCGTCCTCTTTTAATAACTCCGACGCAATGGCGCAAAAATTTTCGCGTAAAAATACGCGGTGACGTTCTCCGACGAGCCGACGGGGCTCGACAAGACGGCCGCACTCTCGAGGATATCTCCTCGAAATTATTGCCACTTCCGTTTTCCCTTTTGCCCTTGGAATATCGCTTCTCGGTACGGCGCCTCGTTTTTTTTTTCCTTTGACGATGCGATTTTTATCCCCGCACTTCCGCGAATGCTCTAGCTCGCAAAGCCGCGACGTTCCGGGAATTAATCTCCGAGGCGACCATCGGCACGCATCCGTCCACCGAATCGTCGACGTAATCGACTTTTTATCGCCACGTCGTCGGGTATTTCTTTTCGCGGCCGGCGTCCTGTTCGCGCTCCGAACGTGCCAACGACTGCACGCATGCATGTGCACATGCCCGCCCCGGCGTTGTTCTCGCGAGCGATAACGCCGTCAACGTACATTTACAAAAAAAAAAGAAATGATTCTGCAACCATAGCAAAATATCCAAACGTGAAGAAATAAACTCGAGTAGAATAAACATTCGGCAAAGGCCACGATATCGCGCATTTTTCTTCTTTCGCGATATCGGATCGGAAACGTGAGAGTGTTCGCGATAAGAATCTCTCCCGTTCGTCCATAGAGATCTCATACTCGGGCGTTCGAGATGCTGGGAGTATCTCGCTGGATCACGCGCGACGCGCGAACGTGACCGCTTCCTCCTTCGCGCGATCGGCCGATTGTATCGATCACGTTGACTCCCAGCCGGCACGTACCCCGAAGAGCAGATATGACGTTTTCTGCGGCGACAGCAGCTAGCGGACGTAACCCTAAGCGGCAGAGACAGGGTTGAATGAGAGAACGGAGAGAAATCAGTCTTCGGTAAACCGGCCGGCGCGATATACATATACATGCGGTACATGTGAAACTCGACGCACTCGACGTTATAATAAAGTCACGTTCGCTAGCTGCCGTTACCGTATCTGCCTTTCAGCGTACACGCCGAGAGAAACGTACAGGTTGCCTTTGGCCCCGGCCATAATTTTCTGATACTAGGCGGTGAATAAATATAACCAACTCGGCCGTCACGGTGACGGAAACTGTCAACTGTATTTACAATTTACTTCAGATCCCGTGATATATTGTATATTTTGTATTAATACGATACGATGGCGAGCACAGCAAAGACGCTAATTAATAAAAACGCCGCGATTAGCCCGTAGAATTTGACTCCACGCTATATCTCGCTGATAAGCTCGGTATCTTTTTCAGCGTCACAATTTTTCCACGCGCTAAAGTGTGGGGTGCCACTTGTTCGCTAGACGACTATTTTAGCCGCGTTGATAAGCCTGGGGCCACGGAGATTCTGCACAACTTTTCACGCGTATCTCGCGCGCGATGGAGGAAAAAAAAAATTACGAGTGCCGCAACAGCGAAACGGTCGGCCGATCTGTTCGGCTTTGTTTACGTCTTGCCGTCGTCAACGTGACGGCCGCCGCTATCACCGCGCGAAAACCAGTTCGCCGTTGGATAGAATCGGTTTCGGTATCAGCTGCCGCTGGGGGAGTTCAAGAAGGCGACTCGCGATTAACTTGTACCCGGTCAACTCGCCGAGTCGTTCGCAGCCAGTTAAAACGGGGCCTCGCTTTACTTTTTCATTTACTTTTTTTTTTATATTTTAATATCCGCTCTTCTGACTCGTGCTTGCACGTGACACGCGATAAGAAGCCGCTCGGTCGAAGAACGCTCTATTACGCCGCGCGATATTCCTCTTTCAATTAGAACAGTTTTGTCTCGCGTCGCATTATCTCTACGTTACTCTCCGCCGCAGAAAACTCACGGAGCCTCCTCGTTATCGCGACATTTAAGATTTTATAGGCATGAGAAACTGAAACGCGAGAGGCTGCTCTCGCAAATTACGGTAGATCAGATTGCAGCAATGTGAAAACAAAAGAAAGAAAAGAAAAAGAGAATGTAAAATTATTCAGTATAATACATATTTACCTTATTGTCCAAAGTGTGGAATAATGAGGGATGAGTTGCAACGAAATTTTGATTCTAAGGCCACGAGTTTCGAGCGCTCTCTTTCGATCTTCCTCAACTTGATAAATGCATCTCGGGAGGTGGAAACGGTAGGAACAAAGGTCCGACAGCGACGGTGCGCACTCGCCTTCGTAATAAATGTACAGCTTTTATTCTTGAGCTATCATTCAATGTATCCAATATAATCATTTGTTAACTTATAAATACAGGTCTTATTACTTACGCGGCTTCTTCTTTTTTTTCTTTTTTTTTTTTTTTTTTACGTCCAATGCAATTTCAGGGCACAAAACGTATTGTACTTCTCTACATGCTGCGAGTGATGTACACTTATCGTCAGGAATGGCGTTCGTGGGGCTGCGACGGCGGCTAGCGTACGTGATCTTGGCGTGGGGTGCGTCGAATCTCACACGAAGCGCGCGCGTAGATATGTGTTGCGGAACACCAGTCACAGAGGACTGAGGGAGAACGCGGCCTCCTACACCTCCCCGCCCTCGGCAACCGAGAGAGAGAGAGAGAGAGAGAGAGAAAGAGAGAGAAGTTACGTACGCCAGCCGCCGTCGCAGGAAATGCCTTATCTGCCTTTCGGTGTACCATCCTATAGTCTTAATTGTAGATGAAAATGGAAAATATTTTAATTATGTATAAAATTAATTAATATATTAAATAAAAGCGAAGGTTTCTTCCCGACGGACGTTGATTGCGCGCAACTCGAATTACTTGAAATAATCTCGAATATAATATTATGCAGTTAGAAATCTGATTAGTCCCCTTAATCAAAATTTCTTGTAACAAGATTCGGCATTTGTTTCATCAATTTCTTAAATTTTGAAACAAATCCTAATCACATTTATAATTTTATCTTTATGTTAAAAATGTACAATTTAACCCCACACGATGTTCGCTAGTTGCTGCTTAAACTGTAGGCAACAACTGATTAAAAAAGTAATCAGTGCGGATTCAATGTAAAACAATCAGCGTCTTCTATGATGTAATTTAAAATCGATGACACGTGCGGTGGGGATTCAGAGCTCATGAAAGACAACTGCGTCAGAGTAAAAAAAAAAAAAAAAAAAAAAATTTACGTCGATCTTTGAAAGCCCTCATAGGCAATAGCATAATTTCTTTTGGAATTGCGAGTAGATGTCCAATGCAAAACGAGAACATTTTTTAACACTTCGAATCAGATACTTGTTTCATATACAAAGTATCGAGGGCATTCGGAATTCTCGTTTTGTCAATGGCGTTCAGTCGCGTTCTCCTCTCTCTTCCGCTCGTTCTTCCGCCCTAGCTTTCATTCTCGTAATAAACGCTTGACCTTTGTTCTTACGGAAGGTCTCATACGGATCATTCAGATTGATCCCAACTCCTTTGTATTGATCGTTCTTATCACGAATCTCGCCTCCGGATATAGGAGCCTCAATACCTTGTTCGTTTGCACCGAGCCCAGCGCCACTCCAGCCCATTTTTTTTAGTAATTGATGCCCTTTGTTACTCTCGTCCAGACTGATCTCCTGCGGTGCTTTACTATACGTGGAGCCACTAAAAGTTATAAGGTCAATAGTTAATTATTTGTGAAATTTATATATTTTATTATATTTTTTTCTATATTTGTTATAGTAGAAATATTTACAGAAAACTAGGAGGAGTTGGACTTCTATCCTGCCTATCCATTCTCCTATCGGGACTGCGATCCTTATTACTATTTCTTCTTCTTCGACTTCTGTTAATGTGATTGCTGTTTCGACTGTTGCGTCTGTGATTAGTCGCGGGGGATCTCGATCTACTTCTGCCTCGCGATCGCGAGCGTGATCTGCTACGCGATTTGCTCCGGTAGCGTTTCTTTGGCGGACTAGGACTTTTGGATCTCGGCCGTAAAATCGGCGATGGAGATTTAGATTTTTGCCTAATACCAGCAATTATATCCTCTTCTTTACGCTTCCGAGCAGCATTTTTCGCTTTGTAGTACTCGTACAATCCTAATTTTTCCCATCCATCACTGCAAATATAAAAGAACATAGTCAGAACGAATACATAAAAAATATTTTTTTTTAAATAATGTTTTTACTTACCTATCTCGGGGAGAATCATGATTCGGTGGGGCATAAAACGCTTCTACAGCTGCAACTAAGCGGTCACTCGGAGGTGCTGGTGGTGGAAGTCTTATGGCGTCTGGATCCAATGGCTTGTACTCACCATCTTCTAGCTTTATTAGAGGTACCATCAAACCAGCTGGAAGCTCGAAATAAGGCATACTAGGCATCAAGTCTTCGACAGAAGGTTCATGGATAACAGGAGGCGGGCCAAAGCCTGGTGGCGGTTTTGAAAAGTCTGGCAAAGGAACATTGCTAAACGGTGGCGGATCGTTTGAAGGAGGGACGCCCCATCCTGGTGGCGGTTGACTAAAATTCACGTCTGTAGTCATTGCGTTCGGCGGGCCGGAATGACTAGGTGGTATTGGAATATTTTGCTGACTCTGAAGAAATAAAATTTATCATTAAAACGAATTCAAAAAATAATATCTATTTAATAAAATAATATTTACTTAATATTTAAGTTTTAAAGAAATAAAATGACCCTACCATTTGAGGAGGTGGTGGCGGTGGCGGAGGAGCTTTTAACTGTTGATCTATCGCTATTTTTTGTTGTTCGATATTTTGAATTTGTCTCAATGCATGCGTGACAAAAGCTTGATGCTGTGCTTGATAATTATCAAATGTCTGTTTCGTAGACGCTGTAATAGGGGTAATCGCGGTAGCGTATTGTGCTACCAAATTAGCTTGATACTCTGACCACGATGCACTTGGTTGTTTTAATTTATCTATGATGCCTTCGTCAAAGTAATTATTCTTCGACTCCCATAAACTCAACAGCTTATTCAGCTTATTAAGCTGTTCTTCGGATGCCGCTAGTGAAGTGTTACAGAACATGGGAACAACAACACTTTCCATTGCTTTGCGAAGATCCATAGATTTTTTTCTTGCACTGAGGAAGTATCCAATTACATATATATCTTGTGCATACGATATCATTATATCACATTTTAGCTTATAACACAACATAATACGCAAACGAGAATGGATACATTAAATAATACATATATTAAAGAAAAAAAAAATTTGGTTAGATAAAATAAAAGAGAGTGATTAAGTTACATTTAATTTGCGTCATATATACTCACCAGTGATGTAAAACGTCATTCACCAGATAAATAATATGCAATTTGTGGCTAAAGGTTGTCCCTTGAATTACTCTAAAAAAATTATTTATTCAATAAGAAAAAAAATCGATATATTTTTCGTATATAAACGTATGTACACATTGAAACAAACCTTTTCAATAAATGATCTGCTACAACTTGATTACTCTGGGATGTAAGTGAATTTTGAAGTATCCAGGCCTTTCCTGCGCTTATACTATCCTTCGTGCAGCTATCGATGATCGGTTGTAACACCGTGTCAAACGCAGCCAAGTCTGTGTTTGTGTTTTGTGCACTGCTTTGCAATGCCTGTTCTTGTGCCTGCCTCACAGCATCCTCAACTCTTCCCTGCTGTTGTGCCATTAACGCAGCATGCTGCGCAGCTAGATTCTGTTCTGATTGTCTCACTTGTTCCTGCAATGTCGTCTGCTGCGACTGTAGATTCGCCAACTCATTCTGCAGCCACGCGGGTGGCCCCGCGATGTTAACCGCCTGCGCAACCCCGGCGATCGGTGGATTCACGCCTCCTATGGCGCCGGAAACCGGTCCAATCGGCGGTCCTGCATTTCCCGGCCCTCCAATCTGTCCAGGCAAAACGGGACCGCCTTGGCTTCCGACCTGGGGCCCAATCCCGACTACCGGATTTATTCCATTGTTTTGTGTACTCAGACCAGACGTAAGACTGACGTTATTCAGTGGCTGCGAGACGGTGTTTGCGGCTGTTTGCTGCTGCTGCGAAACGTTTAAACGTGGGTCTGCATTTTGCATTGGATTTATTCCTTTTTGCTTTAAAACTGTAAACGAATGACGGTGGATTATTGTGAGATGTTGAGTCTTTGTCAATCGATATTTGAAAAATTTTGTATACAAATAGTTCGATTTGCTTTTTATTTTCTGCCAAGTCTTATCTTTTATCAATGCATATAAGAAAATTCTTGGATATTTACACGAGACGAGTATAATTTTAAAAAACTTGGTAAATTATTTGTGAGCTAAATCTATATATCGTGGGAACTATACACATATATCTTTTCTTTTTTTTTTATCGGCATTTTTATAGTACTAAAAAATACATTATAGAGCACACTACTTTGCGCAAACAGGTTAAGTTTTCCACATACGCTAAAGCAATATATTATAAATCTCACGTTAAATAAACTCCAACGAGAATCTTAAAACTATGTCTTCTGAAAATTCGTCGTTGTCAAAGAGTGCAAGATTGTCTTTAGTACAAAACTGTTTTCTGCTTAACAAGTAGCAATCCTAAAATCTTGAGAGAAAGACTGTTTCTATTTAACAAATATGTTTTGTATGTTTGCAATGATGGAGAATCAGACTCTGTATTACTTTTCAAAGTCATTCCTTTGCTGGTTGAGTAAAGCATGGTTTTTTTTTTTTTTTTATGTCTCTTAATCACACAGTATCTGCTAACGGCTTATATCCCACTTACTAGCTTGCTCTGTAGTCACTTTGTACTGATAGTAGTTGAAATGCTCCCCACCAAACAGGAAACCAAACTTTGGGTTGTCCTTCTGCTTGTTTTTGGTCATCTGCTCGAACTCTGGCCCATTGCGAGCAACAAACTGTGCTAGTTTGTCTATGATGTTCCGTAATTCTGTATCTGAATATTACAAGCAAGAACAAAAGTCAGATACGCAATAAATATCCAGCAAATAGACTATAATTACAAATATAATGACTGTTCTAATTTGACCATTGCTTCATTATCTTAAGAAATTATCGCAAAATGATTGGAATCAGAACCGTACGGACATTGATAGAAGCAAAAGAAGCGCCTTATAATAAGGCCATTATATCCCTACAATTTGAAACACGTAGGATATCTCGTACCAGTTTCTCCACGTAACCTAACAAGATACTCCAGACAGCGGCGGATTAAAGGTGCTGCTGCTGCTTCGTTCACGCGAAAAGCGGCCCGGCGTGGAAGTCACACGGAGCGAGCAAGGTGCGTGTGCCCTCGCCGTGACGAGAAGACGCGGAACGCGGGTTAATTAATTAAAATATAGCACGAGGAAGAAGGCTCGGGAGGGGGAGGAAGAAAGCGAGGGAGATGCAAAGAAGCGCGTGCGAGAGAGCGCGCCTGTGCGGGTCGCCGGATCAACGTGCTTACCTGCGGGTGCCTGGTCCATTTCGGTGTGAGACGCTCGTCTGTCGGCGGTTTCGTCAACCAGTTGCCGTTGTTAAAGCGCCACGTGCACGCACCGTCCGCTCGCTTGCCGTTCGCCGTACCGTGCGCGAACCCGGGGCACCGTCCTGTGGTGCATCATTTGCTCACAGCGGACCGGACAACGCGCTAAACGTCGCCATTACAGCCTCGCGGCGGCTGATAGTGCTGCCACTTTAACCCGGCCGAGCCCGCCCAGCGCAGCGCGTTGCTCAGCCTGCGCGCGAGCGAAAGTTAAGTATTTGTAGAATAATGGGAATTAATATTTTAACATTGGAAAATATTGTCTCCGACACCGTTTCTTATTGGAGCGGGAAAAGGTCCGTAGCACGTTCCGCGGAAAGTGAAAAAGATTGTCTGGCTAAACGAGTTGAAATATATGTATAACTGAGAAGTTGACACGTCTGACTTTTTAGCGGTTGTGCGCAACAATTACACCCGCACGACTCACACAGACACTACGGTACTCTATTTTCCCCCGAGGAGCGCTATTGTTCCTTTTTGCTATAGTGCGGTCAAAAATTGTTCCATCTTCGTCTTCGTATTATACGTATTACGGCGTTTAGTCTCCTTATGACTTACCTTATACCACTCCGTGGAGGAAACAGCTTCAGAGTAGTTGTGGGTTTTTAGGTTAGGAAAAAAAACAGCTGATCCAGATTTATTCTAATTGAAAAGGCATTAAACTGGATTGGCATAGAATTAAAATCGTGACGGCCACAGCCGCTTTTCGGGGCTTGTGGGCCTCGGGAGGCTAACTTTACGCGAGAGGAACTCCGTTTTGCACCTGACAGGTCCATCCGTATGCTCAAGACGATGGCTGGCTCGGCGCTTAGACGACTGATGGCTGAGTACAAACGTGAGAATTGGCCTACTTAATCTCTTACCGTAAGTTGATGACGTTTTTCGATACGCTGTAATATCCGTACTATGACCATCTTACAGAGCTAACCTTGAACCCTCCGGAAGGCATTATCGCTGGCCCAATTAACGAGGAGAACTTTTTCGAGTGGGAAGCTCTTATTACGTGAGTCTTCTACATTCTTTCTCTATAAAAAAAAAAAAAAAATAAATTTAAAAAAAAAAAAAAATGTTTCTTCGTCATTGTTTTCAATATGGGTTGAGTGTTAATCTTGAAACTTTCAGCGGACCAGAGGGCACGTGCTTTGAAGGCGGAGTGTTTCCAGCAAAATTAATTTTCCCTCCAGATTATCCATTGAGCCCTCCAAAGATGCAATTTACCTGCGAGATGTTTCATCCCAATAGTAAGATGTTATTAAGCTTGAAATTAAGTATATTTTGGCTAAAATTAATCGTATAGCGATATTAAGATTTCTGCTAATCTATTAATTGAATATAAAATTACCTTTCTTTTTTTTTACTAGTCTATGCAGATGGAAGAGTCTGCATAAGCATCCTGCATGCACCTGGGGATGATCCTATGGGTTATGAAAGTAGTGCAGAGAGATGGAGCCCAGTGCAAAGCGTAGAAAAGATACTGTTGAGCGTAGTGAGTATGTTGGCTGAACCAAACGATGAAAGCGGGGCAAACGTGGATGCCGCCAAGATGTGGAGAGAAGATCGCAGGGAGTTCGAAAGGATAGCACAAAAGTTGGTAAGGAAGACTCTGGGTATTCCTCCTTAAACTAAAATATTTCTGCTAACGTGAAAAGGAAAAAAATCGTGAGGACGATAGGTAGTTTTGTCGGTGGCATTCCTGTACGAAAACGATAAATAATTTTATATCTCTGTAATAAATCGAATCCTTTACGCTAATACCTAAATGCGAATAATTCTTAGGACGTTCCCCTAATTTATTCGCATTTGTAAATATTATCTTTATTGTAAATTTTACCCTCAAAAAAAGGGACAAGGTTTTTTTAATGGAGAATTAGAAGTTTAAAATATTAATTTCAAAAAATGCTTATTTTCAACATTGCAGTACAAACATGGGTAATCAAATACATACGCGATTATCTCATACGCTTACATGTACCACTTCACTGTGACAAACCGATAACGAAGGATTCGTTTTCTTGTGTTCGGGTGCGTGATTGGCGTTAGGTATATATAGTAGTATTTAAAATTATCAACTGATCCCACAAATTACCCTACAGCGATGTTAAAGTAATTATCACATTCGCATATGGTGTTACATTATTCGCATGTAAATGTATATCGGCGAAAAACACATTATCAACTAATGTGTCTGAATAAATGTGTTTTAATATATATTCAAGGAGGAATACAAATGAAATAAATATATTTCTAATATTTTACAACGGTGTGTGTAATGAGAAACAGAGCAGAGTAGTGGTTCTTTCACTGAGATCATTAAAAAAAAAAAAAAAAGAAAGAATAAAAACCTTGTCAAAACAAAACCGAATCGCTCTCGCATGGTCAGGTTTATCTTACTTTTACGTTTTTTTTTTCTTTTTTCTTTATGAAATTACGTGAGTGCTGGATCAAGAGATCGTCAGCACAGTCCTGATAACATTCCTGGAACATGTATTGCCGCATCGTATTTACAAAATTAAAACGTCCGCAGCAGATTGATTATCGTGCATATTCCGCTCTGATAACAATCGAACTTGGTGACAAAGACGTGCAGGGTGTCCCACCTAAAGCGTTTCAATCCGAGTAATGAAACGATTAATTATGCAGACTATTTTATTAAAATCCTTTTGAATCGAGATCTTTACCCAGAAAGATATTTGCACGACTCTTCTCTCATCGTATCCTCTCACAGCTCATGGCTCGAGTTGCTTTACGCAAAACACCCTGTAATTAGACTAGAAAAAATAAATTAATATACCTCGTCGCGTATACAATGAATAATCTTTGCGATTCAATTGCTAGGTATGATTTCAAGAATCAGACAGGTCTGTTTCGAAATTGTTTTTATTTTATCGAGCAGCATTGGCACTTGTCTATATCTAGATGTTATAAATATACATTGACAAAGTATTTGGCCAATTTGACCAAGTACCTAACAAAAATTAAAATATCTTTTTTCATTAGTTTAATTAATTAATTAATTTATTTTTTTTTAAGTAAACCTGTTTGTTTCTTACATTCAAACCTTTGCAAATTTTCTTCTCACTCTCTCCTTTATTTTTTTTTTTTTGCTTGAATTAAAACATCAGTAAGAATAAATACAAGATTTCGCACGTGAATTGGTATTTTATTAAACAATACTGGTCCAACTAAAAAAATGCGGTATTTGTGACTAGCATTCGTCAATTATATGTAAATAATAAAGTTTCAACATACCTGTTTCGTACAGCCCAAGTACAACACCTTGTACGTTTCTTTGTTTTTAACACTAGGATTAATTTTAATTTTCTTTGATCCCCTTTTATATATGTATATATATAATCTCTAAATAATTTCACTGTCGATTTTCACGAATGTATATACTTGCTTAAAAACATAAGTTCACAAACCATTGTGTCTTTTTACGTATTTAACACCGAACGACAATACATAGATGTTGCACTCTGGGTACAGCTGTATACTTTGGCATACGAGAGAGGATTGTATTTCACATTCTGTGCCAAGCGATAGTAACACTGATCGATGTCGAATCTCTGTCGGGATTCGATCGGACCTCTGAACGAAAATCCACCACATTATTCACAACCAGGATCGGAAGCTTTAATTATTTTGCAAGATATTACCACGCCGATATCGGGCGGTTTAAAGAGATTTATCGTCGAGCTAGTCGGAATATCGAAAGCAAAGTACGCAAACAGTCGGGACAGATCTATATATGAAGGCTCGATTGATTACAGTTTGCAGCGTTTCGCTTAACGCGAAGACAGGTCCTAACGTGTGGCCGTCCGTTTATCAGTAATATCACATTTTGCTAGAAGAAGTGTACATTCAAAAGCAATCGCTCCTTACGGCGTCGCACGTGCACGCGCGACGACGACGAAAATGTTACAAATATACAAAAACGTTTGACACATACACTTCCCGTCGCCTAATCACGCAATCGACAATCGGACAGACGGAGACTTTAGCTACTTTTATCAAGCCTACCTTAAGCTGTGAGCGTGCCGTGTTTAATATCGAACTCGAATTTTATTATTTGTTCATAGAATTGCAATCAATTATTTAAAAAAATATCCTTTAATTAATATATAACTAATAATAAATTTTGTATCCAATTGTTATATTTAGCTTCGGCACGTCGCAGCCTTGGTGGCTTCCCGCTTGGCGCAGAACGCTACGTTTCTCTTATAATTAACTCTTAGAGCCGGTTGCATCAACTGCAGTTAACGAAAACGTCGATTAAATCTGCAATTAAATAAACTTTCATTCTCTGTCTTTTATCTACATATTATTAGCTAGGATAATCTATAGAATTTTAACTAATCAAGGTACAACTAAATCTCAGAGATGATTGCACTAACGTTAGCGCTAATCGGAAATTTTTAACATGGAATTAATTTAAATCGATTTAAATTAAATTAACTCGATTAATCAAGTTGACTTAGATTAAAACAAGATTAATTAAAATTTAATTAAATCGAATTTAACTTAAATCGATTCAAGTCAACTAAATTAACAAGACAGTTAACTAAACTTAAAATTAACATAAGTTAAACGCATATATTAACGCTGTTAATCAATAATTTATCTTAATTCGTTACTTAGGATTATCATCTGCTATTATGTCAATTAATTAAGCCTGTTAATGCAACTGACCCTTAAAACAATGATCTTATTAAATAAGACGCTCACGCTCCCTTACAACTAGAATTTCCTTGTAGTTGAAATCACACGTTTGTGTATGTCACCCCATCATGTGTGTGTGTGTATGTGTGGGGTATTGGATATTGTGTATGTAGTATGTGCAACTTATGCCGATTTAAATACGCTCGTTATAAAACCTTACTAATTCTGCTCTACATACGTATACCTCCCTCTGTGACTGTGAGGTATTGTGGTACCATTATTAACTATACGCACATGCCTTACAAACCCCACGCAGGACTCGCACAGTCCTCCTGGACGATCTCGTTAATATTAATAGTAATCGTATTGCAAAATCTATCTGGGGAATACTGGGTACAAAATTTGTCCAATGTATGTATGTATGTATGTATGTATGTATGTTGTGGTGCATGCGCTCGTGTATCTGTGTTCGTATATCTGTGTATGTATGCATATTATGTCTGCAAATTTATCAAAGCTCAAAAAACGAATTTCTAAGCGACACCACTTTTTAAAAAAACGTAATCACGTTCTTATATCTCAAGGTAACAAATTAGTTAATGAACCACTCTTCAATATTGATAAATGTTTAAAAAAAAAAAGAGGAATTTACGTATCAATGAATCATTTTATGAATTTTTGCAACTACTAATTGCAACAGGAAATTTTTCTTCTGAAAATCTATAGCGATACTAATGCCACGCTGTTAAGCTCTAGGGAACATTGAAATATGAAAATTGGTCGGAATGAGTATTTGCTTCGAGAAAGCTTGCAGAGAAAGTTTGTGTCACATTTTTTAAATTTTTTAAAAATTAATATTAATTATAAAATTTAATATAAAATAATATAATAAAAACAGACGTAAAAATATAAATAAAACTGCGATATAATTTACAATTTTTCGATTAAAATCAATGAACGTTATTGCACATCGCTACTTTTTCAAACTTGTTTGGAGCACAAAAATAAATTCGATATTTTTCTAATCGCGCACGAAAATAAGGACTATAATTTTGCATAGCACCAGTCACTATGTTTCGCTACTTGCCTTTCTATTAATTAAATGTTAATTAAGCTTAAATTAATTACTTAAACGAACGAGAAATTATGTAACATTCGAATTACGCATTGCGACTTTAGCTATCCTTTATATATTGCCAGAATTCCCTTTGGTTATACTATATAGCAAAAATAATCGAATGACTTTTAATGGTTTCGCGTAATCGATTCGTAAAAGAAAAATGCAACAGTTCTCACAAAATGTGATTTGCATTATGCTTTTATCTTGTCGATTTGCTTTTCTAACATTTTATTAATGTAAATCAATTAAATCGACTTAAAAGATAATTTTTTTTTACTCAAAGAGAACGTTAAATATCATTTTCAACGAAATATCAATGTCAATTTGCATAAAACTCAATAAAAAGTAGCAAGTATGGCACGCAAAAAATGTTTACTTGACCACTGCGGGTGTCTGTCTGTTTGTCTGTCTCTCTCTCTCTCTTTCATTCTTTCCCTCCCCTCAATATATACGCGTGTGTGTATTTTTATATATGTACTTATACGTGTACGTATAAACGAATATTTTGTGCGTGATTTATGTCACATGTAATCTTGCCATTCGTTATAGTCGATGAAAAGGAACTGAACTAGAAAGGGACTATATAGAATTTGTTTACGCTCAGTTTGGTCGCGTATTACTTTTTCTTTTTTTTTTGTTTTGAAAAGTGTACTGCATAAATTAATAATAAAAATATGATCAAGTCAAATAATGTTGAATAAGAGATCAAAAAATAATTTTGTTGCAAATATCTCGTCAATTAGCTACTATAGTTAATAAACTGTATTCGCAAACACAGTTTTATATTTAACTGCGATGCAAGCTATACATAATCGCGTTCAATCTGGAGAAAAAAATTTTATATCAGTGTAGTATATACACAGTAAACGAATAATGTGATATGCAATGTCGCAACTTGTATTGAAACAGAATAAAATCAATTCCTTATCTTTGATAATCAAATTAGGTAACTTGAGACGACCATAACTTGCAGCTCTAGATATATGGTGCACACGGAAATTTCTCTATATATTCCTCTACTTTCAAGTTTAATCACAATACTCACTTTACGAATCGATACGCTGTAAATCGTTGAAGTCAATCACAAGCGCAAAATCATTAACCATACGCCACGTTGTCAACGATAATAAAAAATTCAATTAAGTAACGAATTAAATTCCGGCATGTAAATAAAAATTTTAATTTAATCGTTAGTTAAATTTCCGCGCATTAACAAATGATTCCTTTGTGTTACATAGAATTTAATTCAGCAGCAAATATTTATTTAATTAAGTAAAGAAATTGAGCTTTTGTACGCTGACATAAACTCAATCAAATAGCAAAATACATTTTTATAAACAAAAAAAATTAATTAACCTACGAAATTAATTTTTGTATGTCAAGACCATATTTTAATACAGTTATAGATAAAATTTTATATTACAGCCGAAATTCAATTCAACGAAATTCTAAATTTTTGCACGTTGATAGAGAGTCTGAATCAAACGGCGATGTAAATTTTTACATGTTGTGAATAGTTAATTAAACTGCGAATTAAATTTACGTTAACCCCACGGGCGATGCTCGGCGCAAGTGTTTCTTTGCACGGAAAACGGAGCGGAAGAGGAGGGAACAGTCATACGGCTATACCTCACGAGAGACCCTGCGGCGTAAAGCAGATCTTCTCCAGTTCACCAGTCGACGAGCTAACCGGTGATTCTGCCCGGTCGTCTTGTTCTGCTGCCAGCTGTTCGCTGTAATAATGCGGCGTGCTGAGATAGTCGATGAGCCGCCGGGGTAATGGTAAAGTCGGAATCAAGTCCCTGCGCACCATCTTCAGGATGACGAACCGGCACGTGTGTTGCAGGCTTTGTACCTGTTTAAAGCGCGACACCGGATGGAGCAGCTGTACTCGCATCGGGCCCAAAACTGGCCGCCGATGGAGAAAGAAAAGATAACGACCGCTGCGCGAGTGTTCGACCGCGTTTTCAATAAAGTCAACAATAGTATGCGACTTGAACTTCGTGCAGCTACCGAAGCTGAAATTACCTGTCAAGCGAAAATATGTAGAATAAAACGTTTTTGTCTGAGATACTTGTATACAGTGCAATAGAAAACTCACCCTGATCATGTTCTATCCTTACGTGTCGCACACAACTGTTGAGTCTGAATGACAAAGAAAAAATGTAATGATCATCGCTGCTATCTCGCACAATGAACGAACCGTCCGGTTCGTTGGACAGTATCTTCTCTGCCGCTTCACCAGATATAGGTCCCCAATACCAACCGTACTGTTAAAAAAAAAAAATATATATATATATATATATATTTATTTATATATATATTATATATATATATATAACATAATACTCCCCGTTACTTATTTTCGCATCAAACGTCAATGGAAAGAATAAAATTTACATACATCTTTCACTTTCTCGATACTAGCTGCAAAATCCATACTGGTATCCTCTGCAGGATCTTCTTCTGCTCGCACGATGGGCGGCGGAACTTGCGGCTGTACCGAGCTCGGTGACTCGCATTTGGGTGCCATTGCTGTAAGGGCCTCTTCCGCCTGCTCTACACCAACTTGACTATTACTCTTAGGCAGAGGTGGCAGAGCGCGCTTGAAGAATGGCAGCTTCTGCGCGGACGGCTCTACCTCAGACGGAGCGGTGTTATTGTTGTTCGCATGCTGATCTGAATCGACACCCTCTTCCTCTTCGACAATCTCTCCCTGCACGATGCTGTTCCGTTTCTCTACGAAGTGGTCCGGAGAACCTAATCGTCGAAATCGAAAGATGTTGCATAACGTCTGCTTGAGATTCAGCGAGAAATTACGCTGACTTTTCTTCATCTTCTCTCGCTCAGACTCGCTTTTCTCTTTATGTGATTCGTCGCGTGCTTTCTTGTGCCTAATGCCAACAAATGCGTTCCTCTTGTGCTTTTTTACATTATTAGAATTATTGTTATGATTGTTATTATTGTTATTATGGTGATGGATCATCAGGCCGTTACTAGTACTCTTGTTAGACACTGGCGTGTCCGTGGACGAGTCCGTGTGCGCATTGTTATACCTATTATTAAACAATATCAGATATTATTAGAATTGGAATACTATTACAGCCAATTTAAGTAGCCAAGAATTTTTATATTTAAGGTATCAAAGGTAAATGAAAGAAAACTTCAGAATAAACCCTCGTTATTTTTAAGATAAAGTAAGAAAAACAAATTATTTATTTTAACAAAAATTTTATTACTTACCTATTATTATTATTTACACTGAGGGCCTTAGGCGTCGCGGCAAGATGTACTGGCGTGTGACCCAGCAAAGGAGCCTTGTCTCGTTTGATCTTATTCTCGCTAGAATCGCTAGAGCTCGAATACAACGTTTGTAGATACTGTCGCACCTCGTGTAAAGTCATATGGATCGGTTCGCCGATGTTATGTGCGTGTCCATTCGACGCTCTGACACCGTGACGACCAGAAGTACCCGGGACGCTGTGTCGTTTCCCACCACCACTGCCACTACCACTACCGCCACCGGGACCACTGCCATTGCTACTGATACCGCCGCCACCGCTGCCGACACCGACATTGGGATTACCATCGTTACAGCATACATCAGCCAACAAACGCTGCGACTTGATGACGTGCGTGATGGCACGGGATTTACCGCAATAATGACGCGCCTGCTGGATGTGTGCCTCCAACTCGCTTTGCGAACTCGCAGAAACGTTCCGTCGCCTTTTGCGATGATGCCGATGTCGTTTAGGTCGTTGCGGCGTTCGTAAATCGTGCAGCGGTCGCACTACGTCGATTGGCACTGTGTAAATGTCTGAGTCAAAAGGTACATTGTACATGTCGCTAATCTCACTTGTGGTCAACACATCATGTGACATTGCGGATGTGATAAAACTGCTGTCATCAACCTTGTGGCCGAGCCCGGTAGTGTTAATAGAATTATGTGAGCTGGATAATCGCGAGGAAGCCAGGGAGCAGCGCGAGTTTGGCCGATTCAATGTATTATATGGAGTAATAGTGATGGTAGCAGCACCCTGGCATACCGGTGGCGTCATTAAATCCCACATGCGCTTAGAATTGGTCAGTTGAGATCGAGTCACCACTGAAACTGGATTCATAACAGGCACGATCCTCCCTTCCGGCCAGGAAATGCGGCAAGAGATCACTAAAGCTTCCTCCATCATCGACTGTATCAGATTTTCGGCATAGTCGTCAATCCAGCGCGGTGTTCGGCGTCTCATTAACCGCGCGTAGTTTAGAATCGGCACCGACAAAGATTCAGAATCCGGCGGCGATGGGCTATCCTGAAATTCCGGTGGTGGCTTAATTGCCACGTCAACCACCTCAACCTCCAGCTTGCCGTCTGCGTCGCCCCATCCCGGTCCCTTCTTTAGAGTGTTGAAGTTCTCACCACACATTCCGTCAGAATAATCGAAAGAATCTTGCGACAGAGACTTACTCTCTATGTCGCTTTCTTGCATCTGGAAAAAAGTTTTATTTTCAATATTAATATATAATTGAATAAAAGATATAATTATAATTCAAAGAACTATTGTTTTACCTCCATTGCAAGATGTGCCCTAACGGAATCACTGGATATCGAACCCCCCAGGCCACTGCTCCCAAGATCACTAAGAGGCCCAGCGCTCAGCGAACATGATGGAGGGGAGTCCATTTCAAATTCCGTTTGCTTCAGCTGTGCACTGGAAAGTCTACAGCAGCCAGAACTTTTGATATTTCCATGACACCCCCTAAAATTTAACGATATAATTGTTAGATATAAAGTATGTTTTTTTCTAGTTTTAAAATAAATAGATTAATGATATTTAACCTGAGAAAAAGAATTATAGTCAATGTATGACTGCCTTACAAACTCCATATTCGTACATTTGCTTGTACTTTGCGCATGGTCCATTATAAATGAGAGAAACTGCAACCATAAGTTCCAAAGTGATGCAGTTGACAATCCTGAAACAACAGGGTGATAATGTAATCTGTAAATTCCAAGTACCATGACATATACAGGAAGAAAAGATGAGTCATAATATCTCTGAAATGTCATAACAGATATGAGTCACAAAGATTAATTCATCCATTGGTTTTGACCCACAATCAAAAACAGCATCTGAAAATTACTAAAATATGCGCGTAAACTGATCTTGCATAAAAAAGGGAAAAAAAACAGAAAGAATATTAGAGCCTCCAATAAAAATGTCTCATAAAATATGAAAAATTCTCATTGCTAATTAAATCCATCAAAAGTCAATTTTTATTGCGCGTTTAACTCGTCAGATACGGCTATCTTTTGCGAATCTTACCAATGTCAAGGAAGAAGTCAAGAAGAAAAACAGACTATTCTCTCGGTCTACCTCGCACCTGGACGGATTGTCCAGGTAGCATTTCGGAGCGGCGGTCAGTGAAAAGGACGGACAGGTTGTACGGTGCGTGTCGCAGATCGCAAGAGGACATCGAGGAATGTTGGCGCACGGGGAGGTCGACGCGGGAGAGGCGAATGGACGACGACGACGCCGCGGCGCTTACCCTTCCGCGCTGGATCGACCGCGACGCACACGTCGATCCGGGTTGTCGCGCGGGGCTACACCGTTCATGATCGCCGCATGATCGCGCGCGGTGACCACACGCCGGGGACTCAATCGATATCTGTAGGACAACGCAGAGTAGCAGCCTCACGTTTCGCCTCGCACCATGTTCAGCTCGGTCCGGTTCGCCGCGTTCCGAGCCTAGCGTCACGCCTAGCCAATCGGCGCTGCCAACCTCGAACTGCACGCCTGCAGCCCTGCGCTCCCGTAGTACTACGAGTTTTCACGCCGTTCGCGAATGCCCTTGCACGTGAGGTTGCACCAATTGCGAGCGCGCACCGGGACCTACGCATTTTATATTGACAATTCATGCTCGCGACTGTGTGCGACACAGTAATAAATGTGTTCACGACTACGTGCATACCCGACGGGGGAGGATATTAAATATAGGGTGTCTCGAATTGCACGCGAAAAATCGCGCCGGAGAGAAATTTATCCCTCGATTTCTCGTCATGAGCAATGAGTGAGCCATGACTGTCGATGATTAACTTCAGGGGGGGGTCACAAAATGCGACACTTCCAAGTATGCAAGACAAATCGAACGAATTGGCAATATAATCAATTTTTTACTGCTTCGTGTTGTTGCATATCGTGATAAAGTGCTCGCTTTTTTTCTTTCCCAGAAGAGAAAAACTCGCGTCAAATGTCGCGAGTTACAGCGTGCCTGATAGGTTAGTTGTGTGGCGTTGTGTGACAGTTGCGATTTGACATTTCTATTTTGTTACCGACGAGATTGACGCGCAACATGCTGTCCAGAAAGAACAAGGATCTAAGGACGATCAAAGAAGGGGTGGTCGGTAAATACGTGAAGAAGGAAACGCCACCGGAAATGTCAAGTATATATCTTAGAAATCTATTCCTTTCCTCTCTCTCTCTTTTTTTTTTTTTTTTTTCTCCCCATCCATTTCTTCCTTTGTGTTCGAATAGAACTTTCTTTCGCATTAAATCAGACGAAATGTTACTAATGTGCTGTACATTTATCGCTCATTTGGTCCCTGAAATGAAAGCATAGTTATAATTAGAAATTTTTGAATTTTTATATATTTATTTTTTATGTCAGCAAATTAGCAAAACTTATATCGAATTTTTAATACAGTATATTTAAATAATATGTATATATTTGTACCTTATAAAATAAAACTTACTCTTCTATTTATCACTCGTTATTTGTAGCACTATATTTTATAATCTTCATAATCCAAGTATATATTGTATAACTTGCGTGATTTGTATTTAGTTATCAATGTATGGACGACAGAGCCGAACAAAAGGCAGAGGCGACGTAATAATCATCCGATGATGCCAACTCCTACGGTAAAAACTACATTAAGTATAAATTTATTACATGTCACATGTTGTGCAATATTCCCCAGCAAATCCAATAAAAAATAAATAAATAATCGGTATGCTGCCAGTAATATTGTCTAAATTCTAATTTGAGAAGTACGTGCATCACGTCTGTCAACTTTCGATGAAAAAAAAATGTTATACAGTGTCTTGTAGTTCCCAAGCAGCAGGTACAAGTACGCCTGATCTCCTCAAGGTCTTTCGAAAGGGTGGGTTACTGGGGGGGTCCCTGCCACACTCCACTGAAGGGCAAGGGTGGTTATTTTAGTGGGTATTCCGATCCGGAGATCGGCGAGCCCTATACTCTCTGGGGGATACGACCCCCCGGAAGTGCGTAATGTCATTTTTTTTTCCACTCAAATTAAAAGAAAAAAGTAC
The DNA here is from genome assembly GCF_019399895.1 of Cardiocondyla obscurior. Taxonomy (NCBI): domain Eukaryota; kingdom Metazoa; phylum Arthropoda; class Insecta; order Hymenoptera; family Formicidae; genus Cardiocondyla; species Cardiocondyla obscurior. The sequence goes on along the minus strand of NC_091884.1, from coordinate 2,611,403 downwards.
GCCCTGGTAAAAAATTATTGAAACATAGAGGATATCTGAAGATGTTGATTTTTATCGATGCTTCTTTCGTGTCACAGTCCATTTCTCCGCAACCTAGCATGGTGCAAAAGTTTGGAAATCTGAAAACCACGACCAGTGCAGTCGGTCTGGGCAGCCACGAAGGAAAATATACCCCAAATAGCTCCATTCCCGACTTAGCTCAAAGGTTAATAAATTTTAATTTAATTTTAGAAAATGTAATAAAAAAAAATATTGCAATAAGAATAAACGAAACGAATATACCTTACTTAAATGCAATATTTTCTTCGATTATATCCTTTTGGTTTTATTATAGATTTGCCAATCTTTCCCTTAATACCGGAGTGAACAATAGCATGTTTTCGAGAACTGCAACGCCCATGTACCATCACGAGTTATCGCCGGCAGTGTCACACACTTATATGAATCAATATGCTGGATCGGAATACCATTTAGACAGGGTCCAAACACCGCAAATGCCTTACATGCCTTTCGACGTTGATGCTGGTTACGAAGACTATAATCACTCTGTTTATCGTCACAATGCTGGGTAAAAAAAACAAAAAAACTATTTTTACTGTTACACATTACAGACATTGCTACTTTTTTAAATTAAAATTTTGCTGCACTTTTAATTATTAAAGTATTAAGTTGCATATTATAAAAACGTTTTGCATACCTTGTTACAAGAAAATTATAATTATAATTCACATATTTTTATATTAAAGATACAGTAGATGCTATTCAGAAAGATCGAGTTCGCGGAACGAACAGCAGCAGGACGAATTGCCTTTGCCGCCTGGATGGTCGGTCGACTTTACGCTCCGCGGTCGAAAGTACTACATCGATCATAATACCAAGACGACACATTGGTCGCACCCACTTGAAAAGGAGGGCCTACCTACGGGATGGGAGAGAATCGAGTCACCTGAATATGGTGTTTATTACGTTAAGTGAGTGAAATTTGGAAAAAAGATTTTTAGTACGTGTTATATGAATATATTTCACGTTTCCACTTTTTTTTTCCAGCCACATCACGCGCCAGGCACAGTATGAACATCCGTGTTATCCGCACGAGATGCAAGCGGCGCGGGTCGTATCACCTCCGCGACACACACATTTTCACTCTCACAGTGTCCTTGTTCCAGCCAATCCATATCTCAACGAAGAAATACCACACTGGCTGTACGTGTATAGTAGGGCCTCGATAGCTCTCGATCGTAAGCTACGTTGGGAATTGTTTCGCTTGCCCGAGTTGGATTGCTTCAACGCCATGCTCACTAGACTGTATAAGCAAGAGCTGGAAGAAGTTGTAATGCGCTACGAAGAGTATAGGTGAGAAATGAGATTTAAAATGTCGACAATTATCATTTAAAATACAATTATACGTTCTCGTGTTAATATTTTGCATTTTCGTACATTCCCTTTCTACAGATCGGCACTAATATGCGAGATGGACCAGAGAAGAAGAGAATTAAAATCGGAATCTGATGGGTCTAATGTTGGCGCCGTTGCCTTACGAAGATCTCTTCCCTGAAAAAGATCTGCCGAACCAATAAATCGTTACATAAGTTTTACTTTTATAAGTGACTAAAGACAAGGTTCCTCGGAAACATTACAGTAAATGATTGATAGATATGTATTTTATATACGTGTAGATAATATTAAAAAATTGAGATTTATTTCTTCTTGATAACACATAATAACTATACAACGCTACGCGAAAAATAATAATTAATAACTGTTACCTAATGCTCTTTTGTCTCAATTTTGTTCCACTTATTCTTTTTCTCCAGCTTGATGGCTTCTTTATCGTATTCCATTGTATAACTGGAAGTGAGTGATGTACCCGTCATCTTATATACATTTACTTTACTGCCTGAACCAGTCAATAGGGAATAACTCTTTCCTGTAAAAAAATTAAACGTTTCATAGATTCTTTTGACAAAATTCGAAATCGAGAATAAAATTAAGGACTAACTTCGTGTTTCGGGATCCTCTGGTACTTCTTTTTTCATTAACGTATAGAAACAAACAGCGAAACAGTTCCATCCTACAAAAGCATATAATACCGCTAACCTCTTTTTAATGTTCATAATTTCCTGCTTGGTCTTCGGCCGTAACCATTGTTCAAATAATTTTCTTATCATTTTTTTGTAGAGTTGCGTGCGAGGCACGATGTCACATAACCTATAAGAGACGCAAGAATCAGTCGTGTGGTTTTTGTTATTCGTTTTATGTTACTTTTCGTGTTAAAACTATCAGTAAACAAATTACAGAAGGAATGTGAATAAAGTCACTATAAGACTTTAAATGTGAATTGTCGATAGCGATGCTCGGAGAGATGAAGACGAGATATACGTTAATATTCGTGTTCACACTCAAAGAACGTCTTCATACTACTGCTTGAAAATAACAGTTTCATCAAAATTCAATGTATAATTCAATTATTTATGGTTTGGAAGTTTGTAATGAAGCTTACAGTTCTCTTTTTCATCTGATAGTCACGACAATCTCAACACGCTGTTCTTCTCTTCTCTCATGTTTTTTTTCCTTTGTTCTCACGCCGACACTTTACCTACTGTCGAATCGAATATTGATTGCTACCGGGTGTACTCGCAAGCACGCCAATAAAAAAAAGAAAACGCCGAGTAAACCACTCACTAAAAAAAAAAAAAAAAACTTTAATTATAACTTAATCTTAAATATCAAAAGAGGATAGAAGATGGTACAAGAAAGATTGTTCAAAGGAAATTTTTAAGGAAAAATCCACTCGAGAATCGTTCAATTGTGTAAAAGCACAATTAATTAATTAATTAATAACTTAAAACATTCAAATTTTAATACAGATTATTGTACGACCTCCAATTCAAATAATAAAATAATTAAATTTTTTAACAAGTTTAAAAGTCAGTCTTTCTTTAGCCAGATTTTTAAGAATTACTCGACTATAACGTTGAAATATTATTTTGAATGTTTACTCGAAATTAATCCTAATAAAATTTTCACGTCTTATTATTGTTATAAGCACATTTCATTCTAGATTCTAATGTAGAGAGAAAATCTAAAACGATGAAAATAAAATTGATAATGTCGCAATTGTTAATAATTAACTGCTATGATCATTAAAAGTAACGACATTACTTTTAATAATGTAAAGGATCACCATTTCGGAATTGATCTTTATATATACACACACACGCACACACATACAAAGATTATTGTCCGTTTATATTGTAATGCATAAAACGATTATTATAGAAAGTATAAAATATCTCGCAAAAATTTACTTTTAGCAATAGATAATGCAATAATCTTTCCAGAGTCGGATTTTTCCTCTTACGAAAATCTTTTTAAATAAAGTTAAAAAATTATCTTTGACATATTTACCAAAATCATTCATTAGGATATTTATCGGGGTCGTAAATGTTGTCTTTATACTTTCTGTATATTAATTTGGCACAAAATGCGGGGTGCATTATGAAGATCAGCTAAAAATAGAAATAATTTAGACAATTCTTTAATAAATGTGTATCTATTTACGCGTAAAGAATCTTCTCTTGGACTCTCGCCTACGTCTTCAAAGTCACATTACATTATTTTACAATAATTATATATATACATATACATTATATATATTTACATACACACATACATTTTATATATATATATATATATATATATATATATATATATATATATATATATATATGTATGTGTATGTATGCATATATTTATATATGTATATGTCACTCTCTGTCTCCTTATGAGGTTTTACGTAGCGAAGGTGAATGGAGCGTAACACAAAAGCGAGCACAAGTTGTACAAATTGTGAGAAACATTTGACGAGAAAAATCATCGAAAAGCAATCTGAAAGAAAAAAAGAAGAGAGAAAAAATTGTGAACAATGATAATTCTCGTGCGTTCTCTTCCCGATTATTTCTCCATGAAAATATGTATGAGCAAGCGGTCACCCATCTCTGTTAACTATCGTATTTTACTTGTTAGCTAGTATTATTTGTTTATCATTGTCATTTATTATTAGCTTTTCTTTCTTGTTTAATTACTTTTTATTTTTACCATTATCGTATCATTAAATTACTATTATGCGATGGTAAGAAATTTTAAAAACGACCCCCTACAGTTGCCAGCATAGGAGCACAGCTCCGAAAGTGGATGCTTATACTTGCCCGCTTTGTATCACTATCACGTAGTTATATTTATAAGCAACGGATGTTTTTTGGTACAATCAAATCTCTTTCCTTTTTCTTTTTTTCCTTTTTTTTTTTTTTTTTTTTTTATTGTATACTCCTCTTGTCTTCTCGCTTCCATTATTTTTCCTCCTTCTTACTTCTCTCGCTCTCTTTCTCTCTCTTTTTCTATTAGAAAACAACATATATATATTTTTTTCTTTCTTTCTTTCTTTCTTTCTTTCTCTCTCTCTCTCTCTCTCTCACATATTTTTCTTCCTCGGTCGTCCGCGCGAATTGAATCACTTATCACTCGTTAACTATTGTATTCGTGTACGCCGTCTCTCGCCGCGGCCACACGCTCATGAAAAAAGGTTTGTTTCACTATATCAACTTGCCGCGGGCACTCAGTCACAGCAGTCTCTATGTTAGTAGCACATCGGCCTATATACGTTTTACACATGTATTCTCATTTATCGCAGTTTGGTGTACGCTCTGTGTATATGTATGTCTGTGTGTGTATACGTGTCTGTGACTTGTCTCGTATCTCGTATTAACTATAATCTTTTTTGTATATAATATATTGTATCATATATATACATATACATATGCATATACATATATATGTACATATATATATGTATATATACATACATACATACACATATATATACATATATATTTATATTTGTTCTCATTTTTTTCCCTAATTTTTATTACGTACCTGTTACAGTTATCATTATCGTTAATACGAATATATGATACATATATTCAAATACTCTCGCTGGCTCTATCAGGAGCAGCAAGAATCAGCGTAAGGGTCAGTCAGGAGGCGACACACTGGTCGTCTGAGAGAGTGCGCAAAGTGTCGCGTCCTCCAGAAATGAACATAAGGATCACAACGACGTGTACAACTTCGTCCATTTCGAAATGTTACACCATGATTGTCCCTTCCTACCGAGAGCGATAATGAAATCTTAGTCAAGAAGGGACTAACGCATTGTTGTGTGCTGACACTGAGTACATTATGCAGTGGAAACTCTTTGCAGTTTCCAAGTAAAAAAAAAAAAAAGTTAAAGTGTGATTATACCCGATATACACATATAAAAATTATTTGGAATTCACTAATCGTCACGTTGTTGTTAATGTTGTTAAAGAAAAAGAAAATTGCATGATTAAAACTGTATCGTCTCTTTTTCATTTCATTTTCCTGCTTTCATCATTTTGCCATTCTGGTCACAACTAATAAAATGAATTACATTACGTCAAGAAAGTTTTCGTGACACTTCGTTTCACTAACAACAAGAATTTTTTGCGTGTAATATATGGACAATCGACTTAAACTAAGAGCTAACAATCGGGCAGCGTGATACCGTACTTCCACCTAAAACAAAACCAAAAAATTAATGTTTAATTAAAATTTGGAAAAAATCAACTTCAGATTGTATTCAGTTCTATAAATGCAGTTACAGTTCTCAATTTTTTTTATTATGTATATGTATAATTAAATATAAATACATATTGTGAGCTTCTGAAAATAAATGAGTATTACTTAATATAATATTTTTACCAGCTCAGGGACGAGTTCGCGTCATAGATGTATTAGTGGCAGGAACTGGATTATTGGAGGAAGCTGTAATAGCATTACGTTCGAGAGTGTTGCGTCGTTCTAACTCGGCCAGTTTCTTCCACATTTCATCCCTTTCTTTTTCCTTCCTTTTCTCTCTAGAACATAAATGTTTACATTTAAAAACAAAATATAAAAAAAATTTATACAGATTTAGATACATTACATAAAAAACTGTTAATATAGCAATAAATTATTAAATGTATTTAATTATATAAAAGTTAAAATAAATCTAAATAATTTTGTATAATTTGTGTAACTATTAATAGTTTCAAAATTGTGGCCTTACTTTTGCCTGTCCAATTTATAATTGGCAGTAAGCTCATCGAAGAGTTTACTGTTCATCTCCATAAACGTTTTTAGAACATTATAAACAAGTGCTATAATCGTCTGATTCCAATGCTCCTTGCTAATTTTATACAACGCTGGGAACATGATCTTCATTATTACTTGGTTGTTTTCTTCAATTAGGGACATTATATATTCGTTATTCCAAAAGTACAATGCTCTCTCCGCGACCTAAAACAGGAGGAAAAAAAAAAAAAAAAAAGTAAATTACATTGCGACTTCATAAATTTGTTGAAATCATAAAATGTTATATAAATTACCTGAAAGTGTGGTGAGGACACGCAACGTGCGACTTGCCTGAATAAAGGTTCTTGTATTTTAACAAATTGATTAGGTTCTATAACGTCCAGTATTTCCTCGATTTCACCAAGGAACATTACCTCCTTCTGGCTACACGTTTTAGGCCAGAATTTAAGGAGGCCTCGTACAACTGGTTCTGTTAAAGTCGCATCTTTTTCCAAAAATTGCACCACACAATAAGCTAACTGCGCGTGATAGAGCGATAAACATTTCACTTTATGCAGTGGTAACAGCACCTATAAAAATAGTAATACATTTTAAATTTTTTTTTTTTTTTAAACGTCTTCAAAAGATTAAATACAATTGAAATAAACTACAAATTTGAGTTTTAAAAATTAAATAGAAAGATTTCAGGGTGTAAAATCGAACAAAATAAATTTTGAATCAACAGAAGTTTAAATTAATTTTACGTGTGCTTATTTTAAATAAAATATGATCATACCTTAACCAAAAATTGCTTGTGCTCAACTTTTAAAGGAAGAGCGAATCCGTTAATAATACTACCCAAAATTTCGAGAAGTTCACCAACCCCATTAAAATGTTCCGTCTCATAGACAAACCTGAAATACAAAAAGAAAATTATATTATTAAGATAGAAAACTAAAATAAAATATTATATAAAAGTAAATTTAAATGCAAGATGACATTTATATGTTTAAATATATACCTCAGAAAAATGTTGTTAATTTGTTTTCGTATGAATGCTCTAAGACCCAGGAACTTGCCATAAATACGATGCAAAACAGTTTTCAGGAAATCTCTTTCTCTGGGATCTTCTGAGTCAAACAGGTCCAATAACTGTAGCAATTGTAATGAATTACATTTGTATTCGTCAGTTTAATTAGAAGGTGTAAGACATATTAGAAATAAATAAAAAGCATCAAAATAATAAAGCTTTTACCTGTAACACAAATTTTTGGTCAATAACTTTTTTGCCAATAGCAGGCTGAAAATCTGAAGACTCGAGAAAACGGAGGAAGACTTCATAGACCAACTGAAGATGGGGCCAACTTGCTTCCAGGGTCGGATCATCTTCTTCTGGATCAAAATCTGGGTTTTCACTAGGTGGCAATGTACGGAATAGATTTGCAGACACCTTTAACAAATATCACATAATGTTTATCATGACTTCCAGTTACAAACTGTTGCGACATATTACTTTATATTCATCTATTTTTTTTTTTTTTAACGTTATTACATCAATGATTAAATACATATATTTAATTTATTAAAATTAATTTAATAAATTCTTAAATTAAGTAAAAACATTTTTCAATAATATTTAAAACAGAATAACATTCAAAAAAAATAATATACTGAGCAGGATAGAATTTTAATTTGAGTTTTAACATTAGCTTGATATTCTAATACAATTTTGTCATCTAATTAACGTACCATCTTAATGGTTTCCGGATAAATAGGTTCGGTAAGGACACCTCGCCCTGCTGTGATATATTCCACCAATTCATTGAGCGTACTCCGTTTAATTTCTTTGCCTTTGAGATCAGCCATTGGGTCCATGAAGTCGAATGCCACGCAGCATTGGCGCAGCTTTTTGATAAACAATTCCTCCTGCTCTGCAGCGTTAACATCTGCAAAAGATAAACAATGTTAATTTTCCAATTCATGTATCAAACATGAAGTCTCGCGCTACAATTCTTAGCTGTATTGTGGGGAACAACTTTGGAAGTTGTGGAAGAGGAGAATATCCTTACGTTTCGTCATAAATAATTCATTCATTATATATGCAAAGCAAGAATCTGCGGGCAAAGTGCTCGGCTACTATTTTTAACTCTCCGCTGCACGAACGAGAGGCCCAATAAAATGTTATCATTTCCTTTGCTCCTAAATGTGTAAGCAAACAATTTAATTGAGCCGATAGAAACCGGAATCGCGCAAGTCGCACGGAGTGTCACGAGTGATCGGGATGATCAAATGCTGTGGAACGAATAACGCAAACGGATTATGCATTCTTTCTAACCGAGCTTCCCATTCTTCTTCTGTTCCCTTCGAATCTCAGATCTTCGTCCTTTTGTTATTCGCTTGAAATTAAACGAACGGTATTTCGTTACAATCACCGAAGTTTGCCGTAAGATAAAAGGGAACCTATAACTTTTACAGACAAGATATCGTTTACGTTTGCCAAAAATTTGCAGATAAAAAACGAATAGGCTGAAACAAAGTAAATAAAAAAAAAAAAAAAAAAAAAAAAAACAGATTTGATTTAAATTGGAAATAAATCTATTAAGCTCGCGCTATTTTGTTGAAGCGAACGAAATTGTTATTAACGAATCACTTAACATATATTTTATCAAAACGTTATACAATTAGAATTTTGCTTCGAGTATCCCTGCAAGTTAATTGTTAATTAAACTAATTGTAATTTCATCAAGATCATTCTTAAACGTTAACTCAAAAATAAAAGAAAAATTCTTTTGATTTACAAACACGTGTGATCACACGTTAATCGTATATGTATATACATACGTGCATCCAAGTAATTGTTGTATTTTATTATTGTTGTCATCTCGAAGATAATTGTCTGCAACGCCGATTGTCTTTTCTAGTATTTAATCCGTCCTGCGCGTAAAATAATTGAAAAAAATTTACGTAAAGGAGTGTCATAGTTTAATTTACTTTCGCATTTTTTAAATTACACTTGGAGATCTAATGAAATGAAAGCTGAGAAAGAGGTTACGTTTATTACGTGAAGTTAGAATATGTGCACGGCCGCTAGCGTGTGCAGCCACCTAACACCATCTTTCGTTATCTCGCTTATAATCACGAGTCAACGTCCACCGATTGCATTTAAGATTACTTACTCATTTTTTTCGATCGATTAATAATCGTGGTATAAAATCGACGTTGGACATTAAGTCGTTCACTTTTATTCGACAGAGATGCACTTTTTAAGGTTATCGAAGCAAAGTAAAGTAAGACAGGGCGTTACTATAAATATATTGACGGACTAAGAGCTCGATGCAGATTCAGGACACCCAGGATGCAGTCAAAGGGAACACACATCCGCTAATTAGTTTTTCTCCATGCCCTTCACTCTGCTCTGGGGATGATGGCGTGGTTGCAACGTCCCGTGGCAACTTCGCTCTTCATAATGGCATATAGCGTGGCCTCAATGACTTTATCGAATTATGCCAAACTCACTAGCTCTCTCTCTATTTATCTATCTATCTATCTCTTCCCTTTCGTAACAGGCGGCCGTCCTATGTGAAATACTTTGCCGTGCGAGTAAATCGAGGCGCAAAGTGGCCATCCTGGGGAAAAATTGGCAGCAATCTCAGCGTTATATTTATCCGTCGAGACTTTTTTTCCGGGAGGTCAAGGTGCGGCGCGATATAAAATAGGAAAGGAAGGCTACGCTAAGAAGGAAGAATGGATCGCTACATTTTCGTTTGCAAATACCTGCTCTGTCGTCACTCTTGCATGGCATTCGAAATCGCAGGACAAAATAGTTGCCTGTGACAACACATGCTTGGCAACTTGTCCAAGACATATTTAGACAATTTTACCGTGATCGGATTGCAACTGTAGTAGATCCTGCTGTTCCTATCACGCACGAGATATGCATTATTCGCTTATCCTCTTTCAATTGACGAGTCAAAAGCGATAAATAAAGACAAGAAGCGCAGTAAGCGAAAAAAGGAGAAGATGATACCAGAAATCTATGAGATCTCCCATGATAAATTCTGTAATACGCGATGTTACAATTAGCTATAAATAGAGGAGTTAGAATTAAGCGTCGCTATTTATGTGACAATAAACGGTGGGGCGAGTCTGCGTCATACGGGTTATAACAAGGCGAAGGTGTAATTAATTTTTCATCCTAGGTTCGGAGGGTTTAATCGATGCCAGACGTACATTTCTCTATCGATAGTTTCGCAGCCTCTTTCCGGCGAGGGGGAAACAGACGAGTTGCACCAACAGTTGAACGAACGCCTTAACACGATTCCATTAAATCCGCAGGAAAGATACTCAGGTGAACGAGGGAGAGAGAGAAAAAGAATGCAACGACAATCGGCCGTTGTATCGCGAAAGACTCTGAAAATAGCGTTCCGCGCACCGGCGTCTCGCCCCCGACTGTCCATCCGTTTATTCGTTACGTTCTCCCTCGACGTTACGTGCGCGTGATCCATCTCGCATACACATATTTATAATTTCATTCATAACGCGACACGTACCCTCGCGTACATGCCCGCAATTGCCGGCGTGGCATTGCACAGCGCCAGATCCCGCCGACTCATCTCTGATAGAAAAATCAAATTTTAATCTACCTGAGACGTTCCGCCGTCATCGTCCATATCTCAACATTTATTTCGCGATTCGAGGGTAAATTATGCGTTTGCTGCAAAATACCAGGTTTTGAGACGGATCAATGAGAGAGGGAAACGAAATAGTTATAAAAGAGAATGAATAAAGAAAAGCGAAAGTAAAATAAAACAAAGGCAGAGAGATCAAAAAGTAAAAAAGCAAAAATCAATAAACGGTAAAAAAAAAAAAAAAAAAAAAAAAAATTAAATGATACAAAAACAAAATATAATGAATCTGAATAACGAGAAAAATAATAGGTGATTAGAGAAGTAAAAAGAGAACGAAATAGGCGAAGGGAGGAAATAAGGGAAACCAAATAGAGAAAGAGCGAGACATGAGGAAAAAGAGGTAAAGCAGGGAAGAGAGCGAGAGGCGGTAGAAACGCGAAAAGAGGGAGGAAGGGGACTGGGTGGCGAAGGAGTAGAAGAGCGTTCCGTGCAGGTGGTCGCCGGCATTCCGGATCAATACTTCCACCGCTTCTCTGGGGGGTACCGTCAGGTAGCCTCTTCTCTCGCCCCCTTTCCAACCCTTATCCCTCTCCTATACTCTGACGACGCTATCTTTCTCTTTCCTCTCCTTCCCTCGTTCTACCGCGCCTTGTCCACTCCCGTTGTCATCGTCTGCGCTTCGCCTTTTTCTCTCTTTCTCTTTGATCTTCCCGTTCTACGTTCTTTCCTCCTTCTTTTTGCAACCCTTTTCTCCACGACATATTTCTCTCCGCGCTTTCACTCATTTTCCTTGTTCCCTCCACTCATTCTCCGTCCTCCCTCTTAGCTTTCATATTATTTGAATACCGAGATGTATGTCGAATATGTGTTCCCGTTTAATTTTAATTCTATTGTATTTAATCTTATATATGTAAGTGTATTGAACATCGATACGTTTTATTTCTATGCTCGAATAATATTAAAGAGATGTAATTATTATTTTAATTTCATCGGCCAAAGTATTAAAAAAATAAAACTGAAAAAACGAATTGTTGGAGAAGAATGCGCTACGCCGTGTGTGTAATAATTACAAATTTTTTTACGCGTGACAATCAATTTTTTCAGCGGTGCATTATGCAGCCGATTATGCGGGACGAACGTGACTTAATGAACGACGTGGCGACATTCGTCTCGCCCACTCTCTCGCTCCCGCGGAAAAGCATACCGTCGCATCCTTGTGCTCCTGGTCCCGATCTTGACAGTGACCATGACCATCAGCGTCAATTAGCCAGAAAGCGTACTAGGGTGCGCGCGACTTGTTACCAGAATATCACGACAAACACGTTCGAAACCACGTCAATTTTCACTGAAATTGTTAGAGTACATTAATAATTAAAGAATACAATTCAGCATGATTCTGATTTATCAAGATTATAAATTTAAATGCCATTAAGGCAAAAGCGCAGGCGAACGTAAATGCGAAAGACATCGCTGTTTGTTCTCGACGCTTATTTCGCGAAAAGGTTCTGAAGCTCTCGATTCATTTACGAGCTCAAACATAATTTTAATTATGCAAAAATGAACATTAGATTGTCCAAGAAAAATATTTGACATTTCATGGAAATTTACTCGCATTTTACACGCTGTGCATCAACGCTATTACCTAGCTAAGTGAGAAACGATCCTCGGAATTATTTCGTTAATCATTCGCACTCCCATTCTCGCATTTTCCTCCTTCTTAATATGGGCTGGAATGGAACTCTGACGGGTACGCGCGGAAGATGTCTGAACAAAGAAAACTATTAATGCTCCCACTTGTGCATGACGCATAATTAAACTGTGTTTACGTCTGACGTAATGGTACATCGCAACGCGCGACTGCATCTCTTACTTTGGAAAACTCTAAGCCTATTTTTTCTTTCTTTTCGTTTGTTTCCTGGATAACGTGCCTGCTTCTTTTTTCTTTATTTGTGCGCACGAGGTGTCCTGGGTGCGTCACCTTATTTTATCATCGCTAAAAAATCGACGATTATTAATTTACATGAAAAATATTCAATTTCCATAAAAATAGAAATAAATATATTGGTCTAATATAAGATGCTGATATAAACGAGAGACTCAAGTTTATCTTAATAAAACTTTCATTCTACGGCAAGTTTATTTTGCTAAAAATTTAATTTAAAGTTTAATTTCTAGAAATAATACCAAAGACTTGACGTTGTAAACTAAAAAGTTACAAGGTGCCTGGTAACACTTTTACTAAGAGGCAGGACATTCTAACTCTCTTTGTCGATAGCTCCCGTCATTTATACAGTCTCTTACTTCTGCAAAGTTAGCATCGCATTTTCAGAAACTTAATATAATAATTAGCGACTGTAGAACTCTCTCTTCGGAAAACAAGATCTATCAACGTTATCAGAACTCTATAAATCAAGTGTTAACTTGGCAGAGATTCAAACTGTCGATACAATATGACACGGAGAATACTTTCGAGGCCTATCAGGTCTACCTTAAATTTCCGAAATTTCATGGACCATCCGACACATCGCTCGACCATAGGAATTCGCTACTCGAGCATCGCACTTTTGCTTTTTCACTCAATTTGCACCGTATTCAAGCGCGTCATTGAGTACCCATCTCCCTCTGTCGTTCACCAAGAGACGATATATCGGTTACGATAAAGTAACAACACGGGTCGAAATGTCATCCGATATATCGGGTGCCGAAAGGGGTTCGTTTTAAAGGGGATATGCCGCGCCAAAATCGTAAAACTTTTATGATCGTCTACGGATTGTTCATTCCTGGAGATGGTAAAATAATACAATTACAAAGATTTTTACGATTGCACGCGCGATTGCGTATAAATGGTGTAACGTGGCCAAAGAGAAAAAGCGAGGCGGATTATTGCCGTTTTACCAACAAAGGTGAACGACATCGCCTGTAAGGTGGTCTATTCTGTACGACCATTCGTGCCGTAAATTTGTGGGTCAACTAGTAAAGTGGAAGGGAGAGAGGTTTTGTTCGACCATTGCCGCTGGCACATGTTCAAAAAATTTAACCGTCCTAGAAAGTTTTCAGCAAGTCTTCTCGCAAATACTCGACTGTTACTTTCGAAAAAGAATATAAAACTGCCGTCAAAACTTAAAATAGACTATTTCGGTTTGTTGGCATGGCTATTATACATTCGCGTAAATGTATCTTTTTTTTTTTTTTTTTTACTTCTTGCCATTATTAACGAGAAGCAGCGTTAAGTGAAATATTAATAGAGATTTTCAAACATTAACTATTATATTATTAGAACGTTTCAAGTTATTTAGAAGAAAAAGAAAGTATCCACGTAAAAGAGTGTGTAAAACAGACGCAGAAGATAGCGTTCTTTCGCTCCCATGGTGAACGTCATCCGCATTGCCGAGCTCACGACTCTAAGATCTTTATCGCGATTAGCGTGATTTTTTTTCCTCCCTTTTTTTTAGCCCTTTAGGTCGCCATGTTGATCCCTAGTTCCCTTCGATGCGATTCCGTTCAGATGGCGGTGGCGGTGAATGCCACGAGAGAGAGAAAGAGAGGAGTTTCTGGCCATACTACACGTGGCGGAGTACCAATACTATTTCACGCTATCCTGGGAGCGTCACAACGTTCGATCGTGGCTGCAAGTCGACGGTCAGAATCTTTGAGATTCATATCGCGTGACGATTATGGGTTCCCCTTCCCGATCGACGTAAGCCTCGTGAGTATTACGTTGCCGTTGTGGTGTCTTTGTATCCCTCCAAAAATAGAAGACAGAAGCGTGTACTTTGAATCGCGGTCGATCCAACAAAAGCAGGTATGCGCACTTTGAGTCACGCGGTCGCGCCTACGGAGACACCTTGGCCATAAATTCTCCCAGAAAGCAACGACGAGCAGTAGCGCGATTGACCAAGTCCCTTGTCGATTATGTAATCGAAGAGTAAAAGGCGATAACGCACCTTTTTTTTTTTCTTTGTGTTTACGCGCCCCATTCAATTGCTATCCTTATCCGTGACGTTGTTACAGATAAGTCCAAGAGGAAATCAACTGGACTAAAGTGGCGCCGGGCAAGAATCTGAAAACGAGCGGCACGTCAGAACAGATAATGATAAAAGGATTGCAAAGTAAACGTTATCAAAATGCTGCGCATGTACGAGTGATCCCCGAATAATTTCATTTTTCATTTTTTAACAATTTACACAATTGTTTCTAAAGATGCAATTAAATTCGGCGCGGAGAAATCTGCGTTTTCTGCTCGTTCTGGAGTCGCGTTCTGTACACCTTTGATAACGACGGCGGAGATGAAGAACTTGTTTTGATGCCAGACTCATAATTCCAGTTGTATCAATCATGATCCGTATCTGTTGATCCCAGTTATCTTTTGGTTATTACGTTTATTGTCTTACAAGAACGCTTTGGCGGAAAAGAACAATAGCGATAAATGTTTCTACATTTTTCTTTCGTACGATCACCTAGTCAAAATTACGTTTCTTTGACTCTGCTGTTATCATACTTGTCCGTCGTATTGCGTCCCCAATCGTTACGTTTTGCTTGCGCACGCTCGCTCGTGGACGCTCGCGAATTCGATCGTAAGAATTATTACAGTCGCACGTCGATAACCCTCAACCGTTTCTTTCCGGGTTACAACGTGGCGGTTGCGCTACACCGTGTCCAAATAAATATTCAATAGAGTCGGCACGTGAAAATTCCACGGTATCTTTTTCGGTCGATTCAGCTGAGTGGAAAACTGATATCGCGCGTTATCACGCATCGATACGCACACAAGCCGCAATTTAAATGCGATACTTTTCGCAACGATTAACCCCGGGTAGCGAGGGAGTTCTCCACGTCGAAGTTGGAGTATTTCACCGTTTCGAGAGACCAGGAAAAGCCTAACAGCGATGTCGGAGCCCGCCGGCTACGTTCCGTAAACAAACTTTTACAGTCATGCGTAACAAGTGTCGCTATTCGGCAGACGGTCGCCGCAAGCCATCGTATCTGGTTGAACAGGCCACGGTCATGTGGCGACACACCTGTATTCGTGTTACTCCTCACCATGTGACTCCAAGTTTCTTCCGGATGTCCCATCCTTCCCCTTTGTCTCATCTCCAGACGAACACGCTTTATGCGCTAGACGAAAACCGACTGACTGATGAATTTCCTACGAGGAACGTGCTCTCGATAAAACTGCGGCCGCCAATGTTCATTCTAAAGTCAGACGCGACGTTTTCTAACAAACCATACGCAAAGTAAATTCCATCTTAAATCTTTTTAAAAGTTGCAGAGTAAAGGCAAAGCTCACAACCGTCTCGTGGACAACGGGGCAGGTTGAAATCACGTTGACATTTGCGCTTGGATCCGAAAAAAAATTCGCGCACGTGCGTACGATCGAGCCTCAAAAAGTATCGATTTGCATTTCAATCCAGCTGTTACCCTCCCGGCGTCGCGAATCGTAAGATTCCCCGCGCATTTATCTCCCGATAAATTAACGCGCGTGACACTACGCTAACGAGCGCAATGTGACGTCTTGATAAACAACTTTTTTTTTGCGATCGACATCTCGCTGACCATATATAACGTACGTAATATGTTAATAACGTCGTCAGGAAATATGTAGATATAATGAATAAGCTACGGACGTCCTTCAACGTTAAACTCGCCCCTGAAACTTTCGTCGAGATGCAACACCGGTTCTTTACGACATCCCGACGCGGTCTATCAATCAGTAACGATATTGAAAGAAACAAACGATATGTTTACCGATGAGCACAGTGCCATACACGTGATGCAATTGCCTAAGTCAGGAACGATGGAGACTTGCTGCCAATTATTCAATAACTCCAAGGATATTATGCTCAAGCCGTGCCACTCCACTCCGCGAGAAAGTGCCGATAGATTCGCATGGAATTGGACGATAACTTCGCCAAACGTTCTCGACGTTGCCTTCCTCAGCAACGCTCGTCTTTACGACAACCAGATTGGGGGATCTTACATGTACGATTTACATAACACAGCTAAAGATAAAAAAGCGGGGAGTTGAGATGCCAAATAAATTAATTAATGTATCGCGTTTAAAATACGCGATAAAAAAATGAATAAATAATAAAGAGACCGTCAGAAAAAGAGGTATAAATTTTAAAAACTAACCTTTAAGCAACGGCAATTGCTGAAGCTCGACATCCTGTGAGTTCCGGTAGCGGGAGGAGCCCTGCGACTTCTTGGACTTCTTCTTGAGGGATCGCTTGGCGAAGGGGTCTATCCTGTCCACGAAGGCCCCTGACGACATTTTGGCATTAACGGAGGCACTGTTGGACTGTCCTGGTGATGCTAAAACCGCTGGAAAAGCGCTACGCGCCCGGGCTTTTTTCCTCGGGGATCACTTTTCACGCGGACAGCGGAGAGATAGTCTCGCGACTAGAAACCGTGATCCCTGCCGCCCCGAGGTGGCCGCATTCCGTGGCCGCCGAAACTAGTCGCGACGTGCAGCAACCCACCACCTCCTCTCTCACGAGGGAAAGAAAGAAAGAAAGGCACACACTGCTACGCGGATGCACGTGACGCGGTTTTCCTCCCGATCGCGTCAACTCTCCCTTGCTCCGTCCACTCGTCCCCCCCGCGATTCCACACTTTACCGTTGACGCCGCGCGCCGGGAGCGGCAAGGGGAGCTGGCGGCGATGGAAGACGTCGATGACGACGTGGGGCGCTTCGCCGTGGACGTTCGTAGCGCATAGCACCCGCCCCGGGCACCCCTCGTCCTCCTCCGGCTCGACGCGAATCACGCCGCTCCTCGCCGAGAGACCTCTCCTCCGGATTTCGTACCTCAGCTGGCTCCTCTGTGCTCGTCGCCGTCCCCGGCCACCGGGAAGAAGGGGCGCGATGATCTCCAGACGGCTAGGCGTTGTCACATGCAGACGCACGCCCGTGTGCCGTGTCCGTCTGTCCGTCCGTCTTCCTTCCTTCCGCGAACGTAGGTGCTCCCACCTACACCGTAAAACCGCACACGGTACGACGTAGGGAAACGTCGACCGACCGGCGACACTCTTCCGGCCAGCTGCCTTTCCCGATTCGGTCCCGCCTCGACTTCTTCGCGGCGGAAGTTCCCTCCGTAGGGTGGCTTCGATCGACGAGGACGACTACCGCCGGCGCCGCTGTCCGCAGTCGCCGATCCCGTTTCGGTTCTTCTCGGACGACGTAGCGTGTCGCCCGTTCACTCCCTCGTTCGCTCGTTCGCTCGCTCGCTCGCTCGCTCGCCCGTTGGCACGCGCGCGCACGCACGCAGGCAGGCAGGCAAGCAGGCAGGCACCGTGCTGCCGCGCGCGGTCTCCGAGCCGCCGGTGGCCGAAGAGGGAAAGAGAAGAGGCACCGTTACGAAATAGAACGACTTGCGCGTATAGCTGGCCGATTCAGCGGCGCGCACGTTCCCGTCACGAAAAGTATGGCCGCGCGAGAGTAATGTGGCCGCGCGCACACGCACCGTACACACGATAAATCGACTGGGCCGGGCCAGGCCAGGCCAGGCCGCGCGATCGAGTCGACGGAAAGAGAGACGGCGGCGGCTCGCGTTCGCCGTCGACGCTGCTGCCGCTGGCTTCGACCGCCGAAGGAACGCCACCAACTCCCGCTTCCTCCTCTCGCCCGCTTCACCCCCGCCTCACCTCGTACGCCCGTCCGCCGACCGACTACGGCGACGTTCTCGGGGGGTAGACGTGTATGTTAGGAACAGCACTCGGTAGCACCGGGCACGGCCGCCATCAGCTGCTCGCTGCGACGTGGAGGTCTATCTCTCATTTTCCGGCGGGGCGAACGCGGTGCTGCAACGTCAGCCGTCGAGTGCCGCCGGAACGTGACCCGACATCGCCCTCTCGCGTGCCCCGTTCGTTCTCTGCTGCTCTCCTCTCTCGCCGCGGTCCCAATACTCCGCCTCGGCGCCGCTCTCGACCTCGTCTTGCGTGTCGCCTAATATATACACCACTCCGCCGCCCTGGCCTCCAAATCTTCCGAGTCCGCAACGCTCCTACCACCACCACCACCGCCGCGACGAAAACCGTGCCGCTCCTAAACTCCCGAGTCCCGAGGGGAGGGCCTTCCTTCGCACGTATTCCGCACCGCGTTTCCGCGGCACCGCGAGGCGAACCGCTACGCGTCGAAAGGAGATTAAACCCCAGGGAAGCAGATCTCGAGCTCGCAATCGCGCCGCGCACCGCCGCCCTCCTTATTTTATTGAAAATCCGTCAAGAAGTGCCTCTGCGTGTCTGAAAATAGTAATGTGCACTCGGCAATCGTCGGCCGGAGATGACCGAGCGTCGCCGAAAACTCCTGAGCCCGGAAGGTGGCGACAGCGTCAAAGTCGATCAACTCTTTCACGCGCGGTGCCTCCGCCATTCTCCTTTGCGATCGATGTCACGGCGAGTCAGGGAAACGGAAGATAGCGCCCTACGAGGGGCGTATGTAGAGACCCTCAAGTCAGAAAACACGTCAGCTGGATCGTTGGTTTCCCTCGATGTCATTTTAACTTTTAGGATTCGTTCAACTCTAACGCTATACGATGTTTTTTGAAGAGCGCCAGTCTAATCCAACTGGCCGCTCGTAATAAATTTTTTCGGAATTAAAATAAAATTCCATTTGATTGGTTCATCCGGAGGGTGTTCGAGTAGAGTCGCTTTATGAACACACTCTAGTAGACGAGCGCCGTTCTCGTCAACTTCGTATCGTAGCGGCCATTACGAAAGAGGCGTTCCTACGGGATTGGCGGCAAACGTGGCTCACTCCACACCACTACCTTACTTCTGTATTCCTCATATTTCTCGAGCGTTTTCGGATACTCGGCGCCGCGCGTCATTGTCATTTATTCTTGCTTCCTCTACGTTATAGCGATTGCCAACTCCATCTGCTGTCGCTTGCCAACATCGCGAAGGCAGGAAGCTCCAAGCCAAGCCGCTGCTGGCGCCTGCTTGCCTGCCTTGCCATCTTGATTGACGCCTCGTCCGAAATTTCGTAAACAATTTTGGCTTCTGCTTGACCGCGCTTGGAGCGACGGAGACGCTATGTCGAAGCGCAGGATCGAAGTCATGGATCCTTATGTCAAACGGAAATCCACGTGAGTGCACGAACGTGTTACCGCCTGCAATCGATGCTTGACCGCGAGTCCGCGGTGATCGTCCTCCTCTGCCATGTGCAATGTCGCGGGACCATATCAGACCGTGCAGATTTTTATCACGTGCGATCGCGAACGTATACACGCGCGTTTTAACTTCTTGGCACGTGTCTGCGATCCTTGGACATCGCCTACGGATGGCAAGCCTCGGACGTGTCACGCTTCGTTATTTCGACTGTCTTCACTTCCGGTTGCAAGGGAAATTTTTGTCGCTACGCTTTGTAACGGTTCTCTTGCTCGACCCGTTCTATATTATAATAAAAATATAAATCTATATTTCTGCTTATTTATCCTCTTTCCCGCATGTTATTTCCCAAATATGCTTCTTCGCACGCACCGCCGTAAATTTATTATGTTTGCACGCGTCAGGTGTGTGCTTTAATATCTCGAGTCTACTTCGTGATTTACATAGATTTCTATTTTTCACTGTATTAACTATTATACCGCTTGTTGCATATATAGATTGGTAAGATAAAAAGAAATGCTACATAATAATTATTTTGCAGAGACAGCTCGGTTTCCAACAATGCAACAACTCAAGGATCTGCAACTGCAAAGAGCCAAGTGCAGTTTAATCCATATAACATGCTGCCATATACCCCAAAATACTATGAACTTTATAAAAAAAGAATAACTTTACCTGTATTTGAATATCGTACTGATTTTATGAGGTTGCTGTCTCAGCATCAGTGCATTGTTCTTGTTGGAGAAACAGGATCTGGCAAAACTACACAGATACCTCAATGGTGTGTGGAATATTCAAGAAGTATTGGAAACAAAGGAGTTGCCTGTACGCAACCTAGAAGAGTGGCAGCTATGAGTGTTGCTCAAAGAGTTTCAGAAGAGATGGATGTTGCTTTAGGTATATATATTAGGTGTTTCATAGTAAAACCGCTATTTTTTTAAAAGTAAATTAACATTAATTAAATAATTAAACATTAATTAAATAATTAAACATTAATTAAATAAAACATAAATTAACGTTTGATTACAGGTCAAGAAGTAGGATATAGTATCCGTTTTGAAGATTGCAGTTCACCAAGAACTGTACTAAAATACATGACCGATGGTATGTTACTTCGGGAGGGTATGTCTGATCCTATGTTGGATGCTTATCAAGTCATTCTGCTTGACGAAGCTCATGAAAGAACGTTAGCTACTGATTTGCTGATGGGTGTTTTAAAAGAGGTGATTAAGCAGAGACCAGATTTGAAACTTGTGATTATGAGTGCTACCTTGGATGCTGGAAAGTTTCAGCAATATTTTGACAATGCCCCGCTTATGAATGTACCTGGAAGAACGCATCCAGTCGAGATATATTATACTCCGGAACCGGAAAGGGACTATCTGGAAGCGGCAATTAGAACTGTAATTCAGATACAGATGTGTGAAGAAAGTCCCGGGGATCTTTTATTGTTTTTAACGGGTCAAGAGGAAATTGAAGAAGCTTGCAAGAGAATTAAAAGGGAAATGGACAATTTAGGACCTGAAGTTGGTGAATTAAAATGTATACCATTGTATTCGACACTGCCGCCGAATCTTCAGCAAAGAATATTTGAACCTGCTCCACCTGCTAAATCGAATGGAGCTATCGGTCGTAAAGTTGTCGTTTCGACTAATATCGCAGAAACATCGTTGACTATTGATGGAGTCGTTTTTGTCATAGATCCTGGTTTTGCCAAGCAAAAAGTAATTGCAACGTTTTAAATCAGTGCTCGGAATAAATGTACATTTTATTCCGAGCACTGTTTTAAATTAAATTTAAATTTAAAAAACTTTTTTAATTATAAATTGATTATTTCTATTTTTTTTTTTTTTTTTTTTTAATAACAGGTATACAATCCAAGAATTCGTGTCGAATCTCTTTTAGTATCACCTATTAGCAAAGCTTCCGCGCAACAGAGAGCTGGTCGTGCCGGCAGAACAAGGCCAGGGAAGTGTTTTAGATTGTACACGGAAAAGGCGTACAAAAACGAGATGCAGGATAACACATATCCTGAAATTTTGCGATCTAATCTTGGAAGCGTTGTTCTGCAACTGAAAAAGCTTGGCATTGATGATCTAGTGCGTATATTATAATATTAAATAAGAATAAATTTGCTTATTAATGGTAAAAGTAATAACTTAATTACATGTTAAATACAACAGGTACATTTCGATTTCATGGATCCACCCGCCCCCGAAACTCTTATGAGAGCTTTAGAACTTCTAAATTATTTGGCAGCTCTCGATGACGATGGGAATTTGACGGATCTTGGCGCGGTAATGGCAGAATTTCCATTGGATCCTCAGTTAGCGAAAATGCTAATAGCTTCTTGCAATCATAATTGCAGTAATGAAATACTTAGCATTACTGCTATGCTCTCAGGTAACGTATTGGGGTTTGTTATATGATATTAATATATTACGAAAATAATGCATAAAATATCAATGAGAAATAATTATAAAAATAAAATAATAAAATTGCGGTAAGATTAATATAACAGTATATTGATGATTGATATGGTATTAGTCCCACAGTGTTTTGTGAGACCAAATGAATCGAAAAAAGCTGCGGATGATGCAAAAATGAAATTTGCACATATCGATGGTGATCATTTGACATTGCTTAATGTATATCATTCTTTCAAACAACGTAAGTATTTGTTTCTCGCAGTATTTTTACTATAAAATAAAATTTGATAATATAAATAATTCTTAAATTACAGATATGGATGATGTGCAATGGTGTTACGATAATTACGTTAATTATCGGTCGCTGAAAAGCGGAGATAACGTGAGACAGCAGTTGAGCAGAATAATGGACAGATTTGTACTGAAGCGTACTTCGACAGACTTTAATTCAAAGGATTATTATATTAACATCAGGAAAGCTTTAGTTAATGGTTTTTTCATGCAGGTAATGTAAATATTAATTTACATGATAGTTTTTTTTTATATTGTTTCGCGTGCACTTTTTCACTCGCCCTTACTCGCTAAAGTTCTCCCGCGCGTTGCGAGAAAAGAGCAACTCGCGTTAACAAAACGTTGGACTTTTTATTAAGAATAAATGCAGAATATGCTTATTTTTATTTTATACATCTACGTTTATATTTCGACAGGTAGCGCATTTAGAGAGAACAGGACATTATCTTACTATCAAAGATAATCAAGTAGTACAACTTCACCCGAGCAGCTGTCTTGATCACAAACCGGAATGGGTTATTTATAATGAATTTGTGCTTACTACTAAAAATTATATCAGGACAGTCACTGACATCAAACGTAAGATTTCTCATTTTATTATAATTAGTACGTATGTACACCGAAAGGCAGATAAGACGTTTTCTGCGGCGACAGCGGCTAGCGTGCGTAATCCTAGGCTACAGAGACAGGGGATAAGAGAACGGGGAGAAATTAGTCATCGGCAAACCGGCCGGCGCGGTATATACATGCGGTACATGTAAAACTCGACGCACACGTTTTAATAAAGTCACGTTCGCTAGCTGCCGTCGCCATATCTGTCTTTCAGCATACACTGTATTATTAGTATTATTACTTTATTGATTATTGTAATTAATAACTGTAGTTTATTTAATTTTTTTTTAATTCAGACCTTGTATATATTTTTACAGCCGATTGGTTGCTCATGATAGCACCGCAATATTACGATCTACAAAATTTCCCCCAATGCGAGGCAAAGAGACAGCTCGAGCTCACTCAGGCAAAATTAGACTCGAAACAGTATCAGGAAGGTTTCTAACCTTTATATACTTTAGAGGTGTTAAAAAAATCACAAGAAGTTGAGAATGCTCAGTCAAAATTTGCCAATCGTAGCAAACTTCGGCACACGACTTTCTCACTTACTGGAGCCACATCACATACAAAACATTGTGAGACACATGAAAGATTACTTTCTGTCAACTTAAACGGTACAGGAAGAATATTAAAACATTTAGATTTCTCTACAAACTTTATGCTGGTTTGTACGAATATGTAAAAATTGAACAATTTAATTTAAACTTTCGACATTTAAGACTAAAAGAAAAAAATAAAAAAATAATAATAAATGGACAATTTATTAACTTAAGACACACAGCAAAAGCATAGTTAATCGATAAGAGGGTTATTTATGTACATTTAAAAGAATACGTAGCCTCTAAGTAATTTTAACAGTAGAGTTCATTAATCAACGTTTACATTCGAACGCATTCAGAATGTCACTAGATTATAATAGATTAATTTTTGTATTAAACGTTGACCATATAACGTGAAGAAGGAAGATATATAAAGTGGCCACTATATACAAGAAAATAGAATAAAACTATCTCTTACTTGCCTAAAGATTGTTTCAAACGAAAAAGAGTTTCATCTATTTCTAAAAGAATATTGTTCTTTTCGTCATATTTTTGAATGCGACTTAATGTTTTGTGTTTCGTATTTTGTGAAGTTCCGAAATTCAAAGTATTTTGCAGTGTGTATGAATTTTTAACACTTTATCGACGGGAATATACTAATTATCGTCTTAACCTAAACTTACGTCTGTTGTCGCACTTTGCAAAATTATTTTTTCATAATCTATTTTTTATTCAGTACAGTCTTATGTGTGTAATCATTGATAGTGCTTTACCTCCTGCAAAAATATTTTAATCGTTGCAAATACAATAATTAAAAAAGAGATTAATATATTTTCCTATTTTATAAATATGTTCTTGATAAGAGATTCGTTATTCATAATAATATTATCTCGTCAATAAAGTGTTAAAAATAATGAAAAACAGATTGATCATGGTTATAAACGTGCATAAACTTTTTACTAAAAAAATAGAACACAGCTGAAGGGAAAAAAAAAATAAAAAAAATTTCTAGATGTACATCTGAAAAAATCAAACTAATAAAGAAACAAATATTTAAGATATATAGTAAAAACTATAAGCATATACATCAAATACATGTGTGAATGCGCACGGCGCACGCACACACACACATACATACACATACGCATGCCACAGAACATTCAGAAATACGGTGGCCAATTTATGGAAAAAACAGCATTAAATGTAATAAAGCATCTTTATTAGCACCTGAAAGAAACACAAATTATTTATTCTTATGTCCGTTTAAATCTGCTGGTCAGCTGTATTTGACTTTCTTATTTGCTATAGTATATGCTAATAAAATTCGCTGCAAGCCGTCATTATATAGTTTTTGCTACAAACTCCTGTAGTGCGAGTCAACGATAACTCTGTTAGATATTATTCAGTGGTACGTCTCAATGATTAACTGGACGAGTTTTAATTTTACATAAAATCAAATTAATAAAGAAAAAAAAATAGATACATTCTATGGAGCATTATTGCTCGTCAATGTATTTCGTGTAGCTATGATGCGTCAATATGACAAGGCTTTCTAACCTTAAAGTCGTTTACTTCTGTTATTCCGGCGACGAGTATTTCGTTTCGCGAAACAGAACGACGCTTATTTCAGCCGAACTCTCTCGTTCCATAAAAAAAAAATATGTTAAATAAATATAATTTTATCGATATTGAAGATTAGGCTATTAAGTAATTAATTATTCTTTATTTTATTGAAGAAAAAAAATAAAATAAAATGTTTAACACCAAGTCTTTTGACGTTGTGAGTTTTAATTCAGAATTATCTGCTGCAAGGTGAGTTAATTCATTATTGTTGTAAAATGTATTCTGTTTATAATCGCTTTGAGATATATATTTTAAAATAAATTCTAGACTCGAAACGTCAGCAAATGTTCAAACAACAGAGATAATTTATGCTGCTAATGACACACAGACTACAGAAACGAGAAGCGTCGGAGTATGTTAATTATTGAAGTTTTACTTACCTTGTGAAGAATTTTTTAATTATTCTGTTCATTGTAAAATATCGAGAAACGCTGCAATAATTTTTTCATATATGTTGCATTTAATTATAATAAAACTCTGATTTTAAATTCAGATTCAAACAACGAATGAGCAGAAAGCAGATGCACAGGTAGATTATGATAGACTGGCAGAGTTTTTAAAAAAAGTCACCCCAGGAATTCTCGAAGCTCTGGATGAAGCCAGTAGCGCTTTCGATGATTACAATCCAAATGTAAGCGAGACGTCGTCAACTACTGTCGAACTGTTGAAAAAAATCAATACACTTAGAGAGATAGAAACGTCGTCCTTTCAGAATTCCGTGCACTCGGTATGTCCTTTTCATTAAAACTAATTTTTTTTCGCGATAACAGCGAGGTTATGAACAGATATTACAAACTGAATGTTTTATAGATAAAAGTAAGCGACTTGTCGTGGAGCACCGTCGGAGGAACGTTAGCGGTAGGTCTCAGTCATATTTGTCACGCGACATGGTGCGATCATCTTTCGACAATCCAGTTGTACAATCTTACAACGGAGGACGATGTCACGGATGTGCCCGCTAAAACATTAGAGACAAATGGATGCGTTACAACTCTTTGCTATCATCCAACGGAGCCTTCTATCCTCGCAGCTGGATTGTTTAATTGTAAACTTTATTAATTAATCGCAATATTGACAAAATTCTTATCGTCGTGTCTGACAAATGCATCTGTATGATTTTTCAAGGGGACGTGTTTATTTGGAATCTCAGGAATGACGATTCCGTTGTGCCCATGCACGTGTGCTCGCACGGCGACAGTGTATCTCAAGTGTGTTGGCGGCCAAGATCTGTAAGCGATGTAACTCTGTTACTAAGCTCTAGCATAGATGGATACATACTGATTCATAAGGTGATGGCTAATTTTACAACTGTTCAATTGCATAAACGGTAAGCACCTCCATCTAATTTAATTTAACCATCTATTTCAATTATTTTACGATCCTGTTTTTTTTTTTTTTTTTTTTTTTTTTGCTGCGTTACAGGTTTAAGATAGCCAAGGAACGTAATCCAATAGAAAATGCTAGGCCACGCAGTTCTGGAGGTACGCGCGAGCGTGCCGCGGAAGCAGGGCTATGTATCACGAGTTTTGATTTTTCATTGAAGCATCCCAGTATATTTATCGTTGGCACATTATGCGGTGGAATCTATAAATGCAGCTTGGACAGTGTAACGCCTATCGAAGGTTTGCATTTATTATTACAGCTAATATAAATTTTTATTATAAACGGAAAAAAATGTTTATCAATTTTAGAAGACGCCACACTTATAGATCCTGTGATCGACGAATACGAAAGACACGGAGGTAGCGTTACCAGTATTAAATGTTCACCATTACGCAATTTATTTGTCAGCAGTGGCACGGACAAAGAAATCCGTATATATAATCTTGACGAGGTAAAATTACATGTCATATTTCAGGTTTTCTAATCACGATTTTAATCTTACGAGAATAAAAATAAAAAATTGGAAAATTATGCAAAATTTTACTTAAAATACATTTCATAATTTATTTTTCGCTCTTTGGCAAATAATAGTTGATTTAAAAAATGATAAAATTAAAAAGAAATATTTTTTTAACATCTCTATAAACGTTAAAAATTTTAATTCTTAAGGTAATTTGTTTTATAAATTTATTAATTTTGTTTTACGATTCTTTTTGATATGCAATTATAAATATCACACAGCATGTCAGCCAACAAACCATTTCTGTGGACGATACGGTTGTGGGATTAACGTGGATGATTGGTAATCAAGACGTGCTCGCAGCTTATGGAGCGGGCACATGTGTAAAGTTTTACAATGTCGCAAACGGCAAACCTGTAACACATGCAAAAGTCGAGGTGACTGGGAAAGAAGATATTAGCAGCTTACGTGTAAATTCCAAAAGGTATGTCAAGATAATTATTACCTGCAGTTGACTCATCACTCCAAAATACCTTTCTCTTTCTTGCTAATTTTAAGCATGATACAATAATTTTTCGAGCCATACTTGTTCCTGTTTTTTTGTTTTTTTACCTGCAACAAATATTTAAATATTAGTATGATATTTTTTAAGCAAGTTAAACTCAGATTAAAATTAGTTAAACAAAAATAAATATAAATATGATTCATAATAAAATATGTTTGTTTTACTCATTACAGAGATGTACTGGCGATTGGAGATATTCGTGCGAATGTTGAAATATGGAAATTTCCACGGCAGTTGTTTTGAACGTAACTCCGATTGACGCAATTGCTTGCGACACTTGCTGAATGGACTGACACATCTTTACATACGTATTTTAAGTACAGCACATACATGTTTTTTAACTGAATAAATTCTTTGAAACATTAAACTTTTCTTTTCTTTTTCTGCATTACCCCTCCCCCTTTTTTTTTTGTTAACTTTTATAATACATTATTACAAAAATATTCATATTACCTTTGTGTCTGCAATCAACGCACAATATATTCACAGCATCTCTAAAATGAAAACAATTTAACAAGGAAAATATATTAAATGTATTTCAGGTACGTTGAAGTTTTGCCCTGAAAAGGACAGTTTGCG
This sequence comes from Cardiocondyla obscurior, assembly GCF_019399895.1. Classification (NCBI taxonomy): domain Eukaryota; kingdom Metazoa; phylum Arthropoda; class Insecta; order Hymenoptera; family Formicidae; genus Cardiocondyla; species Cardiocondyla obscurior. Next base: position 2,583,060 of record NC_091884.1, on the reverse strand, counting down.
CTTTTTAGCGTTTATTGCGATGTTCCTTGCCCTTAAAAGGGCAGTTTTTAATTTTCCTCTTGATGAGGATATTTGCACTACTTGCTTTCTTGTTTCTTGCAAACAACCGAGTAGACGAACAAGCATTTTGATAGATTTGCGGGTCCCTGAAGGGACCCTGAGGAAAAATAATAGAAAGGATTATGCGGGAGAATGTAATTTAAACAGGATTCAACGGGATATATAAGATAAGGGAAACAAAAATTAAAAATTGCGATTCTCTCGTAAATATTGTGGATTGGAAATGTCGGGAGTGGTCAAAAGGCCACATGTTAGGATTCGTAAATCAATTTAAACTCTTTTAAGGAAAGGAATAAAAATATGGAACGGGGTAATTTGAAAATTTCTTCAACTCCATCCTGATGATTGCCTCTTTCGCTTTTTACGTGAACAGTAAGATGTTGACCCCGTCCCTCCTCTCGAACACGTATAGATTTCAAGGATTCTTCGATGTCCTCCTCTTGAAGCACCTGTTTACGCGAAACTCGTCAAGCAAGCCCGCAACTTATCTCCTTCTGCTTCTCTGCCATCGGAAATCTTTTTTTCCTCCGATTATCTCTCTGTATTTTGTCTTCTTCACTCCTTTTCCTGCTTCTTTTTTTTCTCGTTTGTTCAACAATAATACGAATATGTGCTTCTCTCGCGAAGAGCGATTCACAGAGACATCGCAAATTACACGAACTCCATCCCCGCGTAAGTAGTTGTATAATTGCATTGTGCTGAAATATACTCTGGAAGTTACGGGGACGGAAAGTTCCGGTAAAGCTCCCCACTGACTCTCCTCTTCTTGCGCAATGACTTCACCTGGGGTTTCTCCCGCGACCTTCTGATCGAAGGAACTGAAACCCCGCCTGCTTTCTGCTTCCTGCTCTCTTGGTTTCCCAACTTTACCGGAATCGATTTACCGGGCACATTATTGCACGCCAAATCTTTCGACTCCCTCGGTCTTCTTCCTCTTCCGCCTTTCTTCTTCTCTTGTATTATCTTTTCTTCTCGGCATTCTCTCCTTTCACACGTTCACGCACACTCTTTCTCTCGCTCTCTCCCTTTCTCACTAAGTCCCATCTGCACACTTGTAAATTTTTTTTTGTTTTTTTTTTTGGCGCCTTTTATACTCAAAAAGACATTTTCTGGTCCGTTTCTTTTTCTCCTTGGAAATCCTGAGACCCAAGCTACAGTCACTCAGACTCAAAATACTCCTGCTAACGAGCGGAGAGCTTTTTTTCATATATACTTGCTGCTCCGCTTTTCGCTCCCGTATCTTGATGGCCACTCGCACCCAAGAAACTAGGCGTTTCCTTAATCTTCTTTCTTCTCTCATTCCCTCTTTTCCGTACCGGTCTGCACCTCCTCTTCGTTGAATCCATTTCGATTTGCTTCACAGCGCGTTCTTCGAGAAACTCATCAGCGTTATAAATGTGCAAAGCAAAGTACGATACAAACAGTTACGCCCTAACGTCCTTAGGTATGACTTACACACTCTCTCTCTTTTTTTTCTCTTTCTTTCTCTCGACAAGTGTCGAGGTTTAAGCAAATAGCTTCCGGAAAGTCTCCAAACCTCATCTCGTTCATTACATTGTTTCTCCCGAGCGTCGTGGACTTTGGATCTTTCATCGTTTCCCATCGTCTGCGCCTTGATCTCTCGACTTTCTCTCGACCGAGCCTCTTTTTTTTCTTCTACGAATGTGAAGACGAAGAAAAAGTGCTGTGACGATCCTACGCGCCGCTCTTCGATCTTCTCACTCCGCTTCTCTTCTCATCGTCGACTGCTCTTCTGCTCTTGAATCTTCTCGTCGGACGCGCAAGCACGAGATGATTGTTTCGCGGCGAAAACAACGGGATGCGCGTCAAAAAGTGGCCTGGTCGCTGGTCAACCGCGTATTACCTTCCTTCTTTCTCGTCCGCTCTCGCGCTATCATCACCGCGACATCAACGTACTCGCGTTCTCTCCTCCTGTTTCAGCAACAGATAGATCGGCTTTCTTTCTCAGCCGAGTTGCTCATCTAGCAAATAATTTCCCCGAGACACTTCTCCTGAAGATAATCTTCTGCTCTTCGTCGAAGGCAAATAATTCTCTTCCAGCTCTCGGTGTCGTTGCCGCTTCCCCGAAATGACGTAAAAGCTATCGGGTATGCGAGGCTGACATCGGATCATCTATCGGGTGGAACATAGACGATCGACGATCTCGTTTCTGCGCGTGACGACGAGCCTTCTTTTCCCCCTTCACCATCTTCGGTTTCCGCCGTCGTTTTCTTTCTTCCTCTTCCATTCGCGCGACTTAATCTTGCGTTCGCCAGCGGAATCACTTATCGACACTCGGGTTCAACGAATCGCTCTAACGGATCGCCAATGTGAACCGCACGCCGAGCTCTCGGAAGTCTTTCCCATCTTCTCGCGTAGCAAAATAATTCTCCCTCTCGGCCCTTATTTTCGTGCGCCCTCGTTTTCTCCTTTCTCTACGCGTCGTTTTTTGTTTTTTTTTTTTGTATTTGCTTATTTACAATTATTTAAATGTATCTCGTCGTCTATATTACTATCTTCATTATCGTCGACCGACTCTCCCTCTCCTCCTTGTAAACAGTTAAATTCTTAATCGTGATATATATATAATATATAATGCCTATTAACGCTCCAGTCAGAACCTTAAGTATTAGCTTTTTGTTTTTTTTTTGTTACTACATAATAGATTACGATCGTTATCATCTATGTCTTATGTACTCTAGAAACCTTGACGGTCAATTGCATCTCGTCGTGCCCGCGACAATCACTGCCGGACGGGACACGGAGGGAGGAAAAATCGTCGTCATTGTCATCCCCAACGTTGTTGTCATCATCACAGAGATCGCGACTCGATATTTTACAACTATTATTAACTTCCCCTACTAAACTCGTAGGTTCTTTAATTACCTCTCTCTCTCACTCTCTCTTTCACGCACATGTATTCTCTTTCTCGCACACTCGCATTCTCGACAACAGAACCAATACTGTTGTCGTGGCCCTCACGATCTGCAGCGTGCATATTGTATCGACGAAAACAAGATAAAATAATTACTCGCCTCGCGCAAGTTTCTCGCGCGGTACAATTTTTGCTTCGTGCGATCGTACAGACGATTGTGGTCGCCAACGATGCCGTTTCTCTCGAGATCGTGGGATCAACGCTGATCTCGGCCTTTCAGATTTTTCGCAAATACAAAATGAACGCAAGTCGTAATGTACACGAGTCGTTTGTCCCGAGTGCGCAATCAGTTTTTCTTAGAAATTAAAAGCATATGTCATGTTTCAATTTGTTCCCGCGTCTTGCTTCTGCTTATTTATTAAATTTCTTTTTTTATTTTTAGGCTTATCGCACTCGCGCACTCGAGAATAACGACTTGCGCTGATATCACACGCAGCATCTCGTCTCCTCTTGCTCGCGATAACGTATTTACATCATTGTCCCATTAAAGCAGACCAGAGTTTCGAGAAACAATGCTCGGTACAAAGTGTAAATTTACGGACGAACATACAGAAAAAGTCGGACGCGAAGAATTTTTTTTGGGGGGGAAAAATGCATGAAGAGGAATACGCAGAAAAATCGGATCTCTTCCACCTCTCGTCGCGATACTGTCGACATTTTAATTTCGAGAAACCGCATCTTTAATGCGTCTCGCTTCTGGTGCCGAATACAAAGTCCTAAAAATCTTGTCTTTTTTTTCAAGATTAAAATTAACAATCCGACGTTAATCAATTAAAAAGAGAAAAACACGTTCGGTTTTTTTTTTCTTTTTCTTTTAAATATACTTTTAAAATAATTTATCATACACTTTAGAGATTTTATGTATGATAAATCCGAACGTTTCGTTAACGTTACTTCATGGATGTTGTAAATATAAATGCCTATAAATAAATTTGACCCTCCATCCATTAATCTAAATAAATATAAACTTTTTATAAAATTGTGCCTTTTTAGTATACATTATTTTTCTTTGTACATTTCACAGTAATGTTATCTGTTCCGTGAAAAATTAAGAAACTCGTAGATAAATATCAACTGGAATCTTTAAAGCTCTCAAAGTTATACGAATTAAAACTTATATCTATCCTGTTCATTTTTCATCAACGTTCTCCATTTATCGATTGCAACGATTATCTTTTGTAAGCAAGATTAAAAAAAAAAAAAACCCATTTGATTAACGATCAATCGCGCGATGAGATCTTTTTCTCTTAAATCGAATTCCACATGCAGATGTTTTTTTCCCCCGCGCGCCGAGAAATTACAAGAGGAAAAGGGGAATCTCTTACGCGCTTATTTACCAAATAGGGAAAGTTGCTTTCACACGCGCCACCACCGTTTCGCTCGCGCTACTTGCGACCGACGTTCTACATCACGGACTTGCGGATTTGTGCGCGTGTGAAAACACAATTCTGGTCCAGGGCGAGACACGTGTTTTCTGGCGGTCCTCCGAGCGTGCTTCGCGTATCGCTTCAATCAATCGCTGCGCTAATCACTATCCGCGTTATCAGTCACGAGTTTCAGTAAAGCGGGGAACCTCGGCCTTCTCGTCCATCAAGAGACGAACGAGAACACCGAGGATATTACCGATAATAAAAAGTCAAACGCAGATAGTAAACGCGCGAAGAAAAAAAAAATTATATTTTACATACGCGCGCACGTGTCCATCGTTTTGTCTTTTTTTTTTTTTTCTTACGCAGTTAATATCAATAATCCAATGAAAAGATCGACGGGTCGGCAGAAAAAACCACGGCCCTGGGCAGAAGGAAGCTCTTTTGCACACACATTCACGCATTCTTTCTCTTCGTGCGCATGTATATATATTTCTATATATCATCTTGTAATTTTTTTCACTCGTTCTCCCCGCCAAGTTACTCGTTCTCGACCCAGCTTACTTTGGCACACACGCATTCTATCGCACTCTCGGTCACCCACACGCGCATTCATTGTCCGGAGATATCCTAAACTATATGTACGTGTATGTATATAATATATATCAAGGTACATGGTCTCGATTCGCTCAAATAGTCGATGCGTTCTCTCGCCGCGCTGGCGAACGATAACTCTTCGCTTTCGGCAGCGACGTCCGCGACGACGCGAGAGACGGAGGATGTCCTGCTAGCCTCGTTTCGAGATCGCAATTTTCTTCTCTTTCTTTTTTCTTCTTATCGCAAGGCGCATTAATGAAGTCCTCCCCCGTCTAGAGGGTGTCCCTCGCGTCGTCGCGCCGCGCCGCGCTTTTCCGCGTTCGCGTGCGGGCGGCGGGGGAGAAGGATAAAAAGAATATATGTTATATATTGTCACGTTGACGGACGATCATGCCCGCCGATCCCCCGCGCGTGCGGGGGATGCGCGAGAAGCTCCAAGGGAGCGGTGAACAAGTCCTTCCCTCCCGTCACGAGCGAACGCGCGTCCCTGCGGCCGTCTGCAAACGAACTCTCTCTTCTACCTAGCCCCTCGAGATGTCTTTTTTTTATTTTTAATTAATCGAACGATTTATAATTCACCGGCTTTAACACACGCAGGGCGCGCGAGCGGCTCCCCTGCGCGGGAAAATAATCGTGCCCGCGGGATGGACAGCCCGCGGTTACAGACTGAGATCGAAGTTTGTGCCTCGAATTATGCTTCATTTCCTGCGTACGGCAACGAAGCTTAAAAACTAATTAAAAGAAAGAAGGAAAGGAGATCTTTTCTTTTTTTTTTTTTAACGTCGAGCAAGACGGTGAGCGACGCAAAAAGCCAGGCACGGATGTCACTTGAGCGTCTGAACGCGAGAGACCGGCAAGAATCTGCGGGGTGGATGATAAGAATTAAAAAAAAAAATAAAATAAAAAAATGAAAAAAGGAATGTGACGCGCTCCCACCGTTCGCCAAGAAGTGAATTAACAATCGATCGAGTAACAATCGTGGAGAAAAATTTTCGGCAAAATTTTTGCAAGTTTTACACTTCTTTTATCTTTCTGAAGAAATTACGGCTCGCTCGATGCATCGAGTTGCTTCGGTATGTATAAATCAAGGCTCTTCTCGCTCTGCTTCTCTTTCTCTCTTTCCTTTTCTCCTTCGTTTCGCTTTGTCAAACCTCTCAACTTAAACCTAAATTTAAGGCTTATTTAATTAATCGACATAGTGTTTTCGTGTGGCTGTGTGTTTGTGTCCCTGTGCTCGGTACGATAAGACGTGACGCAAGTCTTATGCAACGACGGAAGAGTTGGTGTCCGAGATCTCCCGTGAACCGCGGGGGTCCCACCCTTCTCTCGTTTTAGACGAGAGACGGAGGGTGCGATCTCGCGGGACACCGCGGCTACTCTTAATTCGAAACACGTTGACTCGATTCACGATGAGCTTCAATATCTTTCATTTATCTCAATTTCCTCGTACTGACTCTCGATGATAAACGCGAAAGGCGTGGTATCATTGCGTTGATAAAAAAAAAAAAAATAATCTTGCTGATCACTAAATTTGTGATTTAAAAAGTATTTTTAACGCGATACTAGTTGCTGCTTTAAGAAATGCACACTTGGTTAAATGTAGATAAAAGACGCGTTAAAAAAAAAAAAAAAAAAAATAATAATAGAAAAAACCAAAAACAAAAAAGATTTTTCTCTATAAAAATATGTTATTTGCTAAAAAGATATGTGACCCTTAAATCCATTCGCGAAGAATCATCGAGAGCCGGCCTGCTAATTCCGAATATCTCGACATTTTCTAAAAGAAAAAAAAAAGAAAACCGGAGCCTCCGGAGAAAGTCAACGAGGCATAATTAATTTGAAGTCAAAACAACCGATGATTTTCTTATAAAAGTTCCATAGCGACTCCGTTTCTCTCAAGGCCGCGCAAAGCTTTTGCAAGTATTCGTACGAAGTTTCGGAGAGTCTTAAGAAGCACCGTAAAGTTTCAACAGCCTATTTTTTTTTTTTCCAACCATTGCTGCTTCGCATTGTAAGAAAGCATAAACCCAAGCGTTACTTATTTCTTCAAGAGCGTCCCGACAGAGGTAAAGTATAACTGTACAATTAAACTCGACCGAACGGATTACTTTTAAAGAAACATCCGACTTTTCTCTTGGCAACTGACCCTCCTGCGTTTCATTATCCGTCGGGGAAGATTCCTCAACTTTCTTTATTGCAGGGTGTCCGATTCGCTTCAACGTTCGAAGGCTCGAATACATAACGTGATAATTTTTCGTCCACAGTCATTCCCTCAAATATCTCAAGTTCAAAATCGCGAACGTTTCCTCGATACGTTTTGTCCCGGGCTTTCTAAGATTGGTATTATGCGGTTGTCTCTGAAATTTCCACTCGTACGCGACTTATCCTCCGCCCAGGATACGACTTTCTCGAAGTGTAAAAGCGGCAAGGATATAGCGTAATATATGCACACGCGTACAGCAATCTTTGTTAACGTTCTCCTGGATATAAAATCAAACCCGTTATCGACGATAAAAATTCCACGTAAAAAAAAAAGAAAAAGAAATAGAGTATTATACAAAGTGACTAGCATAAAGTAAGATGTACCGAACTGTAAGACGGAATCCGATCATCATAAAATGATATTTCTCAAATTTCATTTACAAATATTTATCGGCGCACGTCACTGCCAAGTATCGTTCGCCAGAAAGTTAATTAAGAAGCGATTATCGGACGCGAATAATCCCTCCGACTCGGTTTCTTTTTTTTGCAATATTCAGCGGTACAGTTACAGGACAACCGCACAGAATCGCGGATCACTGAAACGTTCGAGCCACACGATCGATTTCGTGTCGCGACAAATTTCACCCCGCCCACCCTTAATTAACCCCGAGAGCCTATCGCGATTTTGTACGTTGCAGTATCACAATTGAATGTTGATCGATAAACGGGTCGTCTCTCTCCCGAGGTCCTTCCTGCCCGACTCTTTCCATCGCTCGAAAATAATCCTTCCACTCGAAGTAACGAGTTTCTCCCTTTAACCCTTTTTCCGAGAGACGACCCAGCCGCGCGTCGCTACAATCACAGGCCGTTCCCAGCTACATTTATATGTGTGCATATGTATTACATTCGCGACACGATGAATCACGTTTTAAAGCCGTGAAATGAAAACGCTTTGGATTGTTAATGATTCCCTCCCTTTTTTTAGTTTCTTTTGCGTTTTGCCTCTGGTCTTGTTCGGTCGTTCGAGTCTCCGAGGCGCGTTCCCGTACCGGTTTGTATCGAACCGTTCAAAAACGTACGTTTATTAATATTAAAGCGTAAAGAATCCGGACATCCTCCTTTCTTTCTCGCGAGAGAAAGTGCAAAAAAAAAAAATGCGTCTCTCCCGCCCGTACCCTTTCCCGTTCCCTCGCTTTATCTGTCGCAATGTTTCTCTTTTCTCCAATAATGTCGCTACTTATCTTCGCCCTACTTTGCGCTTTTTCACTCTATGATTTTCTTTTTCTTTTGAATCTTATGTAATGTATATATATATAATATATGCGCGCGTACGCGTGTGGGTATACATATATATGTATTTTATGTCGATTAATGTTATCAATTAAAAGTTAATAATAGCTATACGAGTCATCATCACAGCTATTCTCGTCGACTTTTCGTTAAACGATTCATTTTCTGGTATTCATGGCCTCTTCCCTTCTCAAAAATTTCCTTTTTTACGTAGAAAATTTTATACCAACAACTGTGGTACGACGATAGTTGAAGACTACTTTGGAATTACAATCTTAAGTGGCAGACAACTGCTAGCCAGAGTATTTAATATTACAATCCCTCGATCGTCTACAGCTACCGCAACCCCAGCAGCGATTCTTAGTATAACATTTTCTATATGTTCCGTGGACATTTCTTTCTTTCTGCTGGCTGTACGTTCGCGCAAGAAATCGGCTAGGAAAAAATACCATCCGCTCTACGGAAATTCTCGGCTGCGTTCTGGCCTTCCGATACAAACTTCCTAGTCTAACTCTTCCGGTCGACGCGCTTCTAAAACCGAAGAAGGATGAGAATTGTACCCGTGGATCCGCGAACGTGCCTCACGTGAAAACTTTTCCGTTTCTCGAAACGATTTTCGCTTCACGCGACGGACTTTAGCACCGTTGAGTGCTTTTCCATTTAGCGGCGCAAGTCGACGACAGCCGGGTGTCTTTCTAGGTTGTTCGCTATACAGCGAACATCGATGGATGTTTCAAATTAACAGACTGATGCCGATGTAACTTGCGTCACTAAGTAGAGAACACTCGCCGATTCGCATCTTCGTGACACCAGATAGGCGCGTTTCTCACGCACCTGCTGCACGTCCCACCCCCCTTCTGATCGCCTTTTCTCTGATCGGACGGCAGTGTTTTAATTCGTTTCCCTCTCGCTCGAAAAATCTACATTGAAACTCTAACCGTGACGATTTACTCGGCCCGCGTACCGGCGAGATGAAAGTCTCCCCCCGCTTTTAATCGCAGGTCGTATTCGGCTACACGATGACTGGCTCAAAGACTCACGATTGAACGATATAACGAAGTGGCTCAAGACATTTCGCCTTTTCAAAGTTTTCGTTCGCACAACTGACCGCGCTAAGCCAACTCTCCGACTCCTACAATTCTTTCTCGCTATTCTTTCCCGAGAACCATGTACGGAAAGCAAAAACAAAATCTATGATAAGCAACGTAAAAAAAAAATTAATAAAAAAAAAAAAAATAAAAAGAAAGAAAGAAAGAAGAAGTACGAATCTATATACAGTTTAAAATAATACGGCGCAGACGGTTCTATGCACAAGGAACCGATTTGTCTGTCGCGAATCGAAATCGAGACGTATAAATGACTATGTATTCAAAGTCGGTCACATATCCAATCGGCGTTGCCTTTGTATTGTGTAAAAACGCAATTTACCCGCGATAATTTTCAACATTATTCAGATCGAATCAGCGTTACCTCTCAATTATTCGTTGCTGCTAGATACCGAACATTTTCACCGTAGAAAACTACAGATACGCGGTGCGAGCAATTGAAAAAATTCAAATCGCGCGTTTTGATATCAATCTCTGTTTCGTATTACAAATTATATACCTCTTCCAACTTCACTCGCGCGTCCCACAATCACACCGATCTCGCAAACTCGTCCTTACCTAAGACTTAATCGCCTAATCGAAAAAAAAGCAATTGACGTACGAGGAGAAAAGTGGACGTAAACGTTGCAGAACGATTATTGCAAGTTATCAAGAAACTTAAAAAAAAATTAATAATAATAAACGTTAATTAAAACACTATGTCAAACAATTTTGCTCAGTCTGTGACTTGAAATAATTCTGCTTCAAAAAAAAAAAAAAAATAAAATAAAAAAAAAAATATATGATAATAAACATGAAAAGATATAACACACAAGAATTTGTTTAAAGTTCAAAAGTCTAAACCACACTATCGATTTGATTGTGCAATGTCAAATCGATTGCATTCTCCACGCTATTATATCATTAAGGCCTTAGCTTATTACTACTATTGTTAGTTATTTACCCTTAAACGTTATTGTTATCGTTATCATATTATACATTAAGTCCATTTACTGTGTCCGGTATATAGATAGAAGTGGTGCGAGTTTGATATGACAATTGCGTCCGTAAAATAACGAAAATGTTTAGACCGCCCTTCCTCTGATCAGTACAAAGGAAAAACCTTTAGACAAAAAAAAAAAAAAAAAGAAAAAAAACTTACGCGAAAGGGCAACTCGTCGAAGACGGATCGAGTTGATGTCCGTAATCTGTTACTTTTAATCTACATGATAGACCGATCGTCCCTCTGGGGACGCAATCGCGTATCGTCTTTGTCATCGAATCCTGTCTCTTTGTCACAGTTACGATTGCGTCTAAGAAAGAACGAACAAGCCGATGTTAATTAATCAAAATAATTGCGATGCCCTTCCCCTTTTCTTATATTCGTAAAAGCCTTTCGTCCTGTGTCTAAGTGAAGCATTAGAATCTATCGATACTTAAATTTTTTTTAATATATGAAATGTATGAAATCAAGAGAGAGACGCTTGCGATTGCCGTTTACAACAAACGACCTGCCAAATCTTTCTCTCCCTGTTTCTAGCTCTTCTTATTTTTGCCTTTTCATCGTAAAAAGAAATCTTAAATTTATACTACATGCAATTCGCTGATAATTTTGTTTGAAATATCACCGAAACCGAAAGCGCGAGAAGTGTGGTCAAAACGTGAACCTTTTGCGGATCGTCGAAACGTATCTGCAAAACGTTTACGCGAATAGTGTCCATACAAATCTCACCTTTCGTTCAGCTTTATCTTGACCCTCCCTTCCTTTCTCTTTTATGTCAATCATGTTTAATTAACCCACTCGCGTAACACGCATTGAGAAACTCAAAGAACTTACATCTATTTGACATAAGGATTAACATATAGAAGAGAATAGTAAAGTAGCAAAAGAAGAAAAAGAAAAAAAAAAATAAAATAAAAATATTTCCAACAAAATAAGAAAGAAAAAAAAAAAAAATTAAACAAATTAAAAAAGAAAAATTGCCTGAAATAGAACTTCTGTACGAAGCCGTGTATCCTTACGATTTATAATAATCTGTAATACCAAAAGTATGATAAATAGTCCGCGGAGGAAACCCTTAATAAAGAAATATACTGACAACGATCATTAGTCGGGCGGCTATTAAATTGTTTATCCAGCATATCCGTGCTACGGATCAGCAGATTGCATATACGCTGTTTGGTATCCGAAGTCGATGGCCGAAGCACGTGAGAATAATAAAAACGCAGAAATCGAAATACCGGATGCCTCGAGAGAGCCACGCGTAAATGCGTGCCTCGGAAAGTCGCTCTGGAAAATGTAGCCGCGATAAATCATCCCTGTATCCCTTGCCCAACGCGTCGATATTGAAGTCCATCGTTCGTAAAAATCGCAACGAGCATCTTCGCGCGTTCGCGTCTGTCGTCTCGTCGGGCCGAGAACGTACCTCGTATCTTACTTTCTGCGTGTATTATCCAGATGTTACGGATAATGTATATATGTATGTACGTGGGGGGGGCTCTCCTCGTGTTCTTTTGTAAGTTTAGCGGTATACGATAATCTAAAATACAGTATTACTTACATTTTGTCACAATGGCGCGTGATGGGAGTTCCAGAACGCATATATATACATATATAACGTATCTCTCGCGTGCACACATCGATCGCGGCATCGGGACGCACCGATGCATCGCGTCGTCATACCTTTGCGGTGCATAGTCTGTATAAGATTTCAAGTTTGTATGCTGAATGCTACCTTAGCGTAAAGAACGGATTCCCGGATATCCACTCGCGTGATAAAATCAAAAACCCGTGTGTATGTGAACCGCACACGAAGTCACCGTCATCATTATCGTAATCCTCACATTTATCTTCATCGTCGTTATCATCGTCTTTTCTCTTAACGTCGTTTAGTCCTCTTTATCGATTAATTTAACCAACGACGATTCGCTATCGTACCTGATTCTCTAGGAGCTACTGACGTTTGCCTCTCCCCTCGCGCGTTGATGGTCTTCGGGCATCAGGCCTGGACGTTTAGCACTATGCGCAATTGCCTCGTATATTCGCTTGCTCTGTCTAACTGGCGACACCCATCCATCAATCTGCTCGTCCAACGACTTGGCGGCTTCGGTACGCTCGCAGGCGACGGCGTCTCCGAGAACTTGGCGCCCGCGTAAAAGCTATTGTTGGTCGGGCTACTACTCGGACTGCGTTGCTCGCAACGCTGTTGCGGCGACTGCTGCTGCTGCTGTTGTTGTTGCTGCTGCTGCAGCTGCAGCTGCGGCTGTGGTTGCGGCTGCGATTGTGGCTGGGGCTGCTGCACTTGCTGTTGCGGCGAGCTTCTCGCACACTTGGATGATGGACTGTTGTACGGGCTGCAGCTTTGCCGGCCGTCTTTAGCGTTTCTGGCCGCGTGTCGGCCGTTCTTGTACAAGAACGGCGATGATTTACTGTTGGAACGATTATGATGATTGTACTGAGGCTGATACCCGACCTTCGGCGAAGCCTGCCGATCCACCTTGGCGCTGTCTAACTTGGGCGCGGAGTTCGTCATGGCTCGGATGTTTGTTCACCTCCAACTTAGTTTTGCTTTGCTGTACCTCTTCGCCACTCAGCCAACTTCGTTGGCCTACAACACAAAGTAATGCTTTTGCTCGCCGGAATGGAAAATACATGTTTCGTTCAAAGAGAACGATATTATTAATTGCCAAGTTTAATTAAATATTTATTACAAAGTAATGCTTTAATTACTTTAACAAATAACAAAAATATTATATCTGTTTATAATAAATTTTATAAATAAAGAAAAATCAAATTAAGTTACACATTTAATGCGGAATATAATACATATTTAAATGCTTTATACTGTCTACGAATAAAAATTAAATTTTAATTGGTCAATTCATTAATATGTAAAAAAAAATTGTTAAAATACATTATACACAAAAAAAGCAGAAAGTTTATTACAAATAAAATCTTATTAACACAATGGTGTATTTTATTTTTACAAAAAACCAGCGATCCGTATCCTATTAACGAACAAAGTATTAATTCAACGTTCGAGTCCTTTGTTCCTTTGTCAATAGAGATCTCCATATCCTTAAGACTTAAATTTTTACACACAAGTAAACGATAAATGCTCATTGTCTCGCGATCGTTAGACGAAAAGTGGAAGAAGAGAAAGAAAAGAAAAAAAAAAAAGAAAGTCGCTTACCGGTAAACGGTCGCTGGTCGCTTCTCGGGGGACGACGTCCCGCGTCTCTGGCTGAGCAATTTTTCCAACTGCGCAATAATCACGGTATCCAGGGCAGAGCAAGATGGTGGTGGGGACGACGCGGTGGAGTAAGCGGCGGTGGGGTACCTCGAGCACTTTTTCGCGTGATGCTACCTCGCCTCGAGTTCCTCTTCTCTCGCGGTCCTCCCAGTGCGCGTACCCCGCAAATTCGACCACATCCGGTGACCGTTAGCCACCTTAGCGCGATATCCTGCCTTCCGCCTTACTTGCCGCCGCCGACGCTCGCCGATGCGGAAAGACTGCGCGTACCGTCCGCTCCCCCCGGCACAACGACTCCTCTCTCGCCAAGATGGCGAACCACGGGCCGTGGCGTTAGCTCGACGATCTCGCGCGGATCGAGCGTCCCCGCGGTGACGTCGGACCGCCTTGCGGTCGCGTTTTTCGCACGCCTTTTCGAAAAATTCCCGAGGGGGGGCCGATTGTCCAGCCGCGGGCGAGGTCCGTCTACGACGAGCGTGTTGTTACATGCGCCGTATGCTCACCCTCCGCGTGCTCTCCCGACTCACCTTCCGTTCTACCTCGCCGCGAGTCTTCGTGCGCTACCTTCTGGCCTCCTCGTCGTCCTCTCGCTTTTCCAAATCCAACCTGGTCTCAACGCTTCGACAACTATCACCCCCGCACGGCCAGAAGTCAGCCTCGCGTTATCCCCCTTGTCACTTTACACTCCTCAAACACTACTTCGAGCACTCCGCTTGCGCTTTTATAGGTACCCTCGCTCACGCGAAATTAATCGCAAACAACCTACGGTCAGCGCCACCAGCTGCCCGACTGACCAATCCGCGCGCGCGTCACTTCTCCTTCTTCTCTCGACGCGTTTCGTATTCGCTTTATGACTCGTTTACACGAACGCGTGAATGCTGGCCGATATACAGCTGAGCGACAACTACGCGCGATTGGTCAAATCAAAGGAGAAAGATCCAATCGCGGGGAGTCATGAACTATTAGTTAAATGCAATTCGTTAGATCTAAGTGTAAGAACCAATAGTCGCTAAAGAGCTCTTGCGTTATCATCTTTTTCTTTCATACTACAGGATCATACAGAACCGAAACAACCTAGCGTATGTATACGTGAGTCACGTTAGAACAAGAATCTAGTTTAGTTGTTTCCTTGTAAAAGAAAGATAATTTTTACGTCTTGAAATGAATTTTTCTTATACGTGATTAAAATGAGATAAGCTTGCTGCAATTATAAATGACATGTTATCAGAACGACATGTTTCAGGTAACTATCAGGAAGATAATATTTTTTTTTTCTCGCTTCTTTCCGTAAATTCGCTCGTTAATTATCTTTTTGGGGCACACGTGTTCGCCAAGTTTAATTCTCGTTCCGACTTTCTTTATTTTTTACATCCATATAATTTATATAAAATATTTTATAAATTAAAAAATATTTATGTGCTTTTGCTTTTATAATTTATATTGGTTTTCTAATTTAAAGTTTTAAATATATAGGACTTATAGTGCAACATTATGTCTGTTTACGTAAGGAGCTAAATTGACCAAAGCACAATACTATTGAAACTACAATGGATAAGAACTCAGCATTGCCACATTTGAACCCTATTATGGATAAAGAAATGCAAAATGATATTGAAACCACAATGGAAAACTCGACACTGCAGAGTTTGTATCCTAACATGAAAGTTACAGAGCAAAATGCTACTGAGAATATTGAGGTAAAAGCACATAAAAATGTAACATTGCCAAATTTGATTCCTATTTCACATATAAAAGGGTATAATGCTATGAAAACCACAATGCATGAAAAGTCAATATTGCAGAGGTTGCATACTAATATGGAATATGAAGAAAATGCTGTCGACATGACGATACATAATAACCTAACGTTTGAAAATTTGAATTCTACAAATGAAACCATGTCTGAAGAAAAACAGATGCCTATTGATATGACAATGCATAAGAAAATAACATTAAAGAGTTCAAGTCCTATCATAAATGAAAAAAAGGAAAATGTTCCTGAAACCACAATGCATGAAGATTTATCAGGGAAGGATTCTATGCCGTTTGTACTTGGACCTAATTATCTGAATATTTCTGCAGATTCGTCAAATAGCGAAATAATTGATCTTTCATCAGATTTTGAGAGTGTAAGAAATCTTAGTTATATTTCTGATGATGCTGCTTGTGATTTAAGTAACACTTCATCTGACAATACTGTACCAGCAAATTTTGATGGTATAATATTTAATTCATCTCTACAAACTAATGAGACTTCTTCTGAGTCATTAATAAATTTAACAAATCAAGTTTCAGCTACAGCTGGTAGTAGCAAAATTCAAAATAAACCTGAAATAAAAGTTGAAGAAAATTCTAATCTTTACAAGCCTTATAACACTCTTTCATACACTGAAGAAATATTCCAGAATCCCCTACCAGGATGCAGTAAAGATTCTGATGATAAATCCTTAAATTGTGCAAGTACTTCCTCCACTTCAGGCAATCTGCTAAAAGAAGCAAAGCAAATACAGGCTCTTTTACCTAGATTTAGTAATTATTTGATTTACAAAACACTTTCTGCAAATCAATTGGCAAAAAATCGCGTTGAACTAACGTTATGGGATTTGTTACCCACGCAAAGACCAGTGCCTCTGGTTGTAGGAAAACGAAAATCTTCAGATAAGGAATCTTTGGAGGAATGTGAAATTAATCTTGATGCAAAAATTAATATGGAAGGGGAAGAACAGCATGGGACATGTGAAAAAGTTGGCAATATTAAAATGAGAATATTAGAAAATAAACCACATGAGTTATCAACAAGAAGTAAAGTTAATGTAATAAATCAAAATTTACCGGAAACAGCCGTTTCAAATAATGCTGCTGTTCTGAATGATACAAACAATAATATGAATCAACAAAGTTTAATTCCAGTAAAAATGTCAAAATTGGATGAAGTTATACAGGACGAACCTATGAATATTGAATACGACGACAATGTTAATGAATCTTTTGTGCTAAGGAATTTAAAGACTTTTAAATCACTAAAAGCTGAATCTTATTTGAAGGAGTGGGAGCAACCATATCCGAAAGTAAAGACTAAAAGTAATTTTTTCGTTGTCGATAATGCAGAATCGTCTGCTACGAAATTGTTACGACCACCCAAGTTTGTATTTGAAGACGTCGTACGACCTTGCCAAAACGATAAAATATATAAATCGTCAAATCCTATTTTATCGCCGTCAAAACTACATTATATTAGAACTTCATTTACCGGAGCTACATGGCGAATAAAAGATAAAAAAAAGGTATCTAATACAAATTTTAATGATAGTATACAAAATTTCTCTTTATCGAGGTTACCAAACGCGTCATCGAAATACAAAATAGCATCTCGAGACATGAACAGTCGCATCGTATCGTCAAATAACAAAACAGCATCTTGTGATGCGAATGGTCGCATGTTTCGGTCACATTCTTTCTCTGTGCCAACTTCGTCGAGGAAAATGGAAACTCAAAACGCTAATCAAGTCAATATTCATACTAGAAAAGTGACCGAACCATTTTACAATGCAGCGTCAAATTCAGCGACGCTCGCTCAAGGTTCTTCGTATCAAAATAATCTAAATGTTATCAGCAATTCTGTTCAAAAACCCAGCACAAGTACATCTCAAGTTAGCAATAGAGAAGATGGAAAGCAGGTAAAAACTTATAATACTTTTAGTTTTGTTGATAATTACGGGATAGAAAATATAATAATAGACGAAGGAAAAGAAACTTTTTTTTATACATAGGTTTGTTTTTTCCATGCTGAACTAGAGCACAGTAATGCAACAAGTTAAGAGTAATAAAAAAAAAAATACTTTTTTTTATCCTAACTTACCGCACCAGTTCAGCAGAGCTGCTGGAAAGAACAAACCTTATAATTCTCGAATGTGCTGTTGACGTTACATATAAATTTCGAACTCTTATTAACCGAAATTTCTTACAAAGATAATATTTATATTCCTATTAAACGACTTTGTTCCTTCGCTTCGCACATTACAGACGTATTCGTGTCATTTCGTTTAACGTTTAGTGTTAATCTAGTTTTTTATTACAACGGAATTTGTGCTGTACAAATTAGATATAATGATTTTAAGATCCAAAAGAATTATTAAGCCAAAGGTTTATTTATTTTTTATTTATTCTTGCTTTTGTAATTTCTATGATCGTTTTATAAAATTTTTTTTGCTGATAATAATACTTTTAATTTTAATTTGTATTTTATATACAGCCACACACACATATATATGTAAGGAGTATAATTTCAGTTTCGTTATTAATATAAAAAAATTAATTTTTTTTCAGCCAGTTGAAGTAACGTCAAAGCCATGTCCAGTAACATCAAAAAAGTCAGATAATTCTAATTCTAAAACGGCACAAATAAATGTGAACACTGAAAGCAACGTAAAAACAGTGGAAAATAAGGAAATAATATTGAATGAAAAAGCCACAAAACTATACATTCAATTAATACCTATGTTTCCGTCTATAAAAACTGCTTATATTAAACGATTGTGTTATGAAGTTTCTAAACGTCCTGAATTAATGAATAGTGAAGCATTGTGGGAGCGTTTAATCGATATATTGCTAAACTGTAAGCAAGAGAATTTCAAAGAAGTCCAGCCAGTGCAAGTGGTGGAAGAGCTCAATCTGCCTTATGATATAAATGAGCAATATGCCGATTTATTAATGTTATTCCCTGAAGCAGATCCTGTATATTTGAGACAAGCTGTCGAGGAGATGCAAGGTGATCACGCAAAGTATAATGAATTTGTTCAGTCAAAATTAGAGAACCCGGACTATCCAACGAGAGAGCAGTATTTGACTAAAAAGAAAATTACAGAACAACAGAAACAGTACACTACAGATTTTCATGTGGAAAAATTCTTAGAAATATTTCCAGACCCATTTGAACATTTTGAAAACGAAAAGAGGATTTGCCAATTCAATCCTCATGCAATTGATTTCCTTAAATATTATTTCTCTAAATTAAAGGTAATTATTTTTTTAATTTTTTTTTTTTACGATATGCATATAATATATATTTTAATTTATTTATAAGTAATACGTTTTTAATCCATTAAATACTTTACTGCAATTAAATATATTTTTTCAGGTGAACACGTTAGTAAAGGCATATAGTAACTGTTTGAATAATCTCAGTTTAACTGCCAAGACTTTAGAAAGCTTAAACTCGGATATGAAAACTAAACGTTCTAACAAAATGGCACCAACAGAGGATATACCGTTTCTTCAAGAATGTGCTTTTGTTCAGCATAAAGTAGAACTTGCAAAATATCTGGATGATAAAAAAATAAAAGAAAGAGAAGAATTTAATAAGCTTAAAGTACGAAATGTTCTAAAATAGATGTAGAAAGTAGTTTTTAAAATAAATTATTAACAAAATTTTTTTTTTTTTTAGGCAAATAATGAACTGCTCGAATGTCAATGTTGCTACGATAACGAATGTATGCCATTAAAGTGCTCCACATGTGAAGATGGCCATATATTTTGTAATTTGTGTATAGTACGGAGTATTGATATAGTATTAGGAGATGGAAATACGCGGGTGGATTGCTTAATAAAATGCGGTTCGGAATTTCCTTTATCCGTGCTTCAGCGAGTATTACCACCAACTAAATTTAGTATTCTACTTTGCAAGCGGCAAGAAGCGGAAGTAATAGCCGCTGGAGTCGAAGGTTTAGTGTCGTGCCCATTTTGTCATTTTGCATCTATACCACCAGCCGAAGATAAAATTTTCAAATGCTTCAATCCAGAATGCATGAAAGAATCTTGCCGGTAAGTATAAAACTGATGCGTATATATTACATTTTAAAATATTAACTCGGCACTTGATAAAAATATTTAAAAATTAATACGACATATTTGCTAATAAATTGTTTTGATATTAGATTATGTAAGGAACTTAATCATATACCGTTGAAGTGCAACGAGAAGAAATCCGAATTTGCGCGTTTGTATTTGGAAGAGAAAATGACTGAAGCTTTGGTACGAAAATGTTATAAATGTAGCCGAATGTTTTTCAAGGAAGAAGGCTGTAATAAAATGACTTGTATATGTGGTGCTCAAATGTGTTACATTTGCGATAAACCAGTAACTGATTATAAACATTTTCAAGGCCAAGGAGCAGAAAAATCAAATCTGTAAGTTTTAATAATGTACAATGCGATATTGTTTGATTGAATTAACATTATTTTACCTTATGTTTTTATTTTTAAATATAGCTGTCCATTATGGAGTGACGATCGTCGCTTGAACGCCGAAGGTGTAATCAAAGTTTGTGAGGAAACTATAAAGCACATCAAAGAAAAAGATCCTAACATTGACATAAATGTCAAAGCACTTCTCCCAAAGTTACCGCCTAAAAGTAAGGGGCCTCATGATGATATCATAAACCATGCAATGGTATATCAGTCTAGATATTTAAATAGATGTATATACTAGTTTAAGTATGAATATTATGTGTCTAAAAAATATAATTTTTAATATAATATACACATAATATAATTTTTAATATAATATACAATATTATATATTTTATAAATCACTATATGTATACATATAATATTCATATTTTAAGCTATCTTTTATGAATCTTTAATCATATATAAATATTTAAAACTTTTTCAGGAACACAATAGGATTGCAAGGCAGTTTCAATGACAAGTTTATGTTACTATTAATTTAATTTTATATTGAAAGCAGTATGTATTTTTTGTCTTTATATTTGTTCTTATTTCAAATGTTATTTAATGCATTTCATATTTGGATAGAAATTTGTCATTTAAAAAAATTCTTCTCATTTATAGTTTACTAACCTATTGTTCATTGCTAGTCTTGTTCTATAGTATGCGTTCATATATATTATTATAAGAAGAAAAGTACAAAGCACAGAAAGGTATTTACATAAGTCTTAAATTGAGGATTTGGACATTAACATTTATTGTAAGATAAAGTAAAAGTAAAACTCTTACAATCGGTTGTTTTTTTTTGTTTTTTTTTTTTAATATCGTAAAAAAAGAAGGAAACTTAAGTATAAAGAATTAATTATACTGCCAATTTCTCAATTTATTATACAGCTATAAAACGTTATCATACATAATAAATAATCGCTGTTTTAATTTTATGGTTCAATGTTTTTTATACAATGCGATAAACCAGAAAATATGTTTTATGAGTATCTATGAGAAATATATTTGTTCCTATTTTATTAAAGCAGCTTATACTATTATATATTCCTTTTTATATATGTCTTTATGTTATGTCTAACGAATTATCTGTTATACAAAATGATTACACAAGTCGACATCAAACTCGTTGGCGATTGTTGATTAGCTGAATAATTATCATTATTTTTATTTCATGGACTAAGAATTATTGGAAATAGATTAAGGTTTTGAGTGACGCTGATTTTCGAACAGAATATCATGTTAATTGTATTCATCTCTTCGATTAATTCTTAGGTGACGAGCAGATCAGAAATTAATGGAAAATACGGAAATAAACTTTATACTTTGGATCAATGTTAATTTCTTGTCACTACGTAATGATAAGAACAAGATAAAGACCAAAGTTTACACACGATATCAAAAACGGAATTTTGTGACATAATGAGTGTCTCTATACAGCTTGAATCTGAAAGCGGAGCAGTTACTTGAATGAAAGATTTAACATTTTTTATTTTTGCAGCTTTGCATAAGATGCAAAAGACTTTGTGTGATATTTTGTGAATAAAAAAATGCGACAGAAGCTATAATCTATTTGATGCTGCAGGTGCTTCGAAACGTCATCTCTTTTTTTGTTAAACATTTTGAAAGATGTGTGGTCTAAATTTAAGAATAATATCTGAAAGGTAAGCTTTTATCTTTTTAAGTAATTGTAGAGTTCAGAAGTATTTCACAGCCATTATTTTTGGTTGTCATATACTTAATTATTACTTCGCTTACAATGAATAGATACAGATTATCTTTACAAGTGCGTCATTATTATTGTATTAAAATTTTGATACGCAACGGTTCAATGCATTCAGTCAATATAAAATTTTAATACGTAACGATAATACAAGTTTTTTTATATGCTTTCAGGGTGAAGAAGACTAGAAAGAGAGAAACGCGATCCCGAGATAAAATAATCCATAAAAGAAGCTGGACAAAGACGGAGAAAAAAAATGAGGGGGAAAACACGTCCTTGTGTGCGTTCGTCGACGTAGGAAGAGCCGGTTTTTTTCAGAACAATGTCGGGTACGTGATAAAATTAAACGTCCACTTGTCAATTAACGAAGGAACCGATTGGAGACGATCGGTCATTTCCCGACCTTCCATTCCGGATTAATAAAAAAATATGAAAAATTTACATTTATCGCGCCGGCCAATATAAACATCTTTCGCTTGATCGAAGGCGTTCAAAACAGTGAACGATTGTCTTAAAAGAACAGCCAGAATTCCAAGTCTTCCCTTTCTTTCTTTCTTTCTGTCTTAAAACCACATCTCTTGCCTTTGTGTCGCTTTTCAGGAGAGGCACGTCAAGATAAAGCCACTCGTATTTCAAGAGATCACGGTCGTGTTCGGATTCTGGATTATTCGAAAAAAGAAGATAAGGAAGAGGATGGCGAATAACGCGTATGTGAATACATTAATAGATAATAGACTAATTATACAAATCTGTCTAATTAAAAAAAAACCATTCGCCGATTGGAATTTTTCGTCTACGACTGTTTGATATTTAGAATGAGCCATGTGTGTAATCGGCATGCCTGTGACGTTGCTCGCGGGCAAATTGTACGAAATTATTCGCCGTTCCGAAAGGTAATGCAACGAAAGCAAAATCGTATTAAATTGGCGGATAATCGGCGCGCACGCCTTGAAGCCCTTCTCTTCATTTCTCCATGCAAATTCTCGCATAATCAGTACACGCCGTAGGACTCTATCATAAGGATACATCGAGTTTAGTACGGGGGGAAAAAAAAGGGAAAAAAATTTCAATGCTAATCAAACGGAACGGTTGAGATTAATAAAGAAAAAACATCGGAGAATGCTCTGGCATTTCGTGTCGTAAATTCTCATGTAATTATGCAACTTCCATATTTAACGTTACTGCGAGATCGCCCGTATTTTAATATTCTGCTGAATCTTCATGCAAGTTTAATGTTGACGAGAAGCGAAGATAAGATACTAATATTAAAAAAAAAAGATTGACAAAATTATCGGGGCAAATCCATCGGATGGAGATAATTCAAGCGCAAAGGCTCGAGATAGCCGATTGTTGCAACGGTATTAAACAATTATGCTGAATTACCTCAATCACGTATTTAAAAAAAAAAGAAAAAAAAATCTACCGTGCAGACACGAGGGCAATTTACCGTAATGCGAGGTTTGCTGCGAGCGTATATAACAGAAAGAACACGTTACCGGGAATCTACGACGGTCGATTTTCTCAGGAAACTGCTAGACTAGTTCGAGATAATCCCCTCCGAGATTCGATTAATATAATTTATTAAATAATATCCTATTTTAACGAGAAATAATTAACTGTTTTATTATTAGAATAAACGACTACCTACACATTTCTTTCCTACATTTTATATCTATTCTTATCGACGGGTTTTCCATTTTAATTCTTGGCGCGTAAAATGTATTAAAAAAAAAAAAGTTAGAACAAAAAACTAACGCAATCTTCTTATGTTACACAGCTATGGATCAGTTGGCAACGCGGCTCGGCAGCAAGTCGAGCTTGTGCGCGGCTTGGAATTTTACCGCGGCGTCTACACCACCGCGAAAAGAAGATTAAGTTCGTCGTCGCGGTGTGGCGGTCAAAGTCGCCCCTTAATCTACGTCGGAAGTTTAATCGGCGTCGGCGGGATTGGACTCCGATGTCCAGAGCGAGCCACGATACGCGCCAACATCCGTTCGTTCGCGGTCTGTGGCTGCGCGAAAGCGGAACGCCAACGTCGCTAAGTTCAGTCCGCTGGCACTCCCGAGTCAGCCGTACACGGGACAGTCGTCGGCGAACTTACGGCGAGCTATGACGGTCACGTCGCTCCCCCAGCAGCAGCCGATAGGACAAACGGAACCTCCACTCGGCCGGCGTGTTGCCCCGGCCTCAAAAACCGCCTGCCTCAACGGCCGCGCTTGCACGGGAACGTAAAAGTGACTCTCCGTTTATCTTCAACGGCCGCACGGTTTCGCACCCCCCTCGCATCGATCGGCTTCCCGACAGATCGAATCCGCAAAGCCGGCCGCTACGCTCTCGTAACAATAGTTTTCGCGTGTGTCCCCCCTTGGAAGTGTGTGCCCTCTGACGACTACGGTGGAGGAAAGGAGAAGGAAAGGAAGGAAATAAAAAAGGTATGTAGGTTAATCCTGTATTTCGATCCGAAACGCATTCAGCTGAAATATTCCGAGCGGGTGCCGCGCATTGTGTTGCGTATGTCGATAAATCGTGTACGTAATTATACGGGATTATTTAACGCGCATAGACAAATTCGGACGATTTGACAGATCGAGTTCTAAAAATACTGCCCCACCGTTTTGGCACGCCTGCGTTGCGTCATGCGCTTTATAAAGCCTTAGATCCGTATCGTTGCCCGCTACGTTCAGTCCGCGCGTCGGAAATGATTGGCGGAATTATAATTGCGCTCGCGATTAAGTCGTCGAGCAGAGCGCGGCCGTTTCCACGCCGGGCCCGAAACCGATGACCAACGGGGACGGCAAAGCGGGGTGCTCGTATAACCTCGAAGGTTTCATCCCCCGCCCGCGAACCTTGACACCGCGGAGGATGCGCGGGCATCCGAGTGAAGTCGCGCGACGATCAAAGCCTGTGGCGAGTAACGGCGAGATTAGGAAGTGCTCGACGACGCCTCGTACCGTTAGAAAGCCTCGCGATGCATTTTACCGCAGCTGTACCGTCGACAGCGAGCCGTTTATTCCCGCGGCAAACAGTTTCGCGGGCGTTCGACTCTCACAATTATCCCCGTCGTAAAATCAACAAGGTCGAATGGCGGCAATGAAACCGCAGCCGATAAAGTAATTTCACGATGCGCGTTTCACGTTCGCGAACTGGTTTCCAAGAAACTGAGGGAGACAGAGAGAGAGAGAAAAGGGAAGAAGAAAAAAAAAAGAAGGTAGGGAAAAAGAAACTTGCTTCCGCCTTTCGAATCGCGAGCGCACGTTTGATTTGCAAAACGAACGGGTTTCGAGCTGTCCGGCTTTTATTTCCTCGGTTTAATAAGATGTCGCCGAGACTGCTCGTGGAACAGTGACGAAGAAGAGTAAACTTAATATACGAGGAGGTAAATAGCGGCGAGGGAACGTGTAAAAAACGCGAGCTGGATGGGCCGAGGGAATCGCGTTTCGACGAGAATCGCGACCGCCTGCAAAGACAGATGAACAAGCGCACTCGCGACGGCTCTCGGTAAAACATTTGAAGAGCGGCGATGTACCTATGTATTATTTTGTGAAAGTGGGACAGTTCCTCGCTCGACTGTTCCTCTGTGCCTACTTCCACGTCTCGACGTGACTCACTTCCTCTTTCACTTATTTCGACTCGCTTTGAAGCGGCACAAAGGTGCTTTTTACGACGCAACGCAAACCCTCCTCTTCGGGCTATTATTTCTATTATTAATTCTATTTCTATTTGTATTACTATTAGGGAGCGGTGATATTTCTTTCGCGTGAAAAACGTGGAAGCTAAAAGGCGATCCTCTCCAGATGCTTTTTCTTTTTTTTTTTTTTTTTCCTTCATTAACACGTCCGTTTCGTGACGAAGTCGACTCGGTTTTTTTACAGGCTGCACTCTACTTGCACGTGAGTTTTTTTTTTATTTTTACACAATTAACAATTGTGGCTGACGCGTATAAGCGAGAAGCGTTTCGTATCAACTCGTGCGTTTAACGGCATACGGTAGCCTTCACAGTTATCGCGGAACGATAAGAGTTTTATAAAGTTTGACGTTCCATTTTCTTTTTTCTCTGTTAAATAGTCGGCTTTTCGCAAGCAGCAATTAATATTCGTTTCGTTCCGTAAATCAGTCGAGTTATTAATGCGCAAATTGATTAATTGATTACGCTCGAGGGGGATGTTTTCGCTTTTAGCAATAACGGTAATTGCAATAAAAAAATTTCTTGCATTAAATTTCTTACATTAATTTTAATGAAATTGAAACAAAAAATTTTTTTTTTTTATTTATCTTTTAGAAAAAATAAGTTTAACTCTGTCATTGTTTTAAACGTTCAACAACATATCTTGTCTACGTAAAAGAAAGCAAATACTTTCTTTAACTTATTTATTATTTATTTAATTATTATTTTATTTGCAAATTGCATTTTTATTATCTAAACGCGTGCGGTTTCTCAATCGAGTTGCAGGAAAATTGGCGATTTGAAATAAAAAAAAAATCCACTCGTTATCGCATTCGACCACACATACGCGATCTCGTTGTCGGCGTACACAAAGAAGCGCGTCATCCTCGTCATTATTATCGTAAATAATAACGACAGTGATTCAATCTTTTGCGCACAACGATAATCGTTGGAGCTTTCGCGCGTCTCGCATTTACAATGAATCGAGATGATATAATATATTAAGTACGTCAATGATTATTTGATCCACGTGAGCGATAATAATTAAATAAATAATTCGCAGAAAAGAGAAAGAGGGAAAAGAGGCGCGTAAAAAATTTCTTTCGCAAGCGCTTCGGCGACGAGGTGTCTAGTTTTTCGTGTCTTTTGCGACCGGAGATGCAATGTAATAAAAATCACATGTAGGTTATCCGCTCTAATAAACAAAATTGCACTGTTAAGAAATTCCCTAAACGTTCATAAATAATAGCCGCGAGAGAGTCGTTGATTATTTTGCGAATATACAAAAATTCTGCAATTTTACACGTCCGATAGAAATTATATTTTTGTATATTATTAATAATTCTCGTGCAACTCTTAATTTCTCTGAACGTACGGAATTTTTTTTTTTCTTTTTTCACGGCGTAATTCTACGTATGTTACAGTGGGTAATTTACGTCTAATTTTCTTTTCCTATCTTTTTTTTTTTACAAGATAGTTTTTACGTCGTCGATCGCGCGAATGTCCCGGTCGCCAGTCGCGTGCCGGATGCATAAACGCGTTTATGAACGGCTTGCACTCACGGTCGAAGTAAAAGTAAAAGTCGTAGTAAAATTCGCGGCTCGTTGAACTCAAAATCAATGTGAACGTAATGTAAGGCCAATGCGAGCCGAAACATTCTCGTCCGCCTCGAGCAAACGTTCGGTGTTTCGCCTCGCGTCGATCTCTCTCCGCGTACGTTGTTAATTCGCACTTTCGTCTTTTTCCCGGATAAAATGACCCTTCGATGACGAAATTCTTGTCTCGAATGAGACCACGTTTGTTACAAAAATCGCCGACGTGCGATCGATCATTACCGTTGTGGACGCGTTATTTTACTGTGATTAATTTTCGTAACGACACCGATCGAAGACTCACGATATGTTATTAAAATTTACGCGAGTGTAAATAACGATTGACGAAAAAATATTCCACGTGCGTATAATTGATTAACAAAATACCCTCATTATCTCGCGACAATCGTGAGAATCCGCGAATCACGTCGTTTGAATGGAAGGAAGTACGTAACTTCTCACGTTGACGTGGAAATCGCGACTTGTGTCAAAGATTACGTATTTACGTGTAAACATCGGATGCGCCGAAGAAAGAGTGAGCATTTTTTAATTTTAAGAACAAGCACGGGCAATAAAGTTCTCGAAAACGCGGACGTTAAATTTTTAATTAATCGAACTTGGAATTTCCGGCAAAAAATTCAGGGTGTCTGATGGAATTTCGTTGGCGAACCTCCGGCACGCGGCAGACCTTTGACATTAGCACACGCTCACGAGAAATCTAATATCTACGAATTAAAAAAAAAAAAAATATATACCGAGAGGTGCATCTGGTTTTTTTCAAAGATTGATTCTCGTTATCGAGGTATATTTACTACAGTATGTCGCAATTTCGCGCGCTGAGTAACGCGACGGGCTTAT
Organism: Cardiocondyla obscurior; assembly: GCF_019399895.1. NCBI lineage: Eukaryota > Metazoa > Arthropoda > Insecta > Hymenoptera > Formicidae > Cardiocondyla > Cardiocondyla obscurior. The sequence continues at coordinate 2,555,204 of NC_091884.1, read as the reverse complement.
CGTTATAACCTTGAGAGCAACAGACGAACTTTCGCGTCTTCGAAAGATAGCTTCCCGCGGCAGAATTTAGAGCACACTCGTGCGCGATTATGCACGCACGAATGTATGAGAGTTTAGCCTGTTGTCGACCTTTGTCTCTGTCAGTCGTTGGTCGCGTGGATGTTGCGCTAAATGCTCTCGGACGGATATATATTATCGCGCAATTAGATTTATTCTACCGCTGACATAATAGATTTACCGATTTCGTACGCCCTCGTTTGATTCGTACACCTGATAATTTATAAAGACCAAAAAAAGTTGCAGGTAAAGATATACACGCGCGCGCAATAATGAAATCTTTGTGCCGCAACGATTTTCGCGTGATTTATGATCATGATAATTAAATGTTTTTTTTTCTATTCGTTTTTGTACATTTGGTCGATACTTGTATTGCATTAATTTTTATTATAAACTCGCGGGTGAATTTCGCGCACTTAATATTAACATGAGAACAACATGTTTTTCCTAAGCCGAAAAAATAATTAATTCGCGGAAGGCCAGTTTGTGATAAATTTAATTTTTTCTTTTCTTTTTTTTTTCTACGTATTGATACGCATAATCAATGTATGAAACTTGATCTGCTCTATCGGTTTGACAAATTGCCACGCTCGCATTTTTCTGTGACGCTCGCATTACGCATTGTTTATCGAAATGTTTAAAGAAATTGATTGTTTGCGCTGCTCTTTTGTCCGGGTTCATTACATTTTGCACAGGTCATGCAATAATGTAGATACTTGATTATAAATAAGCGTAATTTAAAAAAACGCACTCGTTATGGTATAATTTATACGCGATACATTTTTTTTTTTTTAATTTAGTAAGGTTATTTAAATAATTTTAACGATTTTTACTCGCGGAAATTTGCAATTGCTGGAGGAAACTATGAACGCGCTATTTTTTGAGAGACCCCAATAACAAACTACGAAAAAAAAGCATGCGACTCACCGATCTGCATGAGCGTCAGCGGAGTTGTGGAATTCTGCCGGTGACTGTAACATACAAAGAAAAATATTAATGTAGACACGTTAATCAATTTATAAAATTAATGAAAAAAAAGGTAGAAGTATTTTTTTTTTTTTTTAATTTGATTAAAAAAATTTAATATTTACCTAAAAGTTGCTCCGCCGATGCAGGATGCTCGTCCCGAGCCTGCTCCTCCTCTCAGTTTGCGTGTCGAGTCATCCTTCCGCGCACTAGAAACTCGCGAACGCGCCCGATTAATTACTGCCACAAAAATTAATTTTTTATTGATCACTTTCGCACGATAGTCCATGACACTCCCGTTACAAAATTTTTATATAAAAGAATGACGTCCGAATACTTTGCGGAACTCCCGAAACGACCGACGAACCGGCTACGGTTCGTATAATTAAATAATATCGGCGGTGACGACACTTTTCTTCTTCGGATTTTTATCTAAGCAGAAATCTTATTTCGCTCAAATAAAAATCCAGAGAAGTGCTGAGCTGTAATAATATCGACGTAAATTCCATACAAATGTATGCAATTTACATTGATATGTGAAACTGAAATTAAGACAAAATATATCAAATTTTTTTTTTTTTTTTAATTTATTTATATAGTTTTAAAAGGTTTTATTATTTTCGGTCACCGGCGCGATGTATTAAGATTTTATTTTATATTGTACATTAATATAATTGTGCCGCGGGTAATATAAAAATGTTTTCCCACCCGAAATGCTAATAAGTACTACTAAATGAAAGCATGCCACTCACCAGCGGCAGAGTGTTGGCAAGATGATCTGTAACAGACAAATGAAAAAAAATTAAATTGTAGAGATCTCAATAATTATTTAGAAAAAAAAATTATACGCGTCTTTGATTTTTTAATTAAATAATACAAAAATAAATTTTTTAAACACGGCAAAGATAAAAGAAAATTAATTCTTACCAGTGGATTGCTCTGCCGGTGCAGGATACCCTTCCTGGGTCTCCTCCTCCTCTCAGCACTGGTCACTCCCTATGTTCCTTCGACGAAGGACTTTTTCTGGATTTTATCTGAAACAAAAAAAGTTATATTTTATTAGCAAAAATGACGAAAAAATGACTTGACTATCGTTTTAAATAGAATTTTCATTTTGTGCCCGCGTGTTTTATTGCAACGTGTAAAACAAGGTGAATTATTTAACGAGGCCGTCTGAAATGCAAATGTCAAACCAAACATAGTTATTATATGTCTCGCCTTTTGCTTTTTAATCTATTCACTTCTTTCATCATCGGTCATTAACGGATTTAATTAATTTCACATTATACGGTTACAATCACGTCGGTTCTCATATTTTTCTCGCATATTTCATGGTAACTCCCTTATAACGAGTTGCAAAGGTTAAATATCCGCCTGAAAAACTAAGAACAATGAATATAAGAAGCCTATTAGTTATAATTGCCGAGAAGGATTACAAATATTAAGTAATGAAAAAAAGTATAAAAAAATGAAAAGAAAAAAAAAAAGGAAAACGTTAATTGCAACAAGAAACGTCCAAGTCATTTATCATCGCAACAATTTGATGCTATCGAAATTAATTAACGGATAAAAGATATTATACATTTTAAACGTGTTTGATCGTGGTATTGGCGAAAATGTTTTCAGACAAAAATTCAAGTGTCACATAAATTTTACGAGGGGGAGGAAAAAAAAAAAAAAAAAAAACCTGAAATCGTTTTATAGCTTCGAAAAGTTGTTAAGTACCGCTATGTATAGGCAGTTCAATTTTATTTACGATCTGTTCTTTAGTGGCACAAACAGATTAGATTAATTCTCGGTCGCAATTTACGAAGCGGAGCAAGGGGACCGCGTTTTCCTCGACACTGAGCCGATTCTATTTTCGTAGTCGCTGATATCAAAGGCCCAATAACCCATTCGTCCGAGCGTTACAATGTAACGGAATCGCATTAAAAAAAAAACATAAAGAATTAAATCAAAAATTTCCGTCCCGGCTGTTCCACAGATAAATATGCGGCCGTAAAACGAAATTAAACGCGGCGCAACGCGCAAACAATTCGGTATCTTGTTTTTTATGCCGAGGACGGATTTTCCCTTTGCGTGCATTTCTTCCGCAACGCAGTTTGATCGAATCGACAGCCTGTGATCGAAAGAGACCGGGATTTTTCTTCTCTTTTCTTTTTTTTTGCCGCGATTATCCTTCGACTTTGCATTTATCAGCTCTTCTGATTACTGATTATACTCGTCGTCGAAGTCATAACGATAATTAATAATCTGTTATTTGCAGTGTAAAATCTTTGTGAATAGATCGGCGTCATGGGCGCCACGATTGCGCGTGCACTTTACGATTCAGAGGTGAAATTAATTTTTAATATGAAGATAATAAAATCGACGATATTTTACTTACGAGCATGTTTCTTTTTTTTTTTTTTTTTTACACGGATAAAATATATTTGAAAAAAAAAACTTCTAGTATGACCGGGTCAGTAGTTAACAAGATAACGAAATCGTTTAGTGGTCGATATTACGTAGTATAATAATATTATGCCGCACGGCAAAAACCTGTTTCTCCGATAGCTTCGTAAATTAATTAATTTATTTTAAACCCCGATATATCGAAAGAGAATTTATTTATAACATTGTCGTCACGTTTACAAAAAAAATACCGTTAATAATTTCTGCTTTTTGACCTCGGTTTTTACGAGATTATCTATTCAATTAATAACGAATATCGCGAAATTATTTAATTGTCAACGAATGTCATTAATTTTTTTAATTGTGTACTCATAATAAGATTCGGCAAAGTTTAATCTTAATTGCGATTTGTTTTGACAGCTCTTTCTGATTTCTTGTTTCAGATCGAAGCGAAGAAGGTATGCGAGAGTCGTTGTGACTGGCGATAACGAGCACGATAAGGTTTACGCCAACGACCGAGAGTTTAAGAAAAAAAAAAAAAAAAGAAAAATTAATTCGGTGGACGAACTAAATAATACTCGAGACTTCTGTGATAAGTTTCTCCAGTTATTGTTATTACTTTTTCTTTTATTGCGTGTTGAACGTGCTCGCGTACCGGTACATTATCTGCCGTTATCACCGTTCGCCATGACCACTCCAACGCCCTGCTCGCCTTCGCGATCGTCTCTGAGCTGCTGTCAGTTCGACCGCAACAGCCAGGACGACATGCATGGCCCGACGATTATTGGCAACAACAATTACTTCTTGCAACGGGAGAAGCATTACTTTCCGAAGAGGCCCCAGGTCGACCTGTCCTTCCGCGACATTCGCTACCGCGTCAAGGAATGGAGTTTACGCAACATGTCGATCCGTAAGTATGTCAGAAGGCGGAAAGAAGTAAAAATATTAATAATAACCGACGCCGGGGTTCATAATCGCATTCGCGGCTCTAATGACGCGATAGACGAGTCTGACGATGAATCAGTCTCTCTCTCTTCGAGTGGAAAATCAAAATGAGCTTGTTAAAACGGGAGGAAGGGGAAACGCGAAGAATAATTTACGAGCCGCGTAATCGATTGAGGCAATAAAATCTCTATTTGTCAAATAAGTATAATTTTTGATAAGCCTATAATTGAATCTCATTTTTCTTTTTTTTTTATTTTATCGGATTTTTCTTGTTTATTAGGAATTAATACAATACCGATTCCGAGTCCGTAATTTTCTGCCTTTTGTATTAATTTTAATGTAACGTTTTTTTTTTTTAAAGCCTTAACATTCTTTTCTGTGACACATTTTTTTTTTTTTGTATTATCGTTTGATCCTTAGGTTATCGCGTCGTAAAGTTATAGATTGCACTTGTACTTAGTTTATCTTTGTATATAGTTTTAGTCGTTGATTATAAGTCAGCGCGGGATGTTTAATTATTTTATGCTTGGGTTTTTAGCAGAATCGTTGACTATTTTTTTTTTTTTTCTTAATATAGGCTTATCAGAAATTTACTTAGCCAAAAATTAATTATAATACTGACACGGTTTTTTTTTTCTTTTTAAATATGTAATGGAATATATGTATTTCACAAAATTCACTTGAAGTTTCGTAAACGGTATAAATTGTTATAATCATTTTCTTTGGACTTGTAAGTGAAAGCAGATTGTTGCTTGTGAATTATTCAACGGTAACAGAAAGGCCTCGCTTAGCCTTGAAAAAAAAAGGTCTTAAAAATTACGGTCAAGTGAAAATACAATTATATTGAAACGTTTCAATAAGTTTAAAATATTATCGCGTACACGTTGATATTTCGCCCGCACGGTGACAGATTAATCGTTTACAGTAACTTGATAATTGCCTTAATTGCCTTTATGACCGTATGGGATTAGTGACGTACACGAAGTGAAAGTATTTATATCGTAGCCATATGATAAGCGAAAGAAAGTTTTAAATGGAGAAAGTATCGTGACACCTTCTGAAAATGCGACGTACAAAAATTCCACGAGACGCGGGCTCGTAATTAATAACAATTACCTTGGCAATTTCGATAATAATATCGTAACGCGAAAATGTCGACAAAAATATATTCAAAGCGGTTGCAAGGCATGCAAAACAGTTTAATGAAACAACGGCCGTTCTTAGAAAGCGCAACAGGTTTTGCAGACATTAACCTTTGATTAATTTTTTATCAAATTAAACGCAATGAACATAAGAGTGGAGAATGGAGAAAAGACAGAGCGAGAGAAAGATAAAGAGAGAAAGAGAAAGGAAAAGAGGACATCAAGACTCGTCGTGCATTTGAAATTAAATCAATATTCAGATATTAATTGCGCCGTGGAAAGAAAAAAAAAAATTCCAATTGTGAATATAAAAATTATAATGCGCTTATTATTTCTTCATTATGTCACGCCGGCAATAAATTAATTTAAATGAATTACCGCTGTAGAGACAGGACGGGGCAGCGTGCATATCTCATTTTTACACCTCAATGTGTCAAAGCCTATCGTTTAATTTTAGGCGGCGAGTTTTTTTCTGACAATAATAAAAACAATAATTTAGTAACGCGTAAAATTTTTTTTAAACTATGCGTATCTGAATTTTGTTCTCGTAGGAATTGACGCGTGTCGATTAATTATTGTTCATCAATGTTTGTAATGAAGTATCACCTGTCTCGCTATAATATGCCGCGATGACAGCATTTATCTCGGTGGAAGGAAGTGCCGCTGTGTAATTCTTTATATAATTGGACGCAAGGCGTGACGGCGCTTTTGCAGGATGTATATCTTATTATTATTGACGGCCGTTTATTAAGTTTATGCAAATATACTGCCGTGGTGAAATTTGCAGTCGCAATCAATTGTTTCGGATTGCGAAATTAAGCGAACGGTGGGTTCATTGATTTAGCAAATATTTGCTGAACGGGAAGGCGCGTTTTGAAATAAATTGGAATAAAAACGTATTATTTTCTTTTTCTTTTGTTTTTTTTTTTTTTTTTTTTTTTTTTTTTTTTTTTTTTTACATACGTGGTCAGTAATTGCTCATTTTTTGTAATACGTATTATTTTTTTTTTTACATCTTTAACAAACGTATTATTGTTTCGAAATATGTACGTTAAGCGATTGACCGAAACGAGGCCATGGCTCGATTTTAATAAACGATGTTCGTGCGTGCGTGCCGATTGCACGTATTATTATATCAAGTATAAAACACAAGAGTACCGATGGGGCATCCGCTGTGAAAATGTTTTGTATTATTCATGTTCTACGAAAGGAAGTTGTGCGTCACAGACGGTGTCACGTAGAACAATACGTGCCTCCGTTTGAAATTCAAAGCTGATTTGGCGAATAATTCTACGAAACGTTGCGTTACTCATTATTCTACTACGTAAAAAAAGAATTAAAAAAAAAAAAAAAATATATGGTTAACAAAATCGCCCTCGACAAACATCGAGCTTAAAGTCGTACTCGCAGAAAAAACTTTATGCACATTGAAATTTCTATTTTGCTAGTGACGCAGGCTCGATTCTTTTCTTAATATTTTTTACTAATGAACTTCGGTGTGCGTAGTTCATTAGCGAAAACTCGCGATACATTGAAACAAAAAATTAGACGTAATATTCGTTAGAATGTTCAATGTACAAATTATTTTACAACGCGTTAACTTGCGCCGAGACACAATGGTCGACCGGACGATGTACGTGCCTCGCGTGATTTTGACGTCATCACATTCTTCGGCTAATTGAACTAACAATCGTGCCACGCGATACGCAGTTAGGGGAGCCTCGAAAAATAAAGGCAATTAATAAACGACGTTACTCGAAACCGAAGTCGCTAAAAACCACCCTTCGATCAAATAAAATCACGGCATCCTACTTCCAAATCAGAGACCTCCAATTTCGTGGAAAGCGAAAGAATTATATAATGTCTCGCGTCTTTCGTGCACTTGAACGAATCTGATACCTCGCGAATGAGAAACGCTCGAAACTCGAGCGTGCGTGGATAGAGATTTAGCCTCCGAAGACCGTGCACGGAGCACAAAGAAAGCGGAGCCTCCAGCTGATAGTTATTAATGCGTGCCATGACATTCATAATTTGCGAATGAATAACTTGAGATATCGAGACGCGGGATGAAAGCGAGAGGATTAGTCACTCGAGACATAAATATCGTCTTTGCGCGTTCATTTAAGACATTTCGCGCGAGCGTGGGCTTCAATGCGGCCGGAGATATCCGGAATGAAGGTTGAGCGCGATGTAATTTTCCATTTCCTTTTAAGCGCGCGGAGAGCGTCGTCGCTTCTGCGTTCTCGCTCGTAAAATGTTAAGGCAAACGAAGAGACTCGTTGCCTCGCGAGGATAGCACGATAACATCTCGATTAATCTTTCTCAAAGATATATAGAACAATTTACCGTCGTATTAACTCTATTCTTTCCCTGGCCGGACGCTCGTGTCTTCGACTGCAGCACGTGTTTGCAGTTTTCGCGCTTTAGTTTCCACGCAGTATTGGTTATCTCTTATTTATAGAACGCCAGCAATCGAGCATTGTGCGCGACGCGTTACGTAAAGTCTGATTAAGGAGAAATATAAGTCGGTATCTTTCTCTTTCTCTTTCTCATTGACTTTATCTTTCTCTTTCCAATGGTGACACGAGAAAAAGGGGCACTAGGCTGCAGTCGCGCACCCCTAGTGTGTCACATAGCGGTTTGATCGTCGGCCGCCACGCGATTAGTTTCGAATGAGCGTATTCTGTTATCAATTTATCGCGAAAGCAGTTCAAGGTTTGTTTGGACGTGACGCGTGCATGCAAGGTTGGCAGAATTATTCTAGAAACGCTATTCGTCTACGCAAGCTTTAACATTTTTAAGAGCGGAAAAAGTGATTGCGATGGAAATTCTTTACGAAACACATTCGTTTGAAAGGAGATTAGAATCGAGAAGGAGAAATTTTTTATTTTTTTTTTTTTTTTAAAGCAGCAGCTCACTTGCCTGATGCACTGAAACAGATGTGCTTTGTGCTGCTATGTACAAACTTTAGAAAGATGTTGAATAGGAATATTAACATTTGTTTTAATTTGTAACGCACCGGCGCTCAATGTGTCGCAGATAATTATCTCGAATTAATATTTGTATTAATAAAAATTAAATTATTCTTGCATAATTATTACACCACGGACAAACCGCGTTCTCTATCGCTTATGTAAATTACAGTATTTCAATGCGATCCATGAGGAAATTAATAGAGCTAAATTTATCCAAAGGTCGCATATATAAATTTATTATTTCAATTTTTGTACTTTTATAAAATCGTAACCTTGTAAGGCTGATAAATGGTATAATAATTGAAAAATTAATTTTTTTATCTTTCACGGATTATTGCCTTCTCAGATTATATTCCCCTTTTTTCTTCTCTACATTTTTTTCGCACGTGTCGTCGCGTGCAAATAAGACAATCGTGCAATCTTAAAGTCAATGACCTCAAAGGTAGCCTTGAGCTAGCTACTTGACGACCCTTATTCGTTACATAAATCTTACAGCTGACGGACCGAAAGTACGTGGCAAATGTTACAGTGTTCCACAATAACGCGCTGAATTTTTTTTTCTTTTTTTTCCGTCTCCCACGCGGTCATAAAGTTAAAGAAAATTATCCCGGGAACGCGTCAAGTTAACACTGAATCATCGTGCATTAAGTGACGTAACCGTGTAATAATGATTACGTGCGTCTTGTTCTAGGCGAGAATGAAATTCTGCACGGTATCAGCGGCGAATTCAAGTCCGGCGAGCTCGTTGCTATAATGGGGCCGTCTGGTGCCGGGAAATCGACGCTGCTGAATGCTCTCGCCGGTTTTACGTAAGTATTAATAATTCACAGATACTTGGAGCGTATTTTAAAATTCACGCGACCTCGAAATATTCGCGGATTAAAATAAAAATTGTCGTCCGATTTATTAATTAATTATTTTTTTTTTTGCGAACTGCGCACAGATTTCCCGCCGCGTATTTTTTATATATATACCTTCTGAATGATTCAGTCTTATTATTTCATGCTTTCCATTTTTACTCATACGGGTTTTACGAACGGGTTCAAGGGTTAACGTTTATAGCGTGCGGACACGCGGGAAAAAGAAAGTCTGACCTTTGGCGAGATAATGTATTGAACCGCATTTGTAATGGGACTCGATAGGCGAATTCCATTACGAAAACAAAGTGTACGATAATACTGTATCTAATATCCGATTAGCGAGCCTTTTTTATTTTTTTACGAATCGTCAAAACGACGGGGAATGCGAAGCGGCGACCTTTGAAAGACGCTTTAATAATGCGCAAACTGGAAATTTAATTCGCCGTGAATTATTCGCGAGCAATAAAAGAACTCGGACGTTAAATTAAAAAGACAAAGATAATGTAAAATTTTTTAATATTAAATAATACAGGGAGTTTGAATTCGGTTCACCGCGAGCGAGAAGCGATACTTGGATAGACTCCACGTGGAATAGTTCTTTCTAACATTTTTTTTTTTTTTTTTCTACGTAACTCCGCGATTGTAAATAATTACGAGAATAATACGAGAAATAGCGCTTATTACTGTGGAATACCAAGTGTCCGTGTAGAACTGTTTAATAAGCCACTGCTCACGTACTCGCGTGCGTCGACTGGCAATTTTTGTTCCTAACAATTTGCTTGATAACGATCAATGTTTTCGAATTATCGCACGCGAAAACTTTTGCGTGCGCGAGAAAACAGTCTTCCTCGACGCATGAATTAGATCGAATCTCGCGGAAAGTATCACACATCGCGCGCGTGAGTGACAAAGTCAATTATTTGCGTCTTAGAAATAATTTCTTAATACACTTATGATTATTTAAAGAACACGCGCCGCCAATTTTTTTTTCCAGAAGTCTTTTATGTACTGTGAAATAATAATTTGCTTATATTTAAATCTTATTTTCTCGGAATGTTTTTCTCTCCGTTTAATGGAGATTTTCTTTGCACTTTAATTGATCCGCAAATGTGGATTCGTATCGGAACATAAATACTTTGGGTACTGTAATATATTTTAATAAATTTATTATTTACTGTAAAGTTATCGTGATAAATAAAAAATGACAAGTTGTACATAATTTACACATTGTTGAGTATTCTTTAATTATTCTTAAGAATATCACTTGTCTCAGAAAAAGTGACTTTAACATTGATTTTTAAATTAAATCTTGTTTCTCGTATTTATGAATCAGATACAGGAAATAGACGGTGCGTATTAGATCGCAACATTTATTAATTAGGTTTATTTGTGCCATTAACGATAATTTATATTTTATTTTTTTACTTATTATGTCTTGAAAAATATGTGCACGAGATATGTTGTCGTAGGTCCCGAGAATCGCTATTCCTATAACTTCTGCTGTTGCTTTTTAAAGCATTAGTTTTGCTTAAAATTAATTTAAAAGACGCGTATTATTAGAAATAATTAAATGCGGCTGTTTAATTTATTAATCGTAAACACGTTATATTCCGTAAAAATCGAAAATCGAGTTTATTTAATATGAAGATATACTTTTCTCAAAGCAATTTTTATAAATAACAAGTTGTTGTGTCTGAATTTATTAATTTTTTTTTTTTTTTTTAAGCTTGCATTCTAAGTAATTATTATTATTTTACAAGTAATTAATTATTATTTCCAAGTACTTAGTTATAAAATATTTATTTGCTACTTTCGTGTTTAATATTAATTGACGTTTGTTTCAACATTAATTCAATTGTATACGAATGAGCATTACGTACATGATCGTCCTACTTTGTCGAGTATCTTCAGTTGCATATGGAAATAATTGTTTTTCTAATGATAATTGCGTATCGTTGCCTGATTGCATATCTCAATATACATATTAATAAAAATTAACTTTGCCGCGCACTTGGGCAGCTTTAATAACGAACTACATGTATGATTTTACATTTATTTCAATAATCGACATATCGCATTTATATATTACTTGTATTACGATTGCTTAATATTCTTTTTCTACTTCCGTTTGAAATTATTACGCGATAATAAATGTCAATTACGATTTAATGTAGGATAACTTGTGAAATTACGTAAATAGTCTTAGTGGTACGAGGCTTCAATGCCACATTGTATTTTCAAATAGCCTTTTAAATCGCGGCCGAATCGAATTAATAATTTATAGAAACGTACGTTTTCTCTGTATAATTTTTATTTCACGCCACGTCGTTCGGAATTTATTTCTGAGAAAAACGGTGTTCAGCATTTTTTTTTTCGTTTCGCGTGCGCTATTTTTCGAAAGCTCCTAATTCGTGCGCGTCATTTTAAATGGGTAATTTATATTCGACGACGTGTTATCGGTTTAATAGACTATTGCAAAGTACGAAAGAAAAATTATGCGACTTACCAGTCTGCATGAGCGTCAGCGGAGTTGAGGATTTCTGCCGGTGACTGTAACATACAAAAGAAAATATTAATGTAGACACTTAAATTAATTTATAAAATTAATGAAAAAAAAGGTAAAAGTATTTTTTTTTTTTAATATTTTATTTTAAAAAATTGATTCTTACCTAATAGTTGCTCCGCCGATGCAGGATGCCCCCCGGGCCTGCTCCTCCTCTCAGTTTGCGTGTCGAGCCATCCTTCCGCGCACTAGAAACTCGCGAACGCGCCCGGATTAATTATTTTCGCGAAAAATTACTTAACACTTTTGCGCGGGATTTTTTCGGCACTCCCGTAAAAATACAATCTTAAAAGAAAACGTCCGAAAACTGGCGGCACTCCCGCAACGACCGACGAACCGGCTACGATTCGTATAATTAAATATCGGCGTGCGGTACTTTTTTTTACTGAACACTGCGCGGCAGCAGAGATCTGTAACAGAAAAATTAAAAAATGATTTTATAAATGTTAAATCTAATCAAATAAAATATTAAAAGAACGTTATTAAAAATGTAAAGCATTTTATTGCGAGGTAAAATTGATACTTACTCTGGGGTTGCTCCGCTGGCGCAGGATACCCTTCCTGAGCCTCTTCCTCCTCTCAGGATGTCCGCGGGATGTCGGGTTGTTCCTTTTTTCATGGTGGAGTATTATCTGAAACAGAAAGATCATAGTTAATATTCTGTTCTGCTCGATGTTCTGTTCAATGTCTTATTGAGCGCGTATTGTTTATCGTACCGTGCACGTGTTTTGGTTGCGGTCGACCGGACGCACATTCCAACACATGCACGCTAGCGCCTACCGTTCCACCCCTTCTCCCCGCGCTCCCCGCGCCTACCGCCGTTGAATCCCGAACCCTACGCAATACGTACGAAAATGAGCCGGCCTACCTGCCGCTAGCGAGCACCCATCCCCTTTCCCCCTGCCCCTTAAAGTTGCTCCGCCGTTACTTTACTGAAACGAAATAGAAAATCTCGGCCGCGACGAAAAAGACGAGCGAGGTGCTTCCCGAGGTGCTTCTATGTAACTACGAAACGGAGAACACATTATTAATTAACGCTTAAGTCGCCACGGTTCATTACGCGAATTTGATCTGGAGTTTTAACTCGCAAGATCTCGATCGCGAACGTTGCAGCTTCGATGCTCACGTATCGTCGCCTGACCACAAGTACGCAATTATCATGGTAGAATGAAGACCGAGATTCACCTTCACTTACTCGATTGAAAGTCACTGAAAGAATAACGGCGGTGTCCTGTGCGAGACAATGCGGTTCATAGGGTATCAGGACGAGGTACACGACGATGAGCACACGCAGATTTCCGTGTCGGAAACCGTATCTCTCCACGTGGCCGGCGTGTGTTCTTCCGTCCGCAGTCGTGAGTAGAGTGAGTCTCGTAGGCCCGTGCAATCGATAGCGCGCTGTGATTGGTCGGCGCGCCTAGGGTCACCCATCTCTTGTGTACAGCAGATTTTTCGAGCTTAACCACGAAGTGGCTTGAACGTTATCACTAATAATTGCGGATTAAATCGTGGGAAAATTGCGAAGGCCGTCTTTGCCCGAATATTATAATAAATATTATATTATATTAATATCCGGATAAAATATTATATTAAATATCCGGGCAGAGATATTAAAATTATTTTACATTAAAATTAAAATTAAACCGAACATTAAAATCTCCGATTTGATAGCACATTAATTTTTTTTTTTTTTTTTTTTTTAAATAGGATAATACTTTTTAATTACAAATTTAATTACTATGCGTAGGGTATCAGGTGTGAGTGGCGAAGTGCGGGTCAACGGCAAGATTCGAGCACCGCAGAGCGAACGATGGAAAAGAACGTCGTGCTACATACAGCAAGATTCCATTCTCAGAACATACATTACCGTAGGAGAAGCCATGACTTTAGCCGCCCACTTGAAGCTCGGTTACACAATCAGCTCCGCTTACAAGCACTCGCAGGTATGACAATTTGTCGCGTTGTAAATCTCTCCTTTTTTTTTTCTTTTTTTTTTCTGAAACGATGCAAACGACCGCATATTACCTTTCAAAAGAGACGCAAGAGTCTTCTTATACATTAAAACATTTTTTTTTTTTACATTTTTCTCGAGACATGATTAACAATTTTATTTTGTCTTGTCTCTCCTACGCCGTTCGTCGAAGTTTTTAATTACTCTTGATTTACGCGGGTGTCTGCAGGTGCTGGAGTTGTTGGAGATGCTAGGGCTGAGCCACTGCTACGACACCCTATGCGGAAAATTATCGGGAGGACAAAAGAAACGGCTCGACATCGCTTTGGAGCTTTTGACCAATCCTTCAGTATTATTCCTCGACGAGCCAACGACTGGTGAGCGATGCGATTACACACAAATTGTCGTCACACGATGGTATCAATTAAAAAAAAAAAAAAATAATTAAACGGCTCGAGGATAACACACGTATCGTGACCGCGATAAATTGACGTTTCTGCTAAACGGCGCCGAGATTGTTCAGTCCTGAAAGCACGTAATGGCCAGCTAACGATGAGAATGTCGTAGAATACGAGATAATAATGTACGTTTTAAAACTACGTGTTTACTCGCTAATTGACAAATGAAAAGCAGATAAGTAGCCGCGGTGTCGTACAAGTTGATTGATTCGGCTAATTACGAGGCAAAAAATCGCGGACGGATTAATATTGAATTGCTTTATTCTAAACAGCTAAACAGCTCTAAAACGTCTTGCGTAAATTAAAAGTGGTGCCCGATGATCGTAAAATTCTCTGCCGCTGCAAATAAATGAACGTCGCGGCCGCGTCGTTACTGGAAAGTTTTTGTTAATC